>NC_084469.1:131630702-132230702 GCF_027409185.1 Cynocephalus volans
CTACTATTGAAACTTGGATCCTCTTTGCTCAACTAAACAAATGGTCTGAGACTCTGGTAAGGTTACTACATGATGCCTGACATTCTCCACAAGCATGACTTTGCATAACTCCCAAACACACCTACCTGGCTGAGCAGATCCACTCATGACCAACACCTGCCATGATCATAAGCACTGAATGACAGCCTGGTCCACACCTAGAACTCCAAGGTGTCTGCTTTGAGATCAAGTGCCCCATCCAGCTGCAGCTGACTATGAACCAACCCTTGTTACCTCGCAATCTCCTGGTGGTAATCATAATGCTCATCCTCTTCCAGCCACTCCACGGATCCCGTGGTCGGATTGGCCCGCCCGCAGAAGACCTTCATGGTGTCGATCAGCTCCCCCGTTTTAGAGAAAAGCAGTCTTGCCAGTTCACTTCTTGTGGAAAGGTTTGGTTATCAGAAATCTATTTATATCATGATGCCCAAAAATGGCGGGGGGGGGGGGGGGCGGGGGGCGGAACGGGCGACACAGGAAGATGAAAGGGAAAAAAAAAAATCAAGAAATTGACAAAAATGTGAAAGTTCCTGTAAGTATTTGTTAGTCTGTATTTTATTTTATTCTTTCCAGTAAGAATTACTTGGTTTTATATTCAGCATATAACATCAAAAACTACTATAAATTCATAAAGCTGTCTGGAAACTTCAGCAGTCCCTGATGATTCCAACAGGGTCAGATGAGCTTCACAGGTTCATCTGGGTGTAGCCCTCAGGTAAAGGCAGGTGAAAAGGGAAAGTAAAGCAGAGCAAAGGGCTAATAGGAGGAGAATAGGAGGAGATGGGGTGGTGGTAAAGGAGCCTCAGTAAAACACTCAGTTTAAGGAAAAATACAGAGGTAGAGCAACTTGAGAGCCAGACAAGCCTTCATCTAAACAACAAATCATAGCCAAACACAAACATGGGTAATCCCAGGAATATAATGTTGACCCAAAAAAGCAAATCTCGGAACACATACAATATGATTCCATTTATATAAAATTTGTAATCATGCAAAATGGAACAATATATTCTTCAGGGATCACACTAAAAAGCATAGCAGGGAATGAGGATAGTGGTTAAGTCTAAGAGGGAAGGGAAAGAGATGGACTCAAGGAAGGCCACACAGCAGTATTGTTTTTTCTTAAATTGAGTGGTAGGAATACACATGTTCAAGATATTATCATTTTTTATCCCTCACTGTTTTTTATAATTACTTCCTATCCACCCAAAATTTAATTTTGAAAGCAATTTTTTAAAAAAACTTTTTCATCTAACAACGTTTTGCTTCAAATAAATAAAATGGCACCAGGTTCATGTCTTGTATGGCCTGTCTCCCCCAAAGAGATCTCTTTCTGGGAGGCACAGAAACACCACAGCTGAAACTTTGAAGGCACTCTTCAGAAGGTATGGGAACTCTGGGCCGGCCCGTGGCTTACTCGGGAGAGTGTGGTGCTGATAACACCAAGGCCACGGGTTCAGATCCCATATAAGGATGGCCAGTTTGCTGACAACACCAAGTCAAGGGTTAAGACTCTCCTTACCAGTCATCTTTAAAGAAAAAAAAAAAAAAAAAATCACACACACAAAGATTCAATGGGTTTTTGGGGGGACATTCAATCCACAGCACTAAGTAAACATTGAATTCTTATACGAGAGGTTGGGAAATAATCTTTTCTGAAAAGACTCAGGTAGTCACTGGCCTGGTTCAAAGTAACCAATTAGTTCTTTGGTAAAACTCAACTTCTAAAATCCCAGCATATCTATCCTCTAATCCAATGGCTCACAAACTTTCTGACAACCTCAGTAAGAAATATACTTTACATTGAGACTCAATACACACACATGCACATATAACTAAAGTTTCACAGAACAATATTTAATTTTCCTATAGGAAAGGCCCTCTGATATGTTCTATTTAATTTTTATTTTTTAGTTGTGGTCATGACCCACTAGGTTGATTTCATAACTCACCAATGGGTTGCATCTGCAGTTTGAAAAACACTGCTATCATTAGCTCTGTATATCTTATATACTAATACTTATTTTAAAGATAGAGTATCTGGAATTACCAGAATTTGTAATGTGTTCAACAAATACTGTAGTAGAGAAAGAAATGAAAACACCTGGCTGAATGTTCAGGGAAGGCCCAAAAGGTAGGTAGGATTGGGGGTGGGAGGAGGCACTTCATCTGCTTAGAAAGGCTTAGACACTCATGCACATTAAATAAATCAGTTTGGCTGAAGTGAAACTGAACAAGGAATCAATAATGTTGGTGGTCCATGTGGAATAACTTTAGTCTATGGAACTCCTTTCTTGTCTGTGATCTTGCTGAGGCTATAACGAGGACCAGTGTCTTTTCATAACTGTAGAAAAGTCATTGTTTTTTTATAAATCTAAATAAATGTCTGAGGATGGGAGCCATGTCCTGTGTTACCAATTTTATTAATGAATGAACTTCTTCTGGGTAGTACTACACACCTCTTAAAGGATGAATCCCCTCAGGTATTACTGTGACTTGTCCTCTCTCAGAAGGAGTCCACACTCCAGATTCAGGAGATATTCTCTGACCCACTCCTCATTCTCCAAGAGTTATGAACTCACATGGTCTTCTACAAGGAATGAATGGAAACCACCATGCCAACCCCTAGTTACTAGTCAGATTACAGAGCACATGTTCCATTCATTCATTCAAAATTTATTAAGTACTTTTTTTTTGGCCGCTGGCCGGTTAGGGAATCCGAACCGTGACCTTGCTGTTCTAAAGCTGCACTCTAACCAACTGCACTAACCCGCCAGCCCTAAGTACCTTATATATACCAGGCGCTGTGTTAGGGCCTGGGGCCACCACCATAAACAAGATAGAGAAGGTCCTTGCCCTCCAAGAGTTTAGTCTCTAATGGGGGAGTATAAAGTAATATAAACAATTACAGATTATGTGAGTGCAAGAAAAGAAATACACAGGATGTTATGGAAAGAGAATACAAGGTTATGGAAGGACTCTCTGAGGGAGATGACATTTAAGTTGAGACCTGCAAGATAAATTAGGCCAATAGTTGGGAAAACAGCTTTTATATGCCAGGAACCCTTACTCCAACTTTTCCAAGAAAGGGCTTAAAGTAGAAAGAACTAGGTGCATAAGCAAAATATGACAAAAGCTTGAGTGACTGAAGCACTTAGAGCAGAAAAAATGATAGGAGACCAGGGGCGGACTTCGCAAATCACACTGGGCCTTGTCTGCTTCGGTAAAGTCTTTGGAGGATGTTCTAAGTGCAGTGGGAGCCACCCCAAGGGTTTTAAGCAGAAGCATGCTAACGTCGGGTGTACACTTTTACAGGGCCGCTTTGGCTAGTATGTGGTGAACAGTCGTTTCCAACGTACTCAGACCACAATGACTGGGAAAGGCGAGCCCATCGGCAGTTCCCTGAAGCAGAGAACAGTGGCCCTGTCAGCGGTGCGAAGGCTGGAGCTCTCCATAGGAATGAGGCCTGGGTCTCTGTAAGTGAGGGCAGGCGCCAGGCACATATACTGTGACACAGGCCCCGCGAGCGGCAAGCACGCGACTGGACTGCAAAGCCGGGGCCGGCCTGGCACCCCGCTCTCCCGCGGGCCAAGGCGCTCCGAGCCGCCGCACGAGGACCCCAGAAAAGTCCCCGAGAGTCCCGAAGAGACGCGCACCCCGGCGTCCGAGTATGCCCACAGCAGGCCCCTCTGCCGGAGCCCTGTGGCCTAGGTCAGGACGCTGGCTGCACCCAAGCCTCCAACCGCGACCCCATCTTCCCAGCACGCCCAGCGCCTCACCCGTAGCGGAAGCCGTTCCTTTTGCCTCCGCCGCCGCCGCCATCTTGCTGCGGCCGGCGTGAAAGGTGGGACCTCCCAACGCTCGCGTAGCGTGCTGGGGGCGGGGCTCGGAGCAGCACAGGAAGGCTTTTCCGTCGCACCCGGCGCGCTCCCACAGTGCTCCGCGACAGCCGCTATGGAAGCCGGCAGGACAGCTGTGCTCCGGGTGAAGCGGAAGCGTAGCGCGGAGCCCGCGGAGGCCCTTGTGCTCTCTTGTAAACGCCTTCGGAGCGACGAGGGCGAATCCGCTGACCAGAAGACGCCAGAGAGTCTGGGGAAACCGGCGGAGAATAATGTCTTCCAGTTGGTGGCCACCGTGTGCTCCCAGGTATGGGGCGGGGACGGAGCCTACGTGGAGGGAATCTTAGGGCTCTGATGAAACCAGATCCCGGATCCTCTCACGAACCCCTCATTTTGCCGGCCCTCTTCTCTGCCGCCCACCTAGGAGGAGCCAGTCCAGCCGCTCCTGCGGGCAGCCCTTCGCCTGTCCCAGGGCAGCCAGCAGCGTATCCGCCGCGATCTCCGCGCGTCGGCTCGGGAGATTCGGCAGGAGGGCCGCTACCGGGTGATTTCCAGCCGCCGATCCTTGGGGATCACCTCTGGCGGCCTGGAGTCCGAATACACGCCGGGGAGCCCAGAAGCCGCCCGGGACACAGGCTTCCAGCTGTTCGATCTGGTCCACGAGGAGGGAGACTCAGAGGCCGCAGCCGCCGGCTCCTGCAAAGTGAGTACGCACCCAGAGGCGGGTGCTGAGCTTCTCCTAACGATAGTGCCAGGAGTCTGGACCCGAGAGCAGCACGCAGTTAGGAGGCAGGCAACACAGTTTCAGATTAGGGATGGATAATCTATCCGGCGTAATGGCCTCATTTTACATATTTGTTTATTCATTCAATATGCTGAGCGTCTACTATGTGCCAGGTATTCTTAGATTCTGTGGATGCAGCACTGAGGACCTAACATTCAGGTAAAGGAAAGAAACAGTAATCAATGTCAGATAGCGTTAAGGGCTGCAGGGGGGCAAATAACAAAGCAGGAAAGAGTGATGCTATTTCAGTGAATGTTATTTCACTGAGAAAATGACATGAGTGAAAACTTGAAGAAGATGAATGGCAGGGCATTGTGGATATCTTGGGGAGAGGCCTTCCAGGAAGAGGACCTGCAAATGCAAAGGCCCTAAAGCCGGGTGTTTGCAGGGTCAGTATTCCTAGAGTCCATTGAGCTGGGGGAGAGTAGTAAGGAATTTGTGGGGAGGATGCCTCCTAGACGCTGTCGGTACTTGTAAGGACATTGCCTTTCACCCTGACTGAGATGGGGGACTCAATGGAGCAAAGCAGAGATAGAGCAAATAGGAAAATTGATCAAAGGGAGGTTAAGGAACTAGTCCCTGGGTAGCATATCAAGTTTGAGGCAGATTTAGGTCTGCTCACATTTAATCCAGTGCTTTTTCCACTACATTACATTTACTGTTTGTTTTGTTCTTATTTGAAAAAAACAAAGCCTACAACATGCAGTAAAACCACAGAAGTAGAACATTCTCAATGTAAGGTATGCCTCGTCCTGATAAACATTTTTAAAAGTTCACTCATTTTAATCATTTTTGAAGTTTAAAAAATAATTTTAATTCAAAATGAATCAGCTAGCAAAAATATTTAATCATGGTGCCATTATAACTGTATAGCAATGTGGGTGTGATGTCCTTAGCCACATTTTTCAGCAAAACTAAGTCCAGACTGATTCATGAGCTACAAATTTTTAAAAGTAAACCAATGTTCAGTGGAATCGAATCAATTAATTAGTTGGTTCAATTTTATAAAAAAACTGGTAGATGAACTGATGAAGGACATAAACAGACACTTTCCCAATAACACAATACAGACTCTAAACACATCAAAAATGTTTGCACAGAGTAATTATTTTTAAAATATGATTTTAAGCTTAAAGCATACTTGAGGTTTTTTGCCCACTAGACTAGCAGGGAAAAGGTAGTTGGTAATACTGCTGGCAAGTCTACGATTAAAAGGGGAAGCAATTGTAGCGATTAAAGTTGGTGCAAGCCTGTTGGAAAACAGCATGGCTTTACAAATCAGGAATCCTAAAATAGCATGGGGCCTATTTTTAAAATATATAAATTTGTGGGCCGGCCCGTGGCTCACTCGGGAGAGTACGGTGCTGATAACACCAAGGCCCCGGGTTCGGATCCCATATACGGATGGCCGGTTTGCTCACTGGCTGAGCGTGGTGCTGACAACACCAAGTCAAGGGTTAAGATCCCCTTACCGGTCATCTTTAAAAAAATAAAAATAAAAAAAAAATAAAATAAAATAAAATATATAAATTTGTTATTGCTTGTATCTAAAGCCATCCAAAAATCTAAAAGAAACTTTAATATTAGTGACAGGATTTCTATGCCACATTACATTGGGTTTCCCCTTAAATTGACATCATTTAACACCAAGGTCAAGGGTTTGGATACCCATACTGGCTGGCTGCAAAAAAAAAAAAAAAAAACATATCATTTAAATTTTAAGCAAATAAAGTACCATTTAATAGGAAATCTAAAAAATGAGATAAGTATCCCACCCCCAAGATTTATCCTAGGGAAATAATTCAGCAGGAGCAAACAGCTATAGTATTAACAAAAGCTACTGTTAGTTTGCAAAGTATTGTCAAGTACTGTGCTAAGTACTTGTTATACTGTCTTTTTTTTTTTTTTTGGTGGCTGGCCTATACAGTGATCTGAACCCATGACCTTGGTGGTATAAGGCTGCACTCTAACTGAGCTAACAGGCCAGCCTGTCTTCTAATTTACTCATTTAATCCCCACAAAAACTCTATGAGTTAGATACTTTTATCCCCATTTTTCAAATGCGGGAAATGACACATTCATTGCAACACTGTATATGGAAGCTAAAAATTATATCTGAGAAATTGACATATGTAAGTGGACCATTGAAATTGATGACTATGAAGATTGGCAATCATTTTTCTCTTATAAAAGCAATATATGTTTACTATAGGAAATTTGGAAAAATATAGCAAAGTATAAAGTAAAAGGGAGGAGTGGATCACCCATTTTACCCCCATCCCAAAGGTAATGAGTAAAACTGGTTTATTTACTTCCGAGTATAAAATTCTATGTCTGCCATTTTTCTGTATTGAAAGTCTTGTAAATATTTTAATGGCTGCATAATTTGCTGGACTGAGGATGGGGACTTGTGAGTTGGAGCCAGAATTTTCCTCATTAACAGCTTTGAGTTTGCTTAAGAACCCACACAAAAACTGACATCTCTAGTTCCTTTGTGAGGTCTCCCCTTGTCTGCCTTGGCTATGGGACACTCTTCACTTTCCCCTGCATGGTGTGTGGTTTGAGCTACACAATCTCCTGTGATGAACCTGTCAAGAGGGCACATCTGCAGGATGTTCCCCTGGTTTCCAAATTCACTTGTGCCATGAGGTTCCTGGATAACACAGCCTGTCGGCACTGGAGCACATCTTACCTGGGCCACATCTATACGGGCATTCTACAAGCTGTTCTTTCTAGCAGATAGATTATAGTTGAGACCACTCCCAGCTTGTGATTAAAAGCAGGATGTCATGTAGGCCAAGCCAAAGGCTGGGCGATGGTAGTGGTCACCAGGAATTACCTGTAGGCCTCTATCAGAGGCCACACAAAATTCAGACCCATTTCAGGGTCAGCCATAGAGGTGCTGCTCTGGGCCTATGGATCCCCAAGGGGGTAACATCATACCAAAGGAACTCAGAAAAGACCTGTAAAAGCAGGTCTAACTCAGAGCTTGGAGGCAAGACTGGCCAGCTCTCTGGCCCTCCCTTCTCAGGCCAGTCTTCCCATACGGTCTTGTGTCAGGATAGCAGGAGGCTATCTTGTAGGTTTCTATCTCAAAAGAACTACATATTAATTTTACAGAGATTCTTGATGTTTTAATTTCATGGCTAATTGAGACTATTAGTCCTTGGGGATAAGAATCTTGAATACAACATAGAGAACTGTAGGGAGCCTTCCTTCACCCAATTCTTAGGTTCCTCCTGTTGGGAATATCATGTTTCAGGTTATGCGTGTATCATGTTTTCTTTATAGTCATCTGACCCAGATGTGATCCTCTGCAATTCTGTAGAATTGATCCGTGAGCAGTTAACTGTGTCTGAAGATGAATCAGGAGTTGGGCCCCAGGAGGAACAAAAGCATGGTGACTATGTGTATGACATCTACTACTTGGAAATGGCCACTCCAGGGTGGATTGAGAACATCCTCTCTGTGCAGCCCTACAGCCAGGAGTGGGAGCTGGTAAGGGGCCCAGGAGGAGAGGGGGCATAAGGCAGCCTAAGCTTTTTCTCTAGTCAGATGTTTTGCCTTCCTGGCCTCTGCTCCTGATCAACATCATCCTTGCTTAAAAGGGAACATTTATCCTTTTTTGTTATTTTTGTTCTTTTTTGTGACGGGTAAGGGGATCGCAACCCCCCCCCCCCCGCGCTCAGCCAGTGAGCGCATCGGCCATCCCCATATAGGATCCGAACCTGCGCTCCCAGTGCTGCACCCTCCCGAGTAAGCCACGGGGTTGGCCCAAAGGGAACATTTACTCTAAATGCCTTTTAGGAACCTGGGTTTAGTGCAAGGAATTTTGGGAAAGACCATCAAAATTAATAATTTTTGCTCTCAATGAATTTTTTTACAAAGTTTGCAACATCTTTATTGTTTATAGCTACCCACTCTCAGGAGAAGAATATGTAGTGGCTTACAATAAAGTGAAGACCAAAAAAACCCCAGAAATTCTTGATGTGAATGAGAACAAAAGTGTGTTGTTTTTTTTTAATTACATCTTAGAAGAGGATAAAAGCTTGGATGAAGAAAGCTAACATCCACCTAAAAGCTAACATTAATCTAAAATGAATAATGAGAAAAGTGAAGGTGGCACCTAACTGTCACACTCACATTTTAAGAGAAGCACCTTATCCTGTACCTGCACTAAAACCAGAGTTTCATAGTCAGGCACCCACCTTGGGGAGGGCAAAGCATTTTATTTTGCTGTTTACAAGAAGCTCTGCTTTTTGGGTGGGGCAGGGAGGAGGGGGGCTGGACTGTATGGTGACCTTGGTGTCATATGGATGCACTTTAACCAAGCGAGCTAACCAGCCAGCCCCAGGCACCCACCTTGGACCACTGCATGGCCCTTCCTCTTGCCTTCCTGCAACACTTACTCTTGAGCTTTTTTTTTTTTTTTTTTTTTTTTTTTTTTTTATGGTGGCTGGCCAGTACGGGGATCTGAACCTGTGACCCTAGTATTATAAGACTGGGCTCTAACCAACTAAGCTAACTGGCCAGCCCCTACTCTTGAGCTTTGTTCTGACCTTTGGCCTCACCCATAATCCACATAATCCTTCTCCTACCTGGTTGCCCTTCAGGAATTTGAATATTGCTGCCATTATCTGCTTAGAGCTGTCACTCCGTTCTACCCTGCGTTCCCTTCTGGTGGCATTCAGCTTATCCCACCAGACATGTGGTGTCTGGAGCTAGACTCTGAGTGGAGGAGAGCTACTGTCTCCCTCTCATAGCCTAAGATCACTACAGTCTCCTGTGCAGCAGAGTCAGACTAACTCCTAGTCGGCCTCTTTTTCGCATGGCCCTCTTACATGACATCTTCCGAAGATGGCATGCTAATAGCTTCCCCCAATGAGTATAACCTTAGAGGTTTTCAGTTAAGACTCATATTTGTGTTGAGATGTGCAGGTGAATAATGATGAAGAACCAGAGGACATTTATGAAGATGAAGATGACGAGAACAGTGAAAATAATTGGCGCAATGAGTACCCAGAGGAGGAGGAGAGCAGTGATGGAGATGAAGATTCCAGAGGTGGGTGGTAGCCCCAAATGGGGAGTGACTGATAGGATCCAAGACTGAGGTGTAAGTGTAGTTGACAGGTACATCCTAACTGGCTTTCCTTCTCTGCCATTGAGTTCTAATTGGCCAACCACACGCTGTTAGAGCTGTAGGAGACACAAACACTAGTGTTTCCAGGGAAACTGCTGCAGGGATTAATGTCAGTCAAGCCTGGGTTCAAATCCTTAGTTTTGACATTGCCTAACTATGGTCTTCGGCAAGTTACTTCACCTCCCTGAGCCTCGTTTTCTCTCCAGAAAATGAGACAATACTGCACCAACTTTAGTGGCTGGGATTAGAAAAAACATCTAGCTCATTGTCCCTTTCCATGTTCCAGTCAAGAAAGTATTGAAGAAGCTCACCAATAGGAGTAAGCCTAGGGTTTCATGAGTCAGTTATCCGACATCTCTAGAAGTTGCTGCATTTACATGTATTTTGAGAAAAATGCAACACAGACATGATACCTGGGGGAAGAGCAAGGAAAGATGCCCTAGCAACACAGTTCCTGTGGTGACTATGTTCTTATAAGTGCCAACAAAAAGAATTTCTCGGTGTGTAATAACGGAGGAACAGTTGATCAAACAATGGAATATTCTGTTGGGGAAATACCAGTAATATGTTAAAAGGTAAGAGGAGAGTTTCAAAATTATTTACAATATGACTACAACTATTATAACAATAACAAAAAATCCTATACTTAGGGGCAAGTGACAAAATACTTCAGTGTTAAGGGACTTGGTTTAGATGGTAGGAATACAATTGTTCCTTTTTTTTAAAATTGTTCTATATTTTAAGTTTTCTTTATTGAGCAGGTATTTTATAATGGGGAACAAGAAACAAAACTTTTTGAGAAGGGAATGGGTTCTGGTGGTAGCCTAGAAAATCATACAGTTAGAGTCCATTCCTGGTATCTCGTTCTAGGCTCTGATGAATACAGCAGCCTCAGTGAGGAGGAAAGAGGCTGCAGCAGACAACAGATGTGGAGCAAATACCCTTTGGATGTACAGAAGGAGTTTGGCTATGACAACCTCCAGGACCTGGATTCAGACTGATGGTCTTGTGATATCCATGAGGTTCTACCACAGGCCCTTGAGAACTCTGTGACTACAATGTCTTCTGACCTGATGACATCCTCTTAGGTTTCCTAGCTTAACATGGAGAAAAAAAAGCATATCCAACAGCAATGAGTGCTCCTTTAGCTTTTTGGCCCAGGCATTTTTCCTCGCACTCCAATTCTCCTCCTACGCTAAAGCCACAAGGGAAGAGAGGCTCCTATTTTATCAGCAGTAAGATTCTTTTTTCCCATACTGCCAGGCTGCCTGCCTCCAGCAAAACTGTTCCTTTTGATAGAGGGAATCTAGAAGGGCTGCAGTGGGTCCCTTGTAGCAGCACAGCTGGACAGTAATGGCCATTAGGGCAGCAAGTACAGTCTCTGAGCTGTGAGAGGTTTTGGTTACTAGTTGTCTCTGCCACCCTACTTCCAGACTCTGATAATGACTGTAAAGATTGCTGTCTTCCTTTGGCAGCAGTGCCAAGAACAGAATAGATATGAATGTGATACCCCGTGTTTAATAAAAACTAACTTTGAACATGGAAGCAAGTAAAACCTCCTTTAAAACCTTGGTTTTTTTGTTGTTGTTTTGGGCTGGCCGGTAAGCGGATATAACCTTTTAAATCCGAATATCTTAGGTGTTTTCCCACTGTACTTGCTCCCACAAAAAAGGGGGGTTAGTGAGACAGAAGTTTCAGAATTGACCTTAGACACTAAGAACTTAAGTGAGGAAAAAGAATGCACATCCCAAAGTTGGCTTTCCATTGAGAAATGTTTACTATTTACAGCACTCACCAAAACCAAACTGCTATCAACAGGACCAGTTTTGTTACCAGAACTTATATCTCTTAAGTAAACTCTGTCCCTACTCCTTTCCAAACCCCTGCTGCCTTAACTCTGAGTTGGCGTTTACTCTTCTAGGGTAAAATTTTTCAATAGAACTTCCTGCAATGATAAATATGTTGTATGCCTGCGCTGTGCAGTAGCATCCACTAGCTGCATATGGCTGTTGAGCACTTGAAATGTGATTAGGTGCAACTGAGAAACTGAATTTTTAATTTTATTTCATTTAAATTTAACTAGCTACATGTGACTAATAGCTATTGTAGCAAATAGCACAGGTCTAAGTAAACAACACACAGAACCTTTAATTCAAGGTGTGACCTCTTGGCCTGTGATATCATGTGCTAAGGTGAATTACACAGGGAGATTCTTCCCACCTCATTTAAAATTTCATGAGTCTCTACTTCTCCATCCTACCTCCATCCATTTTTTCACTCTATGTCCATTTTATAAGCCTTTACCTACATTAGTTCCTATCTAAATGGAGTTGTTAAACCTGCCAAAGTGATTAAATTCAGTGTGCTCAGGCCCTACTATTACAGCTAATTAAAGTAACAAATTTAGTTTTCCCATCTTACGTATCCACAAAGGTTCAATTCAGTGTTGCAAGTAACATGCAGCAACTTACATTTCTAATACTAGTCATCTTAGTCTCCTTCCGTAGGCACAGAAATGAAGGATTAAAAACCAATCTGTGCCATTATAATGTGCTCACCGCTGTATATGTACTCATTAAGTTTTGCCAACATTAAAGAACTTACAGCTTCACAAACTGTACCCATTGCAGAAAGGATTAGCACACCAGGAGAAGGATTTAAGGAGACAAACAACAAAGACCTGGTGGAATTTAATTCTGTCATGAAGCTGGAGTGCTGTAGGGAGTCTCTGGCTTCCCTCCCACAGAAGGGTTCGTGGGAGAAGTCTGTATCCAGCACAGAAGGGAAGAATGCTGTCACCATCCAGTAATGAGAAGAGGATGACATGGCTCACTAAGCCAGTACTAGGGCACCTGGAGCGTGAGGCCCTTGCTTCCTGTAAAAGCTACTGGGAGGCCGCACATTCCTGGGACTAGCCGGTTATTGGTGGAGAAAGCTAAAGCTAGGGTCAGGGATCATCAAGACAAACACGCTCTGCTTAAAGGATTAGCTCCAGAGGAGCCCTAGAACAGATGCCAGCTTGGCTCAGTCAGGAATCATGTTTATATAGTTTAGGCAAGTCAGCCTTTGCACAAGACTCCCTGTTGTCAGGCAGGAATTTGCTATGCAAATCCCCAACCCATGACAGTATGAATGTCCCTCCATGTTCTCACAGATGCATGCCCTGAACCAAAGGCTACTGTAATCATGCTCCCCTTTAAATCTTTATTGAGCAAGTATATGGCCAAGGTTAATCTCTTGTCTGGGATTGGGGCCAATTCAGTTTGGGAGAGAAGAATGGTTGGAAAGGGAGATTGCCTCAGTTCTTGTCTTTACCATTAACCAATTCCAAAACCTAAGGACATGGGGTGTACCAAGCCAGCAGGTTCTTCTGGGCTTAGGATGACAGTGTCTGGGGGCATCACAGAATAGTTGTACAATCCAATGCAGCCATCCTGCCCACGAAGGAAGATCTATTAGGCCAAATCTGCTGTTCTGGCCTGACCTGGGTCCTGAAGCCTAGCCTGAGCACCAGAATTAATTGTTTCCATTCATGCAGTCTGCTGAGGAGCCAGATTGAGGTTGAAGCAGCTTTTCTCCCAGAGTCATCACTGATCTCCACAGGGAGAAGATAGAAGTCCCAGTAGTACCAAGCTCTTCCTGAGACTGCAGCCCCACCAGACCTCAGGAGCAAGGAGAGGCCGGCTGGAGAGGAGTTCACTATCCCAATGACCCACACCAAGGCAGCTCAGAGTGTAAACAAAGCCTGGTGCCAGGGACAGAAGAGGAGGATGCAGCCTGGTGTGAGGTTTTCAGAAAAGACCACTTCTAGCACCAAGGTGGGCTTGCTTGGGTCTGCACAGCAGTCCCTCACACCAGCCCATACAGAGAGGAACAAGCTATTTGATGACTTGGGTCCATGAGATGTTCTCCAAGCCATTGACAGCTGAAAGAATTCAGGTAATCCACCTGAATTCAGAAGTTTCAGCCCTCTTAAAGTTCACATCAGAAGTCCAGAGATTTACTTTCTATCAACTAAAAACTAAGGTCTCAAGTAAAATAAAGGATTATCCTTCAAAATAGCAGTATCACCAGACCTCTGACATTAATTTGTTCATTTGTCCTTGTTAGACCTGAACCAGATAATTGTAGCACATGACCTATCTATATACTGAAGTGTACCAGGTATGTGAATAAAAAAATCTGTAAAGTTTACCTTTGCAGGTAAGACTCAACAGAAGATTATACTAAACTAAGCACAAAATCTGTGGTCAGAGTATGTGACCCACCATCACAAACCTCTGAGGGCAGAGGGACTTGACTTGGGGTACTTTGATTTTTAAACCCAATCAGCCTATTGTGTCCTTTAGAAGAATGAACACTAATGCTTTGCTAGAATTGGTGTTCTGGATTAAATGTCAATAATTAATGAAATACTTTCCCCAGGGAAGGATTTTGAGCCAGAGGAAGAAATGGTAGCATTTTAGGCCTCTATAGTCAGGTGCCTGGATCTGGTCAGAGGAAAACTTCCCATAAAGCAGCCCCTCTGTAGGGACTCCTAGTTCAACCTCAAATATCCAATTCAGAAACCAACCATCCATAGCTATCAACGTAGCACTCCCTCTGCCCCCACTGCAACTTACCAAGGAAGTGTTTATCAGGGCTGCACTTACCCTCCAGGAGCAAAACTAAAGGACCTTCCACAGCTCCCCAACCTCCCCCCATCCCCTGAAGTCCTCATCTTCAGGCTGACCCCAGACTCTGAGTCTCCTCCTATAGCTTACCAATGAGATTGAGCATTGGCCCTGCACCCCTTTATATAGTGTGGGTCAACAGGCTCCTTTAATCCAGGAGGTTTGGGCCCATAGTCTTGTCATTTGGACTTTGGTAGCTGTGGCCAGCCTTCCAGGCCTCAGGGGAAGTCAGCTGTGGCCTCTAGTCAGTTTTCCTCTCAGTCTTTCTCTCTTCAGCTACATCTAGCTCAGTCAGGACGCAAAAGCAAAGCTGCTGAGTGACTCTGGTGATAGCAGCTAAATGAAAATAGAGAGGCACAGGATTTAGCAAACACTTAGCTACAGCCCCAGCCTGAACACCACAAGGTTGATTAAAGAACATCTGTGGCTCCCTCCCCACCTGTCCCTTGGGTACTCTGTGCCAGGCTTTGCCCCTCACCCCCCAACAAGCCTCACTGTCTTCTGTCCCACGCCCAACCAGAGTCTGATTGATGCTTGACTCCTTGTCTTCCCAGGTGGATCGCACAGTCAGGAGATAGTGCTTTAATCCCAAAATAGGACACTAAAGTTAGAACTAAAGTGATCATGTCAAGATCAAAAGAAAAGTCATGTGGAGCAGAGAGATCTCATGGCCTCCACCAAATCACTAGTATGGGGGGAAGCTGTTAGCCACCACCCCCACCCTGCAGGCACCTGTGCACACACAGCCAATGAGTGATGAGGCAAAGAGAAGCTTACTCAGGACATTCCGAATAAAGAGTGGCCTCCGGGACTCTGGCAGGTAAACACCCATGAAGTAGACAGGGACCCCGGAGAAGGCGATCCCAATGCCAATGAGAGAATTGATGGTGTCACTGATGAGAGGCACAATCACCAGAAACACGGAACATGTGCAGAACACGATGGGAAAAAATAGGCTCAGCTGAAATGGAGAAGGGTGAGAGATTAAATAAGGTAAGATGAAGGAACAGGATATGGGCAAGAAGACATTGGGGAGATGGCCCGACCCTCCTAGTCTGCCCAGAGCTGCTGACCTTGAGAGGCTGGGGTCGCTCGGGCTCCTTCCAGCGAAGGTAGAGCTGTCCAGCAACAGACAGGCCCACAAAGAACCAGTAGCTGAAGCTGAAGTAGTTGATGAGCAGGAAAACATCCTCCACAATGAGGTAGATGAGTGTCATAGTGCACTGTGGGAGGATGTGGGGGAGAAGAGGAGTGAGCATGGTTACCACCAGCCTACCCCAGGAGATTCTACCATCCAGCAGTCAGTGCTGGATCTGATTTAGCTTCACCAGATCACCTCTGGTTCTTTTCCTTGACCCCTTAGCATCAGATAGGTCCATTCTCCGCATGAACCTTCCAGGTAGCATCTCTCCCTCTTCTGTTGAGGCTCTTCCTATACTCAATGCCTCCCTTCTTGTTGCAAACACTTCAGTAACAAGCCAGACTCCTTTCCCTTCTTTTTTTTTTTTTTTTTTTTAAGATGACTAGTAATGGGATCTTAACCCTTGGCTTGGTGTTGCCTGCACCACGCTCAGCCAGTGAGAGAACCAGCCATCCCTATATAGGATCTGAACCCGTGGCCTTGGTGTTATCAGCACCGCACTCTCCCGAGTGAGCCACGGGTCGGCCCTTCCTTTCCCCTTCTGATGGCAGACAGTGAGGCCCTCTTCACTTCAATGCACTAACCTCAACAAGAATCACACTGTGCCCTAGGAAGGTGCTTAGACCTGGGTCCCATACCTCACATACAAATGGGAGAAATGGGCCGAGCCCGTGGCGCACTCGGTAGAGTGCTGCGCTGGGAGCGCGGCGACGCTCCCGCCGCGGGTTCGGATCCTATATGGGGATGACCGGTGCACTCACTGGCTGAGTGCCGGTCACGAAAAAACGACAAAAAAAAAAAAAAAAAAAAAAAAATGGGAGAAATGATTCTAGAACTATTCACTGTCCTGGGGCCTCAGAAATTCAGACTGGCAAAATGGATCCATCCCCCTCCAGAGAGAGATATGACAGAATTTGCCCTCTGGAACAAAAGAATCCTAGAGGACAGGTGTCAGGGACTAGAGTCCTGGGACAAGGTCAAACTTCAAGAAGGTAAAATTCTCCCTACCTATCTTTTCACTCCAAATTATCAACAAAGAATTTAAAAAGAACACTGGCCAGTTAGCTCAGTTGGTTACAGTACCGTGTTATAACACCAAGGTCAAGGGTTTGGATCCCCATACTGACCAGCTGCCATAAACAAACAATAAAATAAGATAAAACAAAAAGAGAGTCAAGGGAGGACCCTATATTAAGAGGAAAGTAGAGTGATAAGTAACTAACTTAAAAGACAAGATGTCAGATCTCCCCTAAAATTATAAATTCAATTCTGTCCCAGTCAAATATGAAGAGGATTTTTCTATTATTTTGACAAAATGATACCAAAGTTCATTAAGACAAATAAATAAATGTGAGAATTGCCAGGAAAATTCCAGGGGGATAAAAAACAAGTACCCTCAGTCCCCCTAGTTTTCAGATATTCAGTATAAAGCTAAACTAATGAGGCTTGGTGTTGATGGGGAGGATTAGTTGAGATGATAATACATTTAAGGGGCATACAATTGTATGTGGCACATATTAAGAACCCCAAAAAAATTACCTACCATTATCTTTACATGATAAAAGTTTGAAAACTGTGGAAAAATGGATTGTTCAATAAAAATGATATTGGCATAGCTGGCTAGCCATTTGAGAAAAAATTAAGTAAATCTCCATCTTATTCAATACACCAAAATATAAATTCCTGATGAATCCAAAATTTAAACTTAAGTAACAAAACCATAAAAGAACTAGATGATAAGAAAAAAATGAACTGTTTTTCCAGTCTTGGAGTAGGGCTTTTCTCAGGGTTCCTGTTATGTAATCTATAATGACTTAGCACAAAATAGAAATAGCACTGCACAGGTAGGCCCAAACCCCACACTCCCCCGGCACAGCTTACATTGAACAATAAAGCAGGGATGGGTGTAAAACGCTCAACATGGATCATGGACAGAAGGTCCGGGAGGTGACCCTCACGGGAGCCCACAAAGAACAACCTGGAAGGACAAGAATTGTGTCAGCAGGATCTTTTACTCAGCCACACAGCCATACTACTCACTCAAACAAACTAGGCTCTGAGCCCCAGAAAAAAGCAGCAGAGAGTCTCAAGAGCATCCCATGCTCTCTATGCAGGCCCAGCCCAACCTACCCTTCCCTTACCCACAGGTGTCTCCAACCTCTTCAACCATGGGCACCTCACCACTACCCAAGAATGCCCCCCCCCCCCGCCAATGTTACCCACTGACAACCCCATGTCCTCCTCAGCTAGAGAACCCACCATCACCTACAGACACTCCTACTTCTCTCAACCACAGATACCTCATCAATATCCAACAGAGAACTCACCCGGCCATCACCCCCACTGGCACCCCAATCCACCCCATCAGGGGTACTTCCATTCTGCCATCCCCCAGATTCATAGCTAACACAACGGCTTTTTTTTTTTGACAGCTGGCTGGTACAGGGATCTGAACCCTTGACCCTGGTGTTACAACATAGTGCTCTAACCACCTGAGCTAACTGGCCAGCCCACAATGGCTTTTTAAAGAAGGGCAGCCAGATTTCTTTATGCCCTCCATATAGCTTCCCTGAACTCCTGATGTATGACAGGCCAGGGCAAGCCTGGGGGTCAAAGAGACAACTCAGGCTTCCTCTCTGTACCTACAGAGCTCTACTGACTGGAAGAAAGACCAGCGGAGAAACGAAAAGCCACCCAGGGTAATCAGCATCATCATGGAGCACACAGCACTCACTCACTAGTCTTGAAGGTAGGCTGGAGGAGCAAAAAGCTTTGAAAGAGATGACCACATCTAGGCCAGGAAGAAGAGCTGGAGTTTGCCAGAAATAAATGGGCAGGTGGGGGACCAGCATGTGCAAAGGCAAAAGAGGATTGGAAGCATGAAAGAGTGTGGCCTCTTTGAAGGCTGATGCTAGAATTCCCATAGTCCCAGGATAAGTTGTGTGAGGAGAGGGTGCTGGGAAGAACCTTCATACGAGGTCATCCTGTAGAGTCTGAACAAGCACTGAGAGCGGCTGTGGCTTTGAAGAAAGGGCCTGATGGGATTTGATGCCAGAGACTCCTGGTGGCATCATGGAAGCTGCACTAGAGTAGGGAGAGGCCAGAGTATAGGAGGGAAGGCCAGACAAGCAGGTCATCTATCACAACTGTCCCATAAGAGAGGAGGCCTGAATGACAATAGGCACCCGAGTGAGGAGAGAACAAGACAGATATGATAACCTTAGTCAGATCCTCTGTGTGTGTGTGTGTGTTCATGTTTGAGCTGGGGGAAGAGGGTGGACACCAAGGGAAAAATCAAGATGCCAAGAAGACAAGCAAGGAAGACCGATGGGCCATAATAGCATAAATGGAGACAAATCACACATGGAATGCACAGTAAGTCTGAGATACTTGTGCACCATTGAGGTGGAGCCAGAGGAGCTGATGACATCACCTAGAAATGTGTTGTGGGGCAAGACATTAGAGTTGGATCATGAGGTTAACAACTTATACTAGGTAGAGGAGAAATAAGACAGAGGGGATGCTGAAAGAGGGAAGGAGTACAAAGCCAAAGACAGCTACATGAATAATCAATAAGGGTGAGGCTATGGGAAACACCATCTTGGTGGGGCACCCTGTGAAGAGCCACATCAGGTACAACCTTGGCCACACCAGGCTGAGGTAGGGAATATGACACTATACACACACCCACACACCCACTTTTATTTTATTTATTTATTTTTTGTGTGTGTGGCTGGCCAGTATGGGGATCTGAAACCTTGACCTTGGCATTATGACACTATATTCTTACAAGGCCTTGATGTCTTTAGTTGCCCCAGGGAGGCTCCAAGTACACAGACTGGTGTGTGAAAACTAGTAATAAGAATGAATGAGACAAACCTATTTTACTGATTCATCCTTCTATGTGTTCATGTGGCAAATATCTATTGAATGCTGATATGGTCTGAATGTGTCACCCAAAAGTTCATGTGTAAGAAACTTAATACCCAATGCAACAGCGTTGGGAGGTGGGCCTAATAAGAGGGATTGGCAGGGCTAGCCAGTTAGCTCACTTGGGAGAGCACGGTGCTGATAACACCAAGGTTAAGAGTTCGGATCCTCTTACAGTCCAGCCACCAAAAAAAAAAAAAAAAAAGAAAGAAAGAGGGATTGAGTCCTCAGGGCAGAACCCTCATGTATGGATTAATGTGATTATCACAAGAGTGTGTTAGTTATCATGAAAGTGGGTTGTTACAAAGTAAGTCCAGCCCTTGATGCCTCTCTCTTTCACATGTACTCACTTATGCTTCTGCCCTTCTGCCATGGTATGACAAAGCCAGAAGCCTTCACCAGATGCCAGCCCTTGATATTGGACTTCCCAGCCTCCAGAACAGTGAGTTAAATAAATTTCTGTTCATTATAAATTACCCAGTCTGCTGGTTAGAGCATGGTGCTGATAAAACCAAGGTCAAGGGTTTGGATTCCCATACCAGCCAGCTGCCAAAAAAATAAAAATTAAAAATTAAAAAATAAATAAATAAATTACCCAGTCTGTGGTATTCTGTTACAGCAACAGAAAACGGACTAAGACAAATGCCTATTATACTCCTGGCCCTGGGACGGCAACATTTATAGGATTAGTAGAAGAGAAATCAAGAAAGAAGCCTTCTCCTCAGACATCAGATGTCACAGAAGCCATGGCAATGGTTTCAAAATTAGAAAGTGGTCAGTATCACTTGCCTCAGAGGTCCAGTAGGATAAGGACTGAAAGCAGGCCAGGAACAAGGTACCCTTAGTAAGAATATTTTTCAGGTAATAGAAGCCAAACAATAACAGGTAGAAAAAATGAATGAAAGTTGAAATGCAAACTATTCTCTCAAGAACTATGTCCAGTCAGGGACAGAGGGGACATGGGAAAAGCTGTTTTGTGACTTCTGTAAGTGGAGATAAGAGAAGCTCATGGAGAGCTGACTCCAAGTGAACATCCACCAAAGAGAAGGGCCAACCGATGAAGCAAAGTGCTGAGGAAGAGGGGAAGTGCTGACCACGAGACCAGGTAGCAAAGTCAGCTTAAAAAGGTGGACCTGCCCCTTTCTCTGCAATGACAGAAAGGACAAGTGCTCTTATAAGTCTGCACAGAGAAGAAAGCAGGAGCCTACTTAATGGCTTCAGTGTTTTCTGTGAAGTGAGAGGCAGAGTCATCCTATGCATAGCATCAGCACCTGGTATAGAGCAAGAATCAATCCTGGGGCTGCAGCATAACCCACAAGGAGCCTCGAATCTGGTCCCTGCCAAGGTTACTACTACAAGCTACTGCCTTCCTCCCCTATACCTTTTATCAATCTGTACTCACCTCAGATGGAAACATGAGCTACCAGCACTCAAATGTTTGCACAAAGGCAAGTACATCCATACAGATACATCCTGCATGCCCATGAAAGAAAGAAGGGGAAAAAGGAACTCTTATGCCTAGAGCCCCAGAGAATAAAATATTCCAGTCTGTTATGGGTGAAGCAGAGGTACGGTACCTTGATGAAGCAAAGATAGATGCGTTGAGGCCACCAAAGCAAGAAAGGGCAACAGCAATGGGAATGGTCCAGCTGAACATGCCAAACGTCTGGTCAGCAAATGTCTGGGAACAGAGCACAGAGGAATCACTCAACACAGGACAAGGTTTCATAATCCCACATCTGTGATCTTCGGACAAAGGTAGCCACTGCTGAGGAGCCCACCCTCTGGCCTAGACCCATGATTTCATCCTGCAGAGCTGGCGCAGCTGCAGAAAGACAGATTGAGCCATTAAGGGTAGCTAAATATCATGAAATGAGGAGCGCATGGGGATCCCAAGAGACTCACCACAGCCACAGCATCACTGCTAAGGACCTCTGAAATGCTCAGCACTGTATAATAGGCCACGTTGGTCAGGGTGTAGATGAGCGTCACAATTGGCATAGAAATCCCAATGGCCAAGGGCAAATTTCTGTCAGGACAAGTGAGATACGACTACCTAGAACCAAATTCTACTTAGGATCAAAGTTCATCAAGTCTCCACTGGAATTTTCCTAACATTTAATAGTTCACTGGCCTCTAGGTCTTTGAGGCAGGTTCATCTTCCCCTCATGCCCAAGTGTGGGTATTCTACCATGCCCCTGGGCTCTTTCTACTGAGAAAGACCTTTGCCTGTGAAGATAGCTTATGATCAATACTTGAACTTCACCACAATGGGGCCAATGGGTCCCACAGGGTTTCATAATCCTCCTGCATCTATGATCTCAGGACAAATGTAAGGAACAGTGTCCTCTGGGAACTCGAGGCCAGGCTGGGGACCCAACTGGCCAGAATAAGCTCTGTGCAAGGTCCTAACACCTTAGCCCCAGCTGGGTCTGCTACTGCCCATTGAAAAGCCTCTCTAGGAAGGACCCTGGGGATCCTCCAGTGTGAACATGAAGGCAAGGAGCCAGGGTCTTTCCCACCTTCACTCACTCCCATCCTAGCCCTCAACCCCTCCTAGCTGGAGAAGGAGCAGAAGGGAGAAGGGGGGAGGAGAGAAAGGGAAGAGGGCAAGCATGCCCAGTATCAGCAGGACTTCCAACCAAGTTGGGGAGTGAGAGTGTGATTCCACCTTTACCTTTCTGGGTTTTTGATTTCTTCTGTTACAAAATTAAGGGTGTCCCAACCTGAGTAAGAGAAGAGGGCAGAGTAGAGGGCAAGAGAGAGGTTTCCCACGTCCCAGGAGGAACCCTTAAAGGCGTCCTGAAAGTGCTCAGAGTGTCCTGTGGGGGCAAAGGCAGGTGGGGGGGGCGGTTCAGGAAGAAGGAAGAGGTTGAAGAAGAAGAGGGGAGGAGAGATAGAAAGTATAAGGAGAAGAGGAAGGACGGGGAGGGAGAGTAAGAAAAAGGTAGGGAAGATAAAAAAAGAAAAAAAGGGGAGGAAGACAGAGAGAGACAAGAGAAGGAAAGGAAAAACAAGAGGGCAGGGGGAAGAAAAAAATAATAATTTAACACCAAAAGAACAACAACCAACAGCTCCCTACACTTTACCACCCCACCCACTCCCTCAAAGCTCATATTCCTTCAGTAAAACTAGACAAGCTCAGAAAAACAAAGGCATTCCTGGCTGCCCTCTGATGTGACAACACTTTTCCCAAAACCCTAAGGAATTTCCATTTTCTGTAAGTGACCTCACAGTAGGCCACAGTTCTTCTTCCTATTTTTTATAAAGAAACCCTATTTCACATAAAGGTCATTTTTCATTAACAATTAGACCTTCCTGTGGAATTAACTCTCTTGGCCCAAAGCACGACACAATTTGGTCAAATGAGTTTATCAGTCTCATCTGATAAACTCTGCTATTGTACTTGCAGTGGAATGGTTGCATGTGGTAGGAAATCACTGGGTCTTATTATCTTTCAATGGGCCTGGGCCATCTCCACCCTTCAGGGAGCCAGCCCAGACCCAGGCACCTGTCATTCTCCTCGGAGGTTTCTGGAGACCGCAGAGCTGAAAGCCCAGGGGGTAGCACCCAAATGCCCAGGACAGAGACATTCAGTGCACACTGGAGTTTTTAATAAGGCTCAGACTTCTAAGGAAACCTGTGTCACTCTCTACAGAAAGACTGGACCCAGCTCTCAATGTGGCAAAAATGGCTGAGTGTGCAGCAAGAGAAGGGAAAATAGAGACCACCCCATCTCCAGGGTTATCAGTCATCACACACAGCAGTGGTTCCCTAAGGCACATATCTTGGGGGTAGGATTACTCAATTATTCAATTTAACCCCAAGATGCTCCTGAGACTGGGATATACAGACAGCTGGCTGTAATAACTTGGCCTGCATACATAAAGGTGCTGGACCAGCTGCCTAAGAAACACCCAGGGCACTTTTTTTGTTGGAGTTGGGGAGCAGCTGGCCAGTATGAGGATCTGAACCCTTAACCTCAGTGTTATAACATCATGCTCTAACCAACTGAGCTAACTGGCCGGTCCCCAGGGCACTCCTTAAAATCACAGCTTTTTAGACTTCAAACCAATCAGAGTGTGATCTAACAGGTCCCCAGGTTATTGCAAACACAGGTGATTATAAACACAGCTATGTTTAGGGATTGATGATCTAGAGAACTAGGTTGCTAAATGATTGAGATTATCTTTAGCTAAAGACATCTCAGGACTTCTCCAAGGGCTCAGGAGATCTTGGTAAACCTGCAGAAAGTGATCTGCATTCCTGAATCTAAAGCCAACATGCAGGGAAGACAGTGCCAATTTCACAACATTTTAATATTTTGCTGAGGTTTGACTTTGGGAGGGAATGCTGAATGCAAGTCCAGATGAAAAGTAAAAGCTGCAAAATGACCATCCATTTCCACACCTACCTCCCCCGCAACACACACACCCTGCCACCCCCTTCAAAGAGGGCCAAGTCTCTCTACTTGCTGCCTGGCAGTTACAGACCAAAAAGAGGAGCCACTCTATCCCCACAGATTACTTTCATGACCCAATCGTGACCCAAGTTTCAAGGGCTCCTAGGCCCTAGGCTGACTTCCTGCAATGCTCCCAGCCTCCACAAAAGGAAAAAAGCCCTGAGGGAGGGGCTGACTTATGTCCAGTTGGCCAAGCCAGCCTGGCCCAATAAGCCCAGGAAGAGATTTATACCCATCTCTTGTACTCACTGACACACTCTAGCATGTACCTAATCCTAACCCTAACTCTGAGAAAGAGCTGAACAGTAAAGCTAACCGAGTCCCCATGTCCTCCTCAGGGAATCCAGAGGAACTCCTAGGGACATCCACCCTCCTCCCCACCTTGGGCCCCTCTTACCCTGGCACAGTTTAATAAGGCCCATGACAATGATGGCAATGAGCGCTAGGACCTTGGCGTAAGTGAACGTGTCCTGCACACGTGTGCCCCACTTGACATAGGCACAGTTCACAAATGTCAGCAGACCTAGGAGGAAAACCATAACATCACTAGCAGGCTTGAGCTGAGGGCAGAGAGGCCCAACCTCTCTTTACAGAGAGCATCACTTCTGCTCTTTCTGCCTAAGGCAAAGGGGCCAATGGACCGGTGAGAACCAGGAGAACAGGCAAACAGGGTGACACCCTGCACTTGCCCCAGCTGACAGCACCCATGAACATCCCATCATTGTTGACATTCAAAGACACAAAGGCATGCATGAACACATATTCGTACATTCTGACAACCAGCACCATTTTTGGAAATTCTCCCCTCCGGCCCAGTAACGGTTGACTTTACCCACTCTTCCCTACCCAGACTCCCAAGGGTCCAAACCACAAGAGCCACAAGACCTCTCCATGGCCACTTTAGAGAATGGGAACAAGAGAGACCCATCAATAAATGAATGCAGATGACAGGTCACCTAGGAATTAGAGAGATATGTTTTGTGTGTAAGTGTTAAAAAAGAAAAGCCTGTTATGTGCCTGACTATTTCACATACATCCTCTCAATCAATTCTCACGACTCCGAAATACAGATATTCTTATTCCTATTTTATAGATGAAGAAACTGAGACTGAGAATTACCATTCTCAAGCTCACATTTCCAAGCCCACTGATTCCCCCCACCCACCACTGGGTCCTATCCAAACCTCCCAATGCTCAGGTCCATGGAGAAATGGTGAGTCTGCTTGAGTGTTCCCTAGGCTCAAGTCGGCATTGCTGGCTTTAAGCTCCAGCTCCTCACACACTTCAGTGATGTGTGGGCCATCTGTTGAGGGTCCAACATTTTGCCCCTGCTAAACCATGGCGGCTCTGATGCACAGGGAAGACACAAAAGCAATATACAAGCAGTTTTACAGCAAGAAAGAACACAGTGACACCTCTAAGTACTGTCCCTAGCCTCCAAAAATAGAACTTTTATGTGTAACTCAAATGTTATTACAAAATCTTTTGGGTCCAGGGGCTGGCCAGTTAGCTCAATTGGATAGAGCATAGTGTTATAACACCAAGGTCAAGGGTTCAGATCCCTATACTGGCCAGCCATCTAAATAAATAAATAAAACAATGTTAGGGAAAAAAAATCTTTCAGGTCCAACCTCTAGGCCACCTCCACCTATTTCTAACCCATTTTGTACTCTCTCCTTCAGCCAGACCCTCTTCCTTATTCATGCCAGATATATATATAAAAGAAATGTCCTCTCCTCCTCTTCCTGCCATAGCCAACAGTAACTCCCACTTTCAAATTCTTGCTCAGCCCCCATTTCCTCTGTAAAACCTTCCCCAAATATACCAACTCCCTGAGCTCTCTCCTCTGAACCCCATGGCATTTCCATTTCATAGTACAGCTTAGT
Organism: Cynocephalus volans; assembly: GCF_027409185.1. NCBI lineage: Eukaryota > Metazoa > Chordata > Mammalia > Dermoptera > Cynocephalidae > Cynocephalus > Cynocephalus volans. The sequence continues at coordinate 131,656,597 of NC_084469.1, forward strand.
GTCTAATGCTATGGTCATGTGGACATCTGTCTCAAGTAGGTCTCTCCCAAGTAGGTGCTTGAGTCATGCTTCTCCAAAGAGATCACAAACTCTCAGAGGGCAACAAAAGCATACTGCTTCCTTAAGCTCATCACCAAGCAAAGAGGGGAAGTAATGAACCCCGGCTGGAATCAAGGTGGTCATGACTTTTACTAAACTGCCAATTCCCTGGGACAAGGCAATTTTGAGAAGGTTGGACCTTCCTCCACTCAGATGGTAAGGAACACCTAGGGTCAGCCTGTGGAAATAAACACAGGTGACTGAGCAGCCGCATAGCATTTGAAGAAAAGTCATTCAATACGCTGGCAGACAATACAGGTATTAACTAGTCAGTCATATGAGATGGGGGTTGAGGGGACAGTGGTCAAGAGGGGAGAAGAGAAGAAGCCCAAAGGAATGCATACTGCTGGTGGGTCTTCCCAGGGACCTACCCTGCTGATAAAAGTTTTCTGTGTGGGGCTAAAACTAGATCAGCTAACATAGGAATACCTAATTAATAGCCACCAATACAGTAAGCATATTTTGAGTTGCCTGCCCAGCCCCTTCTTGGAAATTGCTCCCTCCCCACCATTGTGGCTGATCGAGCCAGACACCAAGCTGAGCCTATTAGATTGTCTCTCTCAGGAACATGGAGCTGAAATACTAAGAGACTGAATCTGTCTAACAGTAGCGGGCAAAAGAGTCAGGAGCCACAGCAAATAACAGAGGAACAGAAACCCCAAGTAAGCAGAGGAAGGAAGTGGGACCACAAAAAGCAGCAGAAGTGAGAGGGCATGCAGCTTTGAGAGAAAAACTGACAGAGAAAGATGAGGAAATACACAGAAGACAGAGACAGAGGAGAGAGATGAGACAAAGACAAGGTGGCAGAAACAGAGAAAAGGAGAGAGACAAGATGGCACCAACCACCCACCAAAAAAAAAAAAAAAAGATGAAAATACATACAGAGAAAGAGACTGACAATATCCTGCTGTGTTCACTGTGCTTCTGGTTTGTAGCCCCAAGATGGGGGAGAGAAGTTTATACACTCCTCAGCCCCACACTGACAAGCACAGTCTCACTTCTGCTCCTTCTCCTTCCCTCCATCCTGCTACAAATTTCCCATGTGGCTTGGTCCTGTCTGTACACAAGTAAATATTGCACACAATGGAAATTCAATATCTATATGCTAAACTAATGAATGAAGGCAGCACTCATGGGAAGTCCCTGCAGAGCCTATTCCAAAAGACCAGCTGGAAGGATAACTCTAAATAACTGGACAACAAACTCTCATGCTCACTAGTCCACTTAGTGACAGATGATTTTCTGACAAAAGCACCGGGTCAGATGGGCCGAGCCCGTGGCGCACTTGGGAGAGTGCAGCGCTGGGAGCGCGCGGCTACGCTCCCGCCGCAGGTTCGGATCCTATATAGGAATGGCTGGTGCACTCACTGGCTGAGTGCCGGTCACAAAAAAGGCATTAAAAAAAAAAAAAAAAAGCACCGGGTCAGAGCAGTTGTCTCTGGGGAGGAAGACTAAATATCTGTAGAGAGAGGCAGACCCATTTTTTTTTTTCGATTGCATAGCCTTTTTATACTTTGACTAAAGGTGCACGTATGCTTCTTTCTCAATAAAAATAAAAATAGTTAATTAGCAACCATGTATATAGCTAGAGAGCAGGGCCAGTGGAGGCTAAAGCCAATAGGGTGGCTAGGGCACAAAATTTAAGGAGGCATTCACTCTCAGGGGACCACATGCAGGAACCTGAGAGTAAGTACATCCTTAAATACTGGCCACAGGTGCCTTGCTTGCCTCACCCTACTCTCAGTCCTGCCAGAGAACAAAGAGCTCTGAGAACAGTCTGCTAAGCAGAAGCCAAGTCCCCTGACTGTTTTTCTGATTCTAATTAAGAAATAAAATTTCACCATCTGATCCCCACCCTTCCCTACCTCCCAGAACCAGTCCCGTCTAGCCCACCATGGACTGATTATCAGAGTTCAAACACAACAGGGTGGGGCCTTGAGACCAGGTGCTCAGATTCAACTACCACAACTAAAACATCCAAGCCTTCCCTCTTCTGATTTCATTTCCTTGCTGGACAAGCCTGCACCAATGAGCATGGGACCCATGTGAGGGTCTTCAAGGCTCTCTGGGAGCTTGCTGCTGAGAAAGGAGTACTTGAATAGCAAATCCAGTCCCAACCCCAAAGCAGAAACAAATCCTCAAAGTCTCTCTGTGGCAGAGACTGCTAGTTATTTTCCAGTATCTTTTCTTTCCTTTTTCTTTAGTAATAGACATTTTGGCTGAAGTCATGACTGCCCAAAGTAAAGTTGACATTTCTCAGCCTCTCCTGCAGATAGGTATGTCCACGTAACTAGGTTTTAAGCAAGAGATGTAAGCGAATGTTTCATATAAAACCTCAGGAAGTATCTTTGAAGGGAGAGGTGTGCCTTTCTTTGTCCTTTCTGTCAGTTACAATGCAGACACAACAGCTGGAGCTTGAGTAGCCATCTTGGACCACTGGCTAGAAGTCAGGTGCTGAGGATGGCAGAGCAGCAAGACAGAAAGAAGAAACCTGGCTCCCTGAAGAATTTTTGCATTTGTCCAGCCCACTCTTCCTACAGTTAACACATGAGAGAAATAAACTTCAATATGTTTGAGCCATGCTGCTTTGGGTTTTTTTTTTGTTTTTTTTTTTTGTCTTTTTCGTGACCGGCACGAGTGCACCGGCCATTTCTATATAGGATCCGAACCCGCGGCGGGAGCGTCACTGCGCTCCCAGCGCCGCACTCTCCCGAGTGCGCCACACGGGCTTGGCCCTGCTTTGGGTTTTCTGTTGTTTGAAACTCACACTAATCTTGAATAATACATGTGCCCTCTGACAGAACTGCATCTCTCATACTCTTTCTGATGAGGAGATGGCCTGGTAACCTGAAGTTGTAGTCCCAGCTATGCTGATTTTCACAGCTCCCTTTTGAGAAACTTTCCAATCACTCTCACAAACAGGCTACCTATTACTAAGGAGCATTCAAGGACAGAGGAGCACAATCCTAAACCACAACAAAAAAGGTGGAAGAAAAAAAGTGTGTGGGGGGGGGGGCGGGAACCAACTACAAGTCTATTACCAGTGAAATGCTCTGCAGCAGTCCAGAAGAGGTAAACCCTTCCAAATGGAGATCCCAGAACCAGCAGTTACCTCCTAGGGTATGTATGAATATGTAATGTACATGCCTTTTTTTAAAGTATCCTTTTTTTCCAAAGTATACTTGTTTTTAATTACACAAATGCATTTATTCTTATTATGAAAACATTCAAACTATATATAGGGTTAGATTCTTTGAGCAACTAAGAGGCCCAGTCCTCCTTAGGCCTATGTCACTCTCAGAATATGAAAGCTGTCTATCCATAGCAACAACTGACCAAAATAAGAGAGCATCCTTTCTACTCAGAACACTGACCAGGCCTGAGTCCAAGACAGTGCAAAGATGTTCAGGGATCATACCATGTTTCTTCACTTCTGTCTCATCCTTGGCAGTCTCCTTCCTACTCCTTCTCTTCCTCTTCATTGTCACCCCTAACAAACAAACTCTTAGGGGAAATGTAGTCTCAGCTGTGAGAAGGCTTTGATGCTACTGTGTCAGCACTGAACTAACTCCATGTTGAAACCTTCAAGGCAAATACTCTCCAGTGATGTATGAGCCTACACAACTGGCAGGATGCCTAGGTCAAAGCCCACAAAAATAACAAACTGACAACACGTAACACAGTAATATCATCCTTCTATGGTTAAGTCAAGTACTTCTTACATTTATACTCTTTCTGAGCACTTGGGTTTCCAAGAATATTGCTGGTCACCTGGACAAAGAGAGAACCCTAATGTACCTCTAAAATCTATCATTTCCCACAGTGAATAAGAGCCCCTAAGCTTAGTGAGTTTGGTTGGCAACCTGAGGCCCCATCCCACCACAGAAGATTCTAAGTTCCCAGAACACTTATGAACAGAGTGTGTCTTCATAACAGTTCCTCAACCTCAGCACTATTGACATTTTGGACTATACAAATCTTTATTGTGCAGAGCTGTCCTGTGCGTGATAAGATGTTCAGCAGCGCCCCTGGCCTCTACCCACTAGATGCCAGCAGCATCCCCTCCCAGTAGTTGTGATAACCAAAAATGTCTCCACACAACCTACAGTTGAGAACCACTGTTCTAGGATAATAAGTAGCTAAGACAGCCTGAAATCCCAAAAAAACTGCTTGGAATTTCTCCTAGTGTAACCTGGGAATGAGGTTAGGTACAGCCAGAAAGCCAGGATCTGAAACAGCAATGCCTTCAGGGGCCAAGAAAGTAATACAAATGATCAAAGGCAAGAAAGTCTGGTTAGGGGCTAACTGATAGCTCTCTTGGTTAGAGCGTGGTGCTGATAACACCAAGGTCAAGGGTTCAGATTCCCACAAGGGCCAGCTGCCAAAAAATAAAATAAGTTCTAATAAAAAAAAAAAAGGAAGTCTGGGTTAACAAGAGAAAGTGGAGTACTGCAGTGGACTGGGGAGAATATATTCCATTTAAAAGGAGCAACCACGGGCTGGCCCATGGCTCACTCGGGAGAGTGTGGTGCTGATAACACCAAGGCCCCGGGTTCGGATCCCATATAGGGATGGCCGGTTGCTCACTGGGTGAGCGTGGTGCTGACAACACCAAGTCAAGGGTTAAGATCCCCTTACCGGTCATCTTTTTAAAAAATAAATAAATAAATAAATAAATAAATAAAATAAAATAAAATAAAATAAAATAAATAAAAGGAGCAACCACAAGTCAAATCCAGCTAATTATATCAGGTAAGAATTTGGGTCAGAGATTACCAGAACTTTTGATTTTTCAAGAGAAAGTGCAAGCCCTGGTTTTCAAATGTCGGTAACTAATTCAGAATTATTTAGAACACTGTGCAGACCAAACAAATCTATCCAAGTCTGGTACCAGCTAGAAGCCTATGCCCTAGAGTTGGTCATATGGAGACTTCCTGGACCCTCTCTTCTAGGATGGAACTCTAATTGTCTAGCCGAGCATGCTATAACTTCTTTATGCAGTCTTCCAACCAACAATCAGGACTCTTCTCGTATGAATTTCAAGACTAATTTAAGTCTCCTATCCTACCAAAGTTTCACCCTGGAATTAGTGCAGACTTTTGTTTTTTTCCCCCAAATATGACCTAATTGGTTTCTTCCAATTTGTGTCTCTTGAGACCAGGCTGTACCTTCTGCCACCCTTACCCAAGGAGACTCCCTCCCTGCACATCCCAGCTCTGCTGAAAGCCTGATTCTATGGCCTAAGTTTCATGAAGGGAAGTAAGCTGAACCCTAAAGCCTAGTCAGTTAGGATGGAACATGGTTTTGTGACTTGGCCCTCCCTCTGACAAGTTCCTGCCCTCAGGCCTAGATTCTGGTAAAGCCTGGACTTGTGGAATAGGCAGTTTGCAGGAACTCAGATCCCAGTAATCTGGTTAAAAGTACGTTTTAAATAAAAGAGGCCATGAGATACTATGACTTTGTATTTCTAAGAGGTGAGGCCTCTCCTTCAATCAAAAGATTAGCTCCTCATATGGTGGTGTGCTTCCTAAGCACAAAAAATACGGGAAAAATCATAAAGGAAAAAATAAAAAGGATTTAACAAATAAAAATAAAAACAGAAGTCTTCTGTATATGAAAAATTATACAGAAAGGTGTCATTTCACTTGATTGTTCTTTGAATTCATCCTAAGGCCATCACAGACCAATGCACGGGCACTCTTAAATGCTCATTTAGGAGCACAAACTCACAAAACCTTCTAGAAAGCAACTTGGTAAAACACATGAAGAATCTTAAAACAGTTTAACTCCTTAGACACAGGGATTTCCCATTCAAAGAAAATATGCAGAAACTCTGAAAATGAGGTATGTTAAAAGATGCCCCACAACAGTATTATTTATAATAATAATATTATAGAACACTTAGTATATACCAGGCAGAGATAAGCACTCTTCATGGATTGATTCATTTATTCCTCACAACAATCTTCTCAGCTATATACCATGTGGAGGATATTGACTAAGAAGTTATTAATGAGATAAAAATAAAACACATGTATTTCACAGGGCCAAAGCCTGTAGCATAGAAGGCCAAAGCCTGTAGTTTAGAGAACCAAAGTCCTGTAGTTTAGGCGGCCAGAGACTCTAGCTTAGGGGGCCAAAGTCCAACCCTTTAGGAAAACAGTAGAATTGCTAAGATTAAGAAAGACCAGAAAACGTTCACAGGACTAAAGCCTTTGATGTAGATAAGAGAATTGAAGCACAGCAAACAGTGATTGCTCTGCGGGCAGTTGCCCTTAGTTCAGCTAAACCTAGATGCTGGAAAAGTATGTAAGCTAAAATCTTCGAGGATATTCTGCTAGTTAGTACTTGGGGGACGATACACATCTCGATGTTTTTTGAGTTTCTTGGGGAATTAAGTGCTTTGGTGATTATCTCATTGTTTCCTTTTGTACCTCACATAGCTTAGTTTTACAACTCCTTTTGATGGTAAATTGCTTGAACTATTTTAAGTAACACCTGCTTTAATGAAGATTGTCATGTAGCCAGTTTGTTTATGTTTTCACTATGATTAATTAACCACCTGTTTTTCTTCTGTAACTTTCTTGTCTTTACAATAAAACCTGAAGCAAAAACTGACTCAGAGCTGTGCCTGGGCTCTCCTCTCTTGAAGGAGTTTTCTCTTGGTGCAGTCCCTTCGGGCTTCTCATTGCTCTGAATACATGGGCTCTGAGTAATCTTTTGCATCTCCGTCACTCTGTGAGAGGTGATAATACCGCAATATTCCCATCTTACAAATGAGAAAACTGAGACAGCAGTGAATTAACTCTCCAAAGTCAACAGCTTGTCAGTGGTAAAGCTGGAAATCAAACCCAGTGTGGGACGGGAAGCTGTGATCTTAACCACTGTATACAACACTGCCTGGAAATTACTTATGTGTCCCCAAACCATGTTTTCTAGGAATATCTGATGAAAGAGATTAAATATTAAATTTTAAAAAGCAGTATATAAACCACAAAGAATGTGATCTCAAGGGTAATTTTTAAAAATGGTTGATATATTTTGGTAAAGTAGTTTGAAAAAAAAAGATGGATATACACAGAAAAAAATACTGGAAGTTATTTCACCCAGATATTTCTCTGGGAGGTAAAATCATAGGCTATTTTAATTTCTTTTTTCTGTTTTTCTACATTTTTCAAATTGTCTATAAAGTCCAAGTATCACCTTTTAATTAAAAAAACTACTTTAAAAAATCTTGATTTGAAGAACATTTCATGAAATGGTGAAAAAAACAAGTTTATAAAACAGAATATAAAGTTATAAGCAGGGCTGGCCAGTTAACTCACTTGGTTAGAGCATGGTGCTGATAACACCAAGGTCAAGGCCAGATGCCCCAAAAAATAAAAAAATGAAATAAAATTATAAGCAAAGTATGATGCCAATTCAGTAAAAGGAAAAAAATGAAGACACTGTCAAACTATTAAAAGTACTCATCTTTTGGTAGTCGATTATGGGTGATTTGAGGATAATTTAATTTTTTGCATGACTATATATACTCTTTTTTTTTTTTTTTTTTTTAAAGATGACCAGTAAGGGGATCTTAACTCTTGGCTTGGTGTTGTCAGCACCACGCTCAGCCAGTGAGCAAACCGGCCATCCCTATATATGATCCAAACCCATGGCCTTGCTGTTATCAGCACCGCACTCTCCCAAGTGAGCCATAGGCCGGCCCTGAATATATTTTAAAATCAGAAAATTATTCCCTTTTAGAGAGTTCAGTCAGGCCAGAGTCTCCCCGGCCAAAGCCTATCAGACATATAGCCAAGTACCTACCACCTTCCCTCCTCCCAGGAATATCTGTTTCCCCCTCACTGTCTCAAGGGATGTGGAGGGGTTCTCTTTAATACCTGCCTTTAACAAATTCTTTCAAGTCAGGAAGCATGGTGTACTGTACAATTTTTATTGCTAACTCCAAGGTACTCTCAGTCTATTTTTAACATGGTAAACTGTATATACTGCCAAAGCTTTTGCAAGCAGAGATATGGAAAGAACAGAGTATAATTAAGTGCCTCCGGCAGCCCAGTGCTAAGGAACACAGAATTCTGAGCCACTTTTCAGCTAAAACATTACCTCTGCAAGGCTGGGTAAATTCACAGCAATCTTCTCTCCTTTTCAGTGATTTCACACAGAATCCCTCCTTACTACCCAACAGGAGAAAAATTAAAGAGGATCTGCTGGGATCCCTTAAATTCTCTCCTCACAAACCCAAATGAGGGGTAGAAGCCACCTCCCTCTCACTGGCTGCAGACAGAACTTGTTTACAAAGTGAGTGTAAAGAAATCTGAAACACTAATGGGAAAAAGCCATTTTGGTGTGGTGCCTGCTACTTAGGAAGAGCTGCAAAGAGTGGCTGCAAAGAATGGCAGTGGCAAGAAGGAGGGGGTCCTATGGCCTGAGGGATAACATCTTGATTTTTTACTTTTTTTTTTTTTTCTTCTGTTTGGGATAACATCTTGAGACCCCCACAGCCTAGAGAAGCCTATCTCCTCATTGATGCCTTTAAATTGGTTTAAATTTAAAACACTCGGAAGTAAAATAATTTTTTTTTTTTTTAAGCAGCAGAATAAAGTCCTCAACACTGATGGTTTTTTCTGGGTTAAGTTAGAACTAATGGTGCTCACTCCAATCAAAACACCTGACAAAGGGCCGAGCCCGTGGCGCACTTGGTAGGGTGCTGCGCTGGGAGCGCGGCGACCCTCCCGCCGCGGGTTCGGATCCTATATAGGACTGACCGGTGCACTCACTGACTGAGTGCCGGTCACGAAAAAAACGACAAAAAAAAAAAAAAAAAAAAACCACCTGACAAGAAAACATAAGACGAGAAAAAAAGAAAAGAAAGAAAATATAAGACATGCACCAACGTGTCACATAGATTAGGGAACAGAACTCAGGGGCATCCAAGAGTAGGAGGAATGAGGCAGCAAAAGCCACAGATTCAAACTTCTCCCATCCCCATCCTCTATGCTTATTTATCAGTCAGGATCAAATGATTTTGGTAAAATTAGTTCTTCAGAAGGTAAGATGCCTCCCTCCTCCCAAAAGAGCAAAATATGCTGTTCAAATATAAGCTACCAATAACAGTACCCCATACTCTACACCTCTTCCCACACTCAGCCCCCAGACTTACATATGCAAGCAGCAGCGAGGAGACGGCAGGCCAGGTACGGGGGATCACAGGTGGGGAAAGAGGGCTGGATGATGTAATTGGCGAAGGTGATGGCGATGATGGCCTGACTGGTGGGCTCAACGATTAGCAGTGAGGCCCACAGGCGGATGAAGGCAATGAAGCCCCCAAAGGCCTCTAGAATATAAGCATAGCTGGCCCCCGACTTGGTAATGGTGGTCCCCAGCTCTGCATAGCAAAGGGCACCTACAACAGAGAAGAGCCCACCAATGGCCCACACAACCAGCGACAATCCATAGGAGGCAGTGTACACCAGTACACCCTTGGGTGAGACAAAGATCCCTGAGCCGATCATGTTGCCCACCACCAGGCTGACCCCATTCAGCAGGGAGATCTCCTTCTTCAGCTGCATAGTTTCTGGGGATTTTTGGGGTGGCAAACTGACATCTTCTTCCACGCTGGGCTGGCTGGCCTCAGGAATGAGATGGTAGGTGGGTGTGGAGCTCCCAAGCTCCCTGGCTTCCATGCCAAACGGTTTCTGCATGCCTGTGTTTACTGTGGCCTGGCAAAGAACACAAGTACGTCAGTCTAGGGCAGGAGCTGGTAAGGCTGTGGTTTAGACCTGCAAGGCAGGCAGATTTCCCTACCCACCTCTTGCTTGGGGACAGCATGCCATGCACACAGCCCTAAATAGGCCTATCTCAGTTTCCACAAGACACAGGGAAATGGAGGTAGGCAGACCTCCTTTGCTCCCAAGAAAGACACCATTAGAGCTTAGGCACAATCTGATGGCGACTTCCACTGAGAGTCACCTGTCTTGCTGCCCAAGGAAGGCTGGTATTAGGTTTGTCCATAGCATAGATTCTCCCTGAAGTGAAGTTTTGCTCTGTTCTTATCAGCTTAAAACCCACAAACCAGTCCTGTGGAGAAGACCAGAGTCTCTGCACCAGGTACACATCCTCACCAGCCTAACAGGCCTCTCACTGTCTATACCCAGGTAATCCTGCCCACTCAACTCTACCCAAACAAAAACAGGGACTTCCGCAGTGTCCACCCGCATGTGGAGAGATTTGCAGCTACTCTCAGGCCAGCAAAGAACATGAGCAGGTGGTGGGAAGGACTAGGAAGATGCTATGGTAAGAGCATACTGCTATTGCAGAGACTGGACCAAGGAGAGAACCCTCATGAAAATATACACCCATATGTCGTTGTGTCCACACATCCACCTTACTCCCCGCATTGCTGCTTGCCCATTCAATACCTTTCTTTTCCCAAAGTAGCCAGAAGAGAGAGATTACATAGACAAGATGGGGAAAGGGCATCCAGAGGGCACCCTAAACTGGGGCTAATTTGCTATTGGCTTATTTGATTTCCTCCTTAGCATGCCACTCACTACCACCTGGGGTTGCAAAGATTGTCCTTGCCACCTAACCAAAGCTATAAGCCTTCTGTAATCCACAGATCTGGCATTAGAAGGCATCCTGTAGAGAGATAGCACACACACACATCCCCACCACCACTGGACTAGAGTAGGGCCAATCCAGAAACCTCAAGGAAGTTGGATTCCACATTAACTTACCTATGAACGATCCAGAATCTGTCAGAGGAAGACGAGCACCTTCCTGACCCTATATCCAGCGTGGCCTTCTCTCTCCCTCAATTCCTGTACTAGTCATGCTTCAGATCCCCCAATCCCACCTCATTTTCTGGAGAAAGGAATTTGGTGGGCCATTTAATTCTCACCCAGGAGTTGGTCCCTTAAGTTCACAGGGATAACGTCTAGGGATAACACTGGGATTCAGTATCCAGAAGACTCTCATCTACTCAACAAAGATGTATGTGCCAGAACCTAGCCACATGGACCTCAGAGCACCTCCACTCTACATCTAAACCACAGCCACTTAAGTGAATGGTTCTCAGGGAAAACTCCAATCTCCACTGGCCCCACCCAAAACTCCTGCCTTACCTGTCCCAATCCCCTTCCAGAGTCTGGACCTGAGCAGAAGTGAAAATGCTCCTCTGGGGTACTAATAAGCCCTTCCCAGTCCCAGAGGAGTTGAGCCAGCCTACCTCTGCTTTAGATGAGGATGAAAGTTAAAGTGGCACCACTTTTCCTTTCACTCCTGGCACCAAGCCAGACAGGTTTCCCTATGCAGACACGTGGGAACATATTTGTTTTCACATGTCTGTCAGGCAAGCCCAGGCAACCATGGAAACAAAACCAGTACATAGGCTGGCCAGTTAGCTCACTCCGTTAGAGCGTGGTGCTGATAACACCAAGGTAAAAGTTTTGGATCCTCGTACCAGCCAGCCAACAAAACAAAACAAAAAAAAGCCCAGCTGGGGACTCTATATTCTCACATAAAAGTCCTAAGTTGCCTTTTCTTTTCTACTCAGCTCAACACAGAGACAAGCAGAGAAACCCTCAGGATCCACTCCACCTTCCCCTATTCCATCAGACTGTGACTTGGGGCTGGTGGGGAGGGCTGGAGGGTTACCAGGTATTCCTTTTGTACTTGTACAACCTGGCACTTGTGTCTCGGATGTGCCTTTATCAAGTTTGTCTGATACACTAGTAAAACGTACCCAGTGGCCTTATTTGGAGGGGTGGGGTACAGTCACAGGCCCACAAGACCTCCTGCCTAGGATCTCAGTCCCAGCACCTGAATGAGAGATAAAGTTCCTGCTGGAATGTTAAGAATGATTCTTCCTTCAGCCAAGGAGAGAAGCAGAGTCACATACAATTGAAGGCACAGGAGGTTTCTTTCTCTCAATTCAATAGCAATGCAATAGTCATCAGAAGCCTATTCTCCGCCAAAGTAATTAAAGTCCCTACCTCTTTGCTAAACACCCAGGAACAAAGTTGTGATGTAACCCCAGCAGCTCCCTGAAGGCAGATGGCTGAGTCCCAGGCTGGCTTGGCCATACAATCCCAAGGCCATCCCTCATCTCCCAGAGTTTACATCTAAACCTCACCTCACATGCCTCTACAAAATCTGCCAAGCAACTACATTATGTGAGGCTCTGTGCTGGGGACACAGAAGTGAACGAGTTTGGAATGGACCATGCCTTCACAGAACACACAACCAGTCAGTATGGCAGCAAGGAAATGAGACAGACATGAGATCAGAAGTCCCACAGTCAGAGACTACAGCTCACCAGCTAGCTGTACCCCTCATCCTTCTCTGACCTTTGTCTCATCCAGTGGTAAGAGTAAGCTAACAGCTACTTTCCCAAATAGCCTCATTAATCTTTTGTGAGCATCAAATTAGACAATACGAAGCTCTTCTATAAAATGTGAGGCCTTCTTCAGCAGGGTTAACATTGCTAAAAGACAAATCCTGGAAGCAAGGAAAAGAAGGAGGAAAGAAGAGAGGTAGGGCCGGCCTGTGGCTCACTCAGGAGAGTGCTGATAACACCAAGGCCACAGGTTCGGATCCCAAGTAGGGATGGCCGGTTAGCTCACTGGGTGAGCATGGTGCTGACTAACACCAAGTCAAGGGTTAAGATCCCCTTGCCGGTCATCTTTAAAAAAAAAAAAAAAAAAGAAGAGAGGTAAGTTCATTTCACTGGAAGATAAAATCTAGTATAAAATGGAAAGTCCTCAACTTCTAGCTTGTAATTAGGATGTAGAGAAGCTTGGAAAGGCATCACTCTACTTCAATGACAAGAAAAAGCCGGATAACCTATAAAATCATAATTTCTCTTGAAGGTATCAGAAAGCTGAGGCTACAGGGCAACCAACTAGACTGAATTTGAAGGAAAGACAGGCACCACCAAGGAGAGAGCAATAAAAGCTTTGGCTCATCTGTGGCAGTGAGAGAAAGATGGGATCACTATACAGGCAGGTAAGAAGCACTCAAGTACAAAATTTAGCAGATTATTAAAGGTTAAGTGAGAGTTAGCAAGAGACACAGACACTCAGAAGTTTTTCTCCACAGACCTCAGTGGGTGCTCACAAGAAATACTGGGCAGGAGACCAGAGAAAGCCTCTCTCAGTAGTGCTGGCCTGGAGAAAGAAAAATACCCACCTGGACTCTTCTCCTCCAAAGAATAAAAATTGCAAACCCCTTGGGAAAGGTCAGCAAATTATTACTCCCACGTCAGCTGGAGCATGGTGAAAGAAAAAAAAAAAAAAACTCTATGCCTGGGGGCGGGGCAGGAAATTCTGGTCAAGACTATTAGAGGTGTCCTACCTCTGGGACACCATCACTCAGAAAGATCTACCCACAAGATCCAGACAAACAGAGCCTGCCTAAGACTAAGGTTGAACCAGGACAACAGAGAACCACCCTGCTCTCTCCCAGTGGGTTTGCAAGTACCCAGGAACAAGCAAAGGTAGTCTACCACTGAGGCTGGGGTAGACTGCACTGAGGCACAGGTGTGCAAAGAAGACCGAAAGCTGAGGGTAAAGCATAACACTGAAAAGAAGCTTCCCTCCAGCAAACCAACCGTCAGTGCAAGGAAACACCAGAGGAATTTGAAGCCATGAGTGTACCTAAGGTAACCACAGCAACAACAAAACCCAAACACAACATCTCCTGACCAATTGACTCAAATTCCCAAACTAACAGCCTAGCAAAAGAGGCGTACCCATTTCCCAGAATAAATATTATATACGTCAGTCTCTATTGTTCTATATACAATGTCTGGCTACCAATAACAAATTACAAGCATCACAGAAAAGCAAGAAAAACAATCCACTATCAAAAGGCAAAGTAATCAATAGGACCACCTATTGGTGGGTCACCTCTAAGAGTGCTTAGAGGTGACCCAGATATTAGAAACATCAAACAGAATTTAAAATAACTATGATTAATACATTAAAGGCTCTAATGAAAAAGTTGGATGGCATGCAGGAACAAATGTGGAATTTCAGCAGAGATATGAAAACCATGAGAGTCAAAATGGAAAAAAGTGAAAAAAATAGAACAGAGCATCTAAGAGCTGTGGGGCAATATCAAATGGTCTGAAGTAAATAATTAAAAAATACATTTTGGGGGCCGGCCCGTGGCTCACTCAGGAGAGTGCGGTGCTGATAACACCAAGGCCCAGGGTTCAGATCCCATATAGGGATGGCCGGTTAGCTCATTGGGTGAGCATGGTGCTGACAACACCAAGTCAAGGGTTAAGATCCCCTTACCGGTCATCTTTAAAAAAAAAAAAATACATTTTTGGGTTTTTTTTTTCGGACCCAGCTGATGGGACAGACATTGCTTATTTTTAATTGCTTTAAAATATAATTGACTGCCTAAAGCAAAAATAGTAGCACTGTATTATGGGTTTATGACATATGTAAAAGTAAAATATCTGTCAACAATAGCACAAAGATAGGAAGGAAGAATTGGGAATATACTGTAAGGTTCTTATATTACATGTGAAAAGACATAATATTATTTAAAGGTGGATTGTGATTAATTAAAGATTTACATTGTAAAACTAGGGAAACCACCAAAAAAATTCAAAGAAGAGGTTGGGCTGGCTGGTTAGCTCAGGTGGTTAGAGCACAGCATTATAGCACCAAGATCAAAGGTTTGGATCCTCCTACCCTCTAGCCACCTAAAAAAAAAAAAAAAAAAAAAAAAGACACACATAAAAGAAAAGTTTTAAATAAGCCACCAGTGGAGAAAAACAGAATCATAAAAATTACTCAATCCAAAAGTATGCAGAAAAAAAGAAAAAAAGGAGGCTGGCTGGTTAGAACATGCTTCTCCTAACACCAAGGTCAAGGGTTCAGATCCCCTTAAAGACTAGCTGCCAAGAAAAAAAAAAAAAAACCACGAAGGAAAAAGGAACAAAGAACAAAAGAACATATGGAACAAATAGGAAAAAACTAACAAGATGGCAAATTGTTTACATTAAACATAAATGATCTAAACACACCAATTAGAAGACAGATACTGTCAAATTAGTTTTAAAAAAAAAAAAAAAAAGCAAAACCCAATATGCAGTCCACAAGAAATCCACTTTAAATATAAAGACATAAATAAGTTATGGTAAAAGGACAGAAAAAGCTAAACCACGTAAACAACCAAAAGAAAGCAGGAGTAGCTGTACTAACATCAGACATTTTCCGTCACAGTACTTGTTCTTCAGTTAACAGTGGATAGAGAAAAAAATAGTAATGACAAAAAGCTATGATCACTACAGTAACGGTTCTGAATTAATTTGCATTCAGTTAGTCACAATGGTATCTACATACATTCCAAAAAAAGCAGTCCATACCCGTGTGATACGCACTGTCTATTCTGTCCCCAGAGTAGATCTGTAGACCCTCTGCAACAATGGGATGAAAATTGCTGATTCAAGGGGCCCATTATTACCCCAGCAAGGTAGCCTAGTATTCTGAGAGACTATCTTTTTGCTTTCAATTTTTATCCAATTGATAAAAGAAATTGGAATGTGAAAATCATACATTTTCCAATAACACACTGAAATCTCTAAAATCACTGATGAAAACAATATCCATTAAATCATCCAATGTATCCTATGAAGTCCTGACTTGAAAAACTAGTGTTAAACCCTGCTTGTAAAGACACAATGCAGCTTTCTAATGGGTTTTCGTCCTATTTTCCAGGCTCCTGCTGCAGATAATAAAGGAATTTACCAGACCACTAAAATTTCCTCATGAAAATTTAACCATGAAATAAGATTTAAAAAACAAAGAACAAAAAAAGAAAATTTAACCATGTAATTTTTAGAGAAAATGGATCTGTCAAAGTTCAATCACAAAGAAAGTTTTACAAACTAGATGTAGAAACTTTTATAATTGATGACTAGAAAAAAAAATACTATTGTGAAGTACATCAAAATCTTCACTGTAATGAAAACACAGACGGACTTATTCTTTTTAATACTTCTCTGAGTTTTATATATTTTCCATAATGAGTATACATTAGTTTTTTTGTTTGTTTGTTTTTTATTATTTTATTTATTTATTTTTTAAAAGATGACTGGTAAGGGGATCATAACCCTTGACTTGGTGTTATCTGCACCACACTCTCCCAAGTGAGCCACAGGCCGGCCTTACATTAGTTTTTTTAAATGCTTAAACTTAAAAAATACATTTATTCTACTCCTTTGTATCCAATAATGCAAATTATGTGACCCTTTTTGATTGTCTTTTTGCGTAAACGAAACTCAAGACCAAATTCAGCTCCAATCATAGTAGATAAGACACTCTTACTTCAATTGTATTTGCTAACAAGTTTTTTCCATAACTTTGGTTTCTATTTCTTTTTTTTCAATTTAAAAATTTCTTATTTTTGCTTTTCTTTTCTATTTTTTGACAACTTCACTGCAATTATTTTTAATTATAGACCACAACTACTCTTTAGAAGATATAAACAAGTATATAATGTATTTATGTAATAAATTACAACATTACATAACATGTAATACTGAAAAAAGACTAAAGCCATTCTCTTTGCTAGTATGGTGTTCGTATTGTACACAAATAACTAAAACTATAAATCACAAAGGTAAAAGAAAGCTAATAGAGAACAGAGTAACAATATTCACCTGTCAAGAAATAAGTGAACATCACACTTTCATAAGCCACCTCATCATAATCGGGTCAGGTACTGAGAAAAAAATGAAGTCTCCACAGCAAAGCCTAATTCCACTTGTCTGCTGTGGCCATTTAATCTCTGCAACAAAGAGTAAGAGATAACTTACCAAAAATGAACTTAGTGGTGCTTATAACACCAAGGCCCAGGGTTCAATCCCTATACCAGCCAGTCACCCCCAAAATAAAAATAAATTAAAAAATAAGATGAACCTAGTAAGCAGCAGGCCGCTAATTCTTTTTGTAAAATCTTAATTTTCCATGTCTGCCAGGGGCATCTGTCGATTACTGAGAAGTTCCCTCACACCCATGGGGTAGGGGGCAGGGTAGGGAGGGGTGTATAACTGAAGCAACCAGGCCAAATTTGTCAGAGAATTAGCCTTGTCATCTCAAGTCATGCATGTCTAGGCAGCTGCTGCTCCAGAGTCCCAGGTCCCATGAGCACTGTTTCCATAACTTTTGTAGAAACGTATCCACATCCTAGAGACTACATCAGGAAGCAGAGAGGTCACGAAATTTCCTCTACCAAGAAGTCCCAGGGAGATCAGTCACATAACTGGTATACACTTTTGGTCTGTAATGAAAACATGTCCATAGCCAGGCAGGGAAGGAGGAAGAGGCGAGGAAGATAGGAGAAAATCAGGCTTGCGGTGTTCCACATATTTGCCAGGAAAGGCAAATCAAATTTAACAACTTGATGACGGTCTGGGAGCAAAGCTGGGAAGCAAAAGCCATCAGTGCACAACCACAGTGAGACCTTAGTAATGTAGGCAGCCTGGGAAGTTTCCTAAAGGGCCTCACAGCATGCAAAAGTAGGTGAAAGAGATCTCAGGAAGTAGTCACAGGCTTTCAAGTCTGCTCCTCCTAGATTTTCAAATCTCTCAGCTCTCAGAGATAAGGCCCCAGAGGGCTAAGCATTCTGCTAGGGCGGTGCCAGATTAGCTGGTCCTGGACGTTTCCGCCATCAAAGGCAGAGAGTGAATTCTTTTTAACTGTGTCACCAAGCACATAGCCCAGGGCACTTTTGAATACAAGAGGTACTCAAAAGCATCCGCCCAATTAAATACTGATTCTTATTTATTCTGACCATTGCACAACATGGTGATCAAACTATCTGCTTAGTGCTCAGTGAAGAATTTCCAGGAAGGTTCACAACTATCTCCTGACATGTATGGCATGAGATGACCAAACGAGATGTTAGGATATGAAGACCCTCAAAAGAGCCATAATAACCACCAGCACACCTCTCCCCTGCTCCAACACCCAGCTCTACCAGACCTGCCACTAGACAACATCCCGTAGCAGCCCCAGGAGCTCCTTTCCCGCCTTCACAGCCCCAGTCCCGCATCCTGGGTCTCTGCTTCTGCTGTCTCACGCTCATCACATGGCAGGCTCTCCTTACCATCCGAGTCTCTCACCAGGAGCATCTCCCACAGGCTCTGCCACTGGCAGTCTCACATTCAAGGCCACTCTCGCTCACAGCCCCTCTAACACACATTCTCCCTCACACTCTCGGTCGTCTCTCACACGCTCGGTCGTCTCTCACACGTTCAGAGGCACCCTCACGCGCAGGGTCTCACACGCTCAGTCTCAGCCTCACGCGCAGGGTCTCACACTCTCTGTCTCAGCCTCACGCGCAGGGTCTCACACGCTCTGTCTCAGCCTCACGCGCAGGGTCTCACACGCTCTGTCTCACCCTCACGCGCAAGGTCTCACACGCACAGAGGCACCCTCACAGCCAGGGTTTCTCTCTCTCTCTTTCTCTCTCACACACACGGCCTCCCTCACACTCACTGCGTCACCCTCACAGCGTCTCTCACACTCACAAAGTCACCATCAGACTCAGGGTCTCTCTTACACACACCCCGAGTCCTTCCCACACACTCGGTCTCACACTCGGGGTCTCCCGACCACGCTCGAGCTCCCTCTTGTACTCACAGCGTCACCCTCTCGTCACCCGCAGCGTCCCTCACGCTGCCCCGGCCCCGGCCCGTCCGCCCGCCTCGCGCCGTTTCCGGCCTGCACCCCACACGTGGACGCGGCGGCGACGCGGAGAGCTCGGCCCCACGGGACGCGGCCCCGGCCCGGCTCCCCCGCCCCGCTCCCGGGTGCGCCCGCCCGAGGCCCGGCCCGTTACCTCCCGAGGCCAGGCGCCGCCAGGATGCTCTGTCCCCTGCCGCCACGGCCGCCGCGGCCGCTCAGGCCCCGCCTCCGCCACGTCACTCGCCGCCGGATCGCGACAGCGCACCCCGCGTCGGGACAGGGCTCCGCTGGCGGCGGCGCTTCCGGACCCCAGTGGCCGCCGCGATCCGGGCGAGCAGGCCCAGGCTCTGCGTGTAGTGGACGGTCAGACCCCAGCCGGCCTCGCCGGGGCCCGCGAGACCTGACCTGGGCCCAGCCACCCTCGCCGCTCTGGAGTCACACGGGGCCCCCGAGGCCCACCATACTGGAATGCTCCCGCCAGGAGCTCTAAAGGGCCCCCACATACCGTTTCTTTCTGACCCTCGGCCCGGGCTCTATGCCCAGGGCACCCGGCACAGCTCACACAAGGAGCTCCACACCCAGGATGCTGCCGACCCCCGCCTGGGGACCCCAGGAAGACACACACAACCAGGACTTGTCCTCTCCACGTTCACATCTCAGACACACCCATAGAGGCCCCCACTGACACAAAGTCACTGCCTGGCTCCCTTAGCCAACCCCAGTCCTCCCTGGGACTCTGTCCTCATTTTGCTTGACCCTGCTGACACCCCTCCTCTGGGAACTGCACCTTCCTGCCCTCTTGCTCCTCCTCCATTTCCTTCTAGGGCTCCTTTTCCTCTGGCAGCTCTGGGGCTCTGTCCGGGGCCTCTTGACCTCATCAGCCCCTGAGCCCTCCCCCTTGGGTTCCTGTCCACACCTCAAGTACTTACTCTCTCCTGGGCCATGGGGTCATTTCCCCCAGCCATGTGTCCACAACTGCACATCCTCTGGTTCCAGACCACACCCAAAACCCTGTTCCCCCAACCTAGTGACCCAGCTAGAGATGGGCAGCACACCAGATGCTTCCTCCCCCCTCCCCCCAGCGCCTGCATACCAGATTGGAATGACTTTGTATCTCCCTGCCTAAAAACCCTTTCATCCTCCTGCCTTTGGGCCTGAGATGATGACAGTCCTAAAGGAGACTTCCCCCACGCTGCTCTTGTACCCTCTGCTTGTAACACCTTCCCTAAGTGTGAAAGTGTATGTATATATCCGGATCAATGGAGTCTGACGTTTTGCCTCCTGTATCAGTTCCTCTGGCCTCCCTGGCTGGGCAGAAGGACAGCTCTGGACACGTGCAGACTTGCAGCCAGTCCACTTGTCCTTGCAACAGCTGCATTTCTCCCCCTTCTTTGGATGAGGTAAGTGAGGCTCAGGGAGGTCAGAAGGCTCCCAAGGTTACTTGGCTAGAGCTGGTAGAACTGGGATTTGAACCCAGGTCCTCTGGCCCTGAAGCCTGTTCTGACTTCATGCCCTTTTGCTACAGCAGTGAAACCGAGGGTGGCAGTGGGGCTGAAACAGGTCAGGGGTTAGTGGGTGGCTGTGAGGCTACCACAGAGGTGGCATGGGTGGGTAGGTGTCAGGGCTGAGCTGGGAATCAGGCTGAGCAGGGCCTGCGGTTGAGGCCCCCTTTCATGTTGTCATCCTACTGAAGCCAGTGCTGCAGCTGGATCTGTGTATCCCCAGGCACCCTCACCCCTTCTCTGGGCCACCCTTTTCCTCCAGGTTTGGCTAACAGCTGGTGCAGTCAGAGGGTTCTGAGCACCCTCTAGTGGCCCAGAGTGTATCAAAGCCTGGTATCCAGGCTGATGGGGCTCAATGAAGGAGACATAAACTGAAGTTTCTACCACCCACACTGGCCCTATGCTCTGGGATCTACACCACAAAATTCAGACTGGGACTATGAATGTTTTTCTGTCTTTGTCCATCACCATTTGATCCCTAGTTTCTAGGTCCCTGTCTCTGCCCATCTCTGTCCATCTTGGACTCTGTCCATAGCAGTCTCAGTCTAGTCTCTCTTCCTTCCTCAGTCTCTCTCTGTCCCCAAAGAAGGACAGGTGGCAGGCAGGTGAGCTGAAGAAGCAAAGAGAAGGGTGTCATCCTATAAAGACCTCTAGGTTCAAAGGATGCTGAGACCTGTAAGCTGAGGGAGGACAGAGGCTGGGAAGGGGAGTCCAGCCAGGGTGACTTGCAGGACTGTCCTTGCCCCCAGCTCTGAGGTGGCAAGTGGGGCCTGCTGACCAGGAAGGAGCAGGTGAAGGAAGGAGTCCTATTCCAATAGGAATGTTTCAGGTTCTGGTTTTTAGTCGCAGATGGGGAACTGGATTCCAGGAGAGAAGACAGGAGAATGAAGCCCAAAGAAGGGCACAGGAACGATACTTTGGTGCTGAGAGAATCCATCAAGGCCCCAGCCCCTGATTATTTGCCTCTCTAGCTCCCTCATACCTCCACCTCCCTTCCCTCATACTCAGAACAGAGTCGAGGCCAGGATACCTTATAGCATCCAGAATACTTTTATTGTCAGAATCGAGGTACAGCGTGCTCAGAACCCCAGGCAGAGCCCACCATTCAGGAACAAAGGAAGAGACAGATGCTGGGCATGTACATAACAGGAAAAACTCATCTCCACAGAAACTCTGTGGGAGAGCAGCACAGTCCTTTGGGACCCTAACCTAGAGGCTGGACTCAAGTCTTGGCGGATAGCCAGTCACCCACTTGGAGCCCATTGCCAGCAAGGCAGGCCCAAACTCTCCATGCTATCACAGGGAGACCGATGCAGCATCCCTGGAGCAGACAGAACACCCCCAGGGAGTCCCCAAGGTACCTGAATCTCTCAGGGACCCACCCAAGTTTTGGGGCTAGTTCCTGCAAACAAAATACCACTCAGCTGCCCAGTGGAAGTAGGTTCTGGGAACGGTGGGCAGGAGCCCCATTGCCTCTCCGCCCTGTGCCAGCCCCGTTGGATACTGGAGACAGCTTAGAGCAGCTGGCAATGCGGTGATGGGGTTAGTAAGAGGGCAACTCAGGGCAGCTCTGAGCAGCTTCAGCTACCTCTTTGAGCTCCCTTTCTTCATGCGTACCTAGAAGGCCACAGCACTGGGCTCTGCTCTCATTCTTGAACCACAGTTCCAGGGCAAAGGAAGCCAGCTTCAGTACTGGGGCCAACAGCTCAATCGAAGTGATCAGGGCCCCTGGGGCATGGTCCCAGAACCGGGGGACCATCTGTTGCCTAATCCAGAGCTAGGCTGCTCTTGGAGGTGAGGGAGGTAGGAGTGGAGTAAATGCCTTAGGACCTGGGACCTACACAGAACAAAACAAACTGCCCCTGCCTGCAGGGACTACTGGACTGCCCCCAGGAAACCAGTCAGGCTGTCTACCAGCTAGGCCACTGGGTAGCCAGCAGCTCCAGCCACCCATGGCCAATGGCAGACCTACCTGTAACCAGTGTGTGGGAAGAGTCACCCGAGGGGCCAAGGGGCCAGGAGCCTATCCCTGGGACCTATGGGGGCAGGGACCACAGCTCAGTAAAATCCATAACAGGAAGGCTGAGGGGCCATGGCCCAGTGGGCGAGTGTGAAAAGGCCATAGGGGTAGAAGAAATGCATAGCCCTGGAACTGGGGATTGGGGCCACATGCCAGCCAATCCACCTGCAGAACCAGTCCCGAAGTCACGACAATTCCTCCATCAGCAGCATTCTTTCCATCAAGGATGTCTCAAATCCAGACTCTTATTTCTTCCTTCTTGACTGCCACAGAGGGAGGATAAGAGACAGCACTTCCCTATGGCAGATGCTTCACAGCCCAAGACCCAAAACCTTGAATGGTTGGTCACACGCTTTGCTAAACTCGTGGGTCATGACAGCCCCAGAGACCAAGAGAAGCCCCATGGTCAATCCATCCAGCATCCCCACCTGGCACAGTAATCAGGGCCCAAGGAGCACACGTTTCAGGTAGGCCAGGGTAGAGGCATTGGCCAGCATCTCAATGTGCTCGCTGCCTGGCAGCTCCTGCAATGACACTTGGTGCTCCTGGCGGCTGCTCCAGGCCCGGCACTGCAGAGCACTCTGCAAGTTCACAGTGCCGTCGCCGTCACCAAAGCAGATTTTAGGGTCGCGGTCGGGGAAGCTCTCATAGTAGAAGGAGTCTGGTGTGGGGACACCAGTGCCATAGAGGCAGTGCAGCTGCACGCCAGGAGGCATCATGGCTTCAACCAGCCCCTCCGTGTCCTGCCGCATGAGCCAGCCATCTTCAAAGCCAATGTCCCGGAAGAACCTTTGATAATCTTGCAGTGTGTAGTTGATTGTGGGTGTGTGCACAAACACTTTCTCAGGGGACCAAGTATAGTTGTAGGGGAGCAGCCAGCTGGTGGAGACGGCAGACCGCTGCTGCTCCCGAATCTTCAGGGGCCCAATGACGGGGATCCGGTTGTTGTCTCCTGCAGGAAAAGGGTTCTGGCAGTCTGTGCTTAAAAATGCAAGTGGCCCAGCACCATGTTCACCAAGAGACCCCCTGCTGGCCCCCAGCCAGTGACCCAGTCAATGCTGCGCATCTCTATGCTGTTATCATCATGGCTTTTATTGTTGTCCTTTATTTTTGCTACTTCTGGGACACACACACTTGTTTTGCTTCTTTTGCATTTCCTCACCAGGGATTTTGGCAGCCCTTACCCACAGGGTGATTTGTTATGTTGCCTTATCTGTGAACAGTATCACCAGGCCTGTGGGCACTGACCTTGTCTAAGGTGAATCAGCAGTTTGACAGCCCACAGACATGGTTCTTCTTTGTCTTTTATTACATCAAACAGGGGTCACAGTTTTTTTCCTAAGCTCAGCCCAGCATTCAGGCAGCCCTGGTCTTATCACACCCACCTGCCTGTGTGCTGACCTGGCAGCCAGGCCTGTTGGAGACAGGGCAGGAGGGGAGGCTGTAGATGGAGTCAGAGTCCTTCGCACACAGAAATGTGAACAGCACAAACACATCCACCAACCAATGAGACCTCCATGCAGTAAGCTGGCACTTGAGAACAGGGGCCTCGGACCTGTTTAGGCCCCATGGTCATTCATCACTCCATCCTGTATCTAAAAGCAGGGAGTCCTGTCTGTCTGACCACAGAACCCCAGCTCTGCCTGCTGGGGCCTGGCTCTAGGACCCCTAAGGAAAGGGAAGCCCCTACCGGTCCATAGACTTCCTCTTCCCCACATGACACCCCCACTCCTGGACTGCCAGGGCCTGACAGAACAGTTTCCCAGCATCAGAGGCAAAGCTCTAAGCAGACTCAAGGGGAAACTCTGAAATATGATGGAGCCCAAACTCCACCACAGCTCCTTGTCCAAACTAGGGAGTGCCCACATCTATCCCTCCAGGTCAAGGCTGGAAAGAGTAGGAGGGTGTGGATGAGTCCTTACTATATTTGAATGTCTGAGCCATGGGCTCATTGTCCAGCCAATTCAGGGTCACTACTGGAAGAGGCACTGGGCCTGACCTGATCACAGTATCAGTTGACCAAGCAGGTCAGAAAGTACTGGTGATTTGAGGGAGAAAGTTCATGAGACACTTGGCACTGCCCTGGCTCACAGCTCCCAAAGTGAGAGGCCATGGGGCTTCTATCCAGTCCTAGCAGAGGGAGGAAAGCTTCCTCCTAGAGCAAGAAATTCCACCCTATGGCTGCAGCTGGAAAGTTCTGACAGTCATGAAAAGGCAAGTGTATTTGGGAATAATCAGAAAGGGGGTGGCCTTCCCGATTGCCAGGCAAGCAGGTCCAGCCAGATCTGCACCTGCTTCCTCCCTGTGTTGCCCACAGAGGCTCCCTACTGCCCACAGATGGAAATGTAACTCATAAACAGGAAACTGTAGTCCAGCCTTCCTCCTCAGGGGCAAAGGTGGGGATGAATAAGTGAAGATGAGGGTAAGAAGGAAGAAGAAGTGCCTCCAAAGAATTATGAGTCAAAATTAAATCAGGCCAGCTAGGCCTGAGCACTATGTAGGTATGTTTGTGCGTGTGTGTGTGCACACACGTGCACAAACAGGTACCTGTGTAACCAACAGTCATGCCACTCCATGCAAATGCTATGAGAAACTTACACAGATTACCAGTGCTATCAACTAGACAGGTGAAATTAGGAGTAGTGTTAGATTCTCTTTTGGAAAAAAAGATATTTGAAAAAGAATGCCACTCTGGAGAAGGAAGCGTGCTGACCCAGGAGAAGAGACATGAGAGGTGCTGGCCCAGGAGGACATTATGGCATGAGAGAAAGGATGGCATTCCCAGAACCAGCCCCCCAACACTGGGCCAGGTAGGGTCTTACCTGAGGCCAGGACACGCAGGGTCTTGGCCACGCCCCCCCAGGGCGCACCCAGTGCCACGAAGGCATGGATATACTTGTCCTTCCAGGCCTGCGGCTGACGCTGCAGAAAGTAGAGCGTGTACATGTTGCCCATGCTGTGGGCAACCAGCACCACGGGGCCCCCATACAGCTGGTGCATCTCCTCGATCATCTTGCGGAGGGCCAGGAAGAAGGGCCCGTTTTCATCTGCAGGCCAGAGCCAGGCAGGGGTCAGGTGGGAAGTGTCCTGGGGCCTGAACCACTGATTGTTTCTAAGGCCAGACCCAGGACTAGGGGTTTGGGGAGACTGCTAAAATCCAAGTGGGTGCAGTCTGGTTTCTGCACCAGATCCCACAAAGGGAGGAAACCAAGGGGCTCCTTTTCTCCCCCTCGCGTTATTATCTTTCCTAAGGTTCAGAGAGCCAGAGGTCCTGGGATGAGAGATGAAGGACAGGACAAGACTGACTGGTGGTGACTGTGACCACTGGGCTGGATGCCAGAGGCCCAGGTGCAGGAGAGAGCCCAGGACCTGTGGTGGCTATGACTGCCTTGCACCTGCCTCTCAGGACCTGAGGGAGGGCATGAGGGTGACTGCTTACTTGGGGCTCGGCGCCAGTCATAGGGGGCCCCTCGAACATCCTCACCCCGTGTGTAGCCCCAGCCCACAAGGCTCTCTACCATGGTGTGGAAATAGGAACCTGTAGGCAGAAGTGCATAGGATTAGAGAAGACACAGCCAGTGCCAGCCACCCACATCACATCCGCCACAGAGACTGTGACATCTACTATAGGGAAGAATGCTACAGGGCTCTGTGCCCACACTGATCAGAGACAGCTCACAGGCTACCCCTTCAAACCAGCAGAGTCCCTCCAATTCTAGGAGCACAGCAGAGCCAGCCACTGGAGGCCCTGAGTAAGGGCTACATACCCATACTGCTTTTGCTGGGGTCCAGGAACTCCAATGAGAAGGTCTTCCCGAAGCCAGGGACATGCACATCCACACCATCAGGAAACCGGGTGGCCCTGGATGTTCTGTTGTAAACCAGCCTGTCAGGAGAGGAATATTGAGCTGGTGATCCAGAGGTAACACTAAGCTTGGTGTGTCCCAGTACTGTCCTGTGTCCTGAGCCATATTCCTTTACCATCACCAGGTTTAATCAGATGTATAAGGGAAGACCAAAAAGTAACAAAGCAGGTTTATAAAGCACAGATTAGAGTAACCACAATGCAAATGAGGACCCCCACCAAGCCTCACTCCAAAGACTGACCCCAGGACCCTTGTCAAGGCAACATTACCTTCTCCCCAATGTCACCTACCCCAGAACGAAGGTCTTGGATCTGGCTGGGAGAAGGAAGCACCAGTCCTGGCTCTGCCATGAACTTCACACTTGACCCCAAGAGGCAGCCTAGCTTCTCAGTCTCCCATTCCTCTATCTGCATGGATCCAGCTCCTGCCACCCACCACACATATCACAGGGCAAAGGAGATGATAAGCGTAGCGTACAACAGAATGAGACAGGGACCCCACTCTGGGGCCTGAGCACCTGTGGCTGCTGTGTGGATAGCTGGGTAGGAGGGCGGGCAAGGCCCACAAAAACGATAGGGGTTGGTGGGGACAGGAGAAAAGCCTTCCACAGACCCAGGTTGGTACATATGGGTCCCACTTGCTCTGGGCTTTGGACCCAGCAGCTAGCCTCCCCCAAACCACACCATCCATGGAGGAAGGGAACAAACCATGCCCACATGATCTGCTCAGTACCCCAGGTCCATATCACCTGCCAGCCTGCAACCGTAATGCTCAGGGCTTGGCCAGTAAATTCCTAAGAGCCATGACATAGGACATGGACTGCCACCTACTAGGGATCCCTAACAGCACTTTATTAGTTTTCTATTGTTATGTAACAAATTACCATAGACTTAGCAGTTTCTACCACCACACATATTATCTCATAGTTTCTGTAGCTGCAATGCGAAATAGTACCAGATAAGAGAGACCCCCACCTCAGGGCTGAGAATGTGACTGCTCAGGTAGGGGTCAGCAAGGCCTGGAGAAATGATGAGGATGGGTGGGAGGGAGACAGGAGAAAAGCTTTGTGCCAGGAACCCTGCTCTGGCCTCGCCTCACACCAAAGAGGCAAAAATGCCCAAGAAAACACAGGAACCTGAAGTTTAAGCGGGGTGAGTCCCACCCCCCTTAAGGAACAGCCACAGAAAGCCACAGGATCCCCAACATTAACACAAGTAATAGGTCCTGGGAGCCCATTCTCTCTCGGGCAATCATCGATTATCTCAATGGCCACCCAGCAGAGTGCGGAAAATGGTCTGGAAAGCCAAAGCAGATCTGTGCTGGAGGAATAATCTAAACAGGTCAGAGAAGCAATGAATGCAGACAAGCCCCTCTCAGTATCAGCCAGCACCTCCAATTGGCAGTACCTGAGGCCACATCTCCAGTACAAAAATAGAAATGCAGATCAACAGCCCAGAATAACCCTGATTACACATAGAGGAGGAAAGAGTCAACAAAGCAGGCATCATAAACAATGGGAAGGGCAGGGTACCAGGAGAACCAGCTAGGGTGTCTCTGTGAGAAGTGTTTGATTTGTGATACTCCATTTCATCTCAAACATGTAATAGGTACCACTGTGATCCTGGTTCTACTGATACTATAAATACAAAACAGAGACACAGTCCCTGCCTTCAGGGACCTCAGTCTGGGAGGGAACCTCAGCCCAGAGTCACACAATTCTGGGTTCAAATTCTGGTTTTGCCACTTATAAGCTAAGTGGCCATAGGCAATTTTGTAATCTCTTTGAGCTTCCAGATTTCCTCATCTGTAAAGCAGGTTTAAAAACAGCCCCTGTTTCACAGGGTCACTATTAAACTAAATGAAAGAAAGTATCTAAAATGTACAGTGCCTGCATTCAGTTTGGAGACACATCCTTGGAAACAAAGTTTGGCATGTGATAAGCGTTACAGGAAACATGCGTGTGACCTGGGGGAAGGAGAAGTTAACAGCAGCAGCAGAAGAGACTTCACAAAGAGACCAGTGTCAGGTTATAAAGGGTGAATGGGAGGGAATTTATCAGGCAAAGGATGTAGAAGTAGATTCCAGGCTGAAAGAACAGCATGTGCAAAGACACTGAGACACAGTGTCCCAGGAAGAACAAGCAGCTGTAGAGGGAGATGTGGCCACATCTCAGGCAAGGGAAGGAGTGGGGGCCATGTTGAGGCTATGAATAGGGGCTGGGCATAGAAACCGTGCCTATGTAGGGTGTGAGGGGCAAGGGCTGAACTGGAGAGGAGAGGGACAAGAGCAGCAGGAAGGGGAAGAAAGTTCTGTCTGGGTGAATGCGGAGGTGGTGGGTGCCAAGAGGAAGGAGAGAGGTCAGTGACCTTGAGGTCTCGAGGTAAGGATATGAAGTTAATGGGCTTGAAGGCCTCTCTGGGCTGCATCAGTGAGCAGAACCCATCTGTGTGTCCCAGGCCACACCTGATATTATCGATCCAGCAGTCGATGATGACAGGCAGCAGCAGTTCAAGGTTCAGCCAGAGTGTGAAGTAGCTGTCAGTCTTCTTGGAGCAGAGGTAATGAACAACTGTTGGCTTGTCCAGCTTTGCCTCCAGCTGGTTACCCAAATCACCGGGCACTGCAGGGGGGCATAGGACATGTGTGAGCCCTAGGTCTGGCAGCCTGGAGATCCCCAAGAACCCTGAAGTCTGTAGCAGACCCCCGAAGAGCCATGGATACCATGGCAGACCTCTGCAGTTCCACACCTCAAATTAAAGCACAGCCAGGGGCAGGAAAATCAGAGAAAGGGGACCTTGACTCAGAGGCCAGAGCACCATCTTCACACAGAAAAGCTGTATGGTGTGAGAAGGCACATACCCTGTGAGGGGCTTAGGAGAGGACTGACATGTTTCGAGGGAGGCCTCTAACACTCTCCCAACTCCAGATGAAGTAAATCTCCTGGATCTTCACTGGAATATCCACACAGACATTCGATTATTGTTAGGGGGTTCAGGGTGAAGTCACCTCCCCATGCTAGGCCTCAGTTTCCTTATCTATTAAATGAGATCTTGGCCTGAATCACCGCCCCCCCCCCCCCCCGCCCAAATACAAACACATCTCTACACACAGTTTCTGTGGTTGGTGGACCCGGATAAGAGTTTGACTGGGAGGGGCTTGGAAAAGCCTTTGAGCTCCCAAACTCGGAGGGGCTTGGAAAAGCCTTTGAGCTCCCAAACTCGCAAAGTTTGGCCAAGGTCATAGCCCTGTCATTAGTTATACACCCTCAATGCTTGAACCCAAAGGCCTTCCACTCACAGCCATCCCAGGCCACAAACAGAGAAGGCAGGGCCTTGTTCACCCTGAGAGAAGGAGTAGGTAACAGGACAGAGCACTGGGCCACTTAACCAGCCAAAATTGAATCCAGAGAAGGTATTCCAGGACAGGTTTGTGGGAGGAAGGTGATGAACAGAAACACAGCTGAGAGAAGCTTGCAATGGCCTTTGCCAGTCTACTGAGGTCTCCAAGCCCTGCGAAAGGCCAGAGTCCAGTAAGGTTCCACAGTGCAGAACATCTGGAGGGTTCTAGCATGGCAGGGAGCCTAGCATGGCTGGGAGATGGCTACCCTGAAACAAAGCACCATTCCAGCCACAGTTCAGTGGGGGTGGGTGTGACCAGGCCCCAAAGATGACTTCTCTCCACCTCAGCCAACTTTTTCAGCCACACAGAGCCCTGGGCCCTTGTGACACCCAAACCCATCCCCACTGCTTCACTGCCCAGCGTTCGAAGCTCTTCACAGTCTATTTACTCCCAATTACCTTTCAGGGCTCACTTGCTCTCACATGCCATGCTCTTGACACCTCCTAGGCACATCCCCATTTAGGATACATGATCATTGAGTGAACAGCCATCACTTGACTCTACTGGGCATTCACTGGGTGCCAACTGTGAGCCCAGCCCTGCAAAGGGTACTATCTCCCTGTGCACCATCCTAGTGTCCTCAGGGAGTCATGGGGAGGCAGGTGTGGCGCCTGCCTTCATCTCCCTTCACAATACGGGTGCAGAAGCAAGGAGTCCCCAGCATGATAGCCTCTAGATGATAAGCCTGTGGACTGGGCAGGCCAGTACAGAGGTCACTGTCTCCACCAAAGAGGAAATGGCTGAAAGAGGAAGTCATCAGATCTCTTTTCCCAGATGCCCCTTGCCCTGATCAGGCTGTGTGGCCTCTAAAAATAGCAGTGGCTACTTCCTAAGCCCCTCTGTGCCTGGGACTAGGCCAAGAGCCATCCACATGCCTTTTACCTCAAATAATACTTGAGTACATATCCTTATTATCCCCACTTAACAGATGAGGAGACCAAGGCTTGAAGAGGTGGAAATGGCCTTGCCTATGGCCCCTTCCCTTTACCCAGGGTCTTCTGTATCACTTCTCTGGATGTTGTTTCCTGCACCACCAATTCAGGACCCACTCCTAGAGAATTCTGATCCTCTGATGGTCAAAGTCAGACCCCTATTCTGTGCCCAGGAGCAGCTTGTCCACTGACTGCCAACATGTGATCTCCCAGGGTTAACGCTTCTGCTGTGATGTAGGATAACCAAAGACTGAATGAATTACTGAGTGCAGTAAGCACCAATCCAAGCCAAAAGGCTGTGTGCCAGCCACAAACCACAAGCTTCCCAATGTCACACTCTTCATGTTCAGAACTCCCTAGGCCAACCCATGTCTCCCTGAGGCACCCCAGGATAAAGTCCAGATGACCCAAACAGTCACAAGCCCTGTACAATTCATTCCTCCCCCCACTTGATTCCAGCCAGCCTGGACTGCTCACTTCCTTCCCTCTGATACATAGTTCCCTCTGTCTGGAACTCTCTCCTGGTTTTAGCTCCAGCTATATACTCCAGGAAGCCTTCCCTGACACCCACTTATCCAGGCTAGTTAGAAGGATGGATTCTCTGTGCTTGCCCAGCACAGGCCTCATCTCTGGGGATCACTGTTAGTCTCATCTGCAAACTTGGGGAAGGCAGGGCCCAAATCCCGTGGTGAACCGGGGCTCAGCATCCCCCTGGAGCATTTCCTGGCCCAGAAATCTTGGTGGGGCCCCCTGGAATCACACTGCCTGCCAACTCTACCCTACCTTTCTGTGATCTGCATCATCTCCATTAAAATACTCTAGGTGGAATGAGCATGGGGATCATGTAGACTCAGTATGTAATTTATGCCTCAGTATGCCTCTGCTTCAGGAGTCCTGACTAGCCACCAGCACAGTAGCTCTGAATAGGAGTGACAGCCTGAACAAGGCACCCAAGGTCCCCCAGGCAGAGGTCTTATACCTGCCCATCACCAAAAGGAAACAGTGTGGCTCCTGTACAGCTTCCAGGGCTGTGACCAAAGAGGGGTGGCCAGGGGAGGTCACCCAGCCCCAACATAACCTAGTCCAACTAGGTCTGGCAGCAGTGAGAGTACAGGCATGTTCCTTGATGCCTGTTCATGGCCATTGTCCTAACCCTTTCCCTTGTCTTCAGCCATCTTCAGTTTCCCTTAGGCCTCATTCCTCAGGCCCAATGCCGTCCATTTGATAAGTTGTGGGGGACGGGGGTGGGTGTTAGGTGGCCAGCTAGGAGAGCAATCCTTTTCTCAAAGACCTTCCTTTCAGTAACGCCTTCTAAAACATACACGGCGGGAAGGGTTCAGGATGACTGCCTCCTAACCAAGCCCAGGTCAACGCGGAGACCAACTCTGAGGCCATTCTACCCACCACAGCCACCAGCCCTCATGAGTGGGGCCAAAGGACCTCAGTTTTCCCAGCTAAAAAATGGGGATAAGGCGAGGGACTGATGTGGACAGGTGGAGCGATGGACAACCTGACGGTAACGCACCCTTATTTTCTACAGGGTCAGGTGGTGGGAGGCTGACCACACCCGCGCCCAGCATGGCGGGAGGTGGACAAACCGACCCAAGTGACAAGACAGACACCATGTGCTCCCCCATCCCGTGCTTAAAACAGATGCAGACCAGGAACACAACCCCGCCCGCACCCCCGTCCTGTCGGACCGACAGGCGGACGGACCCATCACCGGACGCGTGCCTCACCCAGCACCACCGGGGGGTGACGTTGAGCCAGCAGCGCTGGGTCCGCGAACAGCATTAGCAGCAGCAGAAGAAACAGGAGGCCACCCGGGAGGAAGACCGCGTAGTAGGGGCAAAGGCGGAGACCCATGGCGTGCGACAGCGGCTGCAGGTCCGAGGTGCGGGTTCAGCGTTCAGGGTTGACTCTTAGGCCGGGGAGGCGGCGACGCGCTCAACCCGGCCGCCGGCAGCCTCGCGCACCACCCGGCTAATTAGGGCCCGCCTACCGCAAGCGGCCCGCCAATAGGAACTGGCCGTCAGGTGCGTCCCTCCCAGTCGAAGCTCACGCCCCGCCCCGCCCAGCCTCCTGGACCTCACTGCGCGCCGAGTGCATCGATCATCGATCGATGTGCAGCTTGGCTCCCTGGCTCTCAGCAGCCCACCCAGCGGACCCAGCTCCGATACTGTGTACCCAGCCCAGGCCTGGGGAGCCCAAGTCCAGGCTGCGCAGCCCCTACCCCCGATCCTGGAGCTTTCGTGACCTGGCGCTCGTCACTGCTGAGCGCCCCAGTCAAAGCACGAAGAGGGGAAGTGAGTCTCGGGCAGTTCTTGGGACATTTGTGCAACCCCCACACCGGTTCTTCGCACCTTGCCCCGAAGGCAACTAGGTTCGGCCGCCCTGGCCCAGGGACCCTATCATCTGCCCCGGGCTTAGGGATGTGGGTGGGACCGGGAGAGGCCAGGTCAGCGCGTTCTTTTTCCGAGTGAGGGGCCTGTCCGCTCGTTTTAGGGGCACCTAAACAAACGTTTTAGGCGTCACCACAGCAGACGGGGCAATTCGGGCACTGGGTTGAGAGTGGGCTTGAGCCTCGACCCTGCGCCATGGTCCATCTGTAAGTTCCCCTGAAGAGCAGACGGGGCATTGGGAGCTCGTGGTTGCCCCCCTCTCCCACTCCACGCAAACCTCGGGATCCAGAAAGGACAGATTCCCTGCGACAGGAATCGGGGCAAAGAGTGGGCAAAGACTTGACAGCTGGTAATATGCCAGAACCATCAGTGTCTCCGGGATGGAGGGACCAGCGTGTTTGCGGAATAGAGGTCTTGATTATCCACACACACACCCCTTCATGAGGGCCAGCTATGCCCTGGTCATCCCCAGCTGGTCCCAAGACCTCTGTCCTGCCCTTCCTTCCTTTTTCTTGGTAAGCAGCTGACCCATGATAAAGCCACTCACTATCTTGGCCTGCTCCTCCTGAGTTCTTATAGCAAAACGTGTTGGTGATTGCAGTAACTTCCTCTCTTGAAGTCCAACTATCTCCCACTTCAGGCCCTGGTTCAGAATTCCTACTCACAAAGCCCCTGCCTCCCCTGCTTTTACCCTAGCCTCTGCAGAGAGTTGCTGAAGACCTATCTGGTGAAGGCCCAGTGTGGGAGACCATAGAGACCCTTCTGTCAGGGGTAGGGACAAGCAGAAGTCTAGAGGCCAGGGTTAAGTGGGGAAGGGTACAGATCAGGAGGGCCTGGGCCTCCTGGGACTGGCCACAGTCTGAACGTCTTGCCAACCTGCAAGCAGCCTCAGGTGACCATTAGCCCCTGGAAGGGTAGCCCTGTCTTCAGGAGGGAGTCTCTGATGCCCCACCCCACACCCCCAAGCCCTGCAAATGTTAGGAGCCATGGCCACTGGGGGAGGGGTGGCAAGGCCTGGTCAGCAATGACCCATGCTGGCATGGTGGAGAAAGGTCAGAAGGTGAGGGCCTCCTCTTTTCACAAGGAACCTGCCATCCACTCAGTCCCCCTGACTGCAGACCTGGGGTCATCCTGGACTCTGGGTGCCTCCCTGCTCAAACCCACAACCCAGGGGGTCACCAAGTCTTGCCAGCTCTACCTTCCAAAAGACAAACTACTCTCATCCTCACAGTAGCCTCTTCGCTAATGTCCCAATTTATGTCCTTATTCCTGTGGATTGTTCTCCACATGCCAGGATTAAACACGAAACATTAATTCAGGCACCAACACTCTACCTCTAACCCCAGTCACAACCTTCTCATGGTAGGTATCTCACTCAGAGTGAATGAGGAATCTGCAGGGGACTCTGGCCTTGTTTCCCTAATTTCCACCCCCCTCATCCCCAGCTCTCTCATCTCCAGCCTCAATGCTTTCCTTGCTGCCTAGACCAGGACAACTTCATTCCCCCCCTCAGGATTTCCATACTTGCTACACTGACACCACGCTGCATCCCCCAGTTCTAGGGAATTGATTGAGCTCTGTATTTAGGCCTCAGGCCAGACAACCATTAAATTTGAAGCAGACCCTGCCTGGTTCCCATCAGAATATGATGGCTGTAGGGCTTACTGGTTAGCTTACTTGGTTCGAGCGCAGTGCTAAGAACACCAAGGTCAAGGGTTCGGATCCCTATATTGGCCAGCTTAAAAAAAAAAAAAGGAATGTAATGGCTGCAAGAGCAAGCCCCTCACCTGTCCTGGTCCTGTCACATCCCTGGTTACTAATTACTACCTAGAACAGATCCTGGCACATAGCAAATGCCTAATATATGTTGCATGAATGAGTGATACATCCCCTTCTCTACAACACTCCCTATCCCGCATCTTCCAAAACAGGGCCCTGGTGCCTGTCAGACCTAGATGAAGAGATAAGAGACTTGAGAGGTCAGCAGGGCTGGATGAGTGTTCTGGAAAAGATTATGAAAGAGGGAGAGTGTTCCTGTAGAGGGGAACACTCTAGGCAAAGGCAGGAGGTGGGAACGAACCCAGAGACTGAGGGGCCAGGCCGGCTGTGATATCTTCCTCAGGTGATCATAGAGCCAACAGCTTTTGCCCCTCCTGTTACTGAGCCCTTTGTGTTCCCTCTTATTGGCCCAAGCTCCAAGTATCCCTACCTGGACCAGGTAGGTGGCTGGTCCTGGGGCAACCAAACCAAGACGAAACCTTCTGAATTGTTTTGGTGGCCAGAGAGGAGGCTATTTAGAGGTCAACTGATTCTCCCTAAAGTTCAAGGTTCAGTAGGCTCCTATTCCTCTGCAGCCAGAACCTCCCTGGAGTCAGAAGCCCAACACTGATCCAGTCATGACAGAACCTTGGAGGGAAAGGGCCCAGAAAAGAGCCTGAAGACTCTTTCGCTTTCCAGGAAAACAAAGGGGTGGGTAGGTAGGTGGGCGCTCCAGGCAGGGAGCTCCACATGTACAGCAGACTGACACCTAAGAATCAAAATACTGTAGTGTCTCCAGAGCATAGGGTGGGGCAGCGTGGGTGAGAGTGGAACAGAGAGAGGTTGAGGGCCCTGAAAAACCAACCTTAAAACCGAGGCCTGTGTCTACGGAGTCAGGAGCCACGCAAAGTTCCTAAAGCCAGAGGGAAGCGGTGTCGAGCACTGGGTTGCCCTTTTCACCCCTGTCCCGGTGCACGCCCCTCCCGCCTCCCGCTTCGTCGTCTGTTCTGGCAACAGAGTCAGCGCGCCCTCTGGTGGGTACTCAGCGACGATTCAGCAAAGGCGCGGAGACCGGAACTCGGGAGGGGCCCAGCGCGCTAGCTACTCTTGTGGCCCGGGAGATAAGGAAGGGTAGCAGTGCACCCAGATGGCAGCAGTTGAGCCGCTGGGCCTCAGAAGGTGGGGATGGATCTGGGCCGGCAAGTGTGAATCTCCGCGGTGTCTCCAGTGTCAAATCCGCTTCCAACGAGGGATCTTTTCAGGCCGCGAACAGAGTGGGGGGGGGGCACGCTTTTACACCACTCCCAAGACGCCTTGAAGGTTCCAGAGATCCGCTACACTCCTGCCTGCAGCGAGGGCCCCTACCCTGTAGGGTACCCGCAGCCGGAGCGCCAACTGCTTTTAGGGCTCCAGCCCAGGAAGTCCTCCAGGGGCCGAGGTGAGGATGGAATTTCGTGAGTGTGCTGCCCACAGGACCCAGTCCCTTCTTCTAAATTCCTGGAGTGCGGTTTGGGAAAGTCATCTGGCCTCCGGCGGGCTGGGCCGTTAGGGCCTTGCTTATGCCTCTCCCATATCTATCTTCCGTCCATTCATTCATTCACGATTCATGAACCCTAGGAGTAGAGAAGGGTGGTGGCGGAGCTGGGGGACATATATCAGTGAAGTACATAAGTCTCAGTCTACAGGAGGGACCCGTGTGCTACGGAGGGAGGTGCCTTGAGAAGCAACAAACTGGAGGAAGAGCTGGGGTTAATTTGAGCAGGCGCGGGGTGGAAGGGAAGAAAAGGGCACAGATGAGACTTTACAGCAAAGGCCCTGTGGCCCGAAGGAGGCTTACCATTGCTAAAATACCCGAAGGCAGAAGAAGCAAGCGCCTAGACAAAAATTCATTCCTTCAATGCCAGGCCTCGTGATAGGTGTTGGGGCTGAGCGTCCGTCCTCGAGGATCGGATATTGTGCGGGTGGGGGTCGGGTGGCAATAAATGATTAATAAATCATGTTAGACTCTTACCACGTGATACCCCGTGCCACCTCGGGACTGCAGGGAGTTTCCACCAAGAAGGCCTTCACCAGATGCACCCCCTGGACCGTGGACTTAGCCTCCAAAACTGTGAGAAATAAACCTCTCTTCTTTACACATTAAAATAAATAAATAAATCGTGTTAGAAATCGGTTAAGTGCGGGGCGGGGGCGGGATGAGCTATGAGAACCGGTTGGGGGATGGGAGTGCGAGTTCTTTAGTAATAAACGATAATCTGGGAGGACCCATCTGTAGATGAGTAAAACAGCTTCGTTCGTTATTTGAACGAATTTTGTTTTTCAGAGTCCAAGCGTCAGGAAGTGTCTTGCGATAGGGGTGGCTGAATAGACGCATAGGGGTTTAGGGGAGCCGCCCCATGCTTCCAGCCGAGTGCCTCAGGTTCACCCCCCAGCGGGGTCCTGGACACATGAGTGCATCTGCAGTAG
The DNA here is from genome assembly GCF_027409185.1 of Cynocephalus volans. Classification (NCBI taxonomy): domain Eukaryota; kingdom Metazoa; phylum Chordata; class Mammalia; order Dermoptera; family Cynocephalidae; genus Cynocephalus; species Cynocephalus volans. The sequence goes on from NC_084469.1 coordinate 131,693,754, forward strand.
GAATGCTCTCAGGACGGCCAGGGGTGCCGCAATGGAGAGGTCACCTCAAGAGAGAGGCTTCCTGGAGCAAGGAGCGTCGAGCGCTGCAGGAAGAGGTAAAGCCCTAGCGTGAAGATCTAGAGGTTGAACGGATGCCGGCGCCAGGAGGGACGAGACCGAGACCAAGTAGCGCCTAGATCGCCGGCGGGGACGCCAGAGTTCCGTCCTGAGGGAGCGGGAGCCCAGAGAGTAACTGGGGAAGGAGCGATGCACGCCAGAGCAGTTGTAGGAACCCAGCAGGGCAGGGCTGTTGGGGTGCAGGCGACTTGGCTGGAAGGGCGTGGCCAGGAGGGAGGCCCGACTCGCCTGGCGCAGGCGCGCTCCGGGCGGGGGGGGAGGGACCTTATCTCGCGGTTGCGCCAGGTTCCGCGAACGAATATTTAACATTCCAGGCTTATCGCGAGGCTGGACCCGAGGAGCGTATTCTCCCCTCCCCCAGCGCCTGATTCTCTTAGCGCTTCCGGGGGTGGGGACAAGCGAGTAGCGGCCTGGGTGGGTGGTCCCGAGAGGGGCTACCGTGCTCAGACGCTCGCCTCCACGCCGAGGTGTTAGTCGGGTGCTAGTCGCCCGAGGCCGCTGGACTAGGGGTCCACCTCCCACTCCCTTCCGGTCGCCGTGTTCCAACGCGAGTTACTTCTGTCACAGGTGCCTCGGTCTCTTCATCTGCTAAGTGGGGACGCGCTGCAGAGTGGCAAGGCCTCGGAGGCGCTCCCCGCACCCTGGGCTCTCTCGCCCGGGGCCACGCCCCTTCCCCGGACTGGAGCTGGGGGTGAGCCCGGGTCCCCTCTCTCTCCATTGCCTACAGGTCCGGACGCGGAGTCCGCTTTTTCGAAAGCGCGAGCGCAGCTCCCGCTTCAGTCTCGGTTGGGGCTTGGCAACCCCGTGTCTCCGCTCCCGCCGGGCTGGGGTTCCTTCTTCCCGCCGATTATTCAATTTCTCAGTCACAGAAATGGGAAAATTGGGGAGAGTACGGGGCGGCATGGAAACGCGCCGTGAAGGGGGTCCGCCAAGCTCCACGGGGCAAAAGGGGTGCCGGGAGCCCCCAACGCGGGACTGTCCGAAGTGGGTGGTTGGCCCTGGATGGAGAGAGGCTAGGGGATCTGCAGCCCGCACGCGCGCGCACACACTCAACGCTAGCCCCCGACCTGCCAGCGCGCTCACAATCTCCAGGTAACAAGCCACTCGTCAAAGAGCGACGAACAGGCAGGCACCCCCACGTGGGCTAGGGGTGAGGCTCCAGACCCGGCCCATCAGGCTCAGCCTCGTCTAGGTGGAGCTCTCGGAGGTTGGAGCGGATGGGGTGGCGGGTTTCCTCCTTCCCATGGAGGCCTGCGTGTCGAGGCGCACAACACCGCGCTTTGGCACTTCCTGGAGCCAGGCTGGCTCTCTCGCACCTGTGTGGACAAACTTTTCTCTGTGATCTCTGGTGACTCCCCCACAGCTCTAAGGAACCCTGATGATCCCCGCCGCTCTCCCCTTCCCCAACCGACCTCTGGTGATCCTCCCACAAGCCTCCATGTGATACCTGGTAACTCTCCGCCACCTCTGACCCATCAACCCCAGACCCGCCGCCGTGACTCCCAGTGCTCCTAGACTGCCTCCTGGTGATTTCCACAGGTCCCGTATGACCCTCACGGACTGGGTTTCTGGTCTTGCACTTTTATTTGCGGAGACCTCATGGTCTCTGGGGCGAGGAGTGAGAAAGAACGGGTTCGCCCAAGGAGTCAGGCACGACCAGCCAGGGAAGTGGGAGTCCAGATCCAGAGCGCGCGCCCAGTCCGGGAGTGTAGGTTCTCGTGTCCTGGGCTGGGTTCTGGCGGCCCTCCCCCAAGGTTCCCGGGGCCACTCCCGGTCACGTGGCCCGCGGGGCCGACAGGTAACTCGCCCGGAGAGGGCGGAGGCCAGTAGGCGTCCCGCCCCGCGGGGCCTCAAGGGCGGGTCTCAGCAGCGCCCACTGCACCAGCCGGGAGGCAGGTGCGGCCTCCAACACACGGTGTCCCGCCCAAGCTGATCCACGTCCGCCGTCGGTCGGTGCTTGCGTGCGTCTCGTCGGTCCGCGTGTGTCTGGCCCAGCGACCCCTTCCTCTGCGGCCATGACACCGCCCCCGCCGCCGCCCCCACCCCCAGGCCCGGACCCCGCCGCGGACTCCGCGGCGGACCCCTGCCCTGGTCTCGGAACGCTGGTTGTCCTGTTCGGGGCCACTGCTGGTGCCCTGGCTCCGAACCTGGGCTCCGACGAGACCGACTTAATCCTCCTAGTCTGGCAAGTGGTGGATCCGCGGAGCCGCCAGGTAAGGTGGAAAGGAGATGGTGGGGGTGCCCAGGGAGCTTCAGGGTCCGAGGGGCGCGGCGGCTGATTAGCTTCTCCCACCGCTCGCAGGTGGGGACGCTGCACAAGTCGCTGGTTCGCGCCGAGGCGGCCGCGCTGAGTCCGCAGTGTCGCGAGGCGAGCGGCCTAAACGCCGACAGCCTGGCACGGGCGGAGCCGCTGGACAAGGTTTTGCAGCAGGTGAGCGTCGGGGCCGGGGTGGGTGGCAGCACAGCCGAGGCGCGGGGAGATTTCTCGGCTGGAGAGGCAGCAGGAGGCGAGGCCTGGCGCGCCGCGACCAGCCGGCCCAGGCGGTAGGAAACTTTGAGCGACTCCTGCGTGTGCCAGCCATTCCCGGGACGCCTTAATTTTCAGTCTTTACAATGGATTCACTCCTACTGAGAGGATGGGGATGGAGGCTGCCGAATCCATCCGCGAGTCCGCGTCTGGAGGGGGAGCGAGGCTGAGACGCCTCTGGGAACCTGCCAGGTCAGACCTCCCAGAGCAGCAGCCGGAAGCGAAAGGGTCAAGGGCCCAGACTTGGCCATAGGTCACCGGTCCTTGCTTCCTGCGTCCTCCGCCCGCCCGCCCGGGTGCCGCTGGAGCGGGGGCGTAGGGCGGTTCTGCCCCAGAGGCAGACGCCGCCAGGTGTAAGCTGCTCTTCTAGGCCTGTCCCGGCCGGCTGGCCAGGCGTAGGCGCTGTGCGGACCCCGCCAGGAGGCTACCTGCCTGCTGAGTGCAAAGGCCTGGGGTGTCTTCCGCCCCTGGCTCAAGTGGGAGGCGGTTTCCATTGCTGTTTTCTTTTCCTTGTCTACACTACTGCACTTACCCGGTGCCTGACTCTTGAGTGTAACGAGTGTTAAGTGCTTTACATGCACAAATTCGTTCCATCTTCCAACAATTTTGGTGGTTCCTGATGAGGAAACACATAGATGCTGAATCTGAGTCTGTTCCAGAAGGGCTCCCAGCTTAGCCCCCTCTTGGGCTGGAGGAGAGTTGGGTTGCCTTGCCTTGCCAGCCTCAGGTTGTAACGTGTCATAGAATTGGTAGGGGTAGGGGTGGGGGGTTGTGAGTCTATGATTAGTGTCCTCCAGCAGGGATGGAGGCTGGGGGAGGGGCTGGGCAGCCTCAGGAGTGCCACCCCCTCTATGAACAAACAGCTGAGTGCCAGCCGGTCGATAGGATGTGGGTCAAAGCTCATGCTGCCCCTTGTGTCCGAGTATGGAGCTCTGTCCTTGGAGTTTCTCTGCGCCTCGGTTGGTCAGACCAGGAGGCGGGACTGCCATTGACCATGAGCCTTCTGGGCCTCAGGCAGACCTGGGCCACCCCCACCTGTCTGAGGGTGGTGCCTGATCAGGGACAGGTTTAACCTGCTTTGCCCTGCCCCTTTCTACCTGCTTGTCCCACTCCACCAGGTGTTTGCTCTGGCCCTACTCCAGACTCCTGGAGTGTGTGATGGGGGCTTGGGTTATGTGTGACTGCCCTCATTTGGCCTGGAGGAGGTGACAGTGAACTAGGACAGGGGTAGGGGTTTGTCGGGATGGGACACAGGGCCAGGCCCAGCAGGCGTGGCCTTCTCCTCCCCAGGTAGGGTAGGGCTGAACATCTGGCTGAACCAGCTTTGCAGCCTGCGTCCCCCACTCCTCCTACTCCCAGTACCTGCCTGCCCAGCTGTAAGTCTGTCTCTCTCCCCACTCCTTATCCTCAGTTCTCACAGCTGGTAAGCAGGGATGTGGCTCTGCTGGGCGGGGGCCCCTACGTGCTTTGTACTGATGGGCAGCAGCTGTTGCGACAGGTCCTGCACCCCGAGGCCTCCAGGAAGGTATGCCACTGAGGGCACAACAGGGTTGGAGTTCCCAGGACCCTACTGTCGTGGGGATAGGCAGGGTACCTCAGTTTCCCCATTCATCCCCACTCCCATGTGCCCCCAGAACCTGGTGCTCCCCGACACCTTCTTCTCCTTCTACGACCTCCGCAGAGAGTTCCATATGCAGCATGCGAGCACCTGCCCTGCCAGGGATCTCACCGTGGCCACCATGGCACAGGGTATATGTGACCCAGCAGGGTTTGGGTAGAGGGGCGGCTACAGGCTCTATGTGTCTGAGTATGTACATGGTGGTGGGTGAGTTATATGAACACACACAAGCCTGCGTTATCTGCTGAGTCCCTAAATGTACCCATGTCTTTGTGTCTGTGCTGGGATGCATTTGGAATGTGGGCATATGTCTACATACGTCTGGGCTGGGAACCTGTAAGCGCACACATGAACTGGGCCAAAACAAATGTGTTTGCTGGCCTACTGCATGCATCTACAGAGGGACTTGGGCCCAGGTGTGAACAGGATTAGTGCTCATGCTGGGTGCCCCAAGGCTTCTCATGCTGGAATTTCTTCATTGTTACTTCTGTGCCCATAGAGTTGGGACTGCAGACAGATGCCACAGAGGATGATTTTGGGGTCTGGGAAGTGAAGACAATGGTAGCTGTCATCCTCCACCTGCTTGAAGGGCCCAGTGGTAAGGTTCCCCTCACCACCTGTCACCTGTTGTCAGGGCTGGGTGAATGCCTGCCTATTACTTCTTCAGAGTCCTCCTCCCCACTTGTGACCTTCCCTAAGAGACCACAAGGTGGAAGCCCCTTTGTCACCTCCTCATCTCCCTCAACTGTCCTCTTTTTGCAGAGCTTGGTGGGGAGATCCCCCTCCACCAGACCCTGCTGACCCCCATGCCATCTCCTCCCAGGTCGATTGTTTTCGAAGCTCGAGGTGATAAAGCAGAAATATGAGACGGGGCCTTGGTGAGTGTGGGAGCGGGGGAGGGGGTTACAACAGCTGGACAGCTCTGACCCTGTGCCCTGCCCCCACAGCAGCAAGGCTGATGTGGTGGACAGTGAGACTGTGGTACGGGCCCGTGGGTTGCCCTGGCAGTCATCAGACCAGGACGTGGCTCGCTTCTTCAAAGGGCTCAATATTGCCAGGTGTGTGCAACAGGATGGGTGGGCCCAATAGGGCAGGCCTACACCTAGGAGGTACTAACAGCCCTGGCTCCGCAGGGGTGGTGTAGCACTCTGCCTCAACGCCCAGGGCCGCAGAAATGGTGAGGCCCTTATCCGCTTTGTGGACAGTGAGCAGCGGGACTTAGCGCTACAGAGACACAAGCACCACATGGGCGTCCGGTATATTGAGGTGGGACATTAAGCTGAGAGTGGAGCGGGGGAAGGCTGAGGCAGGCCTGAGACCCATGGGCTGTTTCCTCTGTACCCACAGGTATATAAAGCAACAGGGGAGGAGTTTGTAAAGATCGCAGGGGGTGAGTGTGCCCCCAACAGGGCCTAGCTCTTCTGGTTCTTGACCCATTCCCACTTCCCCACCTCCTCTTACCTCTCTGCTCCCCTGTGTGGTGGGTGTTTGTAAGAGCATGACAAATTGGCAGGTGACTCCCACACTTACACCCATGCCCCCCACCCAGGCACATCACTAGAGGTGGCTCGTTTCCTGTCCCAGGAAGACCAAGTGATCCTGCGGTTGCGGGGACTGCCCTTCTCGGCTGGGCCAACGGATGTGCTAAGCTTCCTGGGGCCAGAGTGCCCAGTGACGGGGGGTGCTGATGGGCTGCTCTTTGTGCGCCACCCTGATGGCCGGCCAACTGGTGATGCCTTTGCCCTCTTTGCCTGTGAGGAGCTGGCACAGGCTGCTCTTCGCAGGCACAAGGGCATGCTGGGTAAACGATACATTGAACTCTTCCGGAGCACTGCAGCTGAGGTGCAGCAAGTGAGCACCCAGAACTTCCTACCCACTGATGCACTGCCTCTTCAGGGTGCCCCGTTGGTAGGTACCCTGTACCCCTGCCCTACTTGGCATGACCAGCCTGTTGCTGCCTTCTCCTAGGTCCTGAACCGCTATGCATCCAGCCCACTCCTTCCCACACTGACTGCTCCACTGCTGCCCATCCCCTTCCCACTGGCAGCTGGGATAGGGAGGGACTGTGTACGCCTTCGAGGCCTGCCCTACACAGCCACCATTGAAGACATCCTGAACTTTTTGGGAGAGGCAGCGGCTGACATCCGGCCCCACGGTGTGCACATGGTGCTCAACCAGCAGGTGAAGCTACTGCCAGTATGGGGACCATATAAATCATTGGGTAGGGGTGTGTGTTAGGGGTAAGGCACTCTGGCACACGACAGACTGCTTACAAGATGGTGTGCACAGGGCCGGCCATCAGGTGATGCCTTTATCCAGATGACATCAGCAGAGCGGGCCCTAGCTGCTGCTCAGCGTTGCCATAAAAAAATGATGAAGGAACGCTACGTGGAGGTCGTCCCCTGCTCCACAGAGGAGATGAGCCGTGTGCTGATGGGGGGCACCTTGGGTCGCAGTGGCATGTCCCCTCCACCCTCCAAGCTGCCTTGTGAGTGCCCCAGGGACTGGGGAAGAAGGAGGTATGTGGGGGCCAGACTGTTATAAGCCCTCACTTACTATAGTGGGGACTCATTTCTGGCTGCCCTACCCAGGGCAGTGCTGGGCTCTGTGTATATGCTCTACTTTTGTCTCTAGGCCTCTCGCCACCCACCTATGCCACCTTCCAGACCACCCCAACCCTCATTCCCACTGAGACGGCAGCCTTGTATCCCTCTTCAGCACTGCTTCCAGCTGCCAGATTGCCTGCTGCCCCAACCCCTGTTGCCTATTACCCAGGACCAACCACTCAACTCTACATGAACTACACAGCCTACTACCCCAGGTAGCCTACTGCTGATTGGGAACCTCATGGTTCTACTCCCTGTCCTGGTTTGGGAGAGGGCCATGATCCCCTTTCTGGGTCTGTTGGAGATAGGACTTTATTCTGAGATGACAAGGGAATTAACAGGTGCGAGCTGGCTGGTGCCATCTATAAGAGAGACTGGAGATGACTTTGTAGAGGCAGGGGTTTTAGGGAGGAGAAGGAAGTAAACTAAGCACAAGGCAGAGGCAAGGGAGGAGGGATGCAGGTCTTGATCTAGGCCACAGGTGGGATGCACTATTAAACCCCCCTCTCTCCCACCCTAGCCCCCCAGTCTCTCCCACCACTGTAGGCTACCTCACCACGCCCCCTGCTGCCCTGGCCTCTGCTCCCACCTCAATGTTGTCCCAGCCAGGGGCCCTGGTCCGCATGCAGGGTGTCCCATACACAGCTGGTATGAAGGATCTGCTCAGTATCTTCCAGACCTACCAGGTGAGGTTGTTTGGCTGGAGGGCTTGAGGGTCTGGCTGAGCCCAGAGCTCTCTGCCCTAAGTCTGTGTCTCTTCTGCAGTTAGCCCCTGACGACTACACTAATCTGATGCCTATTGGTGACCTACCTCGCACTGTGTTACAAGCCCCCAAGGAGTGGGTGTGTTTGTAGGTGAGGACCAGGAGGTAAGAACTAGCTAAAGGCCTCAGCTAACATGCCTCCCCTGCATCCAGAGGACCAGCGCCTTCAACCTGGTGGCTTCTTTCTGGCTTGTCAAAGCTCTCAGAAGGCACCCAGGGGAGCCCAAGCCCAGCTCCATTCCCCACTTATTCCTCTGGCTGTTCGCCCCAAAGATGATAGCTGGACTCTACATGCAAGGCTGGGGGTGGAATGGGGCTACCCTGCTCCTGATGGCCTGACTCGGGCCTCCTGAGTGGCACTGGAGAGCCATTGGTTTGTTCTAAGGCCCATGACCACAGATACTGTGGGGCTGACAGGTCTGCAGCAGGCTTGCTCTCTTTTTTAAAATAAGCTCCGGTACCTTCAATGTATGACTCCTGGGAGAATCAAGGATCCATCTGAACCTAAGTAAAGATCCCAATGCTGTACCTCCCCACCGTCTCTCTGGTGGGGGGTAGGGAGGCAGAGAGATAGAACTGGTCCCCACCCTCAGGATACTTGGACCTAAGAGACCATGGCGTGCCAGGGGTGGTCCAACCTAAGAATGCTAGCCCTCCTTCAGCTGGGCACAAGGAGTATCAGATGACAAAACCACAGGCTATTTTGATGGACTGTGCTGCAGTATCCCCAGAGAACACTAGGGGGCAGGAGGCCCCCACACAAAAATTCAGGCTTGACTTTTAAAGGGGACTTTCTGCCAACTTTTCATGCCCACCTTGGGAAGGCCAGTTGTCCTGAACCCAGCAAACACCGTGAATGTTCTTTGCACCCATTGAAGGGTGCAGAACCGAAGCCGCAGGAGGAACTTGGAACTGTACCGTCTCCTCCATAAAATAAATAAAAGTTCCTGACCAAGTGGACTTTTTAAAAGCTGCAGGGCCCTGAGATTTGCCCCGAAAGGGGCTCCACAGGCGGAGGAAAACTCAGACAGATTTGAAGGAGACTGTTGACCTGTCACCATTTATTATTTCAGCACTATAACTGAGGAGCCTGAACTGTTGGCTCCTCTTCCCTTTGTAATTGTGTAAGGAGCACTGCACTCCTATAAAAGATTTTAAAATACAAAATGTACAAGAAAACACAATCCCAAGTGCTGTAAACATAACTGAGAACCAGTTCCTTTACTAAACATCCATTTTATAAAGTACAGGGTTTCAACTTGAGCCCATCTGAACCTTAAAGATGACCATCTGTTCTGAATATCAAAAGCAGGGCTTCACAGCCAGGCCCAGCACAGGTTTGATGATAGTGGCTGGCCCTGGGTGGGGGTGGGTTGCACCCCAGGCAGCAGCACCACACGTGAACCCAAAGACATCTGATCCTTTTAAAGTTGTTTTCAGCCATGTTTCTCTGTGTATTTCCAGTAAGCAAAAGGCTGCTCATTCCATTCCTCAACCCAAGATCTAGCACGGGTTGGAGAGGGAAGGGGTATGCGCTAGTACACGCCCAGCTGCTCAGTGCTGCTACTAGAAATCAATTTGCATAGTCCAACAGATGTGTGCTTTAACACCACTACGTCGCACAAAATTTTATGTCTTTATGTACAGAGCCAAAAAATACTGACTCTTATACCAAAGCTTTTATAAAGCTGATATAAAATTGCTTATATGGTATACAAAGCTCTGTTTTAAAATTTAACTTTTATTTTAAATAGGAAAGCATTTCTAGTGCTACAGGCATCAAGGTATTTAAAAGGCATCAAAATTTGGTGCATAGCAACTCTGGATCATAGAGACTTTTATTGAGGGCAGCAAAGCAACACCCAAAGGGCCTTACAAGGGGCACTCTTGAAAGAACCCCGTGTGAGGCAGCTTAAATCAGGGGCAAGAGGGTAGAAGCAAGTCTAGCCACATCTCTGGAACTTCATCTAAGAGGCCACCCACCTGGTCCTCCAAAGGAAGCTGTGGGCTTCCAACCACAGGCCCTGAGGCAAAAATACTCACTATCTATACTCTGTGACACAAAACTCGTCTTCAAAGAAAGTTTGAAAACACCCAGCTCCAAGAGGGGCCAGAATGATTTGTTGAAGGATAGACATTTTCTCTAACTAGTTTTAGGGGAGAAATCGAAAACATCTTTTTTTTAAACAATACTTCCTCATCCTAGGTCAACAGGTCTTTACTCTGCTGACTAAAAGTGGTCAACAACAGGCCCGGCCCCCTGAGCCGAGGACCGATGTGGCCTCAGTAGAGATAGTCTTGGCATTTAGGGCCCACAATCCTCTGGAATAACAGCATCAAACCTTCAACCAGCTCAGCACAGTGGCTCACATGTAGGCACTCCAAAAAATTTGCTTCCTGTATAAATGAATGTACATTATTTCATTGGAAAACATACTGCAAATTTCAGGGGCTTTAAAATAGGCCCAAGAACAGACAATAAATCCCATTAGGGGGAGGGTTAAGGGCAGAGTTTGAAAAAGGTACCCAACTTGGGCACCTCCTTTGGTAGACAGCAGGCTGGCGTTTCTGCTGGCCCCTGCCTTGGACACCAGTCTTACCAGCAGCAGCACCAGGGTGTCTTTGGTGTGGAGGGTCAGGTCTATAATGCCACCTCATTTTTGGATGTGCTCAAAACCTGGGGAAAAGGTAGGTTTTTAGGTCATAGAGACGGGACAGGGTAGGCCAGAATTATTTCAGGCTGTAAACAATAGGGAATAAGCCTTCCCATCTGGCATCCTGCATTTTCTCTGCCCGTCCTGATGCATAGCTCATTTGTGCTTAGCTTCTGACAAAGCCTGGCCTCTAGGGAAGAGTCAGAACTGCAAAACTGCCTAAACCATCATGAGACTGGCTTCAAAGATTACAGAACAGTCAAAGGCAAATGTTCCCACCTGAAAAAGGTTCTGGGACCAGAAAACAAACAGGAATAGCACTCCACACAGCCTAGCAGTTTTTAGGATGGCAGTAAGTGAAAGCTACCAAGCTAAAACCTCACCTTTCAAAGTCACCTTACATGTAGCCATCCTACCCAAGGTCCTGAGGGTAAAAAGCAATTTCAACAGGGAGTGAGTATGGAGAGACTGCAGGAAGATTACCTAGAAAGTTACAAAAAGGCTATGCTCTGGAATGTCTTTTTATATTCCAACACTTCGGTGATGGAATGGTCTCTTCTCATTTTATCTAACATTTTACTTTTATAAAGAGGTATAAGCTACATTTGGCTTTATTTCCTATGACTATGAAAGGCTTCAGGACACATGCTGAGTTTCTGAGGCATAGGTATGGGCATGAGATAATTTTTTTCCTTCCTTTTTTTTTGTTTGCCTCTGGAAGGTTTTATCAAAAGTTCCTGTTTTAAAAATATCATCAAAACTAAAGGGCCCTTCAAATGACCGTAAAGCAGTACAAATCACCAATCCTAGCTAAGTAACCAGGTCACCTGCAAAAGCAGCACCTCTGAAATGAAGAGCCTGCTGCATTTACACTCAAAGCACCCATCATATAAAAGTATCCTATTTAAATATAAAAAGCAAAGCTCATTTTCCCAAAGCCTGTTCTTTTATAAAATCTACCCAAGGCCTGAGGTGGAGGAATGCTGCTTTCCCCACAAATGGTGAGTCCAATTCCTGGTGCCAGTCCTGAAGGCTGTAGAGTTGGAAACCCAAGATCCAAGGAGAGAAACATGGTGAGAAAGTGGTGGTGGACACAAGGCTGCAATGAGTTAGAGTCCATCAGATCTTCCTAAATCCAGGGATTCGGGACCCCGGAGGGGAGCTTGCTTGCTCCCCCCTGTTCCTTGGGAAACAGAAATCTGGGACATGTCTCTCCCAATTATTTCGTTCACTGAAAAACAAGAAAAGGGAGAGTGATTAGTGACCTCTGATTGGCCACATGATGTTCAATGCTTACCTCTACCTCAGCCATTTCCCTTCCCGTGGCTTTCTGTAAAGGTAAAGACAGTGCTTGAAGTCTGCTCCTGAGCTGAGTAGCATTACAGACAGAAACATTCCATAAGCTGCTCCAGATCCCTCTTTCTGTTCCTTTCAGTTCACTTTGGGTTAGGAAAGGAGATGGCTGAGAGAATAGGAAACATTCTTACCCTTAATATAAAGGCTTATATGCTCTACAGCAGAGGATAGGGTACTTTTGAAATAAATGTTCACCTTATCTAATTTTTCCTTAATTTTCATCCCTTTGGGAAAGTATTCCTTTTCTAATTCCTGCAGTGCCACCTCATATGTACAGTGAATGAAAATAAATGCTTTGGTCAGAGTAAACCACTGAGATTTCAGGGATTATTTTGTTACCCCATCTTAATACAAACACCCTTAATTATGTGGGGGGAATTGTGTCATTTGTGATCCTTTCTGATTGCAGGCTCTTGCTTTTCTGTTGATTTCTCTGATGCGCCAAGTACCTCAGGGAGCATAGTACTCTGTGAGGTCCAGTACAAAGGACCCATAATTTGTCCCATCTTATGCAACAAATATAGAAGGGAACACCCCAAATACCCCAGATAAGAAACTTTAGTTCTCACATCATTTCATTCTTTGCTTTATCAACTGAAGATTCTATACTAATCCACTCCTAGGCATATACACAAGATAACTGAAAATGTATGTCCATGTAAAAACTTCTACTCAAATGTTCATAGCAGCATTATTCATAATAGCCAAAAAGTGGAAACAACCCAAATGTTCATCAAGTGATAAACAGATAAACAAAATGTGGTCTCTATCCATACAATAGAATTTTTTCTTTTTTTTTTTTAAAGATGACCAGTAAGGGGATCTTAACCCATGGCTTGTTGTTGTCAGCACCACACTCAGCCAGTGAGCGAACCAGCCATCCCTATATAGGATCTGAACCCCTGGCCTTGGTGTTATCAGCACCGCACTCTCCCAAATGAGCCACAGGCCTGCCCTCATACAATGGAATATTAAGCCTTGAAATGGAATGAAGTTCTAACACATGCTATAAAACATGGATGAACCTTGAAAACACTGCGCTAATGAAAGATGCCAGCCACAAAAGGTCATATATTGCATAATTCCATTTATATGAAATGTCCAGAACAGGCCAATCCATAGAAACAGGAAATAGATTCCTGGTTATGGGGAGAAAGTAATAGGAAATTACCACTAATGGGTATGGGTTTCTTTTTTGGAGTAATGAAAGTGTTCTAAAATTAGATAGTGGGGATAGCTGCACAACTCTGTGACTATACTAAAAACCACTGAGTTTCAAGGGTGAATTTTATGATATGTGAATTACATCTACAGCTGTTATAAACAAAAATAGATCAGGACAAAAAAGAAAACTGTACTTAGAATTTGATGTGATCACAGAGCAAAGAGACACTAATGATCATTTAAGAAATCTTCAAGTATTAATGTGTAATCTTTTTATAGTTTACATAGTTAAGAAAAAAAAATTCTTCAAACTCATATACTCATTATGGCTATAAAGAGAAGGGAACTAACATTTACTCATTCCACAAATATTTATTGAGAATCTATGGGTTAGACTTTACAATTGAAATTAAATCTAGTGGCTAGAAGAAGTTAAATCTTATTTCAATTAATCTTCAGAACAACACTTTAAGATAATTTTTTTTAACTGAAACACGATTGTATGTATCTATGGGATACAGCAATGAATATCAATACCTGTATGCAATATGTGGTGTTCAAATCAGGATAATTACTATGTAAGATAACTATCATCTGACCTTACAGATGAGTTAACTGAGGCTTTGACAGTTCACATAATTTGCTTAGGTTACATGCTTAGTAAACAGAGGAATCTGTCTCAAAACACCTGCCACATTCTTGGAAACCAAAAACAGAGAGAGGCAAGGAAATGATTCAGACAAAGAAAACGCATAGGACCTGGGTAAATGTGGTGATGCTAGTGGAGGAGGAGCAAGTGTGGTGATGGTAAGAAGGAGGAGAGAGGAAAGAAGGATTGATTTACCACCACCAAGGATCTGAGACTAGGAGAGAAAAGAATGGTGCTGTCACTACTGGAAATAAACTGAGGGGTTTAAAGGAGGAGGGTGGTAGGTTGGGTCTGGAATTGGAAATTAGAACACCCAAATGGAAAAACAGTGGCATTGAATGAATGATCAGAGCAAGAAGAGATTTAGGAATATTCATTCTCATTAGAGACCTGTAAGCAGGGGAGAGAAGTGTTTTGCACTGAAGGATTTAGTGCCACAAGAACAGAAGACTGAAAATAATGAGTGGGAGTAGCACTGTGCTTGGATGAATTCAGTGTGAATTCAAACCAAACCTAATTTTTAGGCCACTCTTTTACTTACATATTTGCTTTCCCAGGTCTGTCTTGCCTCTAAGCTTCATGTGTGTCCTTGGACAAATTACTTCATATATCTAAAACTCCATTCCTTAACTGTACAATGATGGTGTTGGACTAATAAGGTTTCTTTCAGCTGCAGAAGTCTGTGGTTTTATGTCAACAATTTTCAACTGGCAACACTCAGAAAATATGCAAAGAAATAAAGGATGAAGATATGGCTTCACTGTGGTTAGTACTGAATGTAAAATAGTAAAGACATAGAGACTAAAAGCTAAGGAAATCTGATTATAAAACAGTGAAGATTAATCAGTGCTGGAGAGCTAACAATCACTAATTGATAATCAATATTTGAAGGTAATTGGACAATGAAATAAGAATTGAAAAAGGTAGTTTTTATGGCAGCCTAGAACATCTCTCATTTACAAAGGTCTTTGTCAGATTTTTTTTGCGGGGGGAGGCAGTGGCTGGCTGGGTATGGGGCTCCAAACCCATAACCTTGGTGTTATAAGGCTGAGCTCTAACCAACTGAGCTAACCGGCCAGCCTGTCAGACGGTTTTTAAGTAAATTTGCCAGGCTAGGATTTACTGACCATTTATGATGGTTGCTTGCAAAGAATAATGGAATATAAACTAAATTTACTCCTAACTTGCTAGAAATAACTCACTGGAATAGTTTCTATGTAATAAATGAAAAGCTATGAGGATGCTCTGCATGAGAATATGTTTTTCTCTCCAGTTTCCTCATCAGTATAATGAAGAGGGAAAAAAAAAAACCTCTCATATAGTATATAAAGTAGCAATATAAAGAAGGCATAAGAAGACAAGGCAGGCCTTGGTGCCTATTATTTTGAGCCACAAAAAATACAAGGAACAGTGTTTTTAGTGTGGATTCTGGAAGTTCCATGGGTTAGTCTCATGCTAAGAGGGAGCACAAGGATGACCCACAATCTCTGTGCATGGCCTCTCACACTCCCATCACATTAGGCAGCATCATTATCAGTCTCCCAAATAGGATGTGAGCTCAAGAAAGGCAAGGATCTTACTACTGAAGGAACACACCCATTTCTGATGACTGAATAAATGGATCCTAACTTAATACAATCATTTGGAAGGTATATGGAACTAGTACAATGAAGATTCAGTAGGTGGTTGGCAGGAAGGGGACCAGAAAATGCTATTAAGACTAACACATGACATCTGATTCTGATGGTGTCTATTTTAGGCAGGCCTTGCAGCAGTGGTAAAAAGCCAAATAGCACCCAGTTTACATTCAAGTCATCTTTTCCTGTCACTTAGCCCTTCCAAAGGCAGTAACTTCAGAGATGTTCCAGGCTGCTATAAAAACTACCTTTTTCAATTATTATTTCATTGTCCAAGTTTTAAAACTACAAGCTGATTATAAATGATGCTTTATTATCAAAAAACATGTTTTTGTTTTTTTATCATCAAAAAACACATGGTCTTTATAAGAAGTCAGTATTTACATGTTCCTGAGGATGATATCCAGCACTATCCATTCACTTACCAAGTATACTTAGGTAAGTATGAAAACATCATTTTCCAAAGTGGGTAGGTGGTATTACTTATGACAAAATCAATGTGTTATTTCTGTTTCCCCTCACCAAAGCTCTGCTATTCTTTTGCCGATGTGCCTGACAGTTTAGGATTTTAAGACTGATAAAGTCAAGGAGATTTACCACAAAGTATCACTCAAGCTGACTACACTCAAATATAGGTTAAACTACAGAATTGTAATTCAACAGTAGTCAGTAGATTTAAGTTCCAACAGGGCAGAGACTTTGTCTATCCTGTTGTCCACTGAATTCTTAGTACTCATACATTTTGAGTGCTGAATAAAATTACTTGCCAATTCAATCTTCAATACAATTTGCGGACTTGGAGCAATGATTACAAAAATCATGCTCAGGTCTGGCCAGTTGGCTCAGCTGGTTAGAGCACATCCTTGTAACACTAAGATCAAGGGTTCAGATCCAAGTACCGGCCAGCCACCACAAATTAGATAAATGAATGAAAGAATGAATAAAAACAAATAAAAAATCATGCTCAAGTAATTGCTATAGGTGAACACTAATTAGGAATTTTAGGACAGGGAGTGAGAACTGCAACAAAGTGCTTTCAGAGTCCTTTTATAAAAACTCGAGCCTGATGTTAGTTAAGCAAGTCCTCTGCTTTCCTTCTCCCCTCACTTCTCCCTCAGGCCAGGGACTCTGGTTCAGGCTCATACCTCTGGGTTCCTGAGATGTCTTCCTGATGGGACTGGCCAAAACTTAGGTGTCAAGTGAAGCAAGTCAAAATTATTACTGGTAAAAAAAAAAAAAAAAAAAAAAAAAAAACTCTGATGTAGGGGCTGGCCCGTGGCTCACTTGGGAGAGTGTTGTGCTGATAACACCAAGGCCACGGGTTTGGATCCCTATATAGGGATGGCCAATTACCTCACTTGGGAGAGCGTGGTGCTGACAACACCAAGTCAAGGGTTAAGATCCCCTTACCGGTCATCTTTAAAAAAAAAAAAAAAAAAAAAGTTTGTGGCAGAACAGAGAAGGACAATATGAATGTTTTCATGAACTTTTTGAAGACCGCTTGTATATGTAAATCATTAGCAATCTTGATAAATACTTAAGTTGTTATTTCTTAAAAATACCAGTGCTTGCAATTTCCTTTTCACTTCATTTTGAATGTACATAAGCATGAATTTATTGATTTATTTAAACCCTAGTCCACTAAGGATGTGAGGTGGCTTTATCTTTTTCACCAATTTACAATATAAGCATAAAGAGTCGCTTAATGCCCCTAATGTACAATTTTATCATTTTTCTACCTTTAAAGAGTAAAGTGAATTAAATACCTAGAACAATAGTCAACAGCCCTCAACACCAGCACTAACAGCTTATGTAGATCACAGCATATGGCCCACTCTGGGCAGCCACCAACCTCGACTCCCACTACTCCAACCCCTGGATTTGCCTGTGCCATTGCCACAAAAGTAGAGTCAGAGCAATCAGCAATATTTACTGTTAGAAAAAAACTTTTTTATCCAAGATATATTCAAATTAGCAGTACGCTGGAATGCTACTTCTACACACAAGAATGAGATGTTTGAGTAGCAACAAGCCTCTTATTTAGAGCTATTTCCTGTGCTTATGGACTCAGAGTTAGTTAGAGCTAACAAGCGTGGTATGGTAAGAAATCTCACAACCAGGTGGAGAAGGGCAGGGTAACCCAGAGCATTGTCTCAGGATTAGGCAGATATTGTCACATACACAAAAGCCCAAAGGGCCTTTCTAACTCGCATTTTTGTAAAGGATTTTTGAGTATTATTAGACTCCACTTATATGTTATTTCCTCTTGAGGCTGTAACGAATATTCACCGAAGTTTGGTCAAGTCCATCTTTTCTTCCTTTCCCTGAATCCCAAGATTAAACTCATTCTCTGGGTAAACAATTTTATGGAGATGTTATTTTTTTATAAAATGAAGGCTATATATAGGCGCAATCATTTTCTGAATTTCAGTTGAAATGAAGAAACAGATATTTGGAAGTAAAGGAATAGAAATAATTTTAAATATGAAAGAAATTTAATATCACTTTATGGTTTATTTATTACTTACTATAGCAGAGTTTTGCTAAGATTTATATTTAGGCTTATTTGGTAAGTCATAAGAACACTGTCTAAACTAAATATATGAAATACTGAATTCACCTATTTATGACATGATCTAAAGAACTAATCTGCTTTTATCAAAATATGAAGCTAAAGACAGAAATAAGTTCCCCCAAATTTAGAAGGATCTACGGTAGACCGCTGTCTAAATTCATTCTTCTCTAGTAACTGAGGTTTAGCTAGTCACATGGCCGCCCAGCTACAGATTTCATTTTCCAGCTTCCCCTTGTAGTTAGATGCGGCCATGTAATTCCTTTTCTCCAATAAAATGTGAGCAAAAGTGATGAGTGAATCTTCCTCATCATTTGCTCATCATTCCCTCTACCTCCCCTTACCCCACCCTCTTGCTTGGGGCTAAAACTCAAAGTGGTGACTATGCTTTGACAAAACCTAAGGAGAAAGAGAAACAACAAATTGAAAGGAATCTGATCTCTGAATTATCATGAGCTGTGGGAGAAATTTCCAATGTGGTTAAGTCATTGTACTTTGGAATCTCCATTATACTGACAGCTTATATTAGTAATGAAAATAAAATTCACCAATAGAATGGTAACACAAAGAATTTTTAAGTATTTTTAAGCAAGAACCAAGATAACCAGTTTGAGCTCTATCATGCCAGGTTTTTAACAACTAACTTACTTTAAATTTCACCCTGAACTCTAGATAGCTTCCAACCACAGGACAGATTGAAAATATATGCATAATGATCAAAAGATATCCTTCGCTTTTAAGATTAGCTCTAATACTACAAAAGGAAAATTATTATACTGTGTTTTTTTTTTTTCACCACAACTGATCGAGGGGGAAATCAGTCCTGTTATGGACTCCTTTCTTTTTAAGAACCTCTGTTCTCTTTTTTTTTTTTTTTTTTTAAAAGATGACCGGTAAGGGGATCTTAACCCTTGACTTGGTGTTGTCAGCACCACGCTCAGCCAGTGAGCAAACCGGCCATCCATATATGGGATCCGAACCTGGGGCCTTGGTGTTATCAGCACCGCACTCTCCCGAGTGAGCCACGGGCCGGCCCAAGAACCTCTGTTCTCTGTTATGCTATTCTCAGTGTCACACAGATCTTTCCTCTAGAAGAGTTTGTAACCAAAGCAAACATTAAATTTCCAGCTGAGTAAATAGAATATGCATCCCTGAAAGTCTATTCAAGTATCAGCACGTACACTTTTGTATCAGTAAAAACTGAAATGTGAAAAAATAAACACTTCTTTTCAATTTGGGTTAAGATATGGGACTCAGAAGCATTTTAAGAATTATAAGAATTCCTTTTCCCTATTTTGTTTTCTCACATTGTACATTTTTCTCTGAATAGTCCTGTCCACTGTTGACTTCCAAATGTGTTATCTCCAGGAGCCAAACCTGAGCTCCAGAGCTGTGCATCCACATGACTTATTCTACTACCTGTGCTCTGGATCCTCTCCAGGATCCTGTTCCATCAATTTTCCTCACTCTCCATATCTTTAATCAGTTTCATTATACCCACCATATCCCCTTCTGGATCCTTCTCATCAGCACATAATATGGTTAAGTCTCTCTATTTCAAAATAGCAAGCAAGTAAACAAATTAAAACACTGGACCCCACATTCCCCTATCTACCTATCTATCTATCAATCATCTATGTTTGGCAGCTGACCGGTATGGGTATCCAAACCTTTGACTTTGGTATTATAACACTGTGCTCTAACCAACTGAGCTAACAATCTAGGCCCCCTATCCACCGCCCATATCTAATTCTTTCTTTCATGGCTTAACATTTTAAAGGAATTATCTCTACTGTTTCTATATTCTCACCTCCTATTCACTCAGATCCATTGATCCCATCACACCACAGAAACACTTATTTCTTACCAAGATCACTAGTGATCAACTTGTTGCTTCAAATATGAGAAGAACAGTAGACTAACCACTCAAAGAAATAAGCTTTACTACTGGTTTGGCTGTGATGTGCCTAGGGAGATTTACCTTTCTACAACTGATTTTCTCACCCATAGCATGAGGAAATTATTTTAAATCCTTTTGCTTATAACTTTCCTGAGAGTTTTATATATACTCACATAGGAATTTAGTCACCATGTTTAATCCTCTCATGGTTAGACAAGAATGATGTGAGACCAGGGTAGGCCCAGTTTCTGGCAGAAGCTAGGGTTTTGATGTCTTGTCTGAGGCTTCGGAATTCTAAATATAAAGATTTGGGTAGTGAACCTGATTTTTAAGGCCCCTTTCAAATCTGAACTCATTTTTAAATGAAATTCAAATGGCATTCTGGGAATTATAATCTGTGTTTACAATTTCTATCACATACTTTCTTATGTGGCTCTGAGAGTCTTTGAAGAAAGGGGCTGAGGTGACAGTGAGGGTAGGCTATGTTCCTGGTTGGCTGCTGAAGTCCCAGAGGCCTGAGGCCTAGCCCCTTCCCTCTCAGACACGGGCTCCACTACTATGGCTTCCTTCGAAGTGGAGTCCCAGATGAATTACCAGGAGTGCAAACATGAGCGCCTGCAGGGCATGCCAAAGATAAATATTCCCGGTTGCCTCTGAAAAATGGATAAAATTTCCTGCTTTAGGGCTGGTTGGTTAGCTCAGTTGGTTAGAAGGTGGTGTTGATAATAGCAAATCCGGGGTTTGATTCCTGTACCAGCCAGCCACCAAAAAACAAAAAACCACAAAAAATTCCTGCTTTATTTCCATTCCATACTATCTCACATCAAAACTTAAGAGTACTTGACCAGAAAACAGTAGGCTCACACACCTGATCAGCAACCAAACTTACTCGGCCAAGCTATAGAATTCATGTATATGGAACCCTTCTCTGCTTTGGTTTAATAAACCTAATTAAATGCTTGCTGTTCACTCCAACCCAGACTAAAATTATAAGCACCAGTGTGAGAGCCTGAGTGTAGTTAGATTTAAAAAGCAGGTCTAGTTGTCAAAGTGTAGCCTCAAAGATAATGAGTGGGCCTACCAAGAGGGTGCCCGTGTATAGCCCCTCCTCTTTGCACATGCAAATCCAGCCACTGCATGCAAATACCAGACTTGGGCACAAAAACAATGACACATTTCAATCAACACTCACCCTCTAGATTCTCCAGAAAGGAGCTTGACATGAGAGCTCACTCTGGTTAAGCCATTTCTCTGGTAAACCTGATGGCTGGTGTTCCAAGTCAGACATAAACTGGTCTGTGTCAAAGAAGACAACATCACTACTGAATGGAACAATCCAGAGGGTGAACTTAATCTACTACAGTGCCCAGCCTGTTTACTTCTATAATTAAGAGAAATTTAATTGTCCTTTACCTGTTAATCACCGTACTAAATGGTTTCCCACATTTTGTTAGATAATATGAATACTGGAGTCCAGATAGTTTAGGTACTAGATGATTTATTTATTTATTTTAATTAAAAGGGCAATAACTTTAATGGTTTTCAGTGGTTTTAAAGGATAAATTAGGTTTTAAATAAAGCAGTTTTTATTAGATTAGTTCTATTAGTAGTTCACAAATACTTGTCTGTGACTACATTAGAATTATCTGGGCACTTGATTAAAATATAGACTCCTGGGCTCTGGATAAAAATTTAAACTCTCTGGTGTAGCAGCCCCAAAAACTACATGCACAGCCAAATTTGGGGGTCACAGAGGAATATTTCTAATTCTATAGTTCACATCCTTTAGCAGTTTATGAAATCAATTCAGCAAGTTGAAAGCAGTACTAAAAAAAGAAAGAAACAGAATAAAATAGAAGATAGCAGGCTGCATTCTCTTTATAAAGGTTAAGAATTGGTTTGTGACAATTGTATAGGTTCTTTTGTGTGTGTACTGGGTCATGTTATAAAACTTATCTCTTACTGTAAGAAGCTGTCAAAAATGTGCAAAAGTCAGTGAAGTCAAGAAGAGTCACTATTGGCCATTTTTGCAGTAGTGGCTGAAGCATTCATATACCCAGTTCAAGTCTAAAATACAAGAATAGGCAAAGCCTCTTCCTTTGGCCTATAAGGAATTATTTTTGGCCTCTGTTGTACAACTTGGAACAAAAGGAACTAACCTTAGAAGAGAAGAATCTGAATGAAGTTTCTGTGTGAACAATAATTAACACCCTTATCTTAAGCAGATAAAAGAAAGAAAACAGGAAAAGCCAATTTGTACAAAATGTACCCTCAGTAAAGGGTCAAAACAAAACAAAACAAAATAAACCCAGAAGTCCTTTGCTTAGGTGAAATTTTCCTGCCTTAAGCTTTTTTATTACTAAATTTGAGATCCCTCACCTAGTTTTCAGGGGTGATTTAAAGATAACAGTTATGTGCAAAGTATTTTAAAGACTGAATATATACAAGGTTACTTCAGACAGTTCATAGAAAAATAGAATTAAAAAATAAGAATCTTTCCAAGAACTTTTTAAAGACCCCTCATATTGCCAAAAACATCCCTTCTGAGAGTGCCCAATTTCCACAACTGAGTCCTCCAAAATAGTCTTGAAGGTATAGAATATGATGTGATTTCAGCATATAAATTAGAAGAAGGAAGCCCAGGAACAAAGCTAAGAAGCCAACAGACCCTGTGGGGGCTTTTGTGAGTTGGCTGACTCAGTGGTAATTTCAGATTGTGCTTTATGAAAACTTGCAGTCCTCCAGATATCCTTCTATTTCCTTGAAGCACTGATGACAGCTCCAAAAAATACCTCACTCATCTCTCCTGATCACAGTAACTTTCACCAAACATTCAGAACAATTGACACCAATCCTTCTGAATCTCTTCCAAAAGATTAAAGAGCAGGGAACACTTCCTAACTCATTTTAACTCCAGCATTACTCTGATACCAAAGCCAGACAAAAACACTACAAGAAAACTACAGAATATCCTTTATAAATATAGATGCAAAACTCTTCAACAAAATACTAGCAAACTGAATTCAGCAGCATAAAATGAATTATATACATCATGACAAAGTGGGTTTTATTTCCAGAATACAAGGATGGTTCAACATACACATTAGTCAATGAAAGAAAAAAAAACACATGATCATCTCAATTGATGCAGAAAAGCATTTGACAAAATTCAATGCTCTTTCAAGATAAAAACATCCAATAAACTAGGACTACAAGGAATTTCCTCAACATGATTATCATGGCCCCTTAGGGCCATATATGAAAAACCTACAGCTAACATCATACCAAATGATGAAAGACTGAAAGCTTTTCCACTAAGATCAAGAACAAGGCAAACGAATGATGCCCACTTGTGCCACTTCTATTCAACTTAGTACTAGAAGTTCTAGCCAGAGCAATTAAGTTAGAAAAAGAAAGAAAAGGCATCCAAATTGGAAGAAAGAGGTAAAATTATCTGTTTACAAATGACGTATTATACATATAAAACTCTAAAGAATCTACATACACACAAATATATTAGTGCTAATAAATTAAGTCAGCAAGGTTGCAGGATATGAAATCAACACACAAAATTTAGTTGTATTTCTATACACTTGCAATGAATAATCCAAAAAGGAAATTAAGAAAACAATTCCATTTACAACAGCATCCAAAAGAATAAAATACTTAGGAATTAACTTAACCAAGGAGGCACAAGATTTGTGCACTGAAAACTACACATTGCTGAAAGAAATTAAAGAACGAAATATATGAAAAACATCCCGTGTTCATGAATTGGAATTCTTTCTTTTTTGGCAGCTGGCCAGTATGGGGATCCAAACCCATGTCCATGGTGTTATAAGGATGCACTCCAACTAACTGAGCTAACTGGCCAGTCCTGGAATTCTACTATTGTTAAGATGACAATCTACACAAAGTGATATACAGATTCAATGCAATCCCTATCAAAATCCCAGTGACTTTTTTGTAGAAATAGAAAAATCAAGCTGGCCATTTAGCTCACTTGGGAGAGTATGGTGCTGATAACACCAAGGTGAAGGGTTTGGCGGGGCAGCCCCCCCCCCAAAAAAAATACCACAAACCCACCTTGAAATTCATATGCAATCTCAAAGGACCTCAAATAACCAAAACAATCCTGAAGAACAAAGTTGGAACACTCACACTTTCTGATTTTAAAACTTACTACAAAGCTACAGTAATCAAAACAGTGTGGTACTGGCATAAGGATAGACCTATAGAATAGAGAGTTCAGAAATAAACTATCACATATTTGGACAACTGATTTTCAAATAAAGATTCCAAGACCATTCCATTGAGAAAGACCAGGCTCTTCAACAAATGTTGCTGGGAAAACTGGATATCCACATGTAAAATAATGAAATTAGACATTTACCTTACATAATATACAAAAATTAACTTCAAATGGATCAAAGACCTAAATTAAAAAGGTAAAACTATAAAATTCTTAAAGGAAAACATAGTGCAAACCTTTAGGACCTTGGATTTAACAATGGTACCTTAAGTATGACACCTAAAGCACAGACAGCAAAAGAAAAAATAAAATAGACTTCATCAAAATTAAAAACCTTTAAGCACCAAAAGACACTATCAAGAGTGGAAATATAACCCATAGAATTGGAAAAAATATTTGCGAACAATCTATCTGAAAAAGGATTAATATCCAGAATACATACATACCTTCTTTAACTCAACAACAAAAGACAAACAACTCAAAAAATGAGCAAAGGATTTGAATAGAAATATCTCCAAAGAAGAGACACAAATGGCCAATTAGCACATGAAATGATGCTCATCATTATTAGTCACTAGGGAAATGCAAATCAAAACCACAATGAGATACCACTTCACACCCATCAGGATGGCTATTACTACTATTTTTTTGGCTGGCTAGTACAGGGATGGAACCCTGGACCTTGTTGTTGTTATCAGCACCACACTCTAACCAACTGAGTAACCAGCCAGCCAGGATGGCTACTATTAAAAAAAATGGAAAATGACCAGTGCTGGCAAGGATATAGAGAAACTGGAACAGTTATACACACTGTAAATGTAAAATGGTGCAACTACTGTGGGAAAAAAACCAGTCTGACACAGACATAGGATTACCATGTGACCTAGCAATTCTACTCCTAGATACACCCAATAGAACTGAAAACAGAGATTCAAACAGATATTTGTATACCAGTGTTCATAGCACCATTATTCACAATAGCCAAAAGGTGGAAGCAACCCAAATATCTTTCAACAGATGAATGGGTAAACAAAATGTGGTATACAGTCTCAACCTCTGCCTCCCACCCAGACCAAAATCCTCAGACGCTCAAGTCCCTTTTATAAAATGGCACACTATTTGCATATAACCTACACATAGTATCCCATATACTTAATTAATTTACTTGTTTGGGGGCAGCTGGCTGGTACAGGAATCTGAATCCTCCCATACACTTTAAATTGTCTCTAGATTACTTATAATACCTAATACAATGTAAATAGTTATCCTGTATTTTTTAATTTGTATTATTTTTTATTGTTGTATTTATTCTTTTTATTAGTTTCTTTTTTACAAATATATATATATACATATATATATATATATATTTTTTTTTTTTTTTTTTTTTTTTTTTTTTTTTTAAATAAAAGATGACCGGTAAAGGGATCTAAACTCTTGGCTTGTTGTTGTCAGCACCACGCTCAGCCAGTGAGCCAACCGGCCATCCCTATATAGGATACGAACCCGTGGCCTTGGTGTTATCAGCACCGCACTCTCCCGAGTGAGCCATGGGCCAACCCTTTTTTTTCAAATATTTTTAATCTGCAGTTGGTTGAATCCATGGATACATGTTAGGGGGTGATCAAAAATAATGCCATTTTGTGCCCCGCCTGCCATACTGACTTCTGTTTAATTTTCCTCCTCTTCTTCACTGGCTAATTCCACCTTAACCTTAGAGCAAGCTGTAAAAAGAACATAGGTTTCAGGGACTGAATGATTTATTAAAGCAGGTGGTATCAGTGGTCTGAGAAATAAAATCACAAGACTCCCTGCCTCATGGATCACAAGATACCTGGTGAATGATGTTATTAACTTGTTTTTCTTAACCTGTTTCCTTAAAGTTATTTTTAGTAACAGAGCTTTTGCTATAAAACAACTTTGCCTAAATACAAAGAAGTAGAGCTTTCATCTGCTGAGGTCTGATTCTTTATGTGCAACAGTCCTATATGTAAGTCACCCCACTAATAAATATCTTTGTATATCTCTGAAGGACTTGCCCACTTACTTGAGGTATCTAGAGTAGGGACATTCATAGAGATTGAAAGTAGAATAGAGGTTGCCATGGGCTGGGAGGTTGGGAAAGAAATGGGGAATTACTGCTTAACGGGTAGAGTTGTTGTTTGGGTGATGAAAAGTTCTGGAGATAGATAGTGGTGATGGTTATATAATATTGTGAATATATTTAATGCCACCTAACTGTACACTTCAAATGGTTAAAATGGTAAAATCGATGTTATGTATATTTTACCACAAAAAATATATATTTTTTAAAGTTTTTAAAAAACAAACTGGGTTTTCTCATGGGAGAACACTGTGTGAAATGAATAAACTAAATTTTCACAGCTGTAACCATTAACTTTTTAAAGCCATACCTGGAAGACTTTTGTAAATCCCTCTTTTAAAATTTATGAATCTGGGTACAAAACCTGTTCCTTTTGCCTCAAAGTTTTAAAAATGAGTTAAATATTTACAAATCCTGAAATGTGTTTGGGAAAAGATAAATGATACTTCCCCACTTGTCCAAGCTGTTTACTTTAGTCACCTTATCAATATATAGATGTTTCTGTTTACACAGATGAGGCAATGACCTTCTGGGTATATGAAAATAAAGGTTTTGGAATCCTTTAAATTTAAACATTTACTGGATTGGTAACCTATGGGAAGTTGTTTAACCTTTGTCAATTTATTTATTTACTCAAAGGTGGGGTCTCCTGAAATATATGTGTAGGCACTCTGTAATGTTTTATAGAAATGCAATTATTAAATTGATAAAGGCAGAATAATTAATTTATCAGTTGGTGATTTCATCTAATCTCATGGCTTTAAATATCATTTACATATCAACAACTACCAAATTTATATCTTCAGTTTATACCTCACTTCCAAAATCCAGACTCATTCATCCAACTTACTTGACTTCTACTTAAATGTTCAATAGATACCTCAAATTTAACACATTCAAAGCTGAACAATAGATCTTTCTCTAAAACTTGTACCATCCACAGTTCTCCACATCTTATCTGATGGCAACTCCATCTTTCCAATTGCTCAGGCAAAGAAACCTCAGTTGACTTTTTTCTCTCATACCTTACATGGAATCTCTTAGGAAATGCTAATGGATCTACCTTTAAAATAACTGGTTAGCTCAGTTGGTTATAGCACAGCCTTATAATACCAAGGTCAAGGGTTCAGTTCCCCTTAGTAGCCAAACGCCAAAAAAAAAAAAAAAAAAAAAAAAAAAAAATACATCCAAACTCTGACCACTTCTTAACTCCTCCATTGCTATCACCTTATCCATCATCATTTCTGTCCTGGATTACTACAAAAGCATCTCAATTTGTTTCCCTGTTTCTATCCTTGACTCCCTACAGTCTTTTCTCCACCAAGCAGCCTAGGTGATCATGTAAAAACCTAAATCAGATCATAACTCACCTGTTTAAAACCTTACAATACAGGCCGGCCCGTGGCTCACTCGGGAGAGTGTGGTGCTGATACCACCAAGGCCCCGGGTTCGGATCCCATATAGGGATGGCTGGTTAGCTCACTGGGTGAGCATGGTGCTGACAACACCAAGTCAAGGGTTAAGATCCCCTTACTGGTCATCTTTTAGGAGGAAAAAAAAAAAAAAACAACCTTACAATACAATGGCTTACAAGACATCAGCAGTTTTTAAAATATGATCAGGAATACCTAGGGTTCCCCAAGAACATTACTTTAAGGGAGAGTGCGAGATCAAAACTATTTTTATAATAATACTAAGATATTTCTTGCCTTTGACCCTCTTATTCTCTTATGAATTTAAAGTGGAGTTTTCCAGAGAAGTAACATAGTATGTAATGATTTTATCACTCTCATGGGTAATAAAATGTGTGCCTGTGTATCCTCGTTTTAAAAAGCTCTAAGTTTTAATTTCTTTCTTTTTTTTTTTTTTTTTTTTTTTTTTGGTGGCTGGCCAACACAGGGATCCAAATCCTTTGACCTTGCTGTTACAACACCATGCCCTAACCAACTGAGGCAACCAGCCAGCCAAAGTTTTAATTTCTAATGTGGTAAACACTGAAAGATACAAACCGCATGTATTAGTCCATTTTCTGTTGCTTGTAGCAGAATACTTGAAACTGGGTAATTTATAAGAAAACAACATTTATTTCTTATAGTTTTGGAGGCTGAGAAGTCCAAGGTCCAGGGAGCACATCTGCTGAGTGCCTTCCTCTTGGTGGGGGCTCTGTACAGACACCCATAGCAACACAGGGTAGCATGTGGTGAGAATGGCAAGAGCGTTTTCATGTGCTCTCCTTATAAAGCCATCAGTCTACACCTGTAATAAACCAACTAAACCATTAACCTATTACTCCATGAACAGATTAATCCATTCATGACAGCACAGTCCTCATGATCTAATTATCTCTTAAAGACCCCACCTTTCAACACTGCCACATTTGGAATCAATCTTCCACATGAGCTTTGGAGGGGATAAACATTCAACTCATATCACCACATACTCAAAGTTCTTTGGGATCCTCAAAAATTTTTAGATTATAAGGGAGACCTGATACCAAAAAGCTTGAATACTGCTGCCCTAATGTTCTGGCTCCCTATTACCTCCTTGATCACATATTCAACTACTTTCCCCCTCAATCCCTCTTGCTCTAGCCACATTGGCCTCATTGCTGCTCCTCAGTAAACCAGACATGTCTTTGCTCTGGCTGTCCCCTTTGCCTGAAATACTCTTTCCCAGATATCCATATTGGTAACTTCCTCATCTTCAAGTTTTTGATCAAATGTCATCTCAGCAATAAGGCTTATTCATATGACTATGTAAACTGCAATTTACCCCCCACTTTATCCTTCACAACAGTCCAGATATCCTTAACCCTGTTCTTTTTCTTTTTCCATAGCACTTATCACCTCTTAACATACTTTATACTTTACTTACTTATTGTGTGTATTGTTTATCCTCTCTACTAGAATGTGGGCTAATATTATAACAGTAAGGATCTGTTTGTTTTGTTTACTGAGAACCTACAATAGTGCTTAGTATATAATAGGTACTTGACAAATGCTATTTGAATAAACAAATACAGATTAATTCAAAATTTGGGCAAACAACACAGAAACTAATGTAATCAATGTGTAAACTAATCAATTTAAGAACCTTAAATTTGTGATAATTCATATTATATCAAATAAATCCATGTTACATTGTAAAAAACACTAATAACATTATAAAGAAGCCAAAAAGATCATGTGTTGTTTCACCCACAGTATTGAATTTCTGAAGCAAGAGAAAAGATTCAAAATTAAAATTTCCTATTGTGAGGAGGTTCAGAGACAGATCCAAATACGCAGGGAAAATTAGTATAAGATAAAGTTGGCATTTTAAATCAAATGGGAAAAATATGAATTATTTGAGGACAAGTGGGTAGCCATCTGAAAGAATTAAAATTGGATCCATTTCTCATACATTCCATCAAAATAAATTGGAAGACTGAAGACTTACAAAATCAGGAAAAGTAACAGAAGCTGTGGAAAGCAAAATAAAAGATTCATAACTTTAAAAATGTAAGAAAAAATTCTCATGACAAAATCCATGACATACTAGGGAAAAAATTTTTAATTCATACCTCAATAAGCTAATAAACCTAACAAATAAAAGTGCTTCTGTAAATCAACAAGAAAAGGATCAACAATCTAATAGAAAAGTAGGCAAATATGAACAGAGATCACAGATTTGTGACAAAGGACTTTCTCTTAAGAATATAAAAGGGCATACACTCTTACTCAGAAGTGAAAAGCAAATTAAAATTATACTGAGAGGGCCAGCCCCGTGGCTCACTCGGAAGAGTGCAGCACTGGTAGCGCCGAGGCCGCGGGTTTGGATCCTACATACGGATGGCCGGTGCGCTCACTGGCTGAGCGTGGTGCAGACCACACTGTGCCGAGGGTTGAAATCCCCTTACCGGTCAAAAAAAAAAATTATACTGAGAAGGTATTTTCCACTGATCTCACTGGCAAATAATAAGACATTTGTTAACAAAATGTTTTGATGAAGATAAAGGGAAACAAGCACTCTCTTACAATGCCAATGGCAATATAACCTTTATGGAGGACAATCTGGCAATCTTTGTCAAAATACTTGTCTAGCAATCTCACTTTTAGGAATTTATCATACAAACATGCCCTCCCCCCATGAGGACCAATACTAATACCAATACTAAACATACCAATACCATACCAATACTAAACATATTGGTATGTTTAGACAGAGATGTCTAAACATACCAATAAATAGGTGGGAAATGACATATGTAAAAAGTTATTCACTGCATCTGTTCTATAGATAATAATACATCTATAAAATAGAATTTTTTATATAAAAGGAATATTTTATAAAATTTTTATGGAATAGTCCATTAAAAAACGATCTTCCAAGGAAGTTGTTTTTTCTTACAGTATAGAATAATCTCCAAAATCAATAATATGAAAAAAGGCAAAGTACATAATAGTATACATATTATGCTAGTAAAAATAAGGGAAAAAATATATGCAACTTTTTTTTTTTTTTTTAAAGATGACAGGTAAGGGGATCTCAACCCTTGGCTTGGTGTTGTCAACACCACACTCAGCTAGTGAGCCAACCGGCCATCCCTATATAGGATCCGAACCCGTGGCCTTGGTGTTATCAGCACCGCACTCTCCCGAGTGAGCCACGGGCCGGCCCTATGCAACTGTTTATAAATGCATCAAATATCTCTGGAGTGACAATAACAAAACTGATTAATTGCCCACAGAGAAGACAACTGAGTACCTAGGAGAGAGGTTTTTCATTATGTTATTGTACCTTTAGCATTTTGAATCATATAAACTTATTACTTATTCAAAAAATAATGATTATATTAAGAAACAAAATTAAAAATTCCCATTCTACATAAAGTCATCTACACATGCATTTAAATTTATAATATTATCATCAGGACTTACTTTGTTCTACATACTTACAGATGTAAAGCTAGAATGCCTATAACCATCATCACTTTCAATCCTACCCTATCTTCCACCAGAAATCGGAATTTCACTTTTCCTTTGGCCCAGATATGTGGGTTAACCATAGGCTTTAGACAAACAGAAAAAAAAAAAGAGCCAGATATCTTCAAACAGAGAAGAGCTTATTTATCTAAGTCTATGAAAAGCTAATATCCCTGGCACAAGGTAACCTTGCAACAGCAAGCCAGACAATTACCATCAAACCACAAAAGCTTGTTTAACTGCTGAGCCTAAAACTGAACAATTTATCTCTCATTTAAAATATTTTTGCCCCTGTGAATAATTCATCTTCAAAGGAAATCAAAAAAAAAGGATATGAATTTTAAAATGTAATATATCTTTAAGATACTGGCTTTGCTATCTTACACATGTCCAACATTAGAAAGTTACTATGTTGTCGTGTTTACAGATGCCAGATTACATAATCAATTATAGCTATTTTGAAAACCACTAAACACATATGACACCGTCTAAATTTCAGACAGATCAGTATTCAAATGCCAGACCCAGCATTTGTGACCATATAACACTGGGAGAGTGCTTAAGCTCTCTGAGCCACATCTATAAAAATAAGGCTAATAATTCACATTTCACAGATTGTTGGGAAGAATACTAGCAAAGTACCTAGCACAGTGCCCAATAAAATGTGAGCTTTATAATCATGAAACAGTAATCATGACTCATTATTTTTAAATATACGTTTTGAAGGGGACTTATTTTGCAGACTTCTGATATGCTGGTTAATTAGTGATAGGCTCTCTTGGATTTTTCCCAGCTTATGTGTAAATTTTAATGTCAAACTGAACCAAAGAAAAAATATTTGTAAAAATGGCAAAAACAATACATTCATAAAAAAGGGTAAAACTAATTTATGTCTGCAGAGATACAAAGACACACTAGCTATTTTTTTTTTAAAAAATCTTCTCAAACGCTTGCTTTTTGTTTACTAGGTCTGAAAACTAATTTTTCTTATTGTATGTCCCAGGGTGGTCATGTCTAAGATCCTGAATCCTCATCATGATTTTTTCTTTTTTTTTCTTTTTTTTTTTTTAGCAGCTGGCTGGTGCAGGGATCTAAACCTATGACCTTGGTGTTATAAAGCTGAGCTCTAACCATCTGAGCTAACCAGCCAGCACCCCCATCACGATTTATCCTGCATGAGCCACAATCTAAGTCTACATGAGCACTATTTATGGGACCTTTCGGCCTCTGGAATTATTCATCCTAAATATGTGTGAGGCTGGATGGTACATGTATGCTTCCCAAAAGAGGATTTATGAGTTATCCAGTGTCCCAGTTAAAGGAAAAGTTCAGGGCCGAGCCCGTGGCGCACTTGGTAGAGTGCGGCGCTAGGAGGGCTGCGACGCTCCCGCCGCGGGTTCGGATCCTATATAGGAATGGCCGGTGCACTCACTGGCTGAGTGCCGGTCACGAAAAAGACCAAAAAAAAAAAAAATAAAGGAAAAGTTCAGCATTATCTATCTCCCTTTACTCCAGTGCCCATACATAAGTGGATTAATTATATTACCTCATTCATGACACTGTCTCACCATTGGCTATGCATGGCTTCCTTTTGTTTTATTTATTTAAATACAATAAACACTAGTGAAACCACTATCCCCAACAAAACCCTGACAATAGTATTTACCTCTCTCTTCCATTCCAGCCTTCTGCCTGCCCCATATAGGTAACCACCTAAATCTTGTGTTTATCATTCCCCTGCTTTAAAAAAGCATCTACTTGAATGTAGGCTCTTCTGCTTGTCACCTACATACAGAACTGAACAGCTGAGGTCATGTCTAGAGTCCCTGTTTACTGTCAAATTAGCAATTGCCCTACATTCAGGACCAGCGTGTTGTTGCACAGAGCCTGCAAGTGTCAGTGTCAGTTTTCACCACAGCAGCAGGTCACGCTATATTTAACATGCATCCCCTTCTCAGCTGAAGAGCTGCAGCTGCAGCTCTGTTTGTGAACAAAGGAGGACAAGTGGGAAGTGAGGGACTCTAATGGACAGTTGTAACAGTATTCAATTAACACAATCACAAATTAAATGAGCCTGTATTTAAAGGTCTAAGACAGTCTCGTTTCACAACACTATATCTTAATCAAACTGTTTAAAACACAGCTCTTCTACATTTGTTATAAAATCAACTATTTTTTGTTTGTTTGTTTGTTTGTTTTAAAAAGATGACCGGTAAGGGGATCTTAACCCTTGACTTGGTGTTGTCAGCACCACGCTCACCCAATGAGCTAACCGGCCATCCCTATATGGGATCCGAACCCACGGCCTTGGTGTTATCAGCACCGCACTCTCCCGAGTGAGCCATGGGCCGGCCCTAAAATCAACTGTTTTAATATATACAATTTGGTCCCCAAACTGGGGCATTTACACCATAATGCACAGAAAAATTACAGTTCCAGGCACACAAATGGTAACACATGAATAAAAACTCATTGATAATTTCATAGCTGTAAAACACACTTTTCAAGGAGTGGCAATGACATATGGAGGTAGCAAAGAAAAAAAAGTAGCAAAACAGCCTTGAACAATGCCTTACTTGATTTAATTAGTATATTTACAGCTTTCCAAGGGTACTACTTGGAAGAGAACACTGCTTGGTTAATAACTCCAAAGAAAACCCCAGAAGAAGAAGTCACACTTCTCTGAGACAGAGAAATGCTTCTGGGATTCTTCTGAGCTTGGAAGGTTGATATGAGAGTCTAAAATCACCTCAGTGAAACTTAACAAGGTTAATTATAAAGCTTAGCCTTTGGTCCTGGAAAAAAACTATTTGCAAAAACCTATGAGGGGAGGGGGAATGGATGCTACTTAGCATAATTAAGACAGTACAGTGGAGCTACGAAAATCTCCTGACCTCAGGCCATACTGATAAAGTTTTCAGAACAAGGAAGGTGACAGTCCTAACCAACACTGAGCTGGCAAGACCGTGTTCCTTTCTGGATACTACACTATGAAAAGAAATTTAAACATCGGGGTTCAAGCAGAAGGGAATTTTCATGTTGTTGAAGGAAGAGTGAAGTTGCTGTAGACTTTTTAAGACTGGGAAAGAAGGGGCAGTTAGGGAGTAACCGGGTAAGGGACACAAAGAATAATTACAATTTGTAATGATGAACATGCTGATATTGATTTGATCATCACATACTCTACACAAATATTGATAGTCAACTCTGTACACCATAAATATGTAAAGTCAATTATGTTTCAATGACAATAAAAAAAAAAAAAAAAGACTGGGAAAGAGATGAAGGTTTCACATGGGCTACCCAAACAAGAAGGATTAAATTTGTTCTGCATAATTACAGAGGCATCAGAGCCCACATAAAACAAGAAGAGCAGCTGACTCCAATGGCCCTGAAATGGTCCAAAGCTGGAGAGGAAGGGACACAGGAATATAATATCGCTAAGAATACCAGAGTGTGAATTTCAGTGTGAAAGAGGAAGATGAATTAGACAGCATTTAAAACTTCATCTAAAGTGAGAATCCATAATCTTAAAATTGCCCTGGCCTCTGTCACGAACTAAGACTCTATGGGTAAAATGGCATTTTCTTTCATGTATTCTCTTTTGTTCTACACCCACTTTAAAGCCTCAGCCCACAGACTAATTAGAAACATGAGTGCAGACATTGGAAAAACTCCTAGAGTGAAGAGACTTGGATTTCAGTCTTTACTCTGTCATTAACTCAAATGTTACCCTGGATGAATACCTTAGCCTCTGTAAGACTCAAATTCTTTATGAATAAAATGAGGATGCTGTATTAGAATATTTCCAGCTCTATAATTCTTGAATTTCTAAGCTAAAGTGCACTAATATCTTCTCTATTAAATGTCACTAAATTTATAATTAAAAAATTATCATGTTATTGTCTACATTTCTAAAAGCAACAATAAACTAATACTTGAATGATTTCTAAGTCTCCATCTTAAAAAATTTTTTAAAGGATTTTTTTGTATGTTTTAATCATTAATTTGGTTAAAGGGGATAAATAAATATAAACAGAAATAGGATTAACAAAATTTGTTAGGATTAGATGATAAGCATATTTAGTATAGCACAAATTTTTAAAAAATTATTTGACTCTTGGCGGGTAGGGGTAATAAAAAAAACTTACTTGTGTCCTCTAGTTGCAGAGTAGAAATTACTTTGGACTTAATACTTAACATAATATAGAAAAGTTAAAATAAACCCTGACCTCCAGCTAACTGCGAAGTTCACTTTAATCGTTCTAATCCTCTGTGGTATGCTCCATGACTCACTTTTAAAACTAACCAGAAAGGGGACATTCAAGTGCTATGGAGTTCAGGGCTTATGAGATATGAGGGTTTTTAAATTCTTATTTTATGAATTACATTAAAACTTTGAAGTACTTTAGGATTTTCTAAGCATCTAGAAATTTCATCTTCAAAGGCAAATCCAGTTGGCAAACATCGAAAGTTCATTCTAGAGTTCAAGTTACACATCAAAAATGCAATTTGCAGCCAGCCAGTTAACTCAGTTGTTTAGAGCATGGTGCTGACAAGCCCAAGGTCAGGGCTTCGATCCCTGTACCAGCCAGCAAAGAAAAAAAGCAATTTGCAGAAATTACACATCCAATAATCTGAGGTACCCTGGAATGCATTTTAAGTCCCTCCCACCTTAATTATTGCTTAGCTTCACAGAGCTTCTATCAAGTCAGCCTGATGGGTGGCAATGAGAATATTCAATAGTAAGTCCCTGTCCTCTATGAGTTTACAATCTGGAAAATTTCTTGATCATGTGCCCTACATAATAAATGGAGCAAAAATGAAATTGCTTTTATACCTGACCTCACAGACCTCATCTCTCCACATCTGTTTTTGCAACACATCCTCACATATTCAAAAGGTGAGATAAATTAAATTTTCAAAAATCTTTCTAGAATTACCAATTTTTTGCCCACCTCCCCTCACAAAAATTTTTCAATCTGTGGTAAATAAGAAACAGCAGGTTCTAGCTTTGGTCTCTTTATTTATTTATTTATTTTGCTGGCCAGTACAGGGATCAAACCCTGGACCCTGGTGTTATCCATACCACACTTTAACCAACTAAGTAACCGGCCAGCTCTTTGGTCTCTTTTTACAAGAAAAAAATGTCTTCATTCGTAAAGAAAATGAACTGAAATACCCTTAGAGACCTGCTCAATAAATCTCTTATCTTCATTTACATCACAATGGGTCATAACTCAAGGTGTCACCCTTTGTTTCAGGTTAAAAAGTATTATGAATAGTTAGTCTAAAACTGCCAAAAGAAGAAATAGTTAACATTCTTAAAGCTTATGTATATTTGGAAAAGCCTTTTATTTATTCCAAATCTATTCTGCATAAAAGTAGTAGCCATCTTTCTACCTCCTGACATCATCAGGTAGGCAGTAAGACAGTAATACTTTTGCCAGCTGTGCATAAAGAGCACAGCAAGATGCTTAATATGAGATCCCTCAAATACTCCCAACACAAGTGTGATAGATCAGATACAGTTGTGAACATGTGTTC
This sequence comes from Cynocephalus volans, assembly GCF_027409185.1. NCBI lineage: Eukaryota > Metazoa > Chordata > Mammalia > Dermoptera > Cynocephalidae > Cynocephalus > Cynocephalus volans. The sequence continues at coordinate 131,730,182 of NC_084469.1, forward strand.
ATACAATGAAATTCTGCACATGCATTCCTGGGGAATATTCCATGATTCTCTAGGAATTTTAAAAAAAACTGTTAAGGGATCCCTTTTGGAGGAGTTCTAACCACCATGACCTGCTGTTACCGGCAGGTAGTTGTAGAGCTGCAAGAAGACTGGACTGAAAAAATTTGAATCCAGTTTGCTGCTTACAAGCTGTGTGACCTTTGGAAAGTCCAACTCGGGGGAGGGGAGGCGGTGGAGAGGAATGGGTAAAGGGGCATGGAAATCAACTACAATGTATATTGAGAAGTAAAAGAAAAAAAAAAAAAGAAAAGTCCAACTCTGTAAATGTTACTACCTACGTTAGAGATAGAGGAATAGTAAGGACTAGAAGATAATAGGAGAAAGCTATGCAAATTTTAGGTGTTGCTCCAGTTTACACATGTATCTTCTGTTTACACAAGAATGACCTGACATGTTCCCTTGTGGCTTTTAAAATCATGCTCTAGTGTACTATTTGTTCCCCCAGTCACATATAATCATGCTTCTCAAGACACATTTCTGTTTCTGCTTATATTGTCTGATTTGCCCTCTGACCCTCACATCGAAAATATATACTATCCTCAAGGACCTAGCACCAATGTTACCTACTCATGGAAGTCTTGCTAAATCCTTCTTATGAAATCTGGCACACATCTCTGTTGATCTCCTAATGCGCTTCTTTTATACCTTGGTTATAGTGACTCAGACCCACTGCATTATATAAAGTGAGTCATGTAATGATCTGACTGGAAAGCTGCAGGAGACAGGGTGCCACCTCTTGTTTACCTTCCTTGCCCCTTGTGCTTGGGACTTGGGATTTAATACCAGCTTTGCAACTAACTAATGAACTCAACCTCTCCAGATTTGTAAAAGGAGATGGGTGATCTAGAATTATTTTCCTACAGTAGATTAACACAGAATCAGAGAGAGAACTAAAATTCTGTATCTATGTTTCAAAATCTTTAGAATTTTCATATTGGACAATAGCTACAGGCAGCTTTCACTTAATTCCTATTTAGACAAAATTTCACTACCATATAAATGATAAAGCCAAGAACAACAATTTTATTGTTACCTGAAAATCCAATCTTAGGGAATTCTCAATTACTGAGATGCCTAATATTCCTGAGTTCTCCAATTTATTGATTTCATAAAGTAGAAATGTGAATACCAACTTACTACACTTATATAAATAGCTTCTTTTTATTCTGTGCCAACAGCTGTAGCAGCTGCAGCAAACTAGTCTCATCCTGAACAATCACCACTACCTGACTCAGCAAGCTGGCAGGACTGCAGGGGAGCAGATTCTTTATTTGTACGAATTTCCTCAAGGGCAGAAACTCTTTCATAATATATTCCTAGTATCTCCAGCACCTAGCTCCATGCCTTGAAAATGGATGGCATTCAACAACGTTCAATGAATTAACGTCCCTGAATTCCGTTCTCTAGACACTGTGATTCCATTATATATTCTGAAAGAAAAGATGCCCTATTCAGAAACAGATATTAGTGGTAAACTGGACTTTAAATTATAGATTTTTATATCTTTTCTCAAAGTTACACATTAACATATATTTCTAATAACTTATTTAAAAGCCCAACCTTATGCCAATAAAACAATCCATGGTAACTTTTTCATGACTCTTGGAGAAAAAAGTTCCTGAATCTCCACTGCTTCAAGAGCATAGATATGAACTTACCGTCATCTAAAGTGATATCCTGTAGACCAATAGCTGCAAAGTTAGGTTCCCGATCTTCAGGTTCTGGTTTAATGCTCACAGTTGCCCCATCAGGTGGAAATGAAGCGGGATCACACAAACTGTGACATATTAAGGATGAAGGTGCAGAAAGACCTCCCTGGCCTGTACCTTGTGCTTGGGTTGAGTGTTGTCCAGAATGCATTCTGGTGGCTGAAGAGGGTGATGAGGCAGTTCCTGAGCTAGGAGATTGGTAAGGCATAGGCTGCAGCTGAGGAGACGGTGGCCCAGAAAGTGGTGAACTAGCCAGGGGACAAGAGACTGCTCGGGAAGCTGTTGTAGCAGACCCTGAATGTGAAGGACCATAAGTAATAGGTTGTAACTGAGGGGAAGGCTGAACTGTGACCTGGTCAACCACTGGAGAAGAAAGAGATCTTTGTCCTGTGTTTGAACAATGATATCCCATTGACTGCAGATGAGGCGGGGTCTGCACAGAATGAGGTGTATGTGCTAAGAGATGTCCTGTTGAGCCTGAATTTGAAGAATGAAATGTTATAGGTGACAGTGGTTGACAGGCAAGATTTACTAAACTAGGAAGAGCTGCATCTTGTTGAAATAAAACTGGATCAAATTCTTGACTAGAGGCAGCATTAATAGGAAGACAAGTTGGTCCATTGTACACAACATTAGTTTGCATAGGCTGATAGGAAGATGCCACAGGAGGTGTTGGTGTAACTTGAAATGGCTGGTGCATGACTGAAGAAGGAATCATATGCTGTTCTTTACCAGCACTCTCATCTCTACACTGCAGCTGTGGCAAATGGGACGAAGTTACCATGGATGCATATGCTTGCTGGATGGGACAAACCAAGTTTCTCTGTGCTGACAGTATAATGTCATGTGGGTGCCCTGGATCTGAGGAAGGCCTTTCGGTCTGGGCAGGATGAGGCACAGGCAAAGGTGGAACTGAAGACAAATCAATCTCTTCTCTGTGTTCTTGCTTCATCAAAACTGAAAAGAAAATAATTAAAGCAAATGTTATCATGCAATACGTAAAATAATTATGATAGGCTTTTATTCTAGGCTACACAACTGTAGCATGCATGTAAGCCAGGGGTGGCAAACTCAAATGCCTACTGGAAAGGCAGTTCATGTAAAATATTGTGTGTGTGTTTATACATACATACATGTACACAGATACGCACTTTTTTTCCCCCCAAAAGATGACCGGTAAGGGGATCTTAACTCTTGGCTTGGTGTTGTCAGCACCACGCTCAGCCAGTGAGCTAACCGACCATCCCTATATAGGATCCGAACCCGTGGCCTTGGTGTTATCAGCACGGCACTCTCCCGAGTGAGCCACGGGCCGGCCCCATACGCATGTTTCTGCTGGTATATGTATGACTATCCATGGTAAGTTGCTCAAGAAACTGATATATACTGGATTTACTGCTGGAAAGAGAAACTAGGTGACTAGAGACAGAGGTATGAGGAAGACTTACTTTTTTTTTTGAGGCTGGCTGGTACAGGGGCTGAACCCTTAACCTTGGTCTTAACACTGCTGTAACCAACTGAGCAAACCAGCCAGCCAGATTTACTTTTTATTGTGTACTTTTTCGAGGTTTCTGAATATTTTTCACCATGTATATATTACCTCTTCAAAAATAAATAATTGAAAAAACAATACCCTACGGCCTAATTAAGTATTGAATTTGGGATCCCTTATCTGAAGCCAGTCACCTGATATTGCATGTTGCATCATATACCAGAAATCATGAATCTGACATTCATAGAGATTCTGGTTTATAGTGGTTTTCACATGCATCTCATTTGATCCTCCACCATCATGGGGGGATCAAAGTAAGTACTAAAGGGCTGGCTGGTTAGTTGTTCGTTAGAGTGTGGTATTGTAACACTAAGGTTAAGCATTCAGATCCCTGTAACCAGCCAGCTACCAAGAAAGAAAGTACTGGAATTCACAAAAAGCTAGCAAACAAATTCAACAAAGTTGCACGATATAAAATAAACATGCAAAAAAAAAAAAGTAGCATTTCTATAAATTTGCAATAAACAATCCAAAAAGAACACCAAGAAAACAATTCCATTTATAATAACATGAAAAAGAATAAAACACTTAGGAATAAATTTAACCAGGGAGGTTAAATACACCAAAAACTCATACAATGAAAACTACAAAACATCGCTGAAAGAAACTAAAGACCTAAATAAACAGAAAAATTCCTGAGATGAAGACAATACTGCTATGATGACAAAATTTCACAAATTGACATTCTGATTCAATGCAATCCCTATTAAGATCCCTGGAACATTTTTGCAGAAATAAAAAACTCATCCTAAAATCCACATGGAATCTCAAGGGACTCCAAATAGCCAACACAATTTTGAAAAACAACCAAGTTGGTGGACTCACAATTCCTGATTTTAAAACTTACTAAAAAGCTACAGTAATCAAAACAGTGGGGTACTGGCATAAGGACAGACATATGGACAAATGGAATGAAATAGTCAAGAAATAAACCCTCAAATATTTAGTCAACTGATCTTCAAACAAGGATGCCAAGACCATTCAAAGGGGAAAGAATAGTCCTTTCAACAAATGAAGCTGGGAAAACTGGATATCTATATGTAAAATAATAAAGCTGGATCCTTGCCTTATATAATAAAGTTTGGGCTGGCTGGTTAGCTCACTTGGTTAGAACATGGTGCTGATAAAAAAAGATTGCCTTGAAGTGAATTAGGATCTTTCAAGTTGAGCATGACAGAAATGCAACTGAGACTGGCTTAAACATAAAAGAAAATTTACTGGCTCATGTAATTGGAAGGTTAACTGAATACTGGCTTTTCAAACATGGTTCAGCTCAAGCAGTGTTGTCTCAGGGCCCAGGCATTCTCTTCCTCTTAACATTGCTTTTCTTTCTGTTAGTTTTACTCTCACCAGATGGCATCTCTAGGTTTGGTCTTTGTAATTAGCAATCATAGAGAAAAGAGCCAGCATAGCCCCTGACACACATATATACAAGTATGCATCTCCTTCAGGGTCACACTCAAACCTCTGGTTCAGCCTTATTGCTGAGCTGAAGGAATTCTTTATGTATTCTGAATCTTAAACCCTTTTCAGATATATTATTTGCAAATATTTTTTCCCATTCTGTGGGCTGTCATTCCACTCTCTTGATAGTGTCCTTTCATGCTCAAAAGTTTATAATTTTGATAAAGTCCAATTTTTTTATTTTTTTCTTTTGGTGCCTGTATTTTTGGTGTCATACTTGAGATACCATTGTTAAATCCAAGGTCATGAAGATTTGCCCTATGTTTTCTTCTAAGAGTTTTATAGTCTTACCTTTTAAATTTAGGCCTTTGATCCATTTTGAGTTAAGTTTTGTTTATTATGTTTTGTTTCCTTGTTTTTTTCCTTTTTCTTTCTTTTCTTTTTTTTTTTTGGCGGCTGGCCAGTAAGGGAATCTGAACCCTTGATCTTGGTGTTACACCACCACACTGTAGCCAACTAAGCTAACCAACCAGCCCTTTCAAGACAATCTTTATTCAGTTAATTTCTCTACCTTATAGATAAGTATATCCCTACCTTATAGTTGAGTATACTGAAGAGGAGATTAAAGATAGTAATATTTAACAGCAGTTAAATAGCATCAAAATGACTTAAACGCAGGTTTTTATGCCTCCAAAGTTCATACTTTCAATTACTGCAGTACACTGTATTACAAAGGAAGATTCCACTTCACTACTTCAAGCAAGCAGAGGCTATGAATATCAACCATTATCCTTTATCATATTTAAAAAAGTAGCAGATCCATGCCTTAGGATAAGTGTGCCTGATGAAAGATGACTGCTCAAAGTAGTAATCATTACATTTTATTTATTTAATGTGTTCATCAAAAGAGAAAAGAGCAATCAGTTAATTTATTAGGTGTCAATACAATTATTTCATTGTTTCCTTGGCAAGCACTTCAAGTCCACTTTTCTAAAAATTATCTCCTTTGCCTCCTATTGAAGTGCCTCATTTAAAAATAATTTTCCTAGCACCAAGCACCAAGGTCAAGAGTTCAGATCCCCACACTGGCCAGCTGCCAAAAAAAATAATAATAGTAATAATTTTCATGAACTCATATCTCATTGTTACTAATTAACATAATTAAAAATTTCACAATCTTCACAAAGTACAAGTACTTCATTTTATGTCAAAAGAAGGTAACAATGAGAACTAAAGCAAGACCAAATCTCATCTGACTACCAATCTCTTGCTAAGTACAAGTCTCTTCACACAAACATGGTCTCAATCTGAGGAAATGAAGGTTCTGAAAGGTTAATATTTTATTCAAGGTCACTTGGTTTGCTTAAGGTTTTGAGTCTTTTTGAGTCTGATTTTGAGACTTTTGTTCAGGGTAAGAATTAAGATAGTACCAACAGTATATTTTATAGTAAAAGAGGTAATTAATGAAGCACTTGTTTAGAAGTGCATTTGAATTCTGCATTTTACTCTGGTTCCTAACAAGAACAAAATCGGCTGGTGATCTACCTGCTTTAGCCTCTGAACCTAGCAACTGGTGAGGTCACCCCTAACAATGAGGCCAACAACCCCAAGGACTGAAAGAAAGGTTATCACCAATCTTCTTGTTGCTTCTGCCACAATGTTCATGTTCCTGACCCAGGCCTCCACCAAGTTACTGATTCTTGCTTAGGTGTTTCAAGTATAGTTCTCTGTGTCTACTGGCTCCTGACCTCTCTAATGTCTTCATGTACTTTCTTTTCTTCTGACTTTGGATGAACTAGAACTGTGCCCCTGAACCACTAGATTCTTTTTTCCCCTTCTATTTCGGCTCCTACTCTGGTCTCAGGGAGCCATAATGAATCCTATACCCAGAGTCACATTTCCTCATAAAGAGGGAGAATATCCAAGAGAGCCTACTCTTGTCCCTTAATTAATCCTGATGGAGGCAGTGGAGCCCTAGGTTACATGTGCACTAAAAAGGAGACATAGCAACTGAAACTACAGCATAACACCCACCTCTTTTGCATGATCCAATCCTTATTAACTATGTTCCTGATCCAGATCTGGATACCTATATTGAGAGTTCGGCTCTGCTAAATTGACTGTTATTTCCTCTCTGTCAAAACAAGTATTGCTTTTTTTGTCTATAAGGGGTTCAGACTCCAACCTGACCAAACTATAGAAGTCCTCACTGCTGGTCCATCCATGGTAATTTATTCTTGTTTGCACAGAAATATAATTGAAGGAATCTTACAATATCCAGAATGAGTTGAGTTTTAGAAACAGATTAACTCTATTTTTTGTGTATTATATATGCTCATTCTCAAATTTAGAATATTGAGGCATGAAGGAATCCATAAAGAAAAAAAAATCAACTAGTTTAGTGGTTTTCCACGGGTGGCCTCATGCTTACCTTCAATTAGTGGATGGGGAAGAGTAAGATCCAAAGAACAGAAGCTCTGGATTTCCTCTTCCAGTGCAAACAAAGCAGCTTAGCTAGCTCTCCTCCTTTTTTATATATTGACTTTTACATAAAGTTTTATATGGAGAGTAAAGCAATTTTTTTTTTCTTTTTTTGCGGCTGGCCAGTATCCAAACCCTTGACCTTAATGTTATAACACCACGTTCTAACCAAGTGAACTAAACAGCCATTCCAGCAAAGCAATTTAATATAAATGATTTGAAAACCATCACTTTAGTCTTATACTATCATTGAGTACTGTTTGTGGCATAGCTGAGAGCTGATCTCCTTACTCTAGAGCAGGCTTTCTTCCCCAATCAGAACCACAATCCAAAAGTCAGTGTGTCCAGTCAACTACTTAGAACACAGACTATATTTTCCCAGAGGCACAATGTCAGACATGAGAGTTTGGCTCTAATGCTGTCCCTACAAGCCCCATTATTTCAAAACTAGAACTGAGATGGTACCTCTGGTGCAAAAAACTTCTGCTGTGCTTCAGAGGGAGGTGCATTGCTTCAATTGGCTCCAGGGAAGCTCTGAAATTAGAGGCTGGGCAGAAGTTCAGGCAGCACCACTAGGGAAGGTTTCTGTGCTCTATTACCATCTGTGATTAGGGGAATTTATGAATCATACGCATATCCTGGAAACTATCTTCGTTTTATAAAGTAAACTGATTGCTAAACAAATAATGCTAAATATGATATCTAACTAAAAAAACCAAAAGAATCAGAAATTTGCACTTAATGATTATTCCTCCTTCAGACAATAAAATTGGTCAGATCCTATTGCAAGGGAGTTGCCAAAAAGGTAACAAATTGACAAATCCTTTTATAAAAACACATAACTTATGAATATCTAAAATTTTTAAAAGTGAAATTTAAAAAGGAATTGCTGTAAACATAAACAAAAGGTTAAATCTCTAATATAAAGAATTCATACAAATTAATAAAATAAACAAAATAACTCTAACATAACAAAGACTGTGTCATACAATAAAATACTGTGATAATGGGATATATATATTTGGTCTTCTTCCAGTCTCCTGACAAATCCTTAAACTCATCAAAGTGATAAATGTCTTTTTGTATACTAATGAGTTGATGGCTTGCAGCCCCTATGTAGCTTCAGGATGGGGACTGGTCATGCAAAAGACCAAGGCAGGATTAGAGGGTTAAGACTTTCAGTCCCAACCCCCAACCTCAGTAGAGAGGAGAGGGACTGAAGGTTAAATTGATCACCAATGATTTAATCAATTATGCCTCCATAAAAACCCAAAGGATGTTATCTCCAAGTAGTTAGTGTCAGAATAGAATTGAATTGGATAGCACCCAGCTGGAGTCCACTGCAGAATTGCTTGTTGCACAAGAAACCCCCACATATTTGGTGTCAGAAGAGTCCTGTGAAAGTGTAGTGGGAGAAACTGAAATGAGTGGTTTTTTTTCCACTCAAATACTAAGAAGCTATTGAAATTCTATAAAATTACCCACTGATGAAGACAAATAAAAGTTTCAGTTACAAGACTGTAATGGGATGGTCCCGTTTCCATTTGTAAGTTGTGTTTTATATATGGATCAATAGAATCTGGAAGGATAGAATGACAGTTCCAAGGTGGAAGATAATTTGGGTGTTTTAAAATATTCAACTTATCTTTTTTTAAAGAAAAATTTACAGTAATGTACTTGCTTTTATAAAAATTTTATTCAAAATTTCATTTTAGAAAAAAATTTAAAAAGCTAAATGCTACAGAGAAAAGATGCTAACCAACCAGAAAAAGGACTGTCCAAACACTCACGTGTGTCCATCCTTCCACTCATGTATGCCAATAGATTTGTATTCTGTCAACCACAAGGCCTGTGATGACAGCCACAGTCCAATCCAATGTTCTCTCTCCACTCTCGGGGTCCACTGGTTTCCACTCTCTTATGTGATGCCCTCTAGGATTCTGCCTTTACATTCTCCTCCCCATTCACGAGCTGATAACATCAAGGCAGCATATTCTCTCCTGTCTGCCTTTCAACTGCTACCATTATAAGATGGTAATCAAAACTTTATCTGCAATCCCAGAAGCCCTCTCTCTTCTTATTCAGGTTAAAGTCATATAGTCCCTCATCTCAATAGCATTTGATAATACCTTTAGACATTAGACAGTATGTCTTTGGTAACCTCGTTCTGGAGAAGCCCTACTATCTATATTTTACCACCTGCCCTAAAAAATCTGAGTGCTGCTTAAGAACGTTACACAGTAGGGCTAATTAGTATCTATAAATTCATGAATATCAACGTCAAAGGTGCTCTTTGATCAAGCCTAGAATCCTACTAGGCTTCTGTGGTGACCTTACTCTCCCTCTCTTTACAACTATTTTAAACCTTCTCCATGATCTTCAACCTGCCTAATCATCCACACTCCCCTCTGCTCACAACAGACCTTAATGTCATTCTTTGCAGAAAAAAACTGTAGCTATCATATGAAAACTCCTTAAACTCCATTACTAAATCTACAAACTTTCCTAATCTACATCCGTGTTATCCACCTTCTTCATCTTCCTTCCTGTTGCTTCTCCCATTCTAACCTCTACATTTTCAATTCTGTCCCCTCCAACCTTTATCAGAAACCTGATATTCTTTATCATCACTGATGCTCTCTCCTCTGAATGTTCAAAACACTCTTGCTGTTTGAATCAATTTTAACCTTCTTGAGCTTCCCCCATATAAATCTCACTTTCCAGTCACTAATTTGAGAGAAAACTAAAATGGTCACTGATACCTTATAAGAGACAGAAGAAATATGGGAAAAATTATTTTTGAAACACAAATCTGATCATATCCCCTTCCTCACTTCTTACAGTTTTTAATATTCCATGATCCTACCAACCACAAGGCCTTTGCCAATGCTGCTGCCTTTTATCTGAAATGTTTTTCCAAACTTTATCTAACATAGTAATTAACAGTATATACTCTTTTCAGACTGCCTGAGTTCAAATTCCACCTCTGCCACTTATTATCTTTGTGACCTCAGTTTATTCATTTGTAAAATGGGGAAAGCAATAGTACCTATCTTATAGGGTTACGGGAGGATAAATGAGTTACTTTGTGTAAACTACTTAGAAAAACACCTAGCACACGCTAAATGCTCCATATGTTTGCTAAATAAATAAACAAACCTGAAATATACTCTAGCAAAACAGGAGCACAGATTCTGGAGCCAGATGGCCTGTGTGTAAAATATGGCTCTAAGACTTATACACTGAGAGACCTTGGTCATAATACTTAACCATTCAGTTTCCACGTCTGAAAATAAGATAATAACAACCTACCTCATAGGTATATTATGAGGATTAAATGAGTTAATATAAAAATGGCTTAGAACAGTATTAAGAATGTAGTAAATGTTAAACAACTATAAACACTACTATTATTTTCCGGTTATCGACTCAAGTATCACTTCATCCTGGAAGTCTTTTCTCAACCTGTTAGCCTAAGCAAGGGTCCTTCTGTGCACCCACAGCATTGTGTGCCTTTCCTTCAGAGTCCTCACCTCATTTACTAATTACAAATTTATTAGTAATTTATTTATTTAGTGACTTATTAATTTCTATTTGTCCCACTAGACTATAATAAGTTCCATGCAAGAAAAGACTGAGATAGGTTTTGCCATCTAGTTGGAGTTCTCAAATACTTGTTGAATTAATGAATAAATAAATGGCTAACCAAAATCTTTAGTTTTCAAAAGATTTGTATTCTATTTGAAAATGATGTGAAATATTTCATTACTGAGTAATGTATTAACATTATCAAGTAATAATGATTTTCATATTTTGAAACATAAGTGGCCTCTAGAGACTTATGTTTCAAAGGGTCTTCAAAGAGTTCATAGAAAGATCTGTATTATCTTTTAATTCTATTTTTTTTTAAAAATTCTATTTTTCCATGAACTTTTTGAAGCACCCTCATATAAATGAAATATAAGTAGGCTTTAAAAGATATAAATGGCAAATGAATAACCATTAATAATAACCACTCTCTCAAATAAAAGTGTGTTCTTTTCATTTACTATAAACCACTTAAAAGTTTTTGCAAGACTAAGTTTTGGAGAGTAAGATTCATTATGATTTTTTTATTATTATATTCCCTAGTATGTAGCACAGTGCCTAGCACAGAGAAGTCCTCTATAAATATCTGTTCTCTAAGGATGTAACCATCAAGCATGAATTACTGCATATAATATTTATGTGTCACAACCAAGAACTGGAAAGTTACACTTTAATTGCTGCAAAAAGAGGTATAGATGCCTCCTTTGTTAAGGTATATCTATGAAATCAAAAACTCTGGCATCAACTTTATATTCCCCACAGTATGATACAGTTGCTGTTTGCCAAATGAAAATCCAAAAAGAGATTTTTCATCTGACTGGGAATTGAGATGAGGACACTGTGTGTAAGCACACTGCCTTTTTACAGTGCTCAGAGCAGAAGGGGAGTCTGTGAAACAGGAGCACACACGCACAAACATTTGACCTGTTGGTGATACTTCATGACTTCTGAAAAAAAGACTTCAAACCTACAACCCATCCTCTAAATTTCCTTACAATAAATCACTTCAAAATAACAGCTGATAGCACATTTAATATTTAAAGTCAACACAGGCTAGCCGGTTAGCTCAGTTGGTTAGAGAACAGTGTTAAAACACCAAGGTCAAGGGTTCAGAAGCCCGTACTGGCCAGCCACCAGGAAAAAAAAAATGTCAAAACTTCTTAGGCATATGTTGGTATTTTTACTGAGGTATTTCTATTGATTATAAGCATCCTCCCTTAAACATTCTAATACAGGAATTATTAAATAACTTTTTATTCAGTATGAAAGAAACTTCTACAATAAACCATCACAACAACTCCTCATACCTGGTGTGTAAGTAAAACGTTGAGACTGGCTTTTTTTCCTCTTCCCATTGCAAAGATAAAAGTGCACCTGCACTGCAGCTGTAACTGCTGGGTTATGATATGGAGGAACTTCAAGGACAATGTGGGCCTAAGGAGCATGGAAAGCAAGATTGTGTTACACTCAGAACTAAAAATGAAATGCACCTGCTGAACTCAGTGCAACTCATGAGTCTGAACCACAAGGCTCCCCCATCATAGATAATTATGCACATCAACTGGTCATGCAAGTCACCTGGAGACTTACTATATGGCTATATCAGTCTTGACAGAGACAAACCCTTTAATCATTAAGGAAGAAATTGCTTTTTACCCACCCAACTGGGTTACTAGTTGTAGCAGAAATCAAAACAGTCTGTAGTGAGATACTTTGCTGTACTGAATATTACATTATTATATATCTTAACAGGAAGGTTTGGTTTGTAACCATGTTTAATATTTCCCAAGTTGTATTTAGTTTACATTTATCTTAAATTTTATATTCAAAATATTCTAAACTGGCAGTATACAAAATATGTATCCATATCAAAAATAATTTCACACAAGCAGGGTGAAAACTTTTAGCCCCAAACCAAATGCAATCCTCAACCTAATTGCTCCAGGTCTTTGGAAAACACTGCCCTACCCCAGAGAAGATTCTGTCTCCATTTCAACTAGGAGGAAGGGACCATAGCTTTCAGTGTGGAATCCTGGAAGGCTTAATAAAGTAGCTGAGGAGTTAGAAATAGAGTGTTAAAAGACACAAATCTGATTCGGCCCATGGCTCACTCGGGAGAGTGTGGTGCTGATAACACCAAGGCCACGGGTTCGGATCCCTATATAGGGATGGCTGGTTAGCTCACTGGCTGAGCGTGGTGCTGACAGCACCAAGTCAGGGGCTGAGATCCCCTTACCAGTCATCTTTTAAAAAAAATAATAATAATAAAAATAAAAATAAAAATTCTAATTTACTTTTCTATCACTATATATATAAGACTCCTCACTTATACCATAAAGCAGCATTATTTAATTTTCTCATTAAGTTTCTTAAATATTTCTTAAGAATAAAGGCAAATTTCTTACCCCTTGACATTTTTCCCTGATTATTTTCCCTTCTACTTCCCATTGAGGTCGTCCATCTATTGAAATAAATAATTCACAGTTAAAAGCAATTCAAGTCAGAAACCACAAAACAAAATCTAATGTATGCAGTATTACAAATTTATTGGCAAAGAGAATCTTTTTCTCACTGACTTCCTCTATGAAAATAAAATGTGTACCCATGGTGGAAAAAATAGGGAGATAGATCTTGGGCTGCCCAGGTTAGAAGACCCCACAGAGTTCACTCTGTCCATCTATCCAAGTGATGTTTGAAAGCCCTCTAAGGGCACCCCCACCAAGTGGTGGCTAACTTAGGCCTGTGTACCTCAAGTGATGGGAAACTCACTCCCTCACCAGGTAACCCATTTCATCTTTGAACAATAATTGCAGCTAGAAAGCTCCTCATGACACACAGTATTTTAGCCTTCCTGGTCACTCTTTGAACATCCTCCTCCAGTGTGACCATCTTCCTCCAAATGCACCAGGCCCAGGACTGAATAGCCCAGATGAGAAATGACCAAGCACGGAAGAGAGTGACTTAGGCTCTTGCCATCCTATTTGGAGATGCTATGTCTTTACTAATGAAAGCTCTCTTGGCAGCTGCAACATGCTGACTCTCACACTAAGTGTGTAGCCAACAAGTGTTCCTCAGTCTATCACATTTCCTACTGTCAAGTTCCCACATGTGCATTTATGCAACTGGGAGTTTCCCCCCAACCCTTGTAATATTAACTTCTCCCAGTAGGGAGACTTATTTTGTTGGATCACTTGACTTGTCAAGATTTTTTTTAGATATTCATAGTCTAAAAATATTTGCTAGGCTTTCCACATTTGTGTCACCTAAAGATTTGGCCAGAACATTTTCTGTCTCTTCATTCCAAGTGAACTATTCACTTGGAGAGAGCTCCACCTGCTACTAAAGCTCTCACTCCAAACTGATGTGCAGCTATTCCAAAGCATTTTGTGTCACAGGCATTCATCCAGTGACTAAGATATACAAGTATCTTCACAGCTACCATGACTTCTTCATCTGGTCTGTGAAGATATCAGGAGAGATTTCATCAAATGCCTTCCACATTGTGACTATCATTTTCCAATCCAGTAACTAGACAATGGCCACCTCTGCTACAAAATAGACACTACAGAAAAATGCTATGCCTAATTAGAATTACAGCTCAGTTAAGCAATCACTTGCTGGATCCCTATGTGCCAGACACTTCGGGTTACTGAGATAATTCAGACAGGATACCCTGCGTTCAGTCTGTGGATAAAAGGCAAACACAAACAGTTCATTATAGTGAAATGTGGTGGGTACAGTAATAAATAAAGGTGCACTCTGGATGCACCAAGAGTACAGAGGTCAGGGTCCTTAACCTAATGCTGGGGTGAAAGAATGAGACAAGGAAGGCTTCCTGGAGGAGCTCTTGAACTGAGACTTAAAAGACAAAGTGAATCTCATGATGTAGGAGAAGGGTAATCTACACAGAAGAGAGAGCATGAGCAAAGGCCACATGGCAAGAAACCCCATATAGAGAAGAGTAAAGCAGCTGTGTTGGTGGAGTATAAAGCATGAGGCAAACAGCAGTATGAAATGAGGTTGGAAAGACAGGCAGCAGATTATGGCCTGAATACCACCTTAAGGAGCCTGGAAAATAAAGGGGATCAGTGAAGGTGCTTTTAGAATGGGAGTTACATGTTCATAACTGCAATCTCATCCAATAACTGCCACTGTTTAACATAATTCATTTTGAACCAAAAGCTCTTAAATATGAAGCTCTGGGTTAAATAAAATAAATTCTATAATGAAACAGCCTTATACATACATATTAATTGTATTCAGGCAAAAATGAATTTTTACATTGGAAAGGAAAAGACAGCTCTGAGACACTCTCTCTTCCTTATGCTCTTTGTTCACCTAAAATGTGACCTCTACAGCAAGATATTCCTTAACCAATTGATATAAACAGTTCACTATTCAGTCTCTATCACTTTACCCCTCTTACTTCATAGAGATTTTATCTGGAATTATCTTGTTCACTTATTTGTTTATAAATTTATTGTTTGCTTCTCCACTAAAATGTAAACTCTAGCAGAGCAGTTAACACCAAGGTTTTATTCACCATTATATTCTCCATGCCTAGACTACTGTCTTAAGTCACAGAAGACTGCTCCATAAATAATTGAACTGATAAATTGTGAAACAGAATGGATATTTCTTGAAGACAAGCAGTACCGGTCGGGGGGGGGGGGGGCTGGAGGGAAGTGAATTTTAACTGTCTTCTTCCTTAAGACAGACAGCCACAGTTTCCAGCTCAAGAGAATGTCCTGATGTTATTAATAAGCTAGGGAACCCAGTTGAGATAAACTGCTTTGTGAAGTCAGACATGTTTTCATATTTTAAGTACTCATGTAGCAGTGTTCAGTGGGTACAGTTTAAAGGGCAAGTTAGAAGTTTAAGAGAAACAATGAAGCTATAATGAAAGATTTGGGAGATAATGAAATTTCCCAGAAAGAAGGAATAAAATGAAAAGAAAGCTGAATTTAGAACCTTAGAAAACACCTATATTTAAAAGTCAGAAAAAATTGATAAAAAGACAAATGGGAATAAAGATGTCTGAGAACCAAATAAGTACAATTACACAAAGCCAAGGGAAAAAAGAGTCAAGAAAAAGAGTAGGTTTCTGGCTCTCAAGTGGATTTTTAGAAGGTTATGATTTCAATGGAGTGAAAGACAAAAGATTAAAGAGTAAGTAGCAGGTAAATGGAAGAGAAATGGAGCAGCACCTTAAGAGGATGACAGAGTCAAGGCAAAGGAAATGTTTAGAATGAGAAGACTCAAACATAATTATACTCCGAGAAAAAGGATTCAGTTGGGAAAAGGTACTGAAATTACAAGGGAGAAACTTAAGTTTAAACAGAGTCGATACTGTGAAGGGAAAAAAAAATACTTCAGTTTTAAAAAGATGAAAGGATGAAAACTAGTAAGATATGCATTTAAATTAAGACAAAGAATGTAATAAACCAAAAAAGGTGAAAAACAAGAAAAATATAGAATTTAGTGAAACAAAACAAACACACAACTAAAAGGATTGATCATTTTAAGAACTCTGGAAAGACTGGTTAAGAAACCAGAAATGGCACAACTGAATAACAGCAAGAATAAAAAAAGGGAAAGAGGATATAACTAAAGATGCAGAAAGAGAATACTGTAAAGCAAATTAATGTCAATAAATTTGAAAACTTAGGCAAAATGAATAAAATCCTGGAAAAATATAAATGAACAAAACTACCTCAAGAAAAAATAAATTTCATTGATCCTATAACCATGAATAGAATTATATCAGACATTAACAGTTTCCCACAATGACAGCCCCCAGGTCCAGAAGGTTTTGAGGGTAAGCTCTGTCACATGTACAAAGAAAGGTGAGACTACCCAACACAGACACTTTCAAAGAGTGGAAACAGATGGGGCACCTCCCCAACTCATTATGATATCCAGAATATATAAAGAATTCTTATAAGTCAATAAGAAAATGAAAAATAATCCAATGGAAAAAATGTGCAAAGATATGAACAAGTATTGCACACACACAAAAAAGAAACATAAAAACCTCAACAGATACCAGGGAAATTCAAACCAAAGTTCAAGATACCATTTTACCCCTATCAGATTAACAAAATTTAAGTATTATGACATTCTTGCCTATGTCTATCAGGTGATAAGAACCAGAATATCCACAGCAGCATTGTTAGCTACTGTTCAGCAGTGCCAAAAACTGGACACAGCCCAAATATCCAGTAAGAGAAAAGATAATAAATTGCAGTACATTCATACAGTGAAAAACTATATAGTAGTGAAAGCAAAACATCTTCAGTTACATGGATCAATGTGGATCAATCTTTAACATTAATGTTGATCTCTGAAAAAAGCAATTTCAGAATTATACATGCAATATTATATAAAATCCAATAGTAGAGAAAAAAACTACACAAATAAAACTATGAAGAAAAACAAGGGTTGATTCAGGCAAGAAATCCATTTGGGAAGGGGCACCAAGAAGCTTTCAAAGGTAAATGTTGTATTTTCTAAACCGACTAGGAGGTATAAGTATTTATTATACTATTCTTAAAAAAATGGTTTCTCACAATTTTTTAAATATTTTTTAAAAATGAGAGTGAATAACTGATGAAAAATATTTTAAATATGCTCAAGAAGGGATAAAATAAACACCTTGATAAACAGAATTCTTCTTTTTTTAAAATTGAGATATACTCAATACTATACTACATACAATATTATAATATACTGCATACTATACTACTAATACACCTAACCTACTGAACATCACAGCTTAGCCTTGCCTACCTTAAATATGCTCAGAAAACTTACACTAGCCTATAGTTGGGCAAAATCACCTAATACAAAGCCTATTTTATAATAAAGTGTTAAATATCTCGTGTTAATCACTGTACTGAAAGTGAAAAACAGAATGGTTGTATGTGTACTCAGAATACAGTTTCTACTGAATGAGTATCACTTTTGCACCTTTGTAAAGTCAATAAATTGTTAAGGGGAACCATCCTAAGTCATGGATGGTCGTATTAGTACTTCATTAACTTTTATGGCCAAATAATATCCCATTGTATGAATATACCATATTTTGTTTATCCATTCATCAGCTGGTGAGCATTTGGGCTGTTTCCATTTTTTGGCTATTATGAATAAAATTGCTATAAACATTTGTGTTTAATTTTTTGTGTGGACATATGTTTTCAATTCTCTTGCATATGTACCTAGGAGTAGAATTGCTGGGAGAATTCTTCTACTTTTAAGACACTCTTAAAGAGAATTTAACATTTATATGAAAAAAAAATTTTTTGTTTTCTGGTGCCTGGCTGGTACAGGGATGTGAACCCTTGACATAGGTGTTATCAGCAACACACTCTATGTGAGCTAACCAGCCAGCCAATAGGAAAATTTAATAAATATCTGGTTTACAATAACACCTAGTACATAAATGATATCTGTAGCTTTAGGAAAACTTTTGTGATTAATGTTACTGAAACATTTAAGTAATTTATTTCACCTTTTTGTCCCTTAGTTTGAAGTCAATCAATTTATATCTTATATTATTTACCTTGTCCTTTTTCAAGAAAAATGATTTTGGATTCTGGAAGAAAATTAGATCCAGTCACAATCATTTCTTGACCTCCATTTACAGAACAACTGTTGATACTGTACTTCTCGATATGAGGAAGTTCTTGAGCAGACCGCTGGGCTTTTTTTTTTTTTTTTAAAGAGTGGAGAAGAAACAAAATATTAGTTTAAAACCTTTTGTACATAAATGACAAACTCAAGCTACAAATTGAAAATAAAGAGAAGCTAATTTGGGGATTAATTCATTCAGGCTTTTAAAAGTCAAGACAGTAACAATACCCACTAATGATACCCACTAAAAGAACTAAGTTGTTTAGAAAACAAAATAGATATATTAGATTTATGTGATTTCTAAATTATTTTCTTAGACTACAACTGTAAAGAAATTAATAAAGATAAATTAATTAACGTTTTGCCCTTCACATTGATGACAACATATTTACCTCATCTGCTTTTCTTTATAGCTTAAATCTCAATATATTTCTTCCATATAACTATCTGTTAAAATTTGTAAACCTAATATAATTTCAAAAAGCACACAAGTCGAAAGATGTGTACTTACATTGCACACAACTGAGAAAAGACAAGTTTCTAAAGAACTACTATAGGACAAACATGAAGTAATCCCAGGGTACACAAAATATAATCTAATTTTTCTTAATGCATGTAGTCATTATTTAAATTATCAACTTTATAAACAGTGACCTTGATGCCACCCTTTTCTGATTCTAACTGGTTCCAAGTTGCTGTATTTTCTAGAGATCCTATTTGTGGCTTTTCATTCTTTTTTTAATTGCTTGGGTTTCAAGCTGTAGATTATACATCTCTTTTTTTTTTAAATGACCAGTAAGGGGATCTCAACCCTTGGCTTGGTGTTGTCAGCACCACGCTCAGCCAGTGAGCCAACTGGCTATCCCTATATAGGACCAAAACCTGTGGCCTTGGTGTTATCAGCACCGCACTCTCCCAAGTGAGCCATGGGCCAGCCCTACACATCTCTTTTGATTGCTTAGGTTCTCTAAGGATTTCTGCTTGCTAGATGCCTACTCAGGTTTCTCTCTGGATTAAAACAAAGTGCTGACTATATGCTCTTCTTCACATTTGGAAAACAGATCTACCTTTAGTCCTACTACATGGGTGGAAAACTGGTATTTCTGAAATCAACTGTATTTTGCTTGGCTAGCATAGCATTTTAAAGAAATTTAAACCTAAATGCCTTTAGGAAGGCATGCACTTCCAGTTCACTATGGCCCCTGTCTCTCCCAACTATTTAATACCAAGCCACAAAAAGTGCATGAATTGGGACTACTGCCCCACTCCAAGAGAGCTCCTGTCTCTCCCAACTATTTAATACCAAGCCACAAAAAGTGCATGAATTGGGACTACTGCCCCACTCCAAGAGAGCTCCTGTCTCTCCCAACTATTTAATACCAAGCCACAAAAAGTGCATGAATTGGGACTACTGCCCCACTCCAAGAGAACACTAAAATAGACTCTTTTATAGGGGATGGGTCTGGGACTTAGGATCAACTGCCACTTGGGATGTATCAAGGACCAACCTAGATCTCAGAAAATATTCATGTCTCCACTACTCTAAATGGCTCACAGAGAAGGGGCATGAAAACAAACACTGATTGCCCTAGGAAACAGACCAATTCAAGTTTTAGATATTTGTGGTAGAATATACCTGTGATGGCCAGTTTCTAAGTAACAGCAAAAATGTGCTCAACAGATGGCACAGCCACACTAAAAAATTATGCGTGTGTTAAAAATAGTATTTTTGAAGAATATTTAACAATATGTGAAAATATCTATGATATAAGGGCTGGGCCATGGCTCACTCCGGAGAGTGCGGTGCTGATCCAAGGCCACGGGTTTGGATCCTATATAGGGATGACCGGTTCGCTCATTGGCTGAGTATGGTGCTGACAACACCAAGCCAAGGGTTGAGATCCCCTTACTGGTCATCTTTAAAAAAAAAAAACAAAAAAAAAACTATAATATATAATAAATGAAAATATAAAACTTTGTCAGTACCATGGTCACAGGTTCGGATCCCCATACCAGCCAGCCACCAAAAACAAAACAAAACAAACAAAAAAAAAAACCCCCACTTTATCGGGTAGCCCAATCAAAAAATATTGTGTATATGTGTATATATGAGGGTACTTTAAAAAGTTCATGGAGGGCCGAGCCGTGGCGCACTCGGTGGCGTGCTGCGCTGGCAGCGCGGCGGCGCTCCCGCCGCGGGTTCGGATCCTATGTAGGAATGGCCGGTGCACTCACTGGCTGAGTGCCCGTCACGAAAAAGACAAAAAAAAAAAAAAAAAAAAAAAGTTCATGGAAAAATGGAATGAAAAGATAATACAAATCTTTCCATAAACATTTTGAAGACACACCCACAAAAAAGAAAATTAAAAAAAGGTTAATAGTGACTATCTCTGGGTAGTGATATTACAAAAGATTTTAATACTACTGCTTGTACCATTCTACAGTTTCTATATTCTCAATAATAATCCCATATTAATTTTATAAATGAAAAAGAAAAAAAATTAAAAATCATTTTAGAGTAACTTCACCTCAAAAACAAAAACTACTATGTAAACTTAAATTATTTAAATTACTTTGCTTAAGAGCCGAACCCGTGGCACACTCGGGAGAGTGCGGTGCTGGGAGCGCAGCGGCACTCCCGCCGCAGGTTGGGATCCTATATAGGGATGGCCGGTGCGCTCACTGGCTGAGCGCGGTGCGGATGACACCAAGCCAAGGGTTGCAATCCCCTTACCGGTCACATAAAAGACAAAAAAATAAAATAAAAAAAAATAAATTACTTTGCTTAAAAATATAGAGACATTTATGCTTATATGGGCATAGAACACTCTGGAGTGGGATAATTAAGAAGCTAGCAATGTTAGCTGTTTATAAGAAGGGGAAATTTGCTTTGTACTCTATACTCTTTTCTTTTTGAATTTTGTACCATGTACCTATATTACCTATTAAAAATTAATGTAGAAATTAGTTCTATAGTGAATTATATTACCATAGATTTACTCAGTGATTCCCACAGTCAATTAGAAAATGATAATGTATTGCTCCAATTCAGGAAATAGCAAAAGGAGGTATGGAAAGGTTATACAATAGGTATGATGACAAATTACGAATATATGTGGTTAACAGAAATAAAATGGTATAATCAACAGAGTACTTAGGAAACCTGTGTTCTAGGCACAGCTCTGTCACCAACAAGCAAAAAACCTTGGATGAGTATTTGAGATACCTGTGCCTCAGTTTCCTCCTATGCAAAATTAAAGTATGGATTTAGAAAATTCTAAGTCTTTGCCCTAAAGAGCTAGTTCAGTATTTCAGTCATACCAGCTAACCTCCCCATTTACAGTTCTCCAGTGCTTGAGTAGATATCTAGGGCCTTTGCTCATATCTTGCCTTTGTAAAAAAAAAAAAAGGAAAAAAATTCACTTTCTCAGTTGTTGTAAATAATTTTACAGTCAAAAAACCATAAAAATCCTGTGAGTCTTATTTAGCTAAAGGGTCAGCTTGCAGAGACAAGCATCTTCCAACATAAAGGATGACATTTTAATGAAACAAAGATGACCAAGGGATACTTAAAAACATCAAAATCATAGCTTCACGATTTGGTCCTCAGATGCCATCAAGCCCACCTTCCTCATTTACAGATGAGAAAACTGTGGTCTAGAGTACAGTCACATGGCTACCTGAAGTCAAACTATTGTGAGAAGCCAAGTTCTAACTTTAAGATGGTGCTCTTCCCACCTAAACATGTTAGCTTATTTCCATATAAGAAAACCAAACCAGCAACCCAGACTCTATGCCTCAGTTTATATTTCTGATGTACACAATACATTATAAGCAAAACAGAAAATAAACTATTATAAACAAAATCTTAAAACAGCACCACAAGCTCACTTACAGCACTCAACAGGTATAGAAGCTATCTGCAGAGAAAGGACTTTTCCATTGGGCTGTGGGATGTGTACACGAAACACAAGTCGTACTCTAGTATTCTTTCTGCCAATATCAGTTTCTCCCTTTCGAAGTTCTATATCTGAATTGCGGAGTTTCAAAATACCTGCACAGTCAATACTAGGGAGAAAAATACAAAAATGTTATTTGCTTACTGATGGTCAGTGTTATAACTCAACTACACAGTATTGTTAATTTGTCAAGGAAGAACTACCCAAAATCAGGTCCAAAAAGAAAGGGATATATGACTGTTATTCTCTGCTATTTCAATTATAGGATTAAAAATGATTTTGGATGATAAAAGTGCAATAGTAAGTATGGTAGATTGTCTGCAAAGATGGCTATCAATAATTCCTCTCATATTCACATACCTCTCTTCCTGCAATGAGAGGTGGAGTACCTATGACTCCTCTTCTTGAGAGCTGGTCTATGACTTGCTTTGACAAATAGAGTGTGGCCAAGTGATGCTATGCAAGTTATAAGCCTAACACTGAGGAAGCCTTGTAACTTCTACTTTTGCTCTCTTGGAGCCTTGAGTTATCATGTAAGAAGTCCAACTAACATGGTAGAACGGCCCAGACAATTCCCAGCCACTCCAGCTACCCTAACCATACTGAATGTTCAACCCCAGCTGAGCTCTCACTGAATCCAGGTACATGAGTTAACCCAGCTGACACCATGTGAATGGACCAGTTGAGCCCAGTCAACCCAAAGAATCATGAAAAATAATAGAGTCATTACTTTAAGCCACTAAATTCTAGGGTGGTTTGTTATACAGAATTGGATAACTGAAGCAAAATAAAAAGACTCTTTAATTCTATACATGTAAGTCGGTCAGAAAAGATTCATTTGCAGGACTTCAAATAAGTCATCAGTAGTATATTAGACATTCACAGTGACGTGTTTATCAATAAGAACATTCCATCAGGCTAAGATTCTTGCATTTCTAAGGAATGCACATATAAGATTAAAGTTCTGCATTTAAGTCTAATGTTTTGTCATCTTCAAAATTTATACTAAGTATGACTGATTAACAACATACTAGCATCGTAGAAAACAACAGTAACTACAGTAACACATCTTTGTTTTTCACACTTTGGAAGAATAAAACAAGTGGGTAACTAATGATCAAACTCTACCTTTTTTTTTTTTTTTTTGACTCACCCAGATTATCCAAAACATTCTAGTTAATTAAAAAGTTTACTTGCTCTGAGACATTCCCTATCATCCATCTTTTTACTATATCTACCAATAGTTCCAACTCTGATGCTTATTGTACAGAGGCTGTGTAAGTCACTTTGAAGGACAATATATCACAGAACTAAATATCAAAATAAGAACCAGTAAAGCACAAGAAAGAATCCCAAAAGAAATTTTTAAGCCCCTCAAATATTTTCATCTTCAGAAAGACAAAGGAGAAGAAAAATTTTAAAAAGGAAACAATTTTGAAAATAAACACTTGCCATTTATGGATAACAAACTGTATTTAACTAATATTAAACAATTGAGCTTTGGCTCAAAGCAGTATTTATCAAATTGTATCAAATTAGCGATTATTCAAGTTAACATGACAACATGGTCTTTAGGGGGAAATATCAGATATCACCCATTTTACTGAGTATTAAGCAAAGGTATTTTGGCAGAGAGCTAAGTTTCTAATAGAAGATTTGGAATAAAAGTCCTAGAAATGACAGTCTTAAAACTGTAAGAAATGAAAAAAAACAAAAAGGCAAACAAGCACAAACGAACAAAAAAACCTCATATGCAGCAATGAAAATAAATATTAAATTCTGTTTAAAACTATAACTATTTTAGATCAGGGTGTAACACTGCCACATTCCTATTCATCCAGTTTTAAGAATAGGGAGGAGTTACAAGTAGGTAGGGTGTCCTATATTTAAAATACCTTGGACTGGCTGGTTAGCTCATTCAGTAGAGGTGTGGTGCTAATACCAAGGTCAAGGGTTCGGATCCCCTTACCAGCCAACTAACTGCCCATGAAAAAAAAAAAAAAGAATGAATGAATGTTAAAGTATCTTACAGAGTGGCTTTGTGGCTTATGAGTTAGTGTACCAGTCTTAAACAAAGACTCTTTACATCCAATCGAGACTTAGGGCTTGAAATAACCAAGCCTGTGGATTAGCAGACAAAAGCAGGGGAATAGCTACCAATCTTTCCACCATCTTACTGCCTTTAGAGAACAATAAAGCCAAAATTTAATACATACTAAGGCTCACTAAGGCATAAATTATTTTGAACAATGGTCTTATCTATCACCTGGGAATTTTATATCTACCACTGTCTGAAACTATATTACATTCAATCACTGTAATATACTTACATTCAATGAGATACTAGAGTACTAGCTTATCCTAATAATTAGTGCGTGGGTAAAACAGGCTCATTCAGCATTAGCAGCCCTGTTATCTACAGTATATCAAAAAGGTTTCTTTCTTAGGTTTGGGTAATTTCCTAGTTGCCCCTTACTCAACTCTTTCTCAAGCACACACAATGCTGCCAACAAGCCTTGGGTCCTACAGAACTCCTGTTCCCCAGTCTACTAGCGCACAGCAGATAGGACAGCCAGAGAAGCTTCAGGTGTGTCTGTGTTGCAGGGTGGGGTAAGGAAACTAGCTGCTTATTACTAGTCCCAACAGTAATCGTGTCCTTTCTGGTCTGATCCAGGTAGGCAACATATGCCATGTCTGATTGAGAAAGGAACACAAATCATGACTACCTCCTCTGTTCCATATGCTAGCAAATGGGAGATGGAGGAGGCAGGTAAGTTCAGATCTTACTGCTCTGATTTTTTCACAGTATTAGGGATGTGAGCCTTTCCCAATTGTTTTAGAATCTTTTACAAAAACTCCTGCATTCTTTTGTCTTTAATATATTGATTTACATATTATTTTCAAAAGGATATAAGGCATTTTACAATATAAGCACAAATAAGGCCAAGAAAAGACAAATAGAAAGGAAATAAATATACCTGAAATCTAGGGTTATTCGAATTATTATAATTATTATAATAGAGCTTGACCATGAACTTCCTGGAAGCCAAGCAAAAAATAAATGTGATAAAGTTTTTACAGGTCTCTTGAGGCAATTCATATTTTATTATAGTAGAATCATATCATCAGTTTCTTATGTCCTTGGGGGTATATTCAGTTTATCTAAAAAGTTATTTAAATAAAGTTTAAAAGAAGAGATTTTTTCAGATCATTGAAATTTGATTTTTTTATAGGACTGTTCTTAAAAAAGCCTGGATGGATGTTACTGCCACTTTAAGAAAGATCTATATTGTAGTTTGAAGTAGCTTCTGTAACAAAACTCAGTCTAAGTTTCACACACTTAGTTGTGGCAGATTAACAGTTGACTACTCAATATCCTTTCTTCTCTTCTTAGTAACAGGCCCCTATACTGTTAGAGGTAGCAATGTCCTCAGGTAAAAAAACATATCCAAGTTTTCCTTATATACAAGAATACCTCAAAAAGTTCACGGTAAGATTCCACATTATCTTTCAATTCTATTTTTCCACAAAATTTTTGAAGTACCCTATATAAGGATAATCAATGAGATGTAGTAGGGGTGTAGAGGTGTTGGGTAGGTTTTTGGAAAAAGCTCTTTAAAGAGTTCTGACTCAGATGGAAATTCCCTTTCACTCTTACTCTCACCCTTTCTCCTTATTCCTCCTAGGAATATGGTTGTGATGGCTAGAGCTCCAGCAGTCATTTTGGATCATGAGGGAATCCTGAGGATGAAAATCATGTGCTAAAGATAGCAGAGAAGGAAAAAACAGAAGCAGCTTGGGACCCTGATGATTTATGGAGCCACTGGGCTAGCCCTAAAATGTCTATCTGTATATTTCTTTTATGTGATAAAAAAAAAAACAAAAAAACACCAAGCCTCTCTAACCATTTAAGCCAATGCATTTCAGGTTTCTGTTACAGGCAAACATATATAATCCTAATTAATCCACTTGAACAAAACTCTATTGCATTCTCATTCAGAAGTTGGCTACCTCACTTTATTTGGAAATGGGTCAAACAGGATGCCTGCAGGTAAAGTCAAAAGTTTTCCTTAAGGAAACTTAATCATAACTGTTCTATAAATGTTTATTTATTGTCTGCCCTCATGGATGTGAGCTACTTGATTAAAGTCCATATATATCTATATAATTTTATTTTTATTTTTATTTTTTTTAAAGATGACTGGTAAGGGGATCTTAACCCTTAACTTGGTGTTGTCAGCACCACGCTCTCCCAAGTGAGCAAACCGGCCATCCCTGTATAGGGATCCGAACCCATGGCCTTGGTGTTATCAGCACCACACTCTCCCAAGTGAGCCACAGGCCAGCCCAAAGTCCATATATTTTTATCCCTATAGCCTAGGATGATGCTTGGTTGGTATCATATAGGTTATATAAACTTGGCTGAACTGAATTTTCTTTCAGGAAATATGCAACCATCCTTAGCAAATATACTACAATTATTTACATAATGTCATTTAGGTAATTTAGAGTAAAGAATATTTTATATTTATACTAAAAAAAGAAATGTAAGTTTTTCTCTGAAGTTGTTTTAGGAAAAGAAAGAACTGCCCATTTGGGGGTATGTTTCAAGATACCTGGCTGACATATTGTTTTCAGGAAGAAGTGGAATTTCCAGAACTTTGGTGCTGGCAATTATTAATTCTTGACTTGCAGTAGCAACTGTCTTTCCAGTGATTCGATGCACCTGGTAAAACGCATGAGGTCGTAAATATCGATCATCTGCTGTTCCAATAAACATCTGTAGATTTATTGGTTTCTCGCTATAGCCCAGGAGCTAATTAGGAAGAAGAAACACAGAAAAAAAAAAAAAAAAAAAAAGAAACACAGAAAGGCACAATTTATTATCCATGCATTTTACAATAAGCTTACAACAGTAAGTCTATTATATCTCTATCATATACTGTCAATATATAAAATGTTACTTCAAAAAAGACAACCAAAAAAAGCAGTGAACAGCCCTCCAAATTTCCAAAGTGGTTCAAGAGTTATAAAACATTGCAACATGTTACACAAAGGGATGCAAAATTTTTTTGGATAATATCTGGATCAACAAAAATTTTGCAAAGCCTTCTGGTAGAGAACACTAAAGAAATGCTGATTCTGTACTCTGGGCAATATTAACCATTTAGACCAGACCTAATGACTTGTGTGTTTGGGAAGGTCCTCTAACAAGCCGTTAAAATCAGAGGCACTCTTTTAGTACAGTCTGAAAAACTCTATTGTATACATTGCCAAGTTAGAATTTCAACTGACTTAATAAGCTGGGCTACCTGACTTTCCTTGATACACATCATTATAACAGAGGTAAAGATGACTATACAGGATGACTTGGGGGATAATCATAAGGTACTGGAGACAAAAACAGTGACCACAGGAGAGGAGGCAATTAAAAGAAACAGAGACTGAAAAAATTTATAAATAGCATTCAGGGAGATGCCGGTGGCTCAGCAGAACTTATCTGACTCATCTTCAGACAGGTAACAACTATAAACTAGAACAAATTTAAAGAATGACTTGAAAACATGGAAAGCTACCAAAAGTAAGCAGATACTGGAGGCAAGTTGATGCGTATAAGAAGGAAATAACAAAAGGTGTGCTTCCTGTTTTTGTGGGTTTTAACCTGAGGAAAAGTCACAGTCCATGACTTGTAGAGTGGTTGAAACCTCCCCCCCCACCACCAAAAAAACAACCCTGCAGGCTGAATTCAGGGCTCTAAAGAACCAAGGGCAGAGTCTGGCACAACCACAGCCTCTGGAAGGTGCAAGGGAAATCCCAGAATAAAAAAACAGGCAGAGAGGGGGAGGTCCCAACTATACAAATAAACTGTGCCCAAACCTTTGGCTGGCCTATGAACCATGCTCAAACAGGACAGACCCCAAGCATAACAAGGACTAAAATAATTGAAATGAGATTTTAACCACCATCAACCACAGGGAGACAGGTTTTCCAGGCTGACTCCAAACAAGTGCAGTGTCTGCTTAAACAAAAACAAACTCAACATTCTTGGGTGAATGTGTGTGTGTACTGTTGAGTTACAGGAGTTCTTTACATATTCTTTAATGTTAATCCTTTGCCAAGATATATGACCTACAAATATTTCCCCCATTCTGTAGACTGTCTTTTCATGTTCTTGGTAGTGTACTTTGATAGGCAAAAGTTCTTAATTTTGATGAAGTCTGATTTATCTATTTTTTTCTTTTGTTGCCTGTGCTTTGGGTGTCATATCCACGAAAACTTTGTCAAATCTAATAAAGACAATTTCCCTCAATGTTTTTTTCTAAGAGTTTTATAGTATTAGCTTTTAAATTTAGGTATTTGATCCATTTTTAGTTAATTTTTATATACAAGCGTGCTTCAAAAAATTCATAGAAAAATGGAATTAAAAGATAATATGAATTTTTCCATGAACTTTTTGAAGACTCCTCATATGGTGTAAGGTAAGGGTCCAATTTCATTATTTTGCATGTGGATATCCAGTTTTCCCTGCACCATTTGTTGAGAAGACTATCCTTTCCCTACTGAATGGTCTTGGCACCCTTGCTGAAAATCATTTGACCTTATATGTGAGGGTTTATTTCTGGGCTTTCTATTCTATCCCACTGGTCTGTCTTTATGTCAGTACCATACTGTTTTACTCACTGTAGCTTTATAGAAAGTTTCAAAACTGAGAAGTGTAAATCTTCCAATTTTCTTTTTTTTTTTTTTCAGGACTGTTTTGGCTATTTGGAGCCCCATGCAATTCCATATGAATTTGAGAATCTGTTCTTCCATTTCCACAAAAAAGGCTGTTTAAATTTTGATAAGTATTGTATTGAATCTATAGATCACTTTGGAGTACTGACAGCTTAGTAATGTTAGGTCTTCCTATCCATGAACACAGGATGTCTTTCAAGTTATATAGATCATCTTTAATTTCTTTCAGAAATGTTTTATAGTTTTCAGCATACAAGTCTTATTCCTCCTTGGTTACATTTATTTCTAAGTATTTAATTATTTTAGATGCTATTACACATGGAATTGCTTTCTTAGTTTCCTCTTTGGATTGTTCATTGCTGGTATATAGAAGCACAACTGATTTGTGTGTGCCAAAACTATCCTTAAACTTTGTTAAACTTGTTTATTAGTTCTAGCAACTTGTAGATTATCTGGGATTTTCCAGGTATAGAATCGTTTCATCTCTGAATAGAGATAGTTTTATCTCTTCCTTTCCAATTTGGATGCCTATTTATTTATTTATTTATTTATTTATTTATTTATTTTTATTGCTCTGGCTAGGACTTTTAGCACAATGTTGAATAGCAGTGGTGAAAGCATGCATCCTTGTCTTGTTCCTGATCTTAGGGGGAAAGCTTTCAGTCTAACACCATTAAGTATGATGTTACCTAGAGGTTTTTCATAAATGCCCTTGATCACGTTAAGGAAGTTCCCTTCTATTTCTAGTTTGCAGTTTTGTTTTTTTAAATCATAAAAGGCTGTTGAATTTCGTCAAATGCTTTTCTGTGTCAACTAAGATGACCATCTGGGGTTTTTTCGTCATTTTACTAATGTGGTGTATACATCAATTGATTTTCATATGTTGAACCACCCTTGCAATCATGAGGTAAGTCCCACTTGGTCATGGTGTGTAATTGTTGGATTCGGTCAGCTAGTATTTTGTTGAGGATTTTTAGATCCATATTCATCAGAGATATTGGTTTACAGTTTTCTTTTCTTGTATCTTTGTCCCCATAATTATCCCTGACTTTTAAGAAAATTTTCATGGCCTTACTAAAATTCCATCTCTTCACATATGGAGCCCACCTTTTCTATGAGGTAATTTAGCATTTTTATCTTGGTTATTCTAAAGTCTTTGACAACTCCAACATCTAATCTAACCCATCTCTGGCTCTGCTACCACTGACTGGTTTTCTCTATTTATTTTTTACATTTAAAAAAATTTTGCAGGGTGGAGGGGGCTGCTGGCCAGTACAGGGATCCAAACCCTTGACCTTGGTGTTATCAGCACCACGTTCTAACCAAGTGAGCTAATGTTTTTTCATTTTAATGTGGATCACATTTAGGTGTATACATGTGTAGGGATGGTAAATTGTTTATTGTATACTACACATTTTGTGTTAAAAACAAAAAAACTTTAGAGACAGAAGCAGAAAATATACACCTCCAGAAAGGGGTATGTTATTTCTTTTGTCAGGTCACAGTTCTTAAGCTGTATCTGAACTTTACTGAAGTTTTAGTCTGATATAGTACCACACTGGCTTCAAAGGCCTTGAGGGTAGAGTAAATCTTTCTCTTCAGAAGGGCATGGAATCTGAGCACTGGCCAGGTTCCAGAGATCTTGCCTATGCTTCCTGCTAAGTCTCCAGCCCTTGAAACTGTTGAAAGACCTTCCACTGATATACCACCTGGCTGCTTGATTTTTTAGTCTATGAAGTGTTCTCTTTGCTCTTCAGTCCCGCTGTTTAATTTCTGAGCCTCAGGATATCTTTCGACTACAGTGCTTGGAATGCAAGGTGTTGGCAAGGATCAAAAGGGCGCGCCCAGGCGTGTGGCTGCAGGGAGTCTGCATGTGTACACGGGGCGGGAGCACTGGTCGCCTGAGTCAGAGCTGAGTGTGCTACATGGGGAGAGTGCCTGCATTTAGGAGGTGGCTGCTTTGTACCTACCAAGCTACTACTAAGGGAGAAAGCAAACCTGGGTGTTTTAATTAAAGCACAGAATAAGTAAACAAAACACTTCAGCTAGTGCTTTAATCTCATTTTAAGTGCTACAGGCATGTGTCTTATAAGCAGTACTTGACAGAATTTTAGGCTAGTCTGAGAGTCTATTGTTTTTTAGTAGGAATTTCAAGCTTTATTATTTTTTTTGGGGGGGGGGGTAGTATGAGGATCAAAACCTCAAGCATTATTTTTGACATCTATATATTGCTTAATGTTCAACTGGTGAAACTGAAGGTCTTTCAGTCAGAAGGAATAAATGAAGAACCTGTGGCTCATATGCTTCTGAGGTGCTGTGGATGGCCCTGGCTCTCGACTGCCCTTCCCAGAAGGGTGTCACTAAAATCCCTCAAATGGAGCCTCCTGCTGCTGTCACTCCTGAGTTTCCTTGAGATGTAGTACCTCAGCCTTCTCCCCACTATGATGTGATAGTGGACACACTACAGTGTAAACTGGATGTACTTCTATGAGTGTGAGCCAATTTACAGACAAGACTTTTGCTTCACACTTCAAAAGTATTCCAACTGTTCCCATCAAAACCCATTTCTCGTCATCCTAGTGACCTCGCAACCCTCAGATGTGAAAAACCAGACAGGCCATTAGAGTTACTTGGGGTGAAAAAAAGTTTTTAGTGGGGATATGAGGTTCTTACATTTTTCTTATTAGGCCAGCAGGCTGAAAGAAAAGACAAAATGTTAGCATTCTCCTTAGAGGATGACAACCTTCTTTATGGTGACATAATACAAGATTTTTTAGACAAGTAAAATAACCTGACCTTGAAAACCTTTATGGCATTTGGGTAGGTAACTGAGTTTTGCCCCAATGCTAAGTATGTCATGAAGACAAACACTGATGTTTTCATCAATACTGGCAACTTAGTGAAGTATCTTTTAAACTTAAGCCAGTCAGAGAAGTATTTCTACAGGTTATCCTCTAATAATTATTCCTATAAAGGATTTTACCAAAAAAACCCATATTTCATACCAGGAGTATCCTTTCGAGGTGTTCCCTCCTGCAATGGGTTGGGCTATGTAATGTCCAGAGATTTGGTTCCAAGGATCTATGAAATGATAGGTTGTGTAAAACCCATTAAGTTTGAAGATGTTTATGTTGGGATCTGTTTGAATTTATTGAAAATGGACTTTCATTATCCCTTCCCCCTCAAAAAAGGATATCTCTTTCAGCTCTGTTAGCCCACCTTGGGTCTTCTGAGAGTGCCCTGTAGAGACTTCCTTCAGCACTCCTGATAATACTCCAGTCTTTTGTAAATGACAGCCTAGACTGCTTCAAAGTGTTTCTGCCCCTAGGAGGTAAAAGTATGGGGGTGGGTTTCTCAGTTCTCCTGCCATGCCTCCTCTTCTTTGGGATGGTAGCTTCCTTGCACCTGGTGGAGTCTGACAAGCTTCAGAGAGATCTCTTTCAGCAATCCTCATTCCTACTTTTGGCCCCAAATGCCATTGTGAGAACAGATTTACTCTGTTGCTGCTTTAATCCATCAAACCATCAAGGAAGCAACATGACAATGTAGGTTGGTTAAAATCCATCTTCCAGCAAGCGTGGTGAGGGAGGTGTCCAGCTCTTCAGAGCAGTAGTGGTAAAGTTTCTGGCACCTAGTCCCAAGCATTGTCAGCACAAGTTGTGGTCATGAGTTATAGTGCCAGTGGTATTTTTACTACAGCAGTACTAGTAGGGTGACTGGATACTGTCCTAGGCCATGTAGCTTCCAGGCTTGAGATTTTATGAGCTACTAATAACCTTTAAGAACATTTATCTTCTGTTTTTATACTATGGTTTATAAAGTATCCTGATAAATGATGTCAAATAGAGAGGACCTAGTACAATGTCCAGCAAATGGTTAGTGTTGAACAACTGTTAGCTATTCGTCTCCATCCATGATTCTAAGTATGGAATCTATTTGGAGAAATTCAACAGCGTTTCAAACACGTAAAAGGAGTTTTATTCCATTTTGTGGTCCTTCAGTTAAATGTTTTACTCCCTTGTTTGCCCATCCCTTGTTTTACAGTGGAGTTTGTAACCAGGAAACATGGTAATTTACTGGTTATCCTCCTCTACCCAGGAAAGGATATTAAGACTTTTGCCTATTATTACATAATATAATTTACCTAGGATGGTTTTTAGTCCAATAACATTTATAGAAAAGCAATGAAAGCCTGGACCATTGCAATAGCCTTATAACTGCTCTCCCTGTTTTCACCCTTGCTCCCCTTTAGGCCATTCTCTGTCCAGAAGCCAGAACAAACTTGTAACATAAATTGGATAATTTCACCCCCCTGCTCAAAACTCTTTTATGGCTTCCCTCCACATTCAGAACTAATTCAAATTCCTTATGATGATTTACAAGGCCTATGTGAATTGGGCCCTGGCTAACTTGTTGGCCTTATCGTCTATTCTCTCCCTTCCACAGTCTACTCTAGCCATGTTGGCCTTATTGCATGAACTATCCAGGCTCATTGCTAACCTCACACTTAATATTTTCATAATCTTCATATTACCTCACTCCTTCACTTCATTCAACTCTGTGCTCAAAATAAAGAACAAAATATTACTATTAAATTTTAAGGAATTACTGAAAGCCCTGAAAGGCAGACATTTATTCTTAATACTCTTATAGGATGTAGGCAAACACATTATAAAAATCAATTAAGGCTCTATGAAGCAGAGAAGGACAAAATCATGGAAACCACCTAAAAGACTGAAGCACTAAAATCACATGTACTGAAAGTTTACTAGGAGGTAGGAACTAAATAGAAAACAAGAATGGAAAGAAATAGATACACTAAATCTTTCCAAAGAGACCCTAAAGGGATGTTTATAACTGACTACATATAGAATTATAGAGAGAGCCTTATAACACCAAGGTCACAGGTTCGTATCCCCATACCAGCCATCTGCCAAAAAGAGAAAAAAAAAAAAGAAGAATTATGAAAAGAGGGAACAGGGCTGTCCACTTAGCTCAGTTGGTTAGAGCAAGGTGCTAATAACACCAAGTTGGATCCCTGTGCTGGCCAGCCTCCGAGAAAAAAAAGCCAGAAGTTCTGAGCCTCCATACCCCAGAGAATGATATTATCACTAGAAAATAAAGGTGAAGAAATCACTGATTTAGAACAGGTTTGGAAGGAGATAAATTAATGCTTTCAGTGTTAATCAGGTTGTATTCAAGGTAACACTGAGACATTTACATGGGAATGTGAGGCTATATAAGATGTATATTCTTTCAGCCCAGCCATAGTGTTACTGTACAATAAACACAATGCTTTGCAATCTAATTTGATAACAATACACAGTCCACTTTGCCTTAAAAGAATGCCATTTGAAATCTGCTTTCCTTTTGTTTTGACATGAGTATGCACTGACTTAAAAAACAAAAAGTCTGAGTACAGCAATATTTGTGGCACTTGAAACACTATTGAGTTGTGTTTTTTTTTTTGAGAGATGACCAGTAAGGGGATCTTAACCCTTGACTTGGTGTTGTCAGCACCATGCTCTCCCAAGTGAGCTAACCGGCCATTCCTATATAGGGATCCGAACCCGTGGCCATGGTGTTAACAGAACCACACTCTCCCAAATGAGCCACGGGCCGGCCCGAAACACTACTGAGTTTTAACTGCATTATGTTCTGTACTGCCTTTAGCAGCAGCGTGAAGTGACCAGAGCGCCACATACATTCTCTTACTCAACTCTGCCATTGTAATGCAAATGTAGCCATAGTCAATACATAAATTAAATGAGGGTGCCTGTATTCCTATACAACGTTATGGATGCTTAATTTTGAATTCTACATAATTTTCACATGTCACAAAATAGTATTCTTCTTTTGATTTTTTCTCTTCAACCATGTAAATATGTAAAAACCATTCCTAGCTTGCAAGCTGTACAAAAACAGGTGGAAGGCAAGTTTTGGCCAGTAGTTTGCCAACCCCGGGTTTAGAACAATATTTCTTAACTTGGGCAGTATCACTGTGGGTGAGGGGCAGGGAGGAAGTAAAGTGGAGGAATGGCATTTTGAAATTTTGTGGAGACGCATTTAGTTGTCAACATGATAAGTGAGGTGCACAACAGACATTTGATGAGAAGGGGCCAGAGATTCAAATTCTTCTCAATGCATGAGAAATCACAGTTCTTCAAAGCGAAGAACTAGCCTATGTTGCACAGAACTTGAGAATGTTCCATCAGACATTTATGTATAAGGAAAAGTTTATGAGCTTAGAACCCAACTCCTTAGTATACATAAATAGTTTTTAAATTGCAGGGTTTTTTTGTTTTTGTTTTTGTTTTTTTGTCTTTTTCGTGACCGGCACTCAGCCAGTGAGCGCACCGGCCATTCCTATATAGGATCCGAACCCACGGGGGGAGCATCGCTGCGCTCCCAGCACCGCACTCTCCCAAGTGCGCCACAGGCTCGGCCCAAAAATTACAGTTTTAATATACATGATTTTTTCGGGAATGCAACTACCATGTAAAGAGTTCATCATTTCAGAGAACCATGTCATTGCCAGTAATGCCACTCATGGAATTTTGGTTGCTTATCAACAGAATTGCCTTTGTATCTGCAACACTCACATTCATACTGCAGGTATAAGTGACTATTTCACTGTCTTCTACAGTCATTACCAAGCCTTTCCATTTTGAAACATATTATTTTATTATAATTTAGTTTCCATATTTATTTCCTCTTAATATTACAGCATTAAGTTGATATTCTTAAAATTATATGTATAGGCAATTATCTTTGAATTTCCATTTCAAGTTAATAAAGTAGTATTACAGAATATGTGTTTGTTTATTTTTACCTTTTTGGTGGCAGTCCAGTACAGGGATCTGAACTGTTTTTAAAGGATGAGGCTGGATCTGATAGAATTGAGACCCTCTGGTCTAGAAGATTTGCAACTAGGACTTTGCTGGTCAAGATGGTGAAATAGACAGTCCCCAGCATCACTCTCTCCCACAAATCAACCAATTTACAACTGTAAAAAAGCAACAACAGCCAAGCTGGGGCCGCTACAGCTCAGGGAAAGAGGAGGAGAGACCTATGGAGTGCATGAAGGCAGGAGAAGCCATGATGACAGAAAGAAAAAATTGTTCTACCATTTTGGGCCTCGGCTGCATCCAGGCTGGAGCTGCTGAGCACACGGAGCAGGAGCCAGCAGCTGTGCCCATCGGATGAAGTTGCTCGGAGGCAGCTGGGGAGAAGAGGGCCATGGTGGCCCCCAGGCCACCAAGACCACTACTAGGGTTCCTGTGGACCCACACAGGAGCAAAGAGCCACAACAACTGAAAAAACAGAGCCACTCAAAGGCTAGTGAGTCATCGTAAGGGACCAGCACACGGCCCATCCCATGGGAAATGTCTACAGCACTAGTGGTGGGGGAGATGGGTCCACTGGGAGAACACTGGGGCACAGCAAATACAGCTGATCTGCCCCCCTATCAGCAAAGGACCACTCAGAAGAGACTGGTCAGGAATACAGAATTGCATGGGATGCAGTCTGATGAAAAGACTCAGGCCCAGACCAGAGTTTCCATAGAACCCAGGTGAACCGGATCTCTCGAGAGCCAGAAGTACCTGTAAGGTCAACCATTAAAACCTGAGCTGCACAAAAAGCCTTCCCTAGGGAATCAGCAGCAAAGCAGCAATTTAGCTCAACAACAGAGCTCAAGTACTGGTCTCCACAGGAAGTTCCCCCATTTTAGAAGTAAGCAAAGGACAACAAATTAGTTCCAGTGCAGAGTTTAAATGATGGGAACAGCAAATAATCCAACACAGAAATGAATGAACAGACAAAGTACCCACAACCAGAGACAAAGTTTTCTGTTAACTAGTAAAAGTCTCATTTCACCAAAGAACACCTATAACACCTAGAAGGACCGGAAGTCCCCTGGGCTACCAAGCCAGAAACGGGGAAGGGCCGGGAGCCTCAGCAATGCCCCTTAACACCCACAACCAATCTCAAGGGT
This sequence comes from Cynocephalus volans, assembly GCF_027409185.1. NCBI lineage: Eukaryota > Metazoa > Chordata > Mammalia > Dermoptera > Cynocephalidae > Cynocephalus > Cynocephalus volans. Next base: position 131,767,298 of record NC_084469.1, read on the forward strand.
GGGGGACGAGAGCCTTGGCCATGCCCCCCCCTCCAACCCAGCAGTGGCCACTGAGCTGCTGCAGGAAGGACACTGGACTCTCCCAAGCTGGGGTGGTGGGGGGCCAAGGGCCTCAGCCATGCCCCCCAACACCCTCAGACAGCCCAGTGGAGACCACTGAGCTGCAGCAGGAAGCACCCTGGGCTCTCTTGAGCCAAGGCAGTGGGGGGCTGAGGGCCAAGGGCCCCCACCATCCACAGCCAGTCCAGTGGTGACCACCAAGCCACTGCAGGAAGCACCCCAGGTTTCCCAGCCGGGATGGTAGGGGACCAAGGGCTTTTGCCACACACCCCCTGACATTTGCACCTAGCCCAGCAATGACAAAGCCACCGCTGGAAGCCGCCACCCGTCTCCCCTGGGGGAATGAGGAGGGTGCCACAGGCCTCTATCCTGCCACTCCTCCTTCCTCCTTCTTCCATCCCATTTCCTTCCCCTTTCCCATCTCCCTCTTCCTCCCAACTGCTCCACAACATCCCAGAATGTAAAAAATAATATTAATAAAATTACATTTTCTTTAAAAAAAAAAAAGAAAGATTTGCAACTAAATAGGCACAAAGACCTAAGGATGCAAACACCAAAAGGTTTATGACAATGTTTTATAACAGGCAAGATTCTTTAATTCATACTGCAGAAACAATTCCAGATTCAAGAAGGATAAAACATAATTCCAAATACCTTCTCAAAGAATACAAGTAGAACATATAAAGCAGGAAACAAATGGCTAATAAATAAATGGAAAAGTGCTCAATTTTATTAAGTACCAAATAAATGATATACAACTTTTAACCTAACAAAATAGCAAAGAACAGGAAAGTGATAATAGCTTATATAGACAATTGTTTTCCCCTCTTGTGCCTGTATGATTTGCTCATTTTTTGTTTGTCACTTTAGTGTTATCAACTTGTACAAACCCTTTGTATATACTAAAGATAGTAACCCTTTGTCTTACAAGTTGAAAATAACATTTATCACTGATTCTGGATCTCAATTTCTACTTAAGAGGGAACACTTTTAGTTTCTTCTAGAATTTACTTCTGTATTTCTAAAAAGCATGCTCATACTGCTATTTCATAATTTTTTTCAAGGTTGGATATATTATCTTTTGATTATCTACCATGAAAAAGTTTGGCTCTTATAAAACACTTATACTTTTTCCTTCCCCATTCTCCCAGTAAAGCAATCCTTTTTTTTTTTTTCTACGTTAAATCACCATTCAGTGTTTGCATTATAACTGTGTGCTTGTTACCTACATAGCTGAGCCATGTAGTGTATTTTAATTACATTTCTTTTTTTTTTACAACTTTTTGTTTGGCCAGAGCTAATAAACTGCCTTTTATATTAGTATTAGGTTTGTCTCCATGTAACAGAAAAAATCCAAAGTAACAGTAAGTTAAACATGTTAAAAAGTAAATTTTATTTCTCTCTCAGAATCTATAGGTCTCTTCTGTTGGACCAGTGAGTTTGCCTAAAGCAAACCCTCCAGTCTCCTGTCTAGAGAGTAAACCTATTGCAGCCATTCTATGAGTTAAGAGAGGGGGTCAGAGGTCTCATGATTCAGTATGCAGGCTTTCATTATGCCTCCTCTTCTACACCCACCCCATTTTCAGTACAGATTATGTATGCCTTTCCTTCAGTTCTTCTAGAACCCAGAACCTCTACTTCATTCTCTCTAGAGTAAAGCATTCTCTCAGGGTAAGACAGGACTTATCACTTGGCTGTACCACATAATAAAGAAAAATCTGGGAAATCTGACTGCTTCTTTGTAGACTTTCATCCAGTCCTTCTGTTTTCAGCCTCAACTCACACCCACTCTCGTATATACCCAGTGCCTCAAATTCCTGAGCCTTTCCAGGTTTTAGGTGCAAAATAACTCGTGCTTCTTATTGGTTCTTTCTCCCCATCCAGCAGGCTTAAATTGCAGCTGTCTTATGTTTAGCGAAGATAAACACATGTGGTCAATTTACTACATTTAACTGGAAGTTGCAGTTTTCAGTAAATATTTATGTAGTCGGGAATCTGTCAATATTTTCATTTGTGATTTCTTTTACATGTTTTGGTATAAACAAGTTAATAAATTTTAAAGCTTTAATTAAATGAAAACTATTCCATTAGTATATACCTTGCCAACATGATCACAGTTTTTTAAAAGTTTAAATAAATCAATAACTAAAAAAGAGACTGAAAAAGTGTGGGCATATATATGTAAGTACATACTGATGAAGTTTAGCCATTATTCTCTTTTGGTTTGTATGGTGGCAGATGGGGTAAGTAATAATGAAATTCATCCACATGTACACACAGAGATGAAAAAGTGAAGGTAGAGAGTAGCTGTAGGAGGATACTTGGAAAATCTTTTAATTTTATTTTTCCACAAACTTTTTGAAGTACCCTCTTGTGTTCTGCATTAGTTCACTTAATCCTAACTCCTGTAGAGTATGTGTCATTTTTTTCTAGTTATGACAAATAATCTGAAGCTAAGAACGATTAGGGAACTTCCCCAAACTCATGGCTAATAAGTAATCCACCGTTCTTTCTGCTTACCCTTTCATGTTTAAACCTAAATTGAACAAATTATTCTATAAAACCAACTGCTCATCTAGTGGAGGAAGAAACAAAAACTTTACCACTGGCCTCTAAGTCCTGTGAAGAGGAAAGCATCTATTTTGTATCTCCAGAGCCAAGTACAGTATAGTCAAATAAAAAAATTTTAGAATAAGAGAATACAACTTGGTAGAGCAAAATAACTCATGGGGTTAGTCAATATATCATTTTTAAAAGAATTATAGCCACTAAAGTAGCTGGTCAAAATGGAGTAGTTAAACGTAAAACAGAAAATACAAATTAAGAATTTTATTGCCATTATTATCTAAATACAATAATGTACTGTTAAGTACTATATACCAAAGAATCCTAGTCATATTAGATGATTCACATTTATACCAACTTGGCAAAGACATAAGCCACCTGTCCTTTATACTTTGATAAAATAAACTGGCATTGGAGGAAGGTAATCATGCATATAAGATTTCAAAGGGAATATATTTCATAACACATATTTTGGCCAACATCGGCTCCAAGTGTACATACTATAGCATTAAAAAAATAGGGCTACTTTTCTGCATCTCAGGGATTTTAAAGGAAGACCAAATAAACTAATTAGACTATCATTCCACTTCCAGAAAGGCATTTATGGTTTAGGCAATAAACAAATTATTACCACTGTTAACACAACTCTGTAAAACTTTTCATCTAGAATCAGTATATGAGGATACTTCAAAAAGTTCTTAGAAAAACAGAAACTAAAGATAATTTGAATCTTGCCGTGAACTTTTTGAAGTACCCTCTTCTCTTCAGGCCACCCTCTGCTTTGTAGAAGAAAGTAAGCCAAGTTGTGTGTTATGTTTCTGTATCGTTTCCATAGCAAAGGTCTGTGCCTGCTTAATTTAACTAAAGCTGGAGGGTTAAAGCCTGAGGGTCACTACAGGACAGACTACAGCAACTTCAATAAGAGCAGTTCTATTATCAGTTCTGCTAAATTATTTGGGGGGAAGGGATATGAATATACCACCAGAAACATGACAACACACTGTAGAGACACTAAAAACACAAGATTAAATTTTAAATTTCCATCATACAAATTGCTTAAAGCTGAAATAACATCATATAAAAAATAATCACCTGGGGCTGGTCAGTTGGCTCAGCTGGTTTGAGCGTGGTGCTGATAATACCAAGGTCCAAGGTTTGATCCCTGTACCACCCAGCCAACGAAAAAAAAAAAAAAAAATCACCTGGAAATGGAGCTTGGTGGTGTATGATAAAGTACAAAGTCTAAAAAAAAAAAAACCCTCTAAAAATCTGTCTTCAAATTTCCGTAACTTGTGGGGTAAGATTAAAAATATTTATACTTCGGGCCGGCCCGTGGCTCACTTGGGAGAGTGCGGTGTTGAGAACACCAAGGCCCCGGGTTCGGATCCCATATAAGGGATGGCCGGTTAGCTTGCTGGCTGAGCGTGGTGCTGACAACACCAAGTCAAGGGTTAAGATCCCCTTACCGGTCATCTTTTTAAAAAAAAAAAAAAAAAAAATTTATACTTCAACAAAACTTATTATTGTATAATACATAAGGTTTTTATAAAACTTTTGATGTTTAATAAAAAAAGAAGTTGCAAAAATATTATATATACTTAGTCACATGAATCTTGCCCCTTGCTTTCCCCAACTGCAATACAGTATATACCTACAGTATTGAACTGTAGTACAATATCAAAACCTAGAATTTTTTTTTTTGGCAGCTGGCCTGTATGGGGATCTGAACCCTTGACCTTGGTGTTATAACAACATGCACTAACCAACTGAGCAAACCAGCCAGCCCTCCAAAACCAAGAAATTGACACTGGTACAATAACATTAACTAGACTACAGATCTTATTCATTTCTCACTTTTTTTTTTTACATGCATTCATTTGTGTGTGTAGTTTTATGCAATTTTATACCATGTATACACTATGTTAGTAATCACAAACACAGTCAAGATACAGAACTGTTCCATCACCACAAAGAAACTCTCTTGGGCTACCCCTTTATACTTGCACCCCTCAACCTGTCCCTATTTCCTGGCAACTGCTAAGCTGCTCTCTGTCTCAACAATTTTGTCACTTGAGAATATTATATAAATGGAATTATACAGTATATAATCCTCTGAGATTTTTTTTTCACTCAGGATAATTCCATGGAGAACACCCCAAGCTGTTGCATGTATCAATAATTTGCTGTAGAATGGTAGTGCACTGTATGAATATACCAGAGTTTGTTTAACTATCCATTTGAGTTGTTTCTAGGGGGCAATTAAAAATAAAGTTGTTATAAACATTAGTATACAGGTTATTTTGCTAACATAAGTTTTTCTCTTTCTGTGATAAATGCCTAAGGGTGAGATTGCTGGGTCATGTGGAAAGTGCAAGTTTTAGTTTTTTATGAACCTGACAAACTATATTCTGGAGTGGCTATGCCATTTTACATCCTCACAAGCAGTTTATGAAGCATCCAGTTTCTCTGAATCCTTGCCAGTATTTAGCATTTTCATTATTTTTTTAATTTTAGCTGTTCTAGTAGGTATGTAGTGATAACTCATTATGGTCTCAATTCTTGCAATTAAGAGCAGCACAAACCTACAAAACGTCATGACTTTAGCAAATTTTTGTTTTGGAGGGCAGCTAGCCAGTACAAGGATCAAACCCTGGACTTTGGTGTTATCAGAGCTACCCAACCAGCTCCTGAATTTAGCAATTTAAGCAGCATGTTGTCTTCCAGCACTTTTTGCATAAACATCCATACTAAAACAAATTCTTTTAAAACATTTTTTCTAAAACCTATACATTATATTAAAACATACAGAGAATCTATAATATATGTTAAATCATTTCAGACAAAATTCAGAAAGTTAAGACCTACAAAAGTCTCGTCAAATCTTAGTGACTGAAAATGTGCATTTTCATCAGAGAATTCCAATAAAACCTATTGATTTTAATTAAACAGGCAATTCTTCCATATTTGGATAAGTAATAACAGTAAAATAATCTGATTTACTTTAATGAGTAAAGACTATGTTAAATGTATTAGTTTCCCAGCAACAAGTACACAATTTAGGTCCTTTTTAGACTAAATTGCATCTATTTCTCACTTGTGCTTGAGCATTCTGAAGGCAATGTAGAGATACCCCCCCAAAAACAACACAAAGACATTGTGGATGTATAAACTACCACTGCCCCCCCCCCCCAATCACTGGGAACTTGGAAGGAGATTCTTAACAGTGCTGCATAATTCTACAATCCCTAACCCATTAACTATAAAAAGAAATGAGACATTATATATATATATATATATATATATATATATATATATCACACACACACACATCACTCATCAGTCCAATTTAATAATAAAAGAACATTCAGTCTCTATTTTACATACTCCATCTATGAAGTCACCACATTACAGAAAACACAAACAAGTGGACACTGGCTGCATGGTTCTTTTCTTGTATCCTTGAAATAGCAAAAAGTCTGCAAGAAATTCATTTGATAATAGTCAAAACCTATTCATGAATTTAAAAAACTAAAATAAAGTAAAATAAAAACCTACCAGCAAATTAGGTTAAAAGAATATCCTTCATCTGCTAAAAGGTTTATGTATATATATTAAAAACAAAAACAAAAAAACCCCACAAACAAACAAAACCCTATGAAAAGCCTATAGCCAGTAAATTACTTAATGGTGCAATTATGAATGCTTCTCCCCTGAGTTTGGGAAAAAGACAAGGATGTCCTCTATCACCACTTGTAATGAACAAGGTACTAGATCCTAATCAATGCAACATGGCAAGAAAAAGAAAAAAAAGTATAAACATTAGAAAAAAAAGAAGTAATACTGCCATTATACAAATATGACCTGACTGAATATTTAGAAAATAAACTATTAGGGTCATAGAATATAAAGTCAATATTAAAAAATCAATTGCAAGGCCAGCCCGTGGCTCACTCGGTAGAGTGCGGTGCTGATAACACCAAGGCCACAGGTTCGGATCCTATATAGGGATGGCCGGTTTGCTCACAGGCTGAGCGTGGTGCTGACAACACCAAGCCAAGGGCTGAGATCCCCTTACCGGTCATCTTTTAAAAAAAAAAAAAAAAAAAAAAAAAATCAATTGCATTTCTATATACTAGAAAGAAAAAATTAGAAAATGAAATAAAAAGCACTATTAGTAATAGCATTTTTAAAAAATCAAACACTTGGAAATAACAAAAGATGTAAAAAATTTCTACATTGAAAACTATAAAACACTGCTGAGAGATATTAAGAATCAACTGCCCTCAAACTGACCTACAGTTTCAAGGAAATCCTAATCAAAATCCTAGACTTTTTTTGTTTTGTTTTGATAGAGATTAAGCTGATTCTAAAATTCGTACGGAAATGCAAAGAGCCTAGAATAGACAAAACAATCTTAAAAGAAAAGAACGAAGCTGGAAGACTGACCCTACCAAGTGTCATGATTTATAAAGCCATTGTAATTAAGACAATGTAGTGATAACAGATGAAAAAGACCAATGGCACAGAACGAAAAGTCACCTGACTTGGACAAAGACACCAATGTAGTACAGTAGAAAAATGATGGGCTTTTCAATAATGTTACTGAGTCAATTTCATATCCATAAGAAAAAAATGTTTCTTAATCCTTACCTTTACTTGATACACAAATATTAATTTGAGATAGATCACAAACTTAAATGTAAGAGTTAAGACAATAAAGCTTCCAGAATAAAACAGGAGACTGTCTTTTCAAAACAATGGTGTAAGCAAAGATTCTTAAACGGGTTATAAAAGTACTAACCATGGAAGAAAAAACTGATAATCTGGACTTCATTAAGAAAGGACACAATTAGGGCTGAGCCCGTGGCGCACTTGGGAGAGTGCGGCTGGGAGCGCAGCGACGCTCCCGCCGCAGGTTCGGATCCTATATAGGAATGGCCGGTGCACTGGCCGGTGCACTCACTGGCTGAGTGCCGGTCACGAAAAAGACAAAAAAAAAAAAAAAAAAAGAAAGGACACAATTAAAGTAAAAAGCAACAGAGTAGGAGAAAAAATTTAATTTGCAATACAAATATCTGACAAAAGACTTATATCCAAAATATTAAAAATTTCTACAAATCGATAAGAAAAAAAACTAATTTAAAAATTGGTCAAAAGACAGAAACAGACACTTGACGAAAGAGGATATCCAAATGTCTAATAACATATGTAAAGGTGTTCAATATCATTGGTTATCAGGGAATCACAAATTAATACCACAGTAAGAAACTACTACATCCTTATAAGAACGGTTAAAATTAGAAGATTAACAACCAAGTTGTTATTGGCGAGGATGTAAAGGAACTGGAAATTTCATATATAACTGGGAGTAAAAATTGGTTTAGCTAATTAGGAAACCCAGTGATTCCACTTCTGGACATATACTAAAGAAAGCAAATGCTATGTCCACCAAAAGTTATATTTTAAAAAAAAGCACATACCAGCTTTATTCATTATTTTGTCCCAAACTGGACAAAAACCAGATGTCTGTGAACAGCACAACAGATGAAGAAATAGTAGCAAAAGCATATAATGAAATAACACACAGCAATGAAAAAGAATGAAAAGACTAGTCACACAGTCACAATGGTGAATAAAAGAAGCTAGTCAGAAAATAGAACATACTGTATGATTCCATTCATATGAAATTCAAGAATAAGAAAACTAATATATGGTGATAAGAGGTATGAAGCATGATTACTTTTGGTTGTGGGGTACAAATTGGGAAAAGGCACAAGGGAGCCTCCAGGGGTGCTTAAAATGTTCTATATATTAACCTGTGTGGTTGTTTTACAGGTATATATATATTTGTGTGTTAATCTATTGAGCCGTACATCTTAAGACTTGGGTACTTAACTGATATATTCTTACACAGCAATAAAAAGTTAGGGAAAAAAAAGTCAGCATGTACACAGTACAATCAAGGCACTTATCCTAGTCTTGAGAACCAAGTATAATCTTCTCAGTTGCTGGAGAAGAGCCACCTCTGTTAGTTGCAAGAATGTGGTCTCAGAAGTGGGCAAATACAAATAGAGTGTTCCATACATAGTACAACCCTGCAAGTGTGGCAGAGTATAAAGAATTAGGCACCAGTTCCACTTTCCATTTGAAATGACCTGCTCTCATATATACTGCTTATTTTTCTATTGATATTAGAAACAGAACTTTCAGATAAAAACATTGGAATGAAGTAGTATCACAATCTCCTTTCTCCAATACCTAACAAAATATACAAAACATATGTGTGTGCATGGAATGAGGAAACAGACAAAAATCTACGAATAACAACCGAACAAGCAAGGAAGAATGACTGACCTATAAACTTCAAAGGGTGGTGGTGGAGAATGGGGGATGGGTGGGATAAGGAATGTGAAACAGAAGATTCTGATGTAGTATACAGAGCTGCTAACCAATATACACCTTCATCTACCAAGAAGAGTAATAAGGAAAAGTAAGTAAATAAAATGCAGAGAATGCATTTGTAGCAAAGAAGATCAAAGTTGTAAGTAGACAGCCCTCAGGAAAGTCAAGAAAAACCCCTCAAGAATACAAGATCCTTAGGGCTGACCCATGGCTCACTGGGGAGAGTGCGGTGCTGATAACAGCAAGGCCACAGGTTCGGATCCATATATAGGGATGGCTGGTTGGCTCACTTCGGAGGGCGTGGTGCTGACAGCACCAAGTCAAGGGTTAAGATCCCCTTGCCGGTCATCTTTTAAAAAAAAAAAAAAAAAAAAAAAAGAATATGAGATCCTTTACAGCTAACTGATTTTTGACAAAGGTGCCACAAACACACCCTCTTCAATAAATGGTGCTGGGAAAACTGGATATCCACATTCAGAAGAATGAAATTAGACCCTTTACAATAATAAACCATATACAAAAATCAACTCAAAAGACTTTAATGTAAGACTCGAAACTACGACACTAGTAGAAAAAAACAGGGGAAAGCTCTAAGATACTGGCCTGGGCAATAATTTTTTGGATATGACCCCAAAAGCACAAGCAACAAAAGCAAAAATAGATAAATGGTATTACATAAAACTAAAAAGATCTTAGCAGTCAAGGGAACAATCAACAGAGTAAAGAGATAATCTACAGAATGGGAGAAAATATTTGCAAACTACACATCTAATAAGGGGTTAATATCCAAAATATAAAAGGAACTAAAACAACTCGATAGCAAGAAAATAATCCAATTAAAAAATGGGCAAAGGAACTGAACAGACATTTCCCAAAACAAGACATACAAATGGCCAACAGGTATATGAAAAAATGCCCAACATCACTGATCATTAGGGAAATACAAATTAAAACCACAATGAGATATCACCTCACACTTGTTAAAATGGCTATCATCAAAAAAACAAAAGATAGCAAGTTTTTGGGAGGGTATGGAGAAGAGGGAACCCTCACATGCTGTTGGTAGAAATGTAAATTAGTACAGCCACTATGAAAACTAGTATGAAGGTTCCTCAAAAAAATTAAATATATTATTACCATATGATCCAGCAAGCCTACTACTGGGCATATATCCAAAGGAAATGAAATCAGTATGTCAGGTATCTGCACTCCCATGTTTATTGCAGATGTTATTCACAGTAGTCAAGACATGGAATCAGTTTAAGTGTCCATCAATAGATGAATAAATAAAGAAAACGTGGTATACATACACAATGGAACACCATTCTGCCATAAAAAAAGAAACCTGTCATTTGCGACAACATTAATGAACATGGAGAACATTACGATAAGCGAAATAAGCCAGGCATAGAAAGACACATACCACATGATCTCACTCACATGTGGAATCTAAAATAGTTGATTTCACAGAAGTAGAGCGTGTAGATTGGTGGTTACCAGAGGTTGAGGTAGTTAGCGGGTGAGGGTGGGGGTTGCGGTGATGTTGGTCAAAGCATACAAAATTTCAGTTAGACAGCAGGAGTAAGTTCAAGAGATCTATTGCAAAATATGGTTACTATACTGAATAATATACAGGTATTAGATTCATGGAAAATGCTAAGAGAGTGGATGTTAAGTGTTCTCACCACGAAAATAATAACTATGTGAGATAACGCATATGTTAACTAGCTAGATTTAGTCATTCCACAATGTACTTCAAAACAATATATTGTGAACGGTAAACGCAATTTTATCTGCCAATTAAAAAAAAATTCAAAAGAAAAAGAAATTTGATGTGAAGAAACCCTGTCGTCTGAGTATACAGGACAAAATAAAAAGGTTTTGGTTTTTTTTTTTTTTTTTTTTAAAGATGACCAGTAAGGGGATCTTAACCCTTGACTTGGTGTTGTCAGCACCACGCTCTCCCAAGTGAGCTAACCGGCTATCCCTATATAGGGATCCGAACCATGGCCTTGGTGTTATCAGCACCACATTCTCCTAAGTGAGCCACGGGCTGGCCCCTAAAGAGTTTTTGGTATATTTTAAAAAATAAATAAATAAAAATAAAAGATCTTACATCCTGCTCCAGGGCCTTTGGCAGAGGCAGAAAGAGTCATGAGAACTTACCATCTTCTGGAACTCTGTGTTGTTACTCGGGGAACAAGCAAGGCTCATGAAAATACGATTCATACGAGAATACTGGGAGTGGGCCATTATACCTGATATTGTCCACTCTCTTAAGCCAAGTCCAATTAAGACTATCCTAACTTAATTTTCTACCTCTTTACCCCAATCTTCTTGAGCTATAGACCAGGGATCTCAAACAAAATGGGGACAGATGGTGCTGCAATTAGGCAATCATAATATAGATTTTTGTGATTTTTTTAATTACTTAAAAAAGGAACAAATTATGCAAAACACATTTGAAAAACATAAAGAGAGAACAAAACCTCCCCCTCAAAAACAAAACACATACACACACACAAAACAAAGCCCCAAAATTGGTTGCTTATGAGTGTTCCACGCTAAAAAAATTTAAGACTATAAATTCAAAAGTCTGGTCTAAAGGTAGTAAGTTATCTCAATTTATTGTTCACAGCCAATCACAGACTGAACTCTTTATTCTACTCTTTCCCTACTTCTCACGACTGCACTTGACTAGTCTTTTTTGTGTGTGTGTGGCTGGTCAGTACAGAGATCCAAACCCTTGAACCTGGTGTTCTAACACCACATTCTTTTTTTTTTTTTTTTTTTTTTTTTTGTCTTTTTGTCTTTTTTCGTGACCGGTACTCAGCCAGTGAGTGCACCGGCCATTCCTATATAGGATCCGAACCTGCGGCGGGAGCACCGCTGCGCTCCCAAGCGCTGCACTCTCCCGAGTGCGCCACGGTGCCGGCCCTAACACCACATTCTAACCAATTGAGCAAACCATCTAGCCCTTGCCTAGTCTTAAAAAAATAAATAAAATAAATTTTTAAAAATTCAAGAAATCAAGAGACCAAATATAATGATAAAATACCAAATGAGTGGAAAATGAAGCCAAGGAATCAAATTAAAATTTAAACCAAACTGCAGATCTAATAAATAGTTAGAAACACCAAGCAACAATCACTCAATAACATGAAGGAAAGGCTTTAAAAAAAAAAATCACAATAAATGATAAAGAACAACATTAAAACATCCAGAGAAAAGAACACATACACAGAGGATAGACAAAGACAAGTCAACACTTGAATAACAATTGGAATTGCTGAAGTAAAGGACAAAACAAATGGAACAGGAAATGTATATAGATGTGTAAAATAGAAAAATTTTCTCGCATAAAGGAAAAAATAATCTCAGATTGAAAGAGAACATCATGGGGGAGGGAAGAAAAAAAAAAGAGAGAACATCATAGGTAAACATCATGAAAGACTGATAAAGACCACCAACATCCAGAAATACAATGGTTAAGTCAATCACTTCAATATAATGTAATTATTCTTCAAGCAACAAGTTAGAAAAAAAAGTCATTCACAAGGAGAATATAAAAACATTGACGATATCAAAAGTGTCAGTCTCCCCTTAAGTAGGGAATCAGTTTAAAGGAAAACTGTGGAAACAAATCACTGGACCCCTAAAAAACTTCTATTCGTTTATGCACTGAAATAATTTGTTTCGTGTCAAGAAAAGTCAAAGAAAGTGCTGGTGGATCACTCAATTGGTTAGAGAGTGGAGCTGATAACACTAAAGTCAAGGGTTCAGATCCCCTTACCGGCCAGGTGCCAAAAAACAAAAAAGAAAAGTCAGAGATACAGGAAACTAAACAAAGAATCTGCTTCTTTAATCAAATTGAGATAAATTCTCATTTAACAACAAAATATGACTGTAATAAATGGCACAATTCCTGGGTTGTGTTTTCCTGACATTTCTTTTTTTTTTTTTGTCTTTTTCGTGACCGGCACTCAGCCAGTGAGTGCACCGGCCAGTCCTACATAGGATCCGAACCCGCGGCGGGAGCATCACTGGGCTCCCAGCGCTGCACTCTCCCAGTGCGCCACGGGCTCGGCCCTTCCTGACATTTCTTGCTACAAATCATTTAAAAACCCATCTAAAACGCAAATTTTGCTTGTCAATAACTACAAAAACATGTTTAGATAATAATAATAAATCATAAAGCATGACTGGTATAAAAGATGATGAGTTGTAAATTATATTTGTTGAAATCACTTCAGTATAATTAGTTTCTCTACTCAGTAGTCAATGTCAGCTGACAAAAAAATGTCTATGCAGTTCTGAGAGAGAAAATGGGTGACTTAAGATTACTATTTACAACCATTCTGATGTTTAAGTATATAAAGGCAATAAACAGGCATTCTCAAACATGAAAGAACTCGAGGAATTTAGAATCCAAAGCCCTCTTTAAACAACAAAAAAACTTAACAATGAAATAAATAAAAAAGAACTAGCAGTGAGCACTGAATCCAACTAGATATAAGACTAAGGCTAAACACCAGAGGATTAGAGTGGAATAGCCATGGATCTGAAAAGAAAAATAATATACACAAAATTCAGGAGGTAGATAGTAGAGAAGGGGAGGAAGTTTAAGAGAGCTAATAACCTTATTTTTCAGAGCAGGGAGTCAATTCTAAATCTGAAACGAGTTCAATCTCTCAATAATTTACTTAATCTCTTTTTTTGACCTACCTTAGAAAGATCTTTTAGGAACTCTTAAAGTGAAGAAGAGTATCTAAGATTCATTTTTTAGTTTTACTATAGTTTCATGTTTTAATGCTTCATTCAAGCAAACTTAAAGTTAATATTCAACTGTTATGATTTAAAACTTTAATATTTCATATATATCAAATATGACGTTTTTTAAAATTTCACTTTTATTTTCTTCTAATAAATTCAAATAAAAATAAATATTTTAATTATCAAAATGTTCAGTGTGATCCTGTGCTTAAGAAATTCATTTATTTTAACTATCCATCCAGTCTTCCACTAAATACAAGAGTACTTCAAAAAGTTCATGAAAGCTTTGTTTTATCTTGTAGTTCTATTTTCCCACAAACTTTGTGAAATATCCTCATCTATACACAAAGTTATCTGGAATGCTAATCAAATGTTAGCACCGTTTATACCTAAAGGAGTAAGATCTTGGGTAATTTTTTGCTTTATTCTTTCTACTTTTCTGTATTACTTAAATATTAAATGTTCATATGTTATATTTATCAACATAAAGTCATCATCATTTCTGTTTTTTAATCAGAAAAACAGCTGTTTGACCACTGGAACCTTCTTTCCCTACAGTTCCCCCAACTGGAAGTCCATCCAGGAAAAATATCTTTTAGCCTAGCAAAGAAACTCAATGCAGAAGTGCAGCCATATCAACAAGCACGTAAAACAGCAGCAACAAAGGCTCTCTAGTTTTGAGTGTTCTCTCTTTCGGTTCTATAGTACCTAACTGAACAGACTTGTCTAACCCTTAACAGGTGTATGGTATCTGCAAAACAAGCCCCCAAAGTCTCATACCTTCACAACAGGATGTCCCCCAGTAGATGCTTTTACTGCCCCTCGGCTACCTTCAGTTTCATAATGGGCTCGATGATGAGTTTTAGGTTGCACTTCTATTTTCAGTTCACATTGTCCAAAATGAGTTGGTAAAGGCCAGTCTAGTGGAGGTAATGAAGACGTGCTATAAACAAAACACACGAAGATGAATTTCATCACGCTATTATTGCCAAGCAGTTATTCAAATCACTTCTTTACCAGCACCAACATTTCTTCCTGTGATCTTTGAAACAAAGTATTCCAAAATAAAACTTCACTTAGTAAATTATAACACTGGCTATGATGGGTGCTTAAGTAGTTCTCTAAGCTGAAGAATAAAACATACCCAGTTTGATTTATAAAGTATTTATAAAATACTTTCCGGTTTCCCATATTTTTTCGAAAAGAACAAATCCCAGTAATTTGTAAAACTGTAACTGTTTCTCAACTATGTGTACATAATCACAAAAATAATTCAATTTCTTAAAGCAAAGATGCACATCTTTGTGTGTACATATCAGCACCTAAGTATCTAAATCTCTCTCTCTGTTCAGTATATATATATTTCTGCCCACCCTGATATGTATCTGTAAAAGTCATTCTATTGTACACATAACTTTTCCCCACTTCTTTCCTACTGCTCTTTTCCCCATCTCTGAAAAATTGCTTATATTAAGCAATATATTGAAATTTGGGGTAAAAATTTAATTCAGTACATACTTCACTGAAAAAATATAAGGCCTATTACTATAGCATCTCTAAATGTCAATAAGACATTATTTTTGCTTGGTTAGTAAGACAATTTAACAGCGGAAAGGACTAAAGGGCCATTTAGCTATATTAACACTGAAAATAAGGAATTAGAAAACAAACAACTTATATGTCCAAGGTCAAATAAAATTTCTAAATTACTTCATTGCTTCCTTCAATGACCTCAGCTTAGCTTTAAGGCTTCCTACTGTAAAGCTCAAAGGTATTTATTTTTATTAGTTTGAAATAACATCAACTCTCAGCTAGTTATGTACTTGTTCTTCAGGCTAAAGAAAACCCCTAGAAAGATTAAGATAAATTTCAGAAGCAGAATGACAGATTCAAAGGTGATTTCAGGGCTGGCCCTGTGGCGCACTCGGGAGAGTGCAGTGCTTGGGAGCGCAGCGGTGCTCCCGCCGCGGTTCGGATCCTATATAGGGATGGCCGGTGCGCTCACTGGCTGAGCGCGGTGCAGATGAACCCACGCCAAGGGTTACGATCCCCTTACCGGTCTCAAAAAGACAAAAAAAAAACAAAGGTGACTTCAATACCATAATTCCACATTATATTCGTCTAGGATCCAGAAATAAACATTCACACTAATGAAAAAGCATTTTTTAAAAAAACCCTAACAGATACAACTCCACGTAGTCTTTTAATACATAATAAAGTCTAGTCTTTTTTAGCCAACTATAGACTAGATCTATTCTTTAAATAGTATTTTGACAAATGATAAACAATTTGGAAAATAAAGTTATTACACTATGAAAAGCCATAAAGGAAAAAAGAAATTTGAATACATACAATTTTAAAATTCCTCTATGGCAGGGCATGGTGGCATGTGCCTATAATCCCAGCTACTCAGAAAGCTGAGGCTGGAGGATCACTTGAGCCCAGGAGTTCTGGGCTGTAGTGCGCTATGACGAATGGGTGTCCCCACTAAGGCACAGCACACTACGGCATCATCATGGTGAAATCCCAGGAATGGGGGGGGGACCACCAGGTTGCCTAAGGAGGGGTTACCTAGCTCAGGTCAGAAACAGAGCATGCAAAAATTCCCATGCTGATCAGTTGTGGGACCACGCCTGTGAATAGCCACTGAACTCCAACCTGGGCAACAATGCAAGACCTCCATCTCTTTAAAAAAAACATTATAAACTTATAAAGTCAAAAGACAAATATAAATTATGGAAAAAAACACTTGCCACAAATATGACAACGCAATTTAACTCATATACTGAGCTCTTAAAAATATAATAAGCCAAATCCCGATTAATTTTATTAGTAATTTAATTCATTCTATAATCCACCTTTTATAAGAAGCTTTTCTAGATAAGAAAATTCCTTCTAAGAATTCTTAAATGTAATTTATACAATTCATTACCTAAACACTTTAAAAATTATATTTAGCCTACAAATATATAGATAATGTAGTTACATGCCAATGACCCATAAGAATGAAAAATGACCAGCAGCATTTCCATCAACTCACCGAAATATAGGGGTGTGGCCAGGCTTTGGTTTGCTCCAGGTAAAAGGTGAAGGAACTGAAAGAAATTGGTCACCAGATGAATCTTTCTTTAAAGGATACTGAGATCCAAGGCCATCATCTATTAAAGTCTCCCGAGATGGGGATAAACTCCCTTGGTCATCTGCACAGAGCTCTAATTTTCCTGGTAGTATGGCAGCTTGATCTTCAGAAGTCTTCCTTGTTTTCAGAGGGATATCGGTCTCCACACAGTACTGAAATGGAAAGAGTAAAGGACCAAGACCTGATCCACTGTGGACAGAAGCACTGAGCCAGGTATCTTCTGTTACACTTCCCCTGGGGGAGTGACCAGGAGAAGGAACGGGTGAGTGATGGGGTGAAAGGGACCCAGCATAACAAACTTCAGCACTGGAGTGCCGCCGTTTCCCACAGGGGGAGGTGGGCCTCGATGAGGGTCCTGAGGCTGGCCTGGGGCTCAGCCAATTCTCATCTGTGACACTGGATCTAGGAGAATGGCAAGGAGATTGCCTTGGTGACAAGGAGTGTCCAAATCCATACTGTTGATGCCAGGACTCTTCTCCAGGGCAGCCTCCTGGAGAGCCACCAGGAGAAGTCAAAGGGGAACCAAGAGTAAATCGAGCAGCAGCTTCATTCAACTCCGAGTCCACATCATCATAAATGTGTGAAAGAGATTCACAAGAAGACGCATCTGAGAACCAGCTCCTAGAAGAGATGCTGCTGGCAGGACTAGGACTAAGAGAAGACTCCCGATAGGATGGCTCAAGAGGAAGATAGAGATGATCTCTAGAAGGCCTTTCCAAATATTCCCTTTCTGGGTCATTTATGTGTAGGTCATCTTCATGTGCATCTATTTCTTGATGACAGTTTGGAGAGATGGATGTAATTTGAATACTTGGGCACTCAAAGGGTTTGGGACCACCTAATGAGCTGTATTTAGATTCAGGAATCTCACAATTTCCTTCATAGTTTTTGTGACCTTGGAGCTGAAACGATGGTGACAAAACAGAAGAGTGAGACGGTAATCCATGATGTGGTAAGCAAAGTGGTGAGTTTAAAGTAGATGGAGGTGGATCTACATTAAAGATGTAAATGGATGCACAATCATCTGGCTCAAGATCTATGGGGGGGAAGCAAAAAATTTTTTAAATCAACAGAACAAGAAATTATAAATTTTAGATGTATAAATTACTAGATGAGAAAGCAAACAATAAAAATCTTGAGAGAAAAAAGTGAGACATAAAACGTACATCATTAGCTCCACTAAAAAGTTGGCATGATTTTATTTAATGCAACTGGTTACTTCTGCAGATATATGTAATTATTACATGTTTACATATAAAGTTATATGTTTTTTCTATTTTTCTTTATTTTCACATTTCCTAAGATGAGAATCAGAAAACATTATAATCTGAAAATAATAAAAGTTTTCATAAAAGAAATAATCATATCCATAATTCTGAAAAACATTCACAGAATTATAGGATGATATAATCATATAAACTGAGTCTCATTTGGGATGTGAGGTTAAAAAGAAGTAATGGATAAAACAGGTTCTTTGAAAGGCTATTTTAGTTATATGTATATATACCAAGTTAATTAACGAAAACGATTACAGACTCAAACTCAGGAGACCTAGAATTTACTCTACCTCTGCCACTAACTGTGAGCTCTCTTGGTCATATCATTTTACCCCTCTAGGCCTCAGTTTCCTTGCAGTAAAATTCAAGATTTCTCTTTTCTTTAAGGAAATTTTTATGATGAACAGTGACAGCTCTTTACTCTGTACTCATACCATCAAAAATTCCTATCTCTGGGTAGGTCAGTTAGCTTGGTTGGTTAGAGCAAGGTGCTGATAACACCAAGGCCCAGGGTTCAATCTCTGTACCACCTAGCCACCCCCCGCCCCCCAAAATTAATATCTTTGCTCATAGCAGACCAGGTTACAAAAGCCACATTGGACTCATTAGCTCACTAGAAAACAACTCATCAAAGCTTTTAACTTATGATTGGTCATGAAAGTAATCTTCACAAAGACAGAACTTTTAAAATTCACCCCTTGCTGGAATATTTAACACTAAACAAGCCCTACCAGGTTACCTACTGAGAGTGTTTACAGCAATAATGGTATTTTGCAACTTCACTTTTTAGGAAGGAGTGACTGTTATCCATTTTAACAAAAATACTAAGCCCTAATATGAGGTGCTGGTTAAACATCTTCACGTTTTCCAAGGAGATCATCATTGGGAGACCAAAGATAAAACTGTTCATAGGTACAACAGAGAGAAGCACAAATCTTCAGCCTCTTCTCAAAAGTACTGAAGGAGATCACATCATTTCATTACATTAGTTTCCCTGAAACACAATGTATAACTCTTGAGGCTCCAGGTGTTGTCATTAGCCAGCATCCTGTAATTTAACTATCTCCATAAACCCTAGATTTTGGAACATTTAAGATGCTCTGTGTTTACTGAACACGTACACTAAAGAGTTTTTACATGCATCAAAACACCAAAACAAAACCTCCTCAGTTTAAACCTATCTCTACCATTCCATAGCTATGCAAACTTGGAAAAGTTACTTAAAATGCTTGAACCTCAGTTTTCCGGTCTATAAAACTGGCAGGAGGTGAACAGAGTATCATCTGAAACACATAGGACCATTTTAAGACAAGCAACTTCACACTTGTGTGTGTATATACATTTTTTTTTGAGGGGGGCGGCTGGCTGGCTGATATGGAGATCTGAAACAATCACTAATATTTAGCAAGAACACAATATAGTCAATTCTTTTTTTTTTTGGTTTTTTAAGTGTAAGATGGGCATGTCATATTACACTTTTTTAAAAACTCTGAAGTATTTCCTAATAAATGTAAACACCTTTTTAAGTACACCACTCTCCCTCACTCTTCCACTTACTGAAACAAGAGCAGTAGGAAGTCAGAGCTCCAAAGAAGAAAACCCACATGTGGTTGAGACAAAAAGATTCAGGAAAAAGCTATTGAAAATAAACATTAACAACAAAAATGGGTTTGGGGTAAAATGGAGAAGGACTGCTAATGGGTATTGGGTTTCTTTCTGGGGTAATAACTGATTTAGAACACAATCAATGTTTTCTAAAATTGACTGGTAATGGTTGCACAATTCTGTGAATATACTAAAATCACTGAATTGTACACTTTAAATAGGTGAATTATATGGTTTGTGAATTATATCTCTAATAAAGCTGTTACAAAAATATATAATAGAAGACATAATAGGGGAGAAAACCCCATTGACAATAGCAACAAAGATTAAATAACTGTACTAAGAAATATAAAAAACCAATAGGAGAAAAAGTTTTAAATACTGATGAGAGACACAAAAGTCGACTTGAATAAATGCAGGTATCTTTTGTTCTTGAATAAGATGACTTAATATTATAAAGATGACAGTTCTCCCTAAATTGATTTATAAATTCAATATAATACCAACAAAACACCAACAAGCTATTTTGTAAAGTTAGACAAACTGATATTAAAGTTTATATGGAAAAAATATTATGCAAGAATAGTCAGGAAGGGCCGAGCCCGTGGCGCACTTGGTAGAGTGCTGCGCTGGCAGCGCGGCGACGCTCCTGCCGCGGGTTCGGATCCTATATAGGACTGACCGGTGCACTCACTGGCTGAGTGCCGGTCACGAAAAAACGACAAAACAAAAACAAAAACAAACAAAAAAAAAAGAATAGTCAGGAAAATAGTGAAAAAGAAAAACTACAAAGGACGATGAGTCCTACCAGACATTAAAACATACTGTGAAGCCTCCATATAAAACAATGTGTTGGGGCTAGTCAACAGTAGCACAGTTGGTTATAGCGCAGTGTTATAACACCAAGGTCAAGGGTTCAGATCCCTATACCAGCCAGTCGCCAAAACAAACACAAAAACACAACAGTGTTACTACCACACAGACAACTGGACCAGTGAAATAACAGAAAGTCCAGAAACAGACCAAGTACATACAAAAATTTTATATATTGATAAAGGTGGCAACATGGACTTTTTTAATAAATGGTACTGGACAACTGGGTGGCCATTTGGAAAAAGATAAAATTAGATCCATATCTCACACCACATATAAGAATAAACTCAAATAGATTAGGACTCTAAAAAGTAAACCATGCAAGTATTAGTAGAAAACATAGGTAAATTCCCCTTTAACCACAGCAGAAGGAAAGACTTTCTATTTCTTGAAATCCAGACACAATTTTTAAAAATCTGATAAATTTAACTACATAAAAATAAAATATCTGCATGGCAAAAAAAACCATAAAGTCAAAAGAAAACTGACAAACTAGGAGAATATATCTGCAACATATATCTCAAAGGGCTAATATCCATATTATATAAAGAACTCTTAAAAATTAAGGGACAAAGGACCAAAAAGACCAAAAACCTGACAGGAAAATGGAGAACAAAGAACTGAACAACTAATTTATAAAATAAGATATAAAATGTCCCTCAGCCAATATGAAAAATTTCAAAATCACTCATGGAGAAATGTAAATGGACACAATACTGAGATACTGTTTTTGGCTTATCAGATTGGCAAAAATTTTAAATATATCTACATTCGGTAAACATGATTGTGAGAAAACAGGCATGTCCATACATTACTAGTGGGAATGTAAA
This sequence comes from Cynocephalus volans, assembly GCF_027409185.1. Lineage (NCBI taxonomy): Eukaryota > Metazoa > Chordata > Mammalia > Dermoptera > Cynocephalidae > Cynocephalus > Cynocephalus volans. The sequence goes on from NC_084469.1 coordinate 131,788,822, forward strand.
AAGGATGGCCACTCTGAAAATGTCTGACAGTTTCTTATAAAATAAAACATACACTCACATATAAGTCAGCAATCCCACTCTTGGGTATTTACCCTTGAGAAATCAAAACTCATTCACACCAAAATCTACAGACAAAGGTTTATAGAATTCTAGTTATAATTGCTATAAAACAGAAATAACCCAAATGTTCAATAAGTGAATAGAGGGCTGGCCAGTTAGCTCAGTTGGTTAGGGCACAGTGTTACACCACCAAGGTCAAGGGTTCGGATTCCCTACTGGCCAGCTGCCAAAAAACAAACAAAAAATAAGTGAATGGATAAACCATGGTACGCATTCATATACTGGAATACAACTAAGCAACAGAAAGGAATGAACTACAGTACTGATAATGCAACAACTTACAAAGGCATTATGCCCAGTGAAAGAAGCCAGTCTCAAAAGTTTATATATGGTATAATTCCATTTATATGACATTCTCAAAGACAACAAAACTATAGTGACAGAGAACAGATCAGCAGCTGCCAGGGGTTAGGGGTGGGGATAGGGTGTGACTATAAAAGGAGAGAGCTTTTTAGGGTGACAGAACTGTTCTATATGTTGATTATAGTTGTGGTTACACAAATTTATTAAAATTCACAGACCTGTATACCAAAAAAATTACCAATTTTACTGTATCTTAACTTTTTAAATTAAGTTATAAAAACCAAAAAAAGGAAAAAGGAAAAAAAAAAGAATGAGGGCATATAAAAGAAGTCAACTTGAAAAGCCTCCCAATAGCCAAACCTGACAAATTGAGGAAGAATAAAATAGACAGTACTGGATGATAACCCACAGAATCAAATATCCATTAGTCCATACCAATTAACATTTGAATAAATAAGTGAATGAATGATATGAGCAATGCTTCCTTACAGAAGAATTCCAATTAATAAATATATAATCATGAGAGAAATACATCATTCGGCAAATACCACAATAATAACAATTACAGCAATATCACCCAGGATACTAAAGCTAGTGAGTAAAAATCTTAGCATAGTTTCAAAGTATCTCAAGATATTTATCGATTAAAAAGGAAGAAACAGAAACTTTACAGTGAAAGAACTAGCAGACACCAAGGTTTAATTTACATTCACTAGTAAGAATACATATCAATATCATGTACTCCATGATACAACACACCAGGAAGACATAAGATCATTTCTGTGGTAGTGTTACCAAAAAGCACAATATCAATCTACTAATGAGAAAATATCAAACAAACCCAAACCAAAAGACATTCTACAAAATAACTAACCAGTACTCATCAAAAGTATCAAGGTCATGAAAGATACGAAAGGAATGAAGAATTGTCACAGATGAAAGCCATGAAAAGAATGAAGAATTTTCACAGATGAGACACAGATGAGTGCAGCCAGGCCAGACTGCAAGGGTGGCAGCCTCTGTGGCCCTGCACTCGTCTGAGCGCCCCAGCAAATACTGTCCCTCCTGGAAACTCCTGATACACAGAAAACTTAGACAACCACTGTTATACAGAACGATCTCCAAAGTAGGATGGTAAGGGAAACATAAAAGATACGGGATAGTGGGTATAGTATTCTACCACCACTTACATAAAAATAAGAGAGAGAAAACTGTATGCTTACATATACATGGATTATCTCTGAAAGGGCACATAAGACAGGTAACATTGGCTTCATCTTGGAGGTAAACTGGATGTTAGGAAATAGCTGCACGTGGAAAGCTTTTCGCTATTGTATTTTTGTACCTTTGCAATTTTTAATCATACGAATGTACTATCTATTCAATAAATTAATAAAAATAATGCAGGCTTAACTTGGAACATCTCTAGGAACAGGACCTGGGTAGAATGAGCAGACTCAAGCTTTACTTTATACACATCTGTGTTACAGATCCCTTGATAAAAGTTGGTTATTTTTTTATTTTTTAAAAGATGACCGGTAAGGGGATCTTAACCCTTGACTTGGTGTTGTCAGCACCACTCTCTCCCAAATGAGCTAACCAGCCATCCCTATATAGGGATCTGAACCGATGGCCTTGGTGTTATCAGCACTACACTCCCCCAAGTGAGCCACGGGCTGGCCCCAAAAAGTTGGTTATTTTTTTTAAAGAATGGAAGAAAACACATACACAAACCAAAATAAACAAATTTACCCACATGAGCTACAGGGAAGTAAGTATAAAATATTTGTTAATTTGAAATATCAGTAAAATTTCACCTGTCAGGTCTTCAATTCCAATTCCAGGTAAAAATCCTATTGAAGTCTTTTATTATTATGCAAGGCCATTTTCACTGAAGCATTATTTGAAACAGAAAAGACCCAGGACAACCTAATGTTCACTAGTAGAGAGATAATTAAATACATTATAGAATGATCTTTCTATAAGAATTCTACACAGCAGCTGGAAAGAATGCAAGACCTGTATATGTGAACATGGAAGTAACTCCATGGAATATTACTGAGTGAAAAACAAATTACATTTAGCAAAAAAAAAAAAGAAAGAAAATACAGGTATTATGGATTGATTGAATTGTGTCCCCCAGAGTTCATATATTAGAAGCTTAATTCCCACTGTAATGTTGAGGGTGGAAAACCCTATTATGGTCATTGAAAGGTGGGGCCTTGAAGAGGTGATTAGATTGTAGGACCATGTACTACTGAATGAATTAATAATGGTGATCGGAGGCGTGGTTCTGAGGGCTTTAAAAGGAGAGTGCATCGGGCTGAGCCCGTAGCGCACTTGGTAGCGTGCTGCGCTAGCAGCGCGGCGACGCTCCCGCCGCCTCGGGTTCGGATCCTATATAAGGATGACCGGTGCACTCCCTGGCTGAGCGCCGGTCACGGGAAAAAAAAAAAAAAAGGAGAGTGCATGAGGAACTAGCACTCTCTCTGCTCTGCCATTTCTGCCATGTGACACCCTGGGTCACTGTCACCACCACCAAGGCCTTTACCAAATGTGTTCCCTAGACTTTGGACTTCCGAGCCCGTACACAATAAATTTTGTTTTCTTACAAATTACCCAGTTCCAGTTATTTTGTTATAAGCAACAGAAACAGATGAATACAACGGGGAAATGTGTACAGGTAGCATGATGCCAAGAATAAAAATTCTATATGTGCATCTTTGGATGTGTGTGTGTATCCATATGTGCATGTATGTAGGTATCTTCAGTGCTCTGTAAAAGGTCAGAAAACAGTTAACAAAGTAGTTACTAGTGAGAGACAGCAATTCATTATTATATGAACAATAAATTATTTTGCAATTTAAAAAATGATAAAGGGAAAGTTCTTCTTTCTCCTAGTATGTAGAAAGTTAAATAGAATGCAGCTCCAATCTTAAGGAAAAAAAGTCCACATAAACTACAAAATCATGACAGACATCTCCTAGGAACAGCAGGACAAGAGCATGGCACCTGATACATAGTTGTAATTCACTGTATAACTGTAATTAATACTCAAAATTAAGATTTTTTTTGATAAGGAAAGTGACAAGATTAGCCTTGTTAAAGGAAATTAACTCCAGCAACAATGTGACAGAAAAACAGAGTGAAAGAAAAATGGAGTCACCCCTGCTAAGTTCCACATCACCAAAACTAAACCAAGTTGTGGTCCGACCTTCCAAGAAATCAAGAGAGAGAGAGAAAACAGCCAATTTCCCAAACAGGCCACTTTAAATCTTCAACAGGCATGATGATGAAGTTCCCTCTGCTTTAATCCTTACAGAAAAAGGATAGCTTGAAGTGAGCTGATGTTAAATAATCAGTTATTTTTCTATTGTTCTGTCTCCCTGTCCCCACCTTACAAGGAAAGTAACTTTGAAATGACCAGTCCACATTTTGTTCTTTGTTTCTGCTGTCTTCAGCCAGAAAAGGTCTATGTAACCAATCTCTTCTGCAAGGCTAACACTCATTCTATTTTATGGAATGAAGTGTCATCCAATTCTAGAATCACAATAAAGCCAGTTGAGAATTTTTAATTTGTTGTAATTTTGTCCTTGACAACAACTTCATGAGTGTGATATTTTGTTTTTGTGTTGTTTTTTTTTTTAAAGAAGACCGGTAAGGGGATCTTAACCCTTAACTTGGTGTTGTCAGCACCACGCTCTCCCCCAAGTGAGCTAACCGGCCATCCCTAGATAGGGATCCAAACCTGTGGCCTTGGTGTTATCAGCACCACACTCTCCCGAGTGAGCCATGGGACGGCCCCTGAGTGAGATATTTTGAAATACAGTATGTGTTTGGTCTTGGTCCTGTTCCTGCCCCTTTGCCGGCACAATACTCCAAAAATCCTTAGACTCTCCAAAAGTGCTGTCTTTTTGTATGCTAATGAGTAGCTTCAGGATGGAAAAACCAAAGCAGGATTAGAGAAAAAGGATTAGAGGGGAACTGAAGATTAGTCGGTCACCAATGGCCCATGATTATTTACTCAATCATGCTTATGTAATGAAGCCTCCATAAAAACCCAAGCGGACTGTTTTCAGAGAGCTTCTGGATAGGTGAACACATGGAGGTTCCTAGAGTGTGGCACACCTGGGGAGGACATGGAAGCTCTGACCCCCTTCCCCCATGCCTTGCCATATGCATCTCTTCCCAAGCTGTATCTTTTACAATAAACCAGTAAATGTTAATTAAGTGTCTTCCTGAGTTCTGAAAGTCATTCTAGTGAATTACTGAACCTGAGGTGGGGATTGGTGGAACCCCCAAATTTATAGTCAGTGGACATCTGAAGTGGGGGCAAATCTCATTGGACTGAACCTTTAACCTGTGGAGTCTGAATCCAGGATTAGTGTCAGAATTTGAATTCAATTGTTGGACACCTAGTTGGTGTCAGGGAATCAGAGAAATGTAGAACCACTTACACATTAATACCACCACCTTTGCCTGTCTCCCTAACTAGCGCCTTACCAATGACACAGCATTTCTTTCAAACCCAAAAAAGATGAGTCAATCTTTTTTTTTTTTTTTTTTTTTGGTCTTTTTCGTGACCGGCACTCAGCCAGTGACTGCACCGGCCATTCCCATATAGGATCTGAACCCGCGCGGCGGGAGCGTCACTGCGCTCCCAGCGCCGCACTCTCCCGAGTACGCCACGGGCTCGGCCCATGAGTCAATCTTTGAAAATAAATTTTAAACAAGCTGGTTAAAAGTTCTTTTTGTTTGGTTGGTTGGTTTTTTGCAGCTGGCCAGTATGGGGATCTGAACCAGTGACCTTGGCATTATAAGGCTGCACTCTAACCTACTGAGTCAAAGGTTGTTTTTTTAGTAAGAGCTAAAACTATAAAACTCTTAGAAGAAAACATAGGAGAGAAAAGCTTCATGACATTGGATCTGGCAATGATTTCTCAGATATAACACCAAAAGCACAGGCAAGAAAAGTAAAAATAAGTAAAGTGAACTACATCAAAATTTAAAACTTCTGAGCATCAAAGGACACTGTCAACATGGCAAAAAGAAAACCTACAGAACAGGAAAAAATATTTGCAAATCATATATCTTATAAAGAGTTAACACTGAGAATCTAAATAACTCCTACACCTCAACAACCAAAACCAAACAACTCGATTAAAAAATGGATAAAAGATTTGAATAGTCATTTCTCCAAAAAAGATACACAAATGGACAAAAAGCACATGAAAAGATGCTCATTACTAATCATTAGGAAATGCAAATCAAAACCACAATGAAATTCTACCTCATATCCATTAGAATGGTCACTACTTAGGGCCGCCTGTGGCTCATCTGGGAGAGTGTGGTGCTGATAACACCAAGGCCACGGGTTCGGATCCCTATACAGGGATGGCTGGTTAGCTCACTTGGGATAGCCTGGTGCTGACAACACCAAGTCAAGGGTTGAGATCCCCTTACCAATCATCTTTAAAAAAAAAAAAAAAGAAAGAAAGAAAAAGAAAATAACCCCAGAAAGTAAGTGCTGGCAAAGATGTGGAGAAATGGAGAAATGCATATTGATGTGTTGTAACTTTTTTTAAAAATTACCAGTGCATACCTACCATGTCAAAACAGGAAAAGTAGACTCTGAATGTTGCTCTTCTAAAGCACATTGGAGCATGTGTTATTTTGTTATCAAATTAAATAGCAAAGCATTGTGTTTGTCATGAAACATTATAGCCATGCTAAAAGAATGTATATATAGTTAAATTAATTTACTTTTAGTTCACATGCACTGACTGCACATATTTATGATGTACAGAATTATGTTTCAAAACATATTTACAATGTGTGATCAAATCAGGGTAATGAACACATTCATTACTGTAAAAAATGATCATTTCTTTGTGATGAAAGCATTTGAGTTCCTCTCTTCTAGCCATTTGAGAACATACAATAAATCACTGTTAATTACACATGCCTAGCACTACTGTAGACCACTAGAACTTATTTTTCCTATCTAGCCGTAATTTTGTATCTTTAACCAACCTCTCCCTACCCCTCCTTCCCCTCTAAAAGAATATATATCAGTATTATTATAGTAAGCATTCATCACAATACTCCTAACTCAGAGAAGAACAAAAAAATTCAAAATTTAAAAATATATTTTATCACAGCAGGATTTCTTCCCCAAAATAAAAATGAGACTGTAGCCAAAGAAACTTTCTTTTTTGTGTGTGTTCGTGTGTTTTTTTTGTGTGTGTGTGTGTGTGGCTGGCCAGTAAGGGGAGCCGAATCTCTGACCTTGGTGTTACCAGCACTATGCTCTAACCAACTGAGCTAACCAGCCAACCCCCAAAGAAAGTTTGTGAATGGCTTACTTGTTAGCCCAGCAAAGAAGGCCATTTATTGATGGTGAATCATTTAAATTGTGTTTGATTGCAGCGAATGAAGAAATGTATTCAGAGAAAAACTTATTCAAGAATATTAGCCATCCAACAAGAAGAGTTGGTTGAAAAATTGAGAACATTAGTAGCAACATCAATAGGCAATTTACAAAATAAGGTAAATGATTCCTTTAACAGTGGTTTTCCTTGGCTCTTGGTGGGTTACCAGATGTTACCAATTCTGCTCAGCAGTTATTATTTAGAGTCAATGTAAAGTTTAAAGTGACAGAAGAATTAGCCTCCATGAATAGTGTGTAAGGAACAACCTCAGAAAAGAATATTTTCAAAGATGTTGAGAAAGCACTACTTTAGTACAAGACAACCCAAGTGGACTCTGTTAGGATGTGTTACAACTGGTGTTTGGTAAAAACATGTATGAGAATAGAATGATAATAAGAATACTATGAACAAATTGTATACCAAATTAGATAATGTAGGAGAAATGGGCAAACTCCTAGAGACAAAGAAATTAACAAAACTGACTCAGAAGAAATAGAAAATCTCAACAGACCTATAACAAGCAAAAAGATTAAACCAGTAGTCAAAAATCTCCCAACTAAAAAAGTCCAGGATCGGATGACTTCACTCATGAATTCCACCAAACGTTTAGAAAAGAATTAACAAAAATTCTTCTCAAACTCTTCCAAAAAAATAGAAGAGGAGGGAACACTCCTTAACATACTCTGAGGCCAACATTTCCCTAAAACCAAAGCAAGACCAAGATACCACAAGAAAACTACAGACCAATATCCCATATGAATACAGACACAAAAACCCTCAATAAAATACTAGCAAACAGAATCCGTATCAAGTGCAAGCTGCCAATGAGCTCAATCATTAGAGCCATTCAGTCAGTTGGTTAGAGTGCGGTGCTGTTAACACCAGGGTCCAGCGTTCAATCCCTGTATCGGCCAGCTACCAAAAAAAAAAAAAAGTACCAACCGGGATTTAGCTTAGGAATGCAAGGGTGGTTCAACAAGTGCAAATCAGCTGATGTAATATACTACATTAGTAGAATGAAAGGAAAAACATGATCACCTCAATTGCAACAGAAAAAGCATTTGACAGAATTCATCTTTTCATGATTTAAAAAAACAAAAACCAAAAAACATGAGCAAACTAGGAATAGAAGGGAACTTCCTCAACAAGATCAAGGGCACTTATGAAAAACCCACAGCTAATATCATACAGTTGGCGCTCTGTATCAGCATCCACAGATTCAACCAACTGCCAGTCAAAAATATTTGGGGGAAAAAAGCAATAAAAAATAACGATATGAAAATTAAAAATACAATACAGTATAATAACTATTTATACAGCATTTACATTGTATTAGATATTATAAGTAATCTAGAGATGGTTTAAAATATGGGAGGATGTACCTATGTACATGCAAATACTATATACCATTGTACATAAGGGACTTAAGCATCTGTGGATTTTGGTATCCAAGGGCAGAGTCCCAGAACTAATTCCCCACGGATACTGAGGGACTAATGATGAAAGACAAAGGTTTCTCCCTAAGATCAGGAACAAAAAAAGGATGCCTGCTTTCACCACTGCTATTCAACATTGTACTGGAAGTACTAGCCAGAGCAATTAAGCAATAAAAAGAAATGAAAGCTTCCAAACTGGAAAGGAAGAAGTAAACCTATTTCCATTTGCAGCTGACATGATTCTATATATAGTAAATCCCATCGGATGCACAAAAAACTACTACCACTAATAAATGAATTCATTAAAGTTAAAGGGTAAAAGATCAACACATAAAATTCCACTGTGTTTCTATACACCGCAATGAGTGATCTGAAAAGGAAATTTAAAAAACAATTCTATTTATAATAGCCTCCAAAAGAATAAAATACCTAGGAAAAAATTTAATCAATGAAGTGAAAGACTTGTATGCTAAAAACTATAAAACATTGCTGAAGGAAATTAAAGAAAATCTAAATAAATGGCAAGCCTCCCTGTGTTCATGGATTGGAAGACAACATTGTTAACATGGCAATACTCCTCAAAGTGATCTACAGATTCAATACAATCCTACCAAAATTTCAATGGCTTTTTCTGCAGAAATGGAAAGGCCAATTCTCAAATTTATATGGAAATGCAATGAGCCTGGAACAACCCCTGAATAGCCAAAACAACATTGAAAAAGAAAAACAAAATAGGACTCACACTCCAAAACTTACTACAGAGGAACAGTAATCAAACCAGTGTGGCACTGGTATAAGGAATAAAATTGAGAGTCCAGAAATAAACCCAATTTTTGACAGGGTGCTAAGACTTTAAGTGAATAGTCCCTTCAACAAAAGGTGCGGGGACAAGTGGATAACCACATACACAAGAATGAAAGTGAACCCCCACTTCACACCACATACCAAACTCAACTCAAAATGGATCAATAACCTAAATATAAGAGCTAAAACCATAAAACTCCTAGAAGTAAACATAGGAGTATGCCTTCATGACCTCATAGTTGGCAAGGAACTTTTAGATTTAACACTAAAAGTACAAGCAACAAAAGAAAAACTAGATCAGTTGAAATTAGTCAAAATTAAAAATGTTTGTGCATCAGAGAACACTGTCAAGAAAGTGAAAAGACAACGTACAGAATAGGAAAAATATTTGCAAATCATATATTAATAAGGGTTTCATATACAGAACACATAAAGAATTCTTACAACTAAACAACAAAAAGACAATCAATCAAACCAATTAAAAATTGGGCAGAGGCTGGCTGGTTAGTTCAGTTGGTTAGAGTGTGGTGTCAATAACACCAAAGTCCCGGGTTCTATCTCTGTACTGGCCAGCCACCCCCACCCCCAAAAAAGGCAAAGCACATGAATAGACATTTCTTCAAAGAAGATATACAGATAACCATCAGGCACATGAAAAGATGTTCAACATCATTCCTCATTAAAGAAATGCAAAATCAAAACCACAATGAGATACCAATTCACACCCACTAGGATGGCTTAAATTAAAAACAAAAGAAAACCAAAAAACAGAAAATAACAAGTATTGGTGAGGATGTGGAGAAACAGGAACCCTCACACATCAATGGTGACAATGTAAAGTGGCGCAGCAGCTGTGGGAAACAGTTTGACAGGGCTTCAAAAAGTTAAATGTAGTATTAACATATGACTGAGCAATTCCACTCATAGGTATATATATATATATATATATACAAGAGGAAAAAAACATGTCTACACAACAACTTGTACATGAATGTTTACAGCAGCATTATTCATAATAGCCAAAAGGTAGAAACAACCCAACTGTCCATCAATGGATGAATTGATAAGCAGATTGAGATACATACACAAAACGGAATATTATTCAGCCATTTTATGAAAATAGGGAGTGATTACATAAGAGGTATGGGTTATTTCTACGGGGTGATGAAAACATTTTGAATCTAGAGAGAGCTGCTGGTTGCACAACATTGTGAATACACTAAATACCACTTAATTGTGTATTTTTAAATCGTTGATTTTATGGTACATGCATTTCAGTTCAAAGAAAAACTAAAACAAATTGAAAGAATTTCCAGGTGAAAAAAGAGGATTGAAGACACATTTACCCACGCCCTCCTGAAACTCTACTAAATGACAGTAAAAGGATTTTTTAGGGGTGTAAACTTATGAGAACAACAGGGAAAAAAAAATCAGGAGATGAAACCATAGCAACAAAATTTTTAGAAGCTGGAGCACAGGACACTTGATAAATGATTTAGCACCTGAATAAGCTAAAACTTAAGCCAGCAGTGAGGGAAGCCAAGAAGAAAATGGATTTGCAACAAAGAACCTCAAACATTCAGGAAATGCACTACCAGGTACTTTTGAACGTGGAGGTGAAGCCAAAGCTGAAAACAAGATTGGTATAAAGTTTGTTTTAATGAGTAGCTAACCCTCTTCTCAATTTCCCTCACTCTCCTCACTGCTGGATGGCTTTTCCTTTAGGCAGAAGACTGGAATTTTTCTGGAGAGGTAAAAAAAAAAAAAAGAAAGGGGTAACTGAAAATCTGAGTAACCATACTAAAAACAGAATGATGAAATAAAAATCTCTCTAAAACTTGTATGTTGAAATCCTTAGTACTTTTCCTGCCCTTGGCTGACAGCATAATGGTCTTATATTCTGCAGGCAATGACTGGACTATTCTCTTTGGAATCTGATTAGCCTCAGGGAGAAGACCTACAGATAATGACCTCAAGGGTAACCTAGTAAAACCACCTACAACAAGGCCTGCAGTTAGCAAATGCCACTTGTGATCACAGAGCTGCCAATAAGATTTTGGTACCCCATTTTTAAAAATAAGAGGAAAAAAAGAAAAAAATTTCTAGTACCCTGAGCCAAGGAAAAGAAAGAAGGAAAGAAGGAGAGAAGGAAGGAAGGAAAAAATATACAGAAAAAAAGACTGCAATAAGGTAGAAACCCCAAACATAAAAACAAAACCTATCCTCAATATTCTCAGAGAGAAAAGAAGATATTACAACTGTGAAACAAGAACTGATTATTTATAAAGAGCCTCTAGAAATTAAAAGTTACTTATTTTATTATACAAATAATATTAGAATCTGTCCCAGGGTTGAAAATTAGAGTTCCAGAAGAAGAGAATAAAAATGAAGAAGAAATAAATTATCACTAAGTGTCCAGCAGAATGGACAAAAACAGATCCATTCAGATGCATATCATCATGAAATTTCAGAACACAAAGTACAAAGAGAAGAACCTAAAAGATTGGGAGGAGGGGAACAGGTCACATGTGAAGAACTGAGAAGTAGAATGACATAAGACTTTTCAACAATAACACTGGAAGTTAGAAGAAAATGGAGAGCAATACCTTCAAAATTGTGACAGAAAATGATATCTAATCTAGAATTCTACAACCAGCAATAATTAAATGAGGGGAGAATAAAGACATTTTAAAATATATAAGTTCACAAAAATTTACCCCACATTATCATCAGTAAGCTACTGGTACAAGTACTCCACCAAAATGAGTTGTATAGTAACCAAGCAAGAGGTGAACATATATCCAAGAAACAGATGACCCAACACAACAGAAAGGCAAAGTGACTCCTCAAGATGATAGACAAGTGAGATCTCAGAATGACAGATGTACAATAGCCTACAACCAACCAGTATAGATTAGAGCAGTTTAGAAGGCTCTAGAGATAAGCCTCTGTGAAAATAAAATTGAAATACTAACTGATGTGCTTGAAAATGAAGAGATGATATTCAGCACCTGGAGGAGACTTCAGGAATTAATTAGCATAAATAGAGAACAACAACGAAAATCATTAACTCTTGAAACAATAACAAATTGTACAAGGAAAGAAAAATAATAGTATACTACATGGCTTAGCTATGAATAGTACAATCTGTAGTCATAATAATATAAAAAATATTAATCTAACCACAATTATGATATAACAACATTGGGGAATGAGAAATGTGCCTATGTACATACAGTTGGGAGTTAAAGTGTGCAAAAACCTCACTTTCCATAATGGGAAATCAATAGATAAAAGCTAAACTTGAAAAATCAAGAAACAGCAGTATGAGCATGTTATCTAGAGATGTGAAGGCAAATATGAAAAGAAACTGCTACAACAATTTGAAAGCAGCTGCGTCCAGGAAAAGGAAGGTGAGGGAGAGACAGAGTCAAGGAACTATTTTTTTCAGAATAAGCCATATTGAACTATTTGATTCTTTAGAAGAGTGCACATATAACTTGGATAATATTTGTAATAACCAAAGAAAGAAACAGTGCTTTGTAAGAAAAATGAGAGTTAACAAGCTATCAATTGGCTAAACCCAAAACTCTTCAGAAACTTGGAAAGGAAAATGAGATTACAAAAAACGAGCTCTATTTACAACTGCCAAGAGTTGGAACAAACCTAAAATGTCCATCGACAGACAACTGGATAAGGAAAATGTGGTATATATACACAATGGAATACTACTCTCCATAAAAAAGAATGAAATTCTGGCACTCGCAGAAACGTGGATGAACTTAGAGAAAATTATGTTGAATGAAATAAGCCAGGCACAGAAAGAGAAATACATGTCCTCATCGACAGTGGGAGCTAAAACCAACAAACCAAAAGACAGAAACACCTACCTAAGAGATATAGGCCAGGTCAGATGGAAGTTATAGCTGATGCCAGGATGGGAAAAATGGGTAGGGATAGATGATTAATCACACTTATTTATGTTCGTATTTGTTGTGTCATGATATTTTGAAACTTGAGGGCTTTTGCTAACTGTGAATAATACACCTAACTTACTTTAGATTGATTTGAATTACACGTGTTTATCACGGTATTTTTGTTCTTTGAAGCATGTGAAGAAGTTTAGGGTAAATACTTAATTTCTCTGTAGTACTTATTTACTTGGGATAATGAAACTACTTAGCTCAGGATAATGAGCTTAAAGTCCTAGGTCCAATATCCCCGCATGAGTCAGACAGTTTTGCTTTTTTTCTATAGACACCAATTCCATCTGTCATCCAGCCAAATAGATCACAAAGGTCCATCACCAGGTGAATCAGGTGCTGAGATAGAGTTGAGGCCGTATATGTCCATTTCTACTTGAAAAATGGCAGAACATGCATTTTTTACAGACAGTGGGTCATTAACGGTCATTAAATAGGTATGTATACAACATATCTGAACATACACTAATATATAGACAAATTATTTGGGAGGACAGTATCCTATTTATTTTATTCATTATTCTAACAAAGCAACCTTAACAAAATAGCAGATGTTAAATAGCTGAATCAAATCAAACTCCTGGCTGAAAACTCCTGAATTAGAAGAAAATTTTCTAAATAATGTGTTGATATGTGCACACCCAGTATTCACTTACCTTTTAATTATTATTGCTATTAATATTATTTTCCTCCTAAAGATAAATTCTTTTTCTCATTCTGACCCCATCTTCACCCTCAGCTTGGCTTCTAGCCCTCGTTTCGTTGTTCTCCATCCCATTTGCAAGGTAAACAATACATACACCATTTCTTATTTTCTTTTGGAGAGGTTCTCTTTGCCTTCCCATTAAATTCAAACTTTGGATCTCACATTCTAGACTTGCTGAATTTCTTCTTTCTTTTTTCCTCTCCTAAGTTTTAGAATGAACCTCTAATATATATTCCTATATATGCAATTGGTATTCAAAAAAAAAAGGAAAACTATATTGAAAATGAGATTAGATTAACACAGCTAGAGTCTGAAAAAATAATGCAATGAAGAAGCAACAGAACGTTAACTAATTCATATCCCCAAATTCATTAAGCAAAGGAAATTCACTTCACTGAAGAACATACCAAGAAGCACTGTCATAGTTTTAAATGTGGAATTTCAAACAGGTATTCAATTCTACTATATCCCCCCAAAGCAGAAAGGAAATACTTCCTGGGAAGAGTTTTTATTTATTTATTTTTATTTTTGGCGGCTGGTTAGTACAGAGATCCGAAACCGTGACCAAGGATCCGAAGCTTTGACATCGTGCTCTAACCAACTGAGCTAACTGACTAGCCCAGAGAAGTTTTTTAAAAAGCAAAGGATTCTATTGACTTTAGCTTCTATTGCTGCTGAAGAATAATAATAATGAACAGTTGTTCAAAGGAATTCCCACAACAAATAGAAAAAATAAGGGCTGGCAGTGGCTCGCTTGAGAGAGCATGGGGCTGAAAACATCAAGGTTAAGGGTTAGGATCTGTGTACAGGCCAGCCACCAAAAAAAAAAAAAAAAAAAAAAGAAAGTCAGGAGAATCATTCAGCAACCATTTACTTAGCACTACTGTGCTCAATTACAGGGACAAGGTCAATAGCATAGAAATGGTGCTGCAATCACAGCTTAACATCCATATGTAAGGGGAAAAAAGTACATCAATTTACAGTCATCTAAGAAAACACAGAATATAATATGTATTAGTATGATTTTGTTTTTAAAAAAAGAAAGCCAAAATAATTTAATTTTCTCCTAAGATAGCCATTATAGTAACCTACAAGGAGAAAACAATTAGGAGAAAACCAAATCTACGTAGATGGTAGCAATAAACCTTTGAGTCCATCCCACGTGACATTCTCACCAAAGGGCAGGAAAATGTGGTAGCAATTAGGTAGGTAAACTATTGTTTTGAAAACAGTGACTCATGAATATCAGCATTTAGAACTTGTCCTTTTAAATTTATTTATGAATAAATAATAGAAAGATTTCAAATATATATCCATGTTTCCAAATATTACACTATTTGTATTAATTATATATAATGGCTGCTACTATGTAGTATGAAATTCAAAATGACCACGAGAAGCTGGGGAAAGAAACCCTTAAAAATAGAAAACAACCAGGGTAGTCTGGTTATCATTTCAACACAAATACAGAATACAGTTAAGATCACATTAGACAAAAACTGGATTGTCGATTATATTTAGGAGGTAATACAGAATACCACAAGCCCAAGAGGAGATCAGAGGAGAAAAATACAATGAAGAACACTGGCTTTGGAGTCAAATATACCACTTACTAGCTTGCCTGACCCTCATCAAATTAATGAATCTGTCTAAGCTTCAATGACCTTATCTGTAAATTAAGGATAATAACTATATTCAAAGGTTATTGTAAGGATTCCAAATCATCTGTATCAACACCTACCACCATATCTGGAGCACAGATACCAAATAAATGTTAGACTTATTTTATGTAACATTTAATAGAACAGAAACAAATCTGGGTCTCAATAATCTAAGTATTACTATTGACTACAATTTCTAAGGCAACAATGGAGTTCCATTACTTAAAAACTAACAGCATATTATCAGAAAATAATAAAAGTATAACATAAGAATTTAAAATATAGATCTCTAACACACCACATCAGAAAGTCCCTTACTACAGTGATATAAACACTAATCCTCATACTTCCAATAAGTCTATAAAAATCACAGATTCTAGAAAGGAATCTGTCACGTAATATAATTCCTCCATCTCTTCCAAACCCAGCATCCTCTTTGAGACCCTGTCTTCTCTCTTAATCCTTCCTTTACAACTCCGCACCTTTCCTCTGGGCCTCAGACTACTAACAAGGATGACACCTCCCACCTGACTCTTCTCTGCTCTCAACTTTGTAACAGGAAACTCTTTCCATCCCCATTTCTCAGACTGAAGGCTGGTTCCCTCCAGAAGGAGGGAAAGAAAGCAGTGAAGACACTGCTTTCCTGGCAGTCATTGTAGTCTACAGCTGCTCATTCACCAATTCTCAAATTTGAACTCTGGGGCCAAAACAGAGTCAGCATTCTCCCAACTACTGCTACATTCCTCCTCCCAGCTTCTGAACATTTCTTACCATTCTTTGGAAGACCCACACCATCCAGATAAATCACCTTCCATCCACATTACCATTATCTAATGTCCTCCAGGGCACTAGCATCTGGCACAGGTTTCCTCTTCATTCTAATGTCTACATAGATCCTAGGCAACTCCAACACATGTTCTTCACCCTCATCTCATTTCAGCATCCAACTCCCAGGAACATACCTTGGACCTTGACATTGCCAAAGCTCATCTGATTCCTGTAATATCAAAACCCTAAAATCCCTCTCTTGACCACTACCCCTAACTATTAATCACTCTTTTTCCCTTACTCCATTATAGCTATTGTGTTACCTCATCTTGATGCACAGTCTCTTAACCTCTCCCTTTTCCCTCAACCTCTTTTACATCTCCTGGCTTTATGTCCTCCCCTATCCCATCTAAATCTCAAATTTCATCCTTTCAACTGTCTTCTTCCTAGCAGATCATGACCATCTACTCTTTCACCTAGCAAATCTCAGCCCAGGATCAATCCAATCATCTGTCTTCTATGTTATCATACATAAGCAATCAAATATTGCGGAGGCAGGGAACAACAACAATCCAGACTGGTAGAAATATAAATTTTCAAATACTTGCATACTGAGCTGAGCCCTGAATGCCACTCAGCAACATTTCTGCTTTTCCCTACTCAGCTCCCTCTCCTATTTCTCATATCTCAAAACTTCTCTAACCTCTTCAGTCATCCTCTCCACAGGGAAACCCCACTTAGCAAGCAACCTTGACTCCTACTTGGCAAAGACAGCTGAGAGCCACTATCTCCTAACCCCACTCCGAAAAACATATGTATTTCTAAAATGTCCACATTTATCCTTCTCGTTTCTTCCTTTTTCAGAAAAAAAAAAAAAAAAAAGCCTGTCTCCCACACAAAGTTAATCTCTCCATCTATGCTCTAAATTCCATCCCCTATTTCCACCACTTACGTTCTCTTTCATATCTTCAATCTTCCCCTTCTCTCCAGTGGCTATTCCTTCAATCTATCACTTCCTTTAAAAAGCTTCCCTGAGACATGAGTTCTTTAGGTTCCTCTCTCCTCCTTACTCAAAAACACTGGTTCTTCATAGGGGACAGTTTTGTTCACTAGGGGCATCTGGCAATGTCTAGAGGCATTTTTGGCTGTCACAGTCTAGAGGGGTAGTAATGGCATATAGCAAGTAGGGGCCAGAGATGCTGCTAAACATCCTGTAATGCCCAAGTCAGCCCCTGACAACAAAAAAATATCTAGCCCAAAATGTCAGTATTACCAAGGTTGAAAGACCTTGCTCTAAAAACTAAATTTCTAGAAAGAGTACTGTACTGTCACTGGTCTCTGCTTCCTCACTTTCCAAAGTTATCTGGCTTCAGGTCACAACTATCCACTGAAATAGATGTTAATAATAACCATAATCATCTGAATTGCCAAACCCAATGTAAGTTTTTCAGCCCTCATTTGTATTGATTTCCCTAAAGCAGTAGACATTAACCACTCCTCCTCCTTAAAATCCTCTTCTCGAAAGGCAATAATGAAGATCAAAGCAGAAATAAAATGGAAAACAAGAAAAAAGGCAGTGAAACCAAAACAAGGTTTCACCTGAGAAGATCAATAAACTAAAATGTATGTTCACACAAAAACATGTATGCAACTGTTTGCAGCAGATTTATTCATAACTGCTAAATATTGAAAGGATATTTTCAAAGGATGAAAGGATAAACTAACTCTGGGTATATTCTCATACAATGGAATATTTTCCAGTGATAAAAAGGAACCAATTATTGATTCACACAATGACATGGATGAATCTTAAATGCATTTTGCTAAGTAAAAGAAACCAGACACAAAGGGAAGAGAGGGAGTGACTACAATGGAGACCCGGCCCATGGGAGAATTTTTAAGGTGATAGAACTGTTCTGTATGATACTGGGGTGACAGACATATAACTATGCATTTCGCAAAACCCACAGAACTATACACCGCAAAGCGTAAAATTTAATATCTGCGAATTTTTAACAAATCAACTAGGAGTTTGGGGGATCCTAGAATAGAATAAACACAGTGAGAAAAGAATGTAATTGTTTTACAAGCATGTGATATAACTTCAAAAATAAAAGAAAAAAAAAGCTGACCTAAGTAACTTTGGAAAACAAAGTTTTAACTGGGAACTGTAAAGGTGAAGACAAAAGGGACTATACATAAACACTACTCTAATTGGCAAAACTGTTTCTCATGGTGGTATGGATTAACAATTTTGAAATTACATGTATACTGGAGTTGAACAAATAAGTAAATAGATGGTGGCTGGTTGAAGCCAGGTTTCTCACTGCTGAGGAGGAGTGAGAAAGTTATAGATAAGTTATAGAGGAAAGTTATAGATAAGAGCAAGTTAGAAAGAACTATGTGGTACTAGATGAGAGCTGAAAACATCAGTCTGAACTCATTTTTAGCTTAATATTCAGACAGACAGATAGAAATTCACAAATTATGAAAGCCCATTCAATAAGAAATAAGTAACCAGAATAGCTCAATATCTGAAAATCTTCCCACAAAGTCAACTCCAGGCTCAGATGGCTTCACTGGTGAATTCTCCCAAATACTTGAAAAAGAAATAAAACCAATTCTACTCAGTCTCTTCCAGAAAACAGAAGGCTCTCTTCCAGAAAGTAGAACACTTCCCAAGTCATTCTATGAGGCCACATTACCCTGATACCTAAACCAAAGACATTACAAGAAAACTACAGACCAACATCCTTCATGAACACATGTCCACAAATTCTAAACAAAACTTTGGCAATTTGAATCTGGCAATACATAAGAAGTCTTCAAAAAGTTCATGGAAAATGTGTATAATGAAAAAACCATGCATGTATTTCAAAAAAATTTTGCACAAAAATAAGCTCGTACTAACTTGTTATAACATGTCTGAACAGGATCTAGTCTGAGGCACTACGAAGGATAAGACATGAGTTTGAAAAGCCCCTATCAGAGAAACATGAATTATGCTAAAGTTAAAGCAAAAAACAAACATCAAATATATGATGAAGCTTGCATAGAAGAATGGTGAAATTACTAGTGCTTTATGACAAGTTTACTGGGACAATGCCCCTCAAAAATCAGTAGTTTACAAACAGATAACTTGTCTTAAGTAGGAACAACACAATATTGAAGATGAAGGCCACAGCAGCAGACCATCCACATCAATGTGTGAGGAAAAAATTAATATTGCTCATGACCTAATTGAAGAGGGCCAACAATTAACAGCAGAAACAACAGCCAATACCATAGGCATCTCAATCAGTTCAGCTTACAGATTTTTTCACTAAAAAATTGCAGTTGAACAAACTTTTGGCTCAATGGGTGCCAAAACTGTGTCCAGATCAGCAGCAGACAAGAGTAGAGCTTTCAATGGAAATTTTAAACAAGTGTGATCAAGATCCTGAAGCATTTCTTCGAAGAACTTTAACAGGAGATGACACATGGCTTTACCAGTATGATCTCTAAGACAAAGCACAATCGAAGCCATGGCTGTCAAGAGGTGGAAGTGGTCAGGTCAAAGCAAAAGCAGACCAGTCAAGAGCAAAGGTCGTGGCAACAGTTTTTTGCAATGTTTAACGCATTTTGTTTGTTAACTTTCTGGAGGACCAAAGAATGATAACATTTGATTATTAAGAGTGTTTTAAAAAAGTTAGCCAAAGCTTTAGCAGAAAAACACATGGGAAAGCTTCACCAGAGAGCTTTTCTCCACCATGACAATGCTCCTGCTCATTCCCCTCATCAAACAAGGGCAATTTTTGGAGAGTTTCAATAGGAAACCATTAGGCATCCACCTTTCAATACTGTTTTGCCCCTTCTGACTTTTTGTTTGTTTGTTTCTTAACCTTAAAAAGTCTTTATAGGGCACCCATTTCCCTTCAGTTAATAGTGTAAAAAAGACTGCACTGACATGGTTAAATTCCTTCAAGTTCCTTAGGGATGGACTAAATGGCTGGTATCATCACTTACAAATGCGTCATGAACTTGATGGAGCTTATGTTGAGATATAAAACTTTTATTTTTATCTTTTAATTCCATTTTTCCATGAATTTTTTGAAGTACCCTAGTATGTCATACAAAGTAGGGTTTATCCAAGGAATATAGGATTGGTTTAATATTGGAAAAATCAATATAATTCACCATACTGACAAAGTAAGAAAAAGAAAAATCACAGAATTCATGTCAATAGATGCAGAAAAAGCTTTTGACAAAATCCGACATCCATTCCTGATAAAAACTCTTGGCAAACTAGAAATAGAAAGGAACACCCTCAACCTGATAAAGAAGATGTACCAAAAAACCTACAACTAACATCATACTTAATGGTGAAAAACTAAGTGCATTCCCCCTAAGATCAGGAACAGAACAGTGATGTGCACTCTCACCACTTCTATTCAACATTGTTCTAGAGGTTCTAGCCAGTGCAATCAGGCAAGAAAAAGAAATAAAAGGCATTTAGATTGGAAAGGAAAAAGTAAAACTATCTCTATTTGCAAATAATATGATCTGTTTATACAGATAATCTGACAGAACATAGGTGAGCTTTAATGAGGTTACAGCATATAAGATCAATATGCAAAAATCAGTTGTATTTTTACATACTAGCAATAAGTAATAGGAAACTGAAATTAAAAATAACAGCATAAAAGTCTGGAGAGTTAGCTCAGTTGGTTAGAGTGTACTGTTATAACACCAACGTCAATGGTTTGGATCTCTGTATCAGCTAACCACAAAAAAAAAACCAAAAGGAAAAAAAAAAGCATCAAAAAGAATAAAATACTTAGGAATAAATTTAACAAGAGGTGAAAGACTTGTACACTGAAAACTAGCTAATGGATGAACCGATAAATGAAACGTGGTATTTCTACACAATATGAATGAAGTATTTACACATGCCACAACATAGATAAACCCTGAAAACATTATGTTAAGTGAAAGAAGCCAGTCACAAAAAAAATACATACTATATGATTCCATTCATATGGAAGTCCAGAATAGGGAAATCTGTAAAGATGGAAAGTAGATTAGTGGTTGCTTAGGGCTGGGTGAAGAGACAGAGAAACAAGGGAGTGATAAAAGACATAAAGTTTCTTCTTGAGGTGATAAAAAGTTTCTCATATATTAAATACTAGGATATTTAGTAATGGAATATACTAATATACCCAGAAATAAATGTGGGAAAATAGCCTAAGTGATTCATTTTCAAGAATAGCTTAACAAGGGTTGCTTGACTAACTTGTGGTATGATAACCCCTGAAAGTACACTTTTCCTAGGGTGACTTCTCAAGATGATGGCTGGTCACCTTGTTCTTTTTACTTCCTGATTCTTCTTCCCCTTCAGGACTTCTGGCAGGCCTCTTTTGTGGGCTTGTCCTGAGTCCACCCTTTTCCACCAGAGGAAAGGGGACAATGAATGCCTTATAAAGAAGTAATAAAACTTAGATGACACTCGGGAAGATTCTGCACTCCATAGTTCTCAGCCAATGAGAAAATGGGGGAGGGACCTGAACACTAGGGAATAAATTGCTCAATGTAACCGTTTTGGGTGAGTCTGTTTCATCAGACACCCAATCTTTCAAGACCACCATAAAAGTCTCCCTTCACTGTACCTCATGTCTCTGTGCCCATCCTTTGGCATTGGATGGGTGAGGGCATTTCTCATGATAAATATGTCCAGAAATAAACCCAAACATTATGGCCAACTGAGTTTTGACAAGGGTGTAAGGCCATTCAATGTACAAAGAATAGTATCTTCAATAATTGGTGCTGGACCTCAGGGCCTGCCCAGAGACCTGAGGCGTGGAGCCAGGTACCAGACCCCCCCCCCCCACAACCAGGCACACCTCCAGCGCCTACAGGTCCAACCTGGGACCTGAGGCATGGAGCTGCAGACCAGACCCACAACCCACAACCAGGCACACCGCCAGCACCAAGAAGCATGCCAAAAATATCACCTCCGTGTGGGTGGCTCACCACAGCCACCACAGTAACCACGGCCACCGCAAAAGTGGCCAGACACCACAACCACCATGTAGATGATCCACAAGCCACTGGAGTGCATTGACACAAGGAGAGTCACCAGCAGAGACCAAAGAAAAGAAGAGGATGTCTCTCTCCACAAAGCCTATTCCAGAGTGACAGAAGAAGTATCTGCTCTATGATATTATTGTGCGACCTGAACACACCTCTCAGCACTGGACAGATCATCTAGGCAACAAATCAACAAGGTAACCATTAATCTTTCAGAGGGAGAGAAGAAATCTAGGGTTATCAGTGGTAGGGGGGAGGGAGAGGGGGATGGGGAAAGATTGGATAAGGGGCATAAAGAATATGTACAATTTATAACAATATATATACTAGTAATATTGATTTGATCAACATATGTCAACTTTGAACCCCCCAAAAATGTATAATCAATTATGATTCCATTAAAAAAAAACAAAAAAACAAAATGGTGCTGCGACAACTGCACAACCACACACAAAAGAATGAAGTTGAACCCTTACCTCATACATATACAAAAATTAACTCAAAATGAATTGAACACCCAAACTTAATAGCTGAAAGCATAAAACTCTTAGACGAAAACATAGGAATACAACTTCATGACCTCAGGCTAGGCAATGAATTCTTAAATATGACACCAAAAGCACACCAACTGAAGAAAAAAATAGACAAATTGGACTTGGCCAAAACTGAAAGCTTTTGTGCATTAAAGAACACTATCAAGAACGTGAAAAGACAACTTAGGATAAAAGACATCTGTAAATCGTGAATCTGATAAAAGTTTAGTATTCAGAATATATAAAGAACTCTTATCAACTCAACAATAAAAAATAAAAAGTCCAATTAAAAATTATCTAAGGACTTGAACACATATTTCTCCAAAGAAGATATAAGATGTAAGCACATGAAAAGATGCTCAACATCATTAGTCATTAGAGAAATGCAAATCAAAACCACAGTGAGATACTACAAAGGAAAAACAACAAGCAATGGCAAGGATGTGGAGAACCTAAAACTCTCATACATCACTCGTAGGAATGTAAAATGGAGTAGGTGGCATGGAAAAGTTTGGAGGTTTCTCAAAAATTTAAACATAGAATTAATATATGATCCAACAATTCCACTCTTAAGTACATATCCAAGAAAAATGAAAACATGTCCACACACAAACTTGTATATAGCACACACATAGCAGGCAGCAGTGAATGAGCTCGGTGGCAGAGGTTGGCCCTGTGCAGCTTCTGAGCACCCCTTGTTCACTGGGTTGGGGCTTCGCGCGTCGAGAGGGCCTGCGAGGTCCTGAGCATCAGTGGTCAGTGGGTTGCGCATGGTTTTGGGGATGGGATGGAGGACACAGGAAAGGCCACACGCCACCCCTGTGGTGCCTCCTCCCCAGAGTGTCTGCCTCACTAGTCGGAGCCCCCCAATCTTGTGTGGCAACAAGGTCGCCGCTCTTGGTAGAGGGAGTTGTGTATGCTAAAGCTCGGGGGTGTGAAGCCAGGGACTGCCCTGCAGCCTGTTCACCTGGCGGAAAGGTGGTGCTCCCAGGAGCCTTGGCTAGGGACTAGGTAGTTCCAGTGTACAGATGTGGAACAGAATTAGGTCCACCCACACCCGGAACATGATTCTAATTTTTTAAATTAACCCGTGCTTCCAAGATTTGCACCTGGCTTGTCTAACTCCAGAGCTCATACTGCTTGACATACACCACACTTAGGTTCAGATGAGTGAAGTCACAGCTGGGAGTAACAGGCCAGCTGATGAGGTTGTATTTGAAAAGAACTTTGGAAGATGAGTAGAAACTCCACAGGCAAAGAAAGAGCCGGGTAATCTACAAAAAAAAAGTCTTCAACTTTTCTTGAACCCATCAGACGGCCGAGGGCACAGGGCAACCAATTAGCTAGAAATCTAAGTAAAGACAGGCTCCTCTGAGACCCAACAGTGAGCATGGGAGTGAGTTCCATATAAGCAGCTAGGAATCCAGCTAAAAGTTATAGTAAAATGCTATATACCAAATATACCAACTGTGGACTACTATGAAGACATAGAGCCCCTGGGAGCCACAGACACGGGAGTCTGCACCCACCCTGAGCATTCACTGGGTACTCATGGGGAAGACTGAGGGTAGAGTAGAAGACAAGAAAGCTTTCCTGTGGTGCAGACCTGCAGGAGGAGATAGCTGCTGCTCCAGCTGGATCCTATGTGGGTCCTTCTCCCTACTCGAACCAAAAACATAAACCACTGGGGGAATGGGCAGCAAATCCTAATACCTTCTAAGTACAGGTGAAAACCTTTGGCAGCTGGAGATAGAGAAAAGGGAATCCCCTGGGGGTGGGAGCAGGAAACTGTCCTATGACTATCATTAGAGGATTTCTATAGCTGTGGAAGGGTCAGGATTCCCAAGAACCCGAGACCCATGTGAATATAGGAGGTGCTCAGTTTCCCTGGGTTCAGGTTTCAGGACATGCCTCTGGGTTTCCAGCCACTAGGGACCCTGAGGTCTTAGGCCCCCTCCTCTGGGCTCTCCCCTGGAGGAAAGTTACTGTTGCTAGTTAGACCTATTTTCAGCACCAATGGAAAAATGAGACAAGAAGCTGGCTTATGCAAATCCAGTGGCTGGGCATGCTCAGTAGAGAGCCCAGACTATTCTTGAATATTCCTGGTGCATGTGATAGGGTCTAACCAATGAACATGCTCCAGGAAGAGATGACTAAGCATGTGCATGACTAAATGTTACATAACTGGGAGCCACACCCTTAATAGAATATTCATTAGAGAAATTATAAAAGCTGAATCTCAGGCGCAGGGAGAGTTGTTGCTTACTTTCCTGGAGACAACCTGGGCTTCTCTAGCTGAGGTGTATACTTTATATCAAACTTACTTTCAGCAAGAGCTATTCATTCTCTTGAGCCAGCCTGTACTTTGTACTGAACTAAAAGTATGTTTTTCTTGCTTTTGCATTAGATTTGATGTCTGTACTGAACTTACTTTTGTGTTAAACTTGGTATGGGCCCTGCTCAATCTCTGAAGCTATGCCACACTCTCTCTGTGGAACCCGTATTCCTTATCTGTCATGTTAAACTGGTTCCCACTTTCTACTGTGACTCTGCCCTTGAATTCTTTCCTGTGGCAGAGTCAAGAACCTGGTAAGAGAACAGGGTGGGTTGAGGCCGACTATCGGCATCCCCGTCCCCTGGACCCTACCTCTGACATCACAGGGACACAGGACCTTTCCAATACCGAAGCTGGACCAGGACAGTAGGGAGCCCAACACCACCATGCAAGCAGGCATTGAGTAACAAGCAGCTACAACCTCAACTGACAGTGAGGAAAAACCCTCTGGGCAAATGAATCCTCATCCTAAACACACGCAATGCTAAAGAAAGCTGAAGCCAGCAATGCCCTAAGGATGACTGTAACAACTACAAAACCGGAACCTATATCAACCACTACCACCTCAACTACTGATGAAAACTAATTCAATACCCCACACTAAAGGCCCACCAGAAATAAAGACATGCCCATTTTCAATCATAAGTAGTCCTTATCTCCAGCCTTCAACCAAAATTGAGACATAAAAAGAAACAACCAACCAACCAAAAAGCCCCACTATCAAGGATCAAAACAACAGAATCAGAATCAGATATGCCCCAGAAGTTAGGACTATCAGACAGGGCAGGGGTTTTTTTGGTGGCTGGCCAGTAGGAGTTGACAGAGAATTTAAAATAAGTATGATTAATATGTTAAAGACTCTAGTGAAAAAATGCACAACATGCATAAACAGAGGGGGATTTCAGCAGAGAAGGAAACTGTCAGTCAGTGGAAATGCAAGCAGTAAAAACAACAGAGATGAACCTTCAAAGGGCACATAAGGTGATCTGACATAGCCAAGGGAAAAAAACAAATGAACTTGAAAATGGGTCAACAGAAATTACCTAAACTGAAACAAAAAG
This sequence comes from Cynocephalus volans, assembly GCF_027409185.1. Classification (NCBI taxonomy): domain Eukaryota; kingdom Metazoa; phylum Chordata; class Mammalia; order Dermoptera; family Cynocephalidae; genus Cynocephalus; species Cynocephalus volans. Next base: position 131,815,029 of record NC_084469.1, read on the forward strand.
AGAGTGATTAGAAAAAAGGGGCTTTGTAAAAACAAAACATTTGTACATGAATGTTTACAGTAATACAATAGCATAAAAAATACTAAATACTTAGGGATAAATACAACAAAAGATGTATAAGACCTGTATAGTGAAAACTACAAAATATTGCTGAGAGAAATTAAAGGATAATATTAATAAATAATAAAATAAATGGAGAGAGATATCTTATTCATAAGATAGAAGACACAATATTGTTAAGATACCTGTTCTCCCAAAACTGGTCCATAGATTCAAAACAATCCTGGTCAGAAATTCAACAGGATTTTTGGGTAGAAATTAGCAAGTTGATTCTAAAATTTATATAGGAAGTCAAAAAATTTAGCATAGCCAAAACAATTTGAAAAAGAACAGCTGGAAGAGTTACATTATCTGATTTCAATAGTTACTATAAAGGTACAGTAATCACGATAGAGTGGTATCAGTAAAGGACAGACACATAGCTCAATGAAACAGAGTCCAAAAATAGACCCACACATATATGGTTAACTGATTTTTGATAAAGGTTCAAAAGCAATGCAGTGGAGAAAGGATAGCCTTTCAACAAAAGGGGCTGGAAGAATTGCATATCTACGCTGGTCCCACCCTGTCCATGGTTTCGGTTTCTGTGGTTTCAGTTACCCACAGTCAACCACAGTTCAAAAATAGGTGAGTACAGTACTATAAGATATTCTGACAGCAAGTGATGAAGACAGAGAGAGAGAGAGAGAGACCATATTCATAAAACTTTTATTACAGTATATTGTTACAATTGTTCTATTTTATTATTAGTTATTATTAATCTCTTACTGTACCTAATTTGTACATTAAACTTTGTCATACATATGTATATATAGGAAAAAACATAATACATATAGGGTTTGGTACTATCCATGGTTTCAGATATCCACTGGGTGTCTTGAAACAAAAAACATAATACATATAGGGTTTGGTACTATCCATGGTTTCAGATATCCACTGGGTGTCTTGAAACGTATCCCCTGCTGATAAAGGGGGACTATTGTGTATATAAAAACAATGAAATTGGGTCCATAACTCACACCATACAAAAAATTTAACACAAAATAGATCATAGACCTAAATGTAAAACCTGAAACTATAAAACCTCCAAATGAAAACCTAAGAGAAAATCTTTGTGAACCTGGGTTAAGCACAGATTTCTTTTTTTTTTTTTTTTTTTTTTTTTTAAAAGATGACCGGTAAGGGGATCTTAACCCTTGACTTGGTGTTGTGAGCACCACGCTCAGCCAGTGAGCGAACCGGCCATCCGTATATGGGATCCGAACCCAGGGCCTTGGTGTTATCAGCACCGCACTCTCCCGAGTGAGCCACGGGCCGGCCCTAAGCACAGATTTCTTAGATATAACACCAAAAGCACAACCCATAAAAGGATAAGTCAAACAGACTTATTTTCAATTATAATAGTAATAATAATGATAAAGAATTCTCAAAACTCAACAATAAGAAAACAACCCAGTTTTAAAAGGGGCAAATACTTGAACAGACACTGGACTACAAATGATATACAGATGGCAAAAACCACAAAAAAGATGCTCAACATCCAACAATTCCACTCTAAGGTATACGTCCGAAAAAAAGAAAACATATGTCCACACACAAATTTGAAACTTAAAAGGTGCTATTAGTCAGAAGAGAAACATAAATTAAAATCTCAATAAGATATCACTACACACCCATCAGAATGACTAAAAAAGATAACAGTTATAGTAAAAAATGCTACCCAAGATGAGATAAACTGGGTAACTCAAACACTGCTGATGAGAATGTAAAAGTTTGGCAGTTTCTTATGAAACAATTCATAGGTTGGAGGTCAGGAGGCAACTGTACTTTTGGGCATTTATACCAGAAAAATGAAAATACACTCACACAAAAACCTGTACACAAATGTTACAGCAACTTTTTTCATAATAGCCAGTAAGTGGAAATAACCCAAATGTCTTTCAATGGGTAAAAGTTAAACAAACTGTACTACACCCATATCACGGAATACTACTCAGCAGTAAAATGGAACAAACAATTAATACATATACTCAACAACTTGGAAGGATTGCCAGGGAATGAGTGAAAAAAGCCAACCTTAAAAGGCTGCATACTTGTATGACTCAATTTATATAACATTTTCTTGAAATAAAACTATGGGGATGAAGAACAGATTAGTGGTTGCCAGGAATTTGAGATTGAGGCAGGAAGGAGAGAGAAAAGTAGGTGTGGCTATAAAGAGGTTAGTGAGATGGAACCTTGTGGTAATGGAACAGTTCTCTATCTTGATTGTGGTGGTGGTTACACGAATCTACACCTGATAAAACTGCACAGAACTACACACACACACACACACACACACAAGTACATGTAAAACTGGTGACATGTGAGTAAGTTCAGTGGATTTTGCCAAAGTCATTTTCCTGGTCTTGACTGTACTAAAGTTACGCAAGATGTTATCACTGGGGGAAACTGACTAAAAGGTACCCATATCTTCCGTATACATTTTTTTCGACTTCCTGTGGATCTATAATTATTTTGAAATAAAAACCCTGTGTAAATGGGCAAAAGACTTGAATAGACACTTTACCAAAAAAAGATTTACAGAGGGCAAATAAGAACATAAAAAGATGCTCAAGAGCACTAGTTTAATGATATAAACTAAAACCAGGAGGAGATCCCACTACACACCTGTTAGAATGGTTAAAATTAAAAAGACTGACCAAACTAAATGTTGGTGAGGATATGGAAATACATGTACATTTCCACTGCTAGTGGGAATGTAAAATGATATAACCACTTTGGAAAAGAGCTTGGCAATTTCTTAAAAAGTTAAATGTATATTTACTACTAAACGATCCAACCATTCCATTCCTAGGTATTTACCCACGGGAAAAGGAAATATGTGTCCACAAAAAGACTTACACATGAATGTTCACAGCAACTTGGTTTGTAATAGCCATATCCTGGAAACAATCCAAAAGTCCATCAATAGGTGAATGGATAAAACAATTTGTGGTATATACACATAATGGAAACTACTCCCCAATAAAAATGAATGACCTACTGATACACTCAATAACATGGATGAATCTCAAAATAAATGAAAGAAGCCAGACCAAAAAAAAGTACATACTTTACAATTCCACTTAGATAAATTTTCTAGTGACCTCTCTGACCTCAGTGGTTATCTGGGAATGGAGGAAAGACGAGTGGGATGGAGTCATTACAAAGAGACACAAGGAAATTTTTGTGGGTGCCAGATATGTTCTCTATCTTGAATGTGGTAAAAGTTTCACGGGTCTATACATGTGTCAAAATTTATCAAATTGTAGGGCCGGCCCGTGGTTCACTCGGGAGTGTGGTGCTGATAACACCAAGTCAAGGGTTAAGATCCCCTTACCAGTCATCTTTAAAAAAAAAAAAAATTATCAAATTGTACACTTTAAATATATGCAATTTATTATATATCAATTATACCTTAATTAAGTTGTTTTAAAAATAGATAAAACTCTTGCTATGGTTAGGTGTTTGTACCCTCCAAAACTCATGTTGAAATTTAATCCTCAAAGTTGCAGTGTTGGGATGTGGGGCCTAGTGGGAGGTGTCTGAGTCCTGGGGGCAGATCCCTCATGAATAGCTTAATGCCCTGAGGAGTAGGGGGGTGAGTTCTCCCTCTAAGGAATGAACGAGTTCCCATTAGAGTGAGTTGTTAAAAAGGAGTCTAACTTTCTCAGTTTCTCACTCTTGCTTCCTCTCTCACCCTGTGACAAACTTTTTGCACACACCAGTTCCCTTCCCATTTTCCACCATGAGTGAAAGCTGCATGAGGCCCTTGCTAGATGAGGCTGCCCAATCTCAGACTTTCAGCCACCAGAACTGTGAGCCAAATTCTATTCTCTATTCTTTATAAATTACCCAGCTTCAGGTATTCTGTCATAGTAACACAAAATGAACTAAGACAAGCCTCTTCTACCTTGACTTTCACTAAACCATCTTCTTTTGGTAGTATAACTTAATTCTTATAACTCGACTCTCCGACAACACATTCTCAGGCTTCTCTTTTTGCTATCCTTCAAATACTGTACCGTTTGCAGGGTTCTGTTTTGAGCTTTCTTTACTCATTCTAATCTACACTCTCCTTAAGTGACTTCATCCATGCTCATAGCTTCAACTATCATCTGTATCTATAGATCAATTACTTATAAATCTTCTGTGCAATTTCTCTTCTGAGACCTAAATTTCTATTTCCAATTGCCCAACAAATCTAGAAATTCCTCAAACTGGACTTCCACAAAACTGAACTCCTTACTTCGTCACTATATGCTCTCATAGCATTTTATATTTTGGCTTTTGTAACACTTGTTTCACTAATAATTACTAGACTATAAGCTTCATGAGGCTAAAGACCATGTCTGTCTTGTTCACTATTTCCACAGAATTTTCACAATGCCTGGCACATTTTTTTAAACTGAATCACCCTTCTTCCTCTTCATCTCCAAATTTGATTCTCCTCCTACCACAACTGACCCAAACTAGAAAAAGAGAAACCACCCTAGACTCCTTCCTCAATTGATACCAGGTCCTATTGATTTCTTTCCTCTAAATCTATCTCAGCTCTATTCCCACCTTGCTACCTCCACAGCTCTGCCCTTATCATTTCTCAGATACCTTTGTCCCCGTCTCCATTCCCGCCTTCCTCAATCCATTACCCACAGAGTAGCAGAGTGATCTGAGCCACAAATCTGACGTTTCTACCTACCTTGGAATCTTTCAATGACTCTCTGCTGTCTTCAAACTGAAACCCAAACTCCTCAATATCGTATAATAGGCTCTACATCTCCAGCCATATCCGAATACTACAAAACCCTGATTTCCACCTTTCCATATTAAAGGACCACGCTCTTTAACTTGTGTCTTTGGGTGTAATAATCAATCTGCCTGAAATGTATGTCCTACCTTGTCCACCTGGTAAATTCTTCCTACTGGATTCAGCTCACTTGTATCCTCTTCTTTGACCTCTCTGCTCAGAGTTAAGTTCTTAGTTATCATACTCTCAGAGGGCTTTTTCTGTACCTTTATCGTATTAATATTGCTGTATTTATTTACATGTCTACTCCAATAGACTAAATCATATTCAACCTGTTTTCTCAGCATTTGGCACATAATAATATTGACACTTAAAATTTTATTAAAAGATTGAATGGTTTAGTATATTCACCCACTTAATGGAAAGAGACTTTCTTGAGCTTCCTTCTAGCTCAGTTACTCTAAGATTTTATACCATGTTCCTGTCTGGTTAGTTACTACTTTCTCTTCCCAGCATATATCCATTTCATCCTTTAACAAAAGCTGGTTACTTTCAGCCAGACTTAAAGACAAAAGGTAAAATGAAACACTTTTTTTTTGGCACTAGCCAGTACAGGAATTGAACCCTGGACCTTGCTGTTACGTGCACCATGCTCTAACCAACTGAGCTAACCAGCCAGCCCTAAAATAAAACACTTTAAAAAGCATTTTAGAAACACTTTACTATCTCTATTTTGATAAATAGAATTGGTTAACTAGATGACTCCTGTCCTTATGCTTCTATGTCTTCATAACCGTATGACTCCACTTGAACCACACAAGGAATATGAATTTGGTGCCCCACATCTCCCACCCACCACACACCAAGTCCACTGTTCACAAATATATACTAATCCAGGATCAATAGCCATACTTCTCTTCCTCTGCACCTCTATTGGCTCCCATGCCCACCCTAGGAACTTTAACAAAGCAAGAGAAAAAATAGTGCCAGAAAAAGTAATTGCATAGTAAAAGTCACATTTACATTTTAAAGTTCCTCAATCACTACCATACTGTGGATAGTAAGTTCAGAGTATTATTTTGGTTGGCCGCTCCCAGCATCCATTTGCCCTTTCTTCCTCCCTAGCAGATTTCCTTCCATATATCCACTCCTTTCCCATGTAGCCATGTGCTTCAAGGGAAGCCAATCACATCCTCAGGCCAAGGGATAGACCTGCTTGGCTAAGAATAATTCCATCAGTCTTAGGGATGGCCTGTAAGCTCACTTGGTTAAGAATATGGTGCTGAAAACACCAAGGTCTAGGGTTCAGATCCCCTTATTGGCCAGCCACCAAATAAATACATAAGTAAATTCCATCAATCTTTACAAGTGACTAATTTAGGAAAGGGAATAAAAAGCAATTTTGGTCAATGAAATGCAAGGTTAAGTTTGCTGAAGCCTTCTGGAAAAGTCCTTCCTTACTCTTAAAAAGAAAAGACCCATATGAAGTGCCTCTTTCCCTCCCCTCATCAAATATCAATCCCAAATATAACTATTTTGCATATGTTTAAACTAGAAAATTAAAAGTATTTTACTATATCTTTCAAATAGTGATCAGATGATAAAAAGCCAACAAAAGCTTTAAAACAGTAATCGGCCAACATTTACTAGATAACATGTATAACAAAAGAGCCTTCTTGCCTTTGTTCTGAAAGGACAGTTCTGGTAAAGCTCAGAGACAACTAGGTATGAGTAAAAGAGAGAGAGGTAGTACACAGAGAGAAGTCCAAAAGACTGCTATTGGGAGATAAGAATAAATGGCAGATGGCAAACTGATCAAAACATCAAGGAAAAAAAGTGTATCAGAGTTAGCAGCTATAGAAGGTAGAACAGTTTTTCTTGCATTCTAAATTCAACCAAATAAAGAAATAGTACTCATATTTTCTTTGGAACACGTGAAAGCAAAATGTTAACCTTGAAAAAAAAAAAACTGCCCTAAACAACCAATTGCGCACTTTTTAAATGTTGAATTTTTCCCTCATTTAGGTTTAGGGCAATTTTGATGACAAATCTAAAAACGCTTTAAACTTTAAATCTAAAATACAAAATAGCCTGCATGATCACAAATCAGACCCTAATCAGGACAATATGAGAGAGGGGGATTGCCAAAGAGAAAGGTCAAATCCTCTTTACTAGTAAACTGCCTTAAAACCTAAACCAATATCACCTCTTGAGCTCCAGATCCACAAGGAAGCAAAGAGAAAAGACCCAAAAGAAGCAAATCTGGGCTTGCCACAGTTTGCAGCACAGTACTCTCTATTGGACTGGCTATATCACTGCTACCGTTTTAAAACGTAAAATTAGTGCAGGCAGGGTAAGAAGCATCCTTCAAGTAGCTATTTTGAACCAAAAGCAGAAAATCTAGTCACAGGGACACATGTAACTTGTAAGCCCTGGCTAGGATATGTTTGATTCCATGTGCTCACCACGAGCGTTGCTTTCATCACAAGCAAAACTGAGTATTTCTGTAAAGTCTTTCTGAAAGTATAGAGGCAAGAGGGAGCATACCAGAAAGAGACCAAGACGTGAAGTCAGAGAACCAAGGTTCAAACCTTGGTTATTCTACCTTCTAGGCGGTCAAATGTGTCTGCATTTCTGTTTCATGTATAAAATGCAAATAATACCTACCTCTCTAGGTTGTCATGAGACAAAGAGATAATGCATATAAAAATACCTTGCACATAACAGGTACTCGATGACACCGAATTAAATATTTATCTAACAACATACACACAAAAATTACAAAAATGATCAAATACCAGCCAGCCACCAAAAAAAAAAAAAAAAATCAAAATTACAGGATGTGGAATAAACCCTTTAAGATTTTCAAGCAGAAATTACGGAACTTATTGAAGAACAAAGGACTAGGATTCACAAGTCCTGGGTCTCTGTTTTGGTACTAACTAAATGACCTTGGGTTAGTCAATTTGAGCCTGAAAGTCCTCCCCTATAAAATGAAAAGACTGAATTAGCATGAAACTGTTCAGTGCTTTTTATCAATGTCACACACAACTAGCACACATGAATCTAGAACCCAGATTTAGCTCACTCCTACATCAAATATCTCCAAACTGTCTCACAAAAGAGAAAGGCTATAAAACATGTGGATAGCAGAGGCAGTTAAGACAAATGGGTGGAGGGAAAGGTTTCATGTTGGAACTGAAAATAGATGAAAATAAAATTAAAGGTGACAAGCTTGATATTAATGTACAGAGGTAGGGTTATAAAACAGGTGGAGAACAATTAAGAAGACCCATGAAGAGGCAGGTTAAAGAGGAAAAAAAGCAGGAATTGAAGATAACCTTAGCTATGACTTTCAAAACCGAATTTGGGGAAATAAAATATGAAGAGAAAACTACACCAATACAAATGAAAAGTGACCAAGATTTCGACTTTGGCCATAGATAGGGCAGAGAGCAAAGGGGAGATACAAGTCATTTTCAGGAAGTGGCAAAATTTACCAACTGACTAACGCAATGAAAAGACAGCAATAAACTAATTCAATTAAATTTTTTTTTTTTTACTTAATGTATTAAAAGGACCACAGGGCGGAGAGGGAGTGCAAAGAAAAAAAAAACTACAGCATGGGAAATACGGCCTGAATAACAAGAACATCTCAATGCCCTAACAGTTTTAATCAGAACTATGAAACCACCGCCTCAAACTGTTTTTCAAACTGAAGGTACTGAGTGATGTTAGAGAACTGTGACAATTTTTTAATGTAATGAAAAAGAAAATGTCAGAGTAATGTCATGGAATAAAGCTAAACAGTTTTATATGAAACCTCTATCTCAGTTTTGTGTGTATAAACATATATGTGTGTGCTAGGTAAAAACAAAACGTATTTCTTACTCGGATCATGGTCAAAAAGGTTTCAAAACTCTGTGTATTGAAGGTTTCAAACATCTGCACAGAGTATAGCATAATGAGTCCCCATATAACTATCATCTAGTTTCAAGAATTTCTGATTTTTTTTCTTGAATGTTATTTTTATTGAACCATCTTTACTGAAAGGAAGTGAAAACTATAAAGAAGTGTTGATAGCAGAGGAAATACCAAGTTTCCTTAAACCTCTTATGATGCAATAAAAAATTTTAAAGTAACAGATAAAACTTTCTACATTTTCCTCAAAAACTTTCCTTATATAAAGGACAGGTTAAAATATGTGTATTCCTTTACTATTCAATATCTCACAAATGGCAAGATGTGAGATATAAATTTCAGACCTTGTTCAAGTGAACCGACAATAATTAAAAATCAGACTAATGGATATAAGCAATATAATCAAATATTAAAATGTTTTAAAATAATTTCAAGCTCTTAAATTACTAAATGGTAAGTGAATTTTCTGACCTCATGTATTTAATAGAAAATATATTTGAAATAGAAAAATACCTACTCAAAAGCATATCATAAGATCAGTTTACTTCTTATTTATGTACACCATTAACTCACCCCATTATCCCACTGTTAATACTGTACAATCAAAGGGAGAAACGGGTTTTATAAATCAGATATATCACAACTAATTTTTATGTTCTGTTAATTTGATAAATCAGTTCTTTAAAATTACATGCAACAACAAACACTATTAACTTTGCAATGCTGTTTTAAAAAGCGAACATTTTCTTACCAATCAGCTGCCAAAAAATAAATAAAATAAAAAAGTGAACTAATCTAGCACCTTAAAGAGACTGAAGAGTTTTTGAATGTCATTTTAAAAACTTTTATTATGGAAACTTAAAAACATAATACAAAGTACACAGAATATTCTAATGAATTCCCATCTAGCTTCAATAATTTCTGAACACTATTTTTATTTAACAAACTTTACTGAAAGACTTTTTAAAAGCAATATTGAAAGTATTTGAGGTCCAGCCCGTGGCTCACTTGGGAGAGTGTGGTGTTGATAACACCAAGGCCACAGGTTCAGATCCCTATGTAGGGATGGCCAGTTAGCTCACTTGGGAGAGCATGGTGCTGACAACACCAAATCAAGGGTTAAGATCCCCTAACCGGTCATCTGTTTAAAAACAATAAAAGAAAGAAAAATATTTGCATTTAAGTACAACTTATAAATGATCTGTTGAAGTGTTCTAGCCAGTAATTACCTTGAATGGAAAATAATGTTTAGAAATACTTTTACATGTGATACAAATAAAGATTCCTGAAAAAAAGTTATAAAAGAATCTGAAATTAACCCCACTTCAGAGCTCACATAATCCTACCTATTTTCTAATTAAAACAAACAGTAAGGCTGATGAAAACTTAACCCAAAATTTAAAAATATAAAATTGTATTTTAAGACTTTGAAAAACATATTTTAAAATGTTAAAACTCTCACCTGCTGCAATAACATCAGACATATTGAAACCATACATTTCGTAGGAAAATGAAGCCTTCAAGTTACTTCTACAGTTTATCTGGGATTTTCAGATTTTCATAGACTTGTAGTTTCTTTTCACACACAAATACCAATATGTTAGCTAGAACCATCCCAATGATTAGATTTCAGCTGTTGGTAAGCTATCAATTCATAGGCTATATTACTTAAATCTTACAGCTCCAATTGTTCTTCTCTCCTAAAGTTTGCCAAATTCAGTCAAACAAGTGAGAGCCATACATTATAATTACATAAACATTACCAGAAATGCTAAAACATATGTGAACCCATGTTATGTCTGAGTTAAAATGATGGCTGTTAAAAAAAAGCTTGCTACTGCTTGTGACTCTCCTAAGCCTCCCTGAACAAACTCAATGCTCTTAAATTCCACTGTTACTTGAACCTCATATGGCATGCCTGGGCAAATTTGATGACTTGGATTTTGTTTTAGAAGCTAGGCTTACTGCCAAGTCTGCTGTGTCTATTCCCCTGACCCACCAGGACAGCTTTGGACAAACCCCCTTTATTTATGTTACTGCCGTGAGCAGTCAAACTACCGCTTACTATCAAATGAAGCTCAACCTCGTCAGGTTTCCTCTCTTAAGAGTAATGCCATTGCCCTCACTATATTTATTGCCTCTTCAACCCTACCCCTTATTTAAAACAAATCATTACCATATTGAATCATCTACTATTCAACTAGCAATAATGAGAAGGAAATCAATAATGCAACTCATAATGTTCTCTTCAAAGGTTTTCATATTATATATCAGCATTTATGACTTTCTCTGAAGAAAAACAAATACTAAATTTTCTTACCAAAAATGTCCTTATGATTATACTTCTTTGAAAAAATAAATATAGAGCAAAGCTCAAAAGCAGAGCTTGAAATATGCCTTCAATAAAAATACATACAATCTTAGGCAGTTCACTAGTTGCCACAGAAAGGCAACTCATAATAACAAGTAGATTCTACAACTTACCCTAAATTAATACCTTAAATGCTTAAGATACAGGCCTCCTTACTTGACCCTCACGATTTCCTGGCCATGTAAACGATACCCAAGTTTAAACTTTTATATCATCTAATAAAACCACTATAGTATTACTTCTACTAATAGTTCAGCATATAAGCCAAAAAATCCCTTCTGTATTGGCAAATAGGAAAACCTAAGAAAGTTCAGGAATAGCAATACTCTTACAATGATGAATGTTTTTAACAAAACAATATAACATTGAAATTTTTTTCCTCAATTTCCCCCCACACTCACGAAAACACATTGAATCACTAATCTCCATCACAAAATTCTGCTAATATCCCCAGGAGCATTCTTCAGCCCCTATCAGGAAACGTTTGTCAAACAGAATATTAAATTATTCTTCCAAGTGAAATGTTTATCATAGACTCAATCGCCTAATACATATTCTCACCGCATTTGAGCCTACAGAAAAAGCTGACCTATACGGCTCAGCAGCAATCAAATCCTCCTTTACAGTACCTAATAGGCTGTACAAACACACCATTAAATTTCTACCGGAAACCATACAAGCAACTTCCCATTTTTCATACTGATTTAAACATCCAATTATACTTAGTTTGCTTAGCAAATCAACCATCTTTCACATTGTAGAGTCAGTAAGAAATTCAAGAAAGTGAAAAAACGTAGTAATTAAAAGCAAATGACCTTCACTATTTATACTTGGTAAAATATAAGAAAAGAGGTACATAACACTGAAAAAAAATAAAGACTACAATTAAAAGGATAAAATAAAAAATGTCAATGACCAAATATTCCAACTCATATAATAAGGTTTAAATTACTGGATTTCTCATCTGCCCTACTCTCTCTTAATGTTTTAATTTAGTACACAGAGAAGGGTCTAGGAAAGAGGAAGAAGTGAAAAATAGACTATCGTGTGTGTGTGTGTGTGTGTGTGTGTGCGCGTGCGTGCGTGCGCGCGCGCGCGTGCGTGCGTGCGTGCGTGCGTGTGTGTGTGTGTAGAAATGTTAACTATCACCACTAAAGAGCACTACTGGACCTGAACTCTGCTAAGAGCTTTAAATACATTATCTCACTTACACAAGATAAAACAAAAACCTTGAGTAAAAATGATGAACAAAAACCAAAAAGTGAGAAAATTATCTGAGAAACAGGAAACTATAAGAACACATAGATCAAATCTCCAAATTATAAACAAAGTAAAAACACTGTATATTGAAGTCTAAGACAATAATCTAGGAAAAGTTCCTCAACTTTACATATGAAAAAATTGTATATTAAAATAATATCTGGCAAAATTATATGCATCTGATCATAAAGTAAATTCTTACAAAAATGCATATTGTATCTAAGATATTTCTCCCCTTTTAAAAAACAGTAGATAAGATACAAACAATATAGCACACATTCCTCTCCAGTGACTCTGTAAGGACTAGAAAGTCAATATTTAGTAACGAACTCTGAGAATGAAACTTTGAATTTGCAAAGTAAAGATTATCATAACATCAAACTAAATTAGAGATATATAATCAGTACACTAAAATAGAGTACCAGAAGCTGACCTTTGTAATTGCAAATAATGTTAATGAACTACATTAGATACTTAACCTATTTTAAATTCTCTATTTACTACTCAGGTATGTCATCAATTTGAAGCTAGGTATTAAGTAAAAGAAAATTTAACAAAATAGTCTGACTCATTCTTAACTGGAAAAATCAGACAGCACTGCTGTCATCTTATATTTAAAAAAAAAAACACTAAAAACTCTAGGGTCTTAAATTTTCTTTAATGGTAAAATCTCAAAACACCTCAGTAAGGAATAATCTTAAAAAGCCAGTCACAAATGTATTCAACATTATCAAGTGCACATAAAATCATCTAATTTGTACTTTAACAAGCTTGTTTAGGACATTCATTAAATTCAGCCCCTTGGTTTGTCCTCACTGTCCATTCACTCACTCCACCAAATATTTCTCAAATATCTTCTCCCTGTACAGAAATTTAGATGTGATACAAGTACTCAAACCTTCAAAGATGTAAAACTACTGCAACCCAAATTTACTGACCTGCTATCTTATGGAACTCTCACCAATAAATGCCAAAGAACCGAAACAACTCTCATCAACTTCCTCTACCACAAAAAAATAACAGTGAGCACTGACTCAAACCTTAAGTGGTATTTATTTATTAATTCAACAAATACTGGGTGCCTACTATGTAAAGGCACTGTTCTAGATAGACACTGATAATAAAAACTACGAACAAGATATAGACACTACCCCTGCCCTAAAGGAACTTCCATTCCAGTCAGGAAGAGAATCCAAAAACAAGTAAACATAATGATAAAACACAATACTGATCTGAATTATACCAAGCAATTTTATTTTCATTGCCCACTTTACTGCATATATCATCCTAAACACATTTTAGTTAATCCACTTGGTTCCTTCAAACCACATGCTCATAACTGTGCTTACTAAAATGAAAACTAATCTTATAAACAAATAATTCTGAAAACTTAGCTTTGAATACAAAGGTACTTCAAAAAGTTCATGGAAAAATAGAATTGAAAGATAATACCAAACTTTTCATTAACTTTTTGAAGTACCCCTCATATATAACACATCCTTCTCAACAGAATTTAAAACTTGGCTGGCTGGTTGGTTCGGTAGGTCAGAGCACGGTGTTAAAACATGAAGGTCAAGAGTTCAGATCTCTGCACCAGCCAGCCGCGACCCTCTCCCCCCCCCAAAAAATAGCTGCTAGGTATTCATAACAGCATTGTTCACAATAGCCATAAGGTGAAACAGCCCAAATGTCCATGATGAATGAAAGGATAAACAAATTGTGACGTACACATATATACACAGCGGAATATTTTATTCAGCCACAGAAAGAAATGAAGTACTGATTCATGTGGATCACAGGTTTTCAAGTGGATAACCTGTGAAAACACTGTTAAATGAAAGAAGTCAGACACAAAAGGTCACATATTGTATGATCCCATTTATATAAAATATCCAGAATAGATAAATCCATAGAGACAGACCACAGATTGGTGATTGCCAGGAGCTGGAAGGAGGGGAATTGAGAATGGCAAGCAACTGTTTAATCGGTACAGGACTTTTCTTCTGGGGTGATACAAAATATTTTGGAAATAGACAGAAGTGGTGGTTACACAGACTACGAAAGCACTAAACGCCATTAAATTGTTTACTTTAAGATGGTTTATTTTATTCATACGTATTTCACCTTAATAAAAAAAACTTTAAAAAAATTACCTCCTAGAATATTTTAAAGCGGACTTTTTATCACAAAACTGCTTATGTTTACCTTTGGGAATTTCAGTTATAAATCAAGTTACAAACCTTAACTCCTTCCAGACACATTTTAATATCAACACGGTTTTTTGTGTATGGCAAGAATAATTTTTTTGAAAAGCCATTTCATACCTTTTAAATGTCATTCAATATTTTAGATGTACATACACTTCCTACCTATATGATGGCAGGCCTTTATTATTCATATGTTTGGTTAACACCTTTATTGAACTTGGTATGTAACATGCTCTAATCAAGTTTGTGTCCAATAAAAGTTTGCTGACATCATCAATTGTTTACCTTTTTTTTTTTTTTTACAATAAAAATACTCATTCAAACAAGTTGTTTTTAATAACATAATTATTTAGGCTATGTGTCTCCTCCACCTATTTCTCAAACTCCTTGAGGAGCTTTAGTCCTTTTTTGCATCACCATAACACTATAAAAAGCACCTAACAGTACCTTCAACATAATAAGGTGCTCAAATGAGATTAGTGGAATAGAAAATAAACGCAGCCAACACATAACTACTGTAAATTATTTAAGTTGAAAAGACATTTAACACACAGACTAAAAGGACTGATAAAACAAGTACTGCCTAGAGAATCCGTATGCCTCACTTGCAGATATGTTTTTCAATGCAACTTTACTGAACAGTCTATTGAACATCAATATGAACAACATTAAGTAATTCACCTACAACCCGGAAAGAATAAATAGAAATTACTCTTCTCCATCTCCTTTTTGAAGTTCGCCTTTTTGAAATAGTAGGGAAATTGGACTTCATGAACCACAATATTCCAAAGCAGGTCGGCAAAGAGCTCTAAGTCGCCAGTCACCCATCCTGTTTCTATTTCCTGATTGGTTTGACCGGCAAGCATTATGGTGCCCAGCCTTCCCAATTCACCATCTCCTTTAAAATATCTTCTGAGGAGAGATTTTTCTTAAAACAAAAATCGACTTCCAGCACTTTCCAGGATAATTATGAAAAAGGCATCTCACTTCAAACAAATCATCTGCAACACTTTGCTTAAGCAAGGAAACCCAGTTTTCAGAAAACTCCCGTGACACAACTATGGACCACAAACTTGCACAAGTGGAAGTGAACTCGAAAGCATTACTGTCCAAGCAAAGTAGATTTAAAGAAACATGTGCACGAATTTTAGAGGGGTCCTACACTTGAAGAATGCGCATCTTTCAAATAGAGAATTTTTAAAACCTAGAACGATGAAAAATCAAGTGTGCTTACACTTAACAAAGACAGTATTTTCTCTGCACCACGCTGGCAAAGCAGCGACAACCAGACGCCACTTGGGCAGCAGCCCCGACCCTCAGCCTCCAAACCCCAGGCGTCCACCAGTCACAGGAGTCCCAGTATCGAGTTCCCCACTAGTTCGCTTCCAGCCAAGTCCGCAGCCACTTCCACGTCGCAGCGAACCACACGCCTCAGCGATTTAAATCCGCTCTTTACTCACCACGACCACACACGCACACGCACACGGAGTAGCCAGTCCACGGACAACCAAGGGACCAGGGAGGGGGGCAAGCTCTTACGAGCGAGAAAAGACGCCCCTCGGTCCCGCCCGGCCCGGCACCCACCTGCAGGCCTCGAGCCCGGGGGCGGCGGCGGCGGCGCCGGCGCCCCGTCCTCGCCAAAGACGAGTTTGAAGTCGAGCTCGTCGTGGGAGCCACAGTTTGCAGTAGTCATCGGCGTGGCCCAGGGTGCTGCGGCTCCTCAGGAGGCGGCGGCGGCGGCGGCGGCGGCGGCAGCTCCTTAGCGCCGCTTCATGCCGGGCCGCACCAGCCAGGAGGTCGCAGCTCCACTGCAAACTTTCCGGGCGGGGCCCGCGACTCCGAGCGTTCCGTTCCGAACTAGAGAGCTGGCCGTGCGCCTAGCTGCACCAGGAGCCGCCCCCGACACCAGTAGCCGGTGCCTAAGCCACCACCGTAGCCTTAGCCAACATTCCCCACCCCCCAGTAGTCGCCGCCGCCACCACCGCCGACGGCGCGCTCTCGCGCGTGCCGCGCGCCCGGCCCCGCCCCCTACCGCGCGCCCATCCAGCGGGGCTGTCCGTAGGCCGCCGGCGCTGCGGACTAGCCCGAAGGCCCCGCCCCCTCGCCGGCCTATCGCGAGACTCTCACTCCGGGACGAGGAAGTCACGTATGTACAGAGAGCTAGAGTGCGTCTCGGGAGGTGTAGTTTGAAGTCTATTCCTTCCGCGACTCTTAAACCGGGGTGTAGGGCTGATTGATAGACCTCTCTAATTGGATTGGGGAACCCTTCACTGGCCAATCGGAGATCCTCTTCCTCACTGGGCTGACCTCACGTCGAGGAAGGGGCGCCAAAGCATGGGGGATATGGATTCGGTGGTAGGTTGCCGACCCGTGTTACTCCGAAGGCTGGGTTTAGGAGAGGTATCAGGGCCCGTAGATTACCTGGAAGCCACTCACACCCTCGTTCCCGACCCCGAGAGGGCGGGGACCAGACCAGCTTCCAGCGAAGCTGGAGTACCGCCGGAGACCCGGGTTGCGGGAGGGGTCTGAACTCGAGGTCGCCGCGGGCCCACCCTTAACGGGGTGGAGCCTGCGCATGGGTGGCTGAGCACTTGTCTGTCCCCATTAGCTGGCCCCGGCAGCTACACCCTTGAGGACAGCATGAGCATTCGAGGCCTCAGCGAAACCCGAAGGGCAGGGTCTGTCCCTTGCTGGGAGTTCAGCAGACTGAGCGGGAAAGTCCGTCGTGAGCTCGCACCACTCACGGCTCTGTGACTTCTGCATCCCGATGCACATTGATGAAAGCAGGCGTAATCATGCAACCCAAACTGGTTGGCTGGCAATGGGGAGGAAGTGACACTGCCTGAAAAACCGTTTTCGCTCTTGGCCACTCCCCAGCGGGCCTGCCTTACCCAGAGATGGCCCACCTCCTCTTGGGGTGTAGGGTGGAGACCATGCTTGGGGACTGTGGACCTAGCCTGTTTACCTGGGGCTCCACCGAGTTACAGGTTGTGAGAGGCGGTGGTGACAACCCCCCCCCAAACTCCATGCCCTGTAAACAGAGCCCGCAGGGTATAGCATCCCTAGATGCGTGTTGCCCTTAGCAGAGGAACCTGGGGTGCTGTCTCAGAGTCCTGGGTTCAGGCGTGAGGCCCCAGAAATACCACCTCACAGGGCCGACAGCACATCCCACACCACCCACAAAAGCCTCTGGGAGAAAGAGCAAAAGGGGGAGCTCCTTGCAAGAGGTCTCAATGTCTAAACTGATACCTGAACTACCAGAGAGCCCTAAGAAGCCCAACTATGCTCATCTTGGATTGGTTCATTCCTACCCAATGTTCTGTACCAGTACCTCTGGTGGACCCAGGAATGCAGAGATAAGTTAGTCTCCCTTCAGGGATCGGGGAGAGTAGACCAGTAAATCTATAATTACTGTACAAAGAGATTAGGGCTGTGCCAGAAGCTCAGAGAAGGTTCATTAAAACCTTGGCTGCAGGGCCTCAAGAGGGTGAGTAGGAATCAGAAAGATGGGCAAGAGGTGAGGAAGGTTTGTTCCAGGCAGAGATTTCCAAATACAGACACCAGAAAATACCTACAGAGGGCAGAAGCCAAAGGTGAGGCTGGATGAGTAGGCAGAGTGCTGCAGGCCTCTGCAAAGTGTATGCACTTTATCCAGAGGGCAGTAAGGAGCCATGGAAGGGTTTAGAGTAGGTGCTTTAAATGTCAGAATTCTGGATGGATCACTGGATTCAATTGGGGAAGGAGGATCAGGTAAGATTAGAGGCAGGGGAAGATAACATTGGTCAAGAAGAGGGAGCAAATGGCATTAGGTGGGTGAAACATCCTTCCCAGTAAGCTGTCCCACCTTCAGAGGATCTCCAGCCTTGAGGGCTTGAGTGTGGAACTTGGAGGCCAAATTACCACACCAACTCTGCAGCCCTCTGCCCCAGGCAGGTTGCTACCTATTAGTAACACATATAACATGATCCTGGCATAGTATGTGGTCCCAGAAGCTTGGCCAACTCACCCCCTCCCCGTAAAACTTAAAGCAACTTCAGGATGTGTCCCCCTTCTCACTCCCACATACCTCCCAGGAGCCTTGGAGGAAAGTCAGGGTTTACAAAAGTTCTTCCTCTCCATGCCATACAACCCTATCCCAAGCTCTCATTTGATTCTTCCTCTGTATCTGCTCCCCACCCGCATGCCAAAGATGGCCACAGGGGACACAAGGACTGGGCAGAGAGGATAAGACCAGACAACTATAATCTCAAAAAGTTAGTTGCTAAAGTCAGCACAGTGTGCTGAGAAGACAGGATCAGCACTTTGTCTTCAAATGCTAGGCCAAGGAGTTTGGACTTGATCCAGAGGCAGTCTTGGAGAGTCATGGAAGAGTTCTAAATAGAACTAACGTGGAAGGACCTAAGTATGCAGGACTGCAGGTGGAAGAGGTTCCTCACTCATCTCTGCACACAGTGCAGTCTTCTTGCCCTGGCCTTTGGAATATCTGCCACCCTCTCATGTTCATATTAAAATCATTTGTCTTCAAAATGTGATAAGATAAGGGGAAGTCCTAAATCAAGTGGCTGGAATGGATGGATAAATGTTGTGGCTACTAGGCCAGGGAGGGGTTTGGGAGTCCAAGTGGCCTAGTTTAAGGTGGACATGGTGAGAACAGTGGGCTGAACTTTTAGGCCTGCCTGGGCCCTTCCAGTTGGTCCTAGGGCATGGGCAAGTCACTTTGAGACCAGTGCAGGCACCACTGAGGTGTGCTAAAGTGAGATCATTTGAGAACATATGAGGGTACTTCAACTTAGTAGCAAACTTCTACTCCTGCCTCCCCTTCCCCAGAGCCCAGAAGTGAACCTGACCCTGCCAGGGAATGGGCTTCCCCATGGAAACCACACTGGTAGGAGAAGAGGCCTGAGATCAAAGCCCAATCCCATCAAGGAGGTGGATCTTCAGACTTGGTGCCTGGTCCCCACAGAGTCCATCCACAGGGTGCCTGGGGGGTCTACTGGGGCCTCTCTGTCTGCCCAGTTCCAGCCAGAGTATGAGGAAAGGCAAAGGGGGCATTCTGACTGAGACAGTTTTGGTAAGAAAAATCAGAAACTGAGCCTAAATCTTGGTGGCTGAGACTGGCCCAAGCTTCAGTCTTTCTCCTGGCTGGGACCCCTTCTCTGGAAGCAGTGGTCTAGGAAGTTAGGGCAGCCTTGGCATGGAGTGACCCCATTAGCCATAGAGTGCCCTATCACAGGGCCATCCTTTTATCCTCCAGCCAGTTTCAGGCTGATCCCACACTCACAGGAGGGCCCTTGAGCCAGAAAGGACTAGAAGTGAGTTGCCCAAGGTCAAATAGCAATGGGCTCTGGGAAGCAGCTGGTAGTGTGGTATCCTTATCTGCACACAAAAAAGCAAGTGTGGCAGGTAGGGAGGAGTAGCACCAGGACTGAAACAGAGGCCTCACCCACCAAACCCTTGACTCGAGTCCTGCAGGGCCAGGAGCTGCTGGCTGGCACACGGGCTGACACCAGTGCTGGCTTGCCACAGAGTGATGAGACTGACCAGGGGAGATGTGGGGAACATGGCCTTGACTCAGAGGGAAATCACCCCCGCCAACAGAGCTTGGAAAAGTGGGGTAGAAGCAGCATGTTTACAACTGAGGAAGCAGAGGTGGGGCAGGGTAGGGACCTTTGGTCAGAATGTCCCTCCCAGTAAGCGGGGGAGGCCCCATGAGATGTGGTAGCCGTTTGTTTGCTTTTCACTGCCAGGAGGAAATTAAAGAAAATCTACCACTTCCTTCCGCCCCAAGTGGGATGGAGGAGGTGGGGGTGGCATGACCTGGCAATCACAAGGGCCCCAAATTGCTGTCATCAGCAGCCTCCAGTGCTCCCCCGCCCAGAATAGGCACCTCATCAGGTCCGAGCTCCAGCCAGCTGTCGGGCTTGAAAGAGACTCGGGGGTCAGATCAACACTCCCACCCAACTGGTCACTTACTGGGGCACTAGATATCCTAGTCCCTCCCCCAGATTCCATATCATCTCTCACCAAGAAGTCAATTGATGCCCAGTGCCTCAGGTTACCATCAGTAAAATGGGTTTCTTGGGGCTTACTGGCTCAGCCCAAGTCCAGTGAACCTGAAAGGGGATACCCCATCCCCCACCTCCACCAGACCCACAAGGATGGGCAGAGTATATGCTTTAGGAAACTCCAGCTCTGCAGAGGGTGGGAGCATAATAATTATGCCAGGACACAAGTCCATGTGTAAAAATGCCCAAGGCAGAGGCAGCCAGACAAGGGTGAGGGTGGGGGTGTCTTTATTGCACTGTTCCAATGTCAGGTTGGGGAGGTGCCACCTGAAAAGCTCCTGTTTTCAAAGAAAATACTGAGGTCACTGGGAACTTGGCCCTGCCACTAGGATCCACCAAGGGAGATGGGTCTCACCCTGGGCACCCCTGGGCCAGTGCTCCAGGCTGATGGCCCAGGCCAGGACCTCTAACTCCTGCCAAGCAGCATCAGCAACTTGTCCAATGGCATTCAGTTCATGCTCTGGCACCCACAGCCACCTTAGGACCAGGCCCATAGGTGGGCCAGGTAAAGAGGGCAGGGACAATAGTCACCAGCCTCCCAGGGGGCTCTCTTTACCGCTTCCCAAGGCCACAAAGGGCTTCTTGCACAGCTCCCCAGGGTCTTGGTGAGGGGACTCCCACTTGCGCTTGTGCAAGGAGGGGCTCTCCTCACCCAGCCGACCCTCAGGGAGGCCCAGGCTCCGCAAACAGACGATGGCTGCAGCCTGCTCCGCCAGTTTCTTGGACTTGTCCCTGCGCAGATAAGGCACAGGGCAATAAGGCACATGGGCAGTTTGTAGGATTAGAGGCTAGGAGGCCTGACTCTACACACCCTTGGCAGAGATTCTGACAAAACTGAGCAAGGGTTCATCCAGAGACACTAATGCTCACACACACCATCTGTCCAACCCTCCTAGGCCAATGCTGGATTCAGGGTACCCACCATAAGCCTCATGCCCTCTGATGAGGAAACTTACCACAAAGTGGACTGGTACTTTTGCTCAGCAACAGTGACAACAGAACAGAACAGGCGATCTACTGGGCGTTGAACCTGGTGCAGAGAGAGCAAAGGAAACGGGTGGCTGCGCAGGAGCCAGAGGAACAAGCCCTGGAGGCCACCTGCCGCAAATTGTCCAATGACATTTGGTTCATGCTCTGGCACCCACAGCCAGGCCCATGAAGGGAATGACCAGGGGAGGGACAGAAGTCACCATCAGACAAGGTCAAATCAAAGGCAAATAAAAGGAAGTAAATCCAGCTCAAGTCAAATAAAGGCTACTCTTCATGTGTTCCTCCCAAGCAAAAGTGCCTGGTGCATCTTCCAGGGAAGAAAGGCAGATGCACAAATAGACAATGACATCAAGTGTGTCCAGAGTTCTGTCACAGACCTAAGCAAAGGGCCGTCAGAGCTCTTGGCTGCACATGACTATGAAGCCTCCTCCTACTGACATCTGGATGGGCCAGGTCCCCAAAAATGTGGAGGAATTCTCCAGATGACAAAGGAGTAAGAGGGGACAATGATGGTAGCAGAGAGGGCAAACCTGGCAGAGGGACCAGGTGATGTGGCTGGAGGGAGGCTGAGTGGATAAGACCTGAAGCAGCAAGCCATGTGGGTGGTCTCCTGTTCTGTGCTGAGGTGCTGGGGCTTGATCCTACAGGCAATGGGGAGCTGATAATTTGAGCAAGGGAGATAGAGGTTAGATTTGTTTTGGAAAAGTCACTCTGGCAGAGGGGGACACAAAGCCTAGAAGGTGCAAGGCTGAAGGCTGAAGATCAGTCTAGAAGAGGCAGAGTGGCCTAAAAAAGGCATGACCAAGGGGACCAAAGGGAGTGAAGCAAGACTATCTCAAAGTTTCTGTACCCCACTGGCTGAGGACTGTTCTAAAGACATGTCTGCCAGAATTGGACAATAGGCCACTCTCAGAAGAGAGGGGCTATCTGCAACTGACCCAACCACCACCAACCTCTGCATGCCTATAGAGGACAAGGCTAGGATCCAGCCAAGCAGTCTGGAGTTGAGTATATAAGCTGTGGGTATGCTGGCGGGATGGCACCAGCATGAGAATGCTATGGCTGGCTGCAGGGCAGGCCACAGCCAGGAACTCACCGTTTCATACACAGGCTGTGCCAACTTCTCCCTCCGGCACCACTCCAGCAGGCACATCTTAGGGGTGATCTGGCGTGGGTATACTCTCCTGGGGAAAGGAGGGGAGGCAGTCTGGGTGCACCCACTATCACTACTCTCCCCCTCAGCAGGGCCCCTACTCAGTTCCTGATAGCCTGATAGGAACTGCAGGAACTGAGACACAAGGCTGCTGCCTTGAGGCTCCTTTACCTACCCCTCTGGGCTCCCATTCCTGTCCAACCAGCAGTTTGCAGCCTGAGTTCTACCTAAAGGTAAGATGGACTTTGGCATGCTTAGGAAACTGGAGTGAAGGGAGTGAACTCCCAGCACTCTGAGCTCCAGCCTGGAAAACAGCCTTCAGCAGTCAGGAAGGAAGGTCCAGTTTGCCTCTCAAGACCAGATCAGGAGAGAGTGGGCGGAAGTGGGGAACAGAGTTGGCCATACAATGGTCTCAGGAATCTAGCTCAGCGCCCACCCTAATCATATCTCCCAAGAATCAGGATGATCTGCTGCTGCCATGGACACAATGGACTCTGGTTTCAGAATTAGTCTGTGACAGGGTGACAGGGTGGGAGGGGCCATGTTCCACCTTCCCACTGGCAGCTCTCCCTGGCATATGACTTCCCAACAGCTATCCTCCCATCCCATCCCTAAGCCCTTGCCAGACAAGACTGGCTCCTGGTCTGAGCCTCGAAACTAGAGAAAGGTTCAGATACCAAATGGCAGAGGACAAGGGCACCATTCGAAGTTGAGTCACAATCTGAGGCAATAATCAGCCTGAGGCTACTTCTGCCTAGAGATGACACCACAGGGTTGGTCAGGGGCAGTGGGTGTAGACAGGGGTTGCAGAGCCAAATGAGGGCTAGTGTCCTGCTACTGTTGGGGAGCTCCATGCAGGCAACTAGCAGCTAGCTTCTCGGGACCAGGGAAAAAGCACAAACTTTCAGGAACAGAAGGAGACAAGTACCCCTGCCCTGAGTTGGGGGATAAAAGTGTCAAGGAAAAATTAGAGTTCAGTCACCCTTGGGACAACCCATGACAGTGCTGTCTTCCTTGGAAGTACTTTCTTTGAAATGCTGATAATTTAGAACAAGTGTTCAAACCAAGGAGACCTGTAGTCCCTAAGCTTGACGTTAATCACATATAGCAGCCAGTTTGCTGGTTCAGTCAAACCCTAAGGCCCAAGCTGAGACGAAGCTGGAGACCTACCGGTCAAACTTGACAGCCATCTTAATGACACCAGAGTCATCTTGAGCTGGTTCCCTGGCCTCCTCTGGAGTCCTGGTCAAAAGCTCTGTTCGCCGGGCATCCAGTTCCCGTGTGGTCTCCTCATAGAAGGCACCAAGGCCAAAGGCCTCACTATGGAGGAAGAAGCAGAGCAGGGCAAGCACCTCAGTGGAGCCAACATCCAGGGCACTGCAGGAGCCCAGGGCCCCACCACTTCAAAACTCTCCCACCACATACGTCAAAACACCATCAAGGCCTGGTCATCAGAAGGTGCTGCCTGTTCACCCCTGGGATCAACCTGGACTAGAAGACAGAATGAATATGAACCCGACTGTGGACACTGGAGGGAGGCTGGACTGAGTGAAAAAAGTTCTAAAGGTTCCACCACCTGCAGCCTCTCTTCCAAGGAAGAACACACAAGTGGGTGTCCCCAGTTGACCTATGTTGATCAAGCACCTGGGGTACGCATAGCCTCATCCTCATCTGGGCCCATGGGAGGAAAAGATAAAGCCCTGACCATTGAGTGGTTCCCCTCTTCCTGCCCAGTCACAAGCAGTTATCATGGGCCTAGTCTAAATTGAGGTACCACCCAGAGCTAGAGTTATACTCTTTCTTGAGCTCACAAGACACCCATGGCAAGCTGGTTAAACTATGTGGGGTAGGTTCAGAATCAATGCCACAAGTCAGGGGCAGGAGAAGGGTTCTGGCAAGGTTCAAAGTCAAGCCTGGGCAACATCTGCAAGGACAGATGCATAGCCCGCTGCTCCCTTACCAAATTTCCTGGGAAGACTGGGCGGCATGGAGCAACCTTCCCTGGGGCGACTCCAATTGTTCTCGCAGCATCTGGCACAAGCAGTACTTGGTGTTCGTGTAGTGGTTGTCATATTGCACTGCCTAAGAGAAGAATTGGCATGAGGTCGCCTGCTGCCCAGTCAGGCCCTGAGGCATAAACTATGCTCCGATGGCAGGGAAAGGGGCTCCAAAAGAGCATCAAAGGTGTTCTTGCAGCCAAGGCGATGTGACCCCAAAAGAAGAATCACCTCCACCCTAGCCATCTACCCCTCCAGCTAGTGGTACAAAGCTTGAAGGTTACTGCTGAGGCCCACAGTCAGGAACACACTCTCCTGAACAGCCTGCCTGAGGTCCTGAAGTGCAGGGAGCCACATCCTGCTTCAGCCACCACAGACTGTCACAGAGTACCAGGAGAAGGGACACACCAAATTCTGGCATGGCAGGTCCAGCCCCAGGATGGGGATGAGATTCTTCTATTCCTTATAACCTGGGTGGGCACCTTCCCTTCCCACATCTTGAATAGCCTTTCCAACTTCCCCATACGTGAGTAAAGCACAGCACCATTTACCAAGCATGTTCACACGTGTTGTCACTTCAGTTATCTATACAAGTGTGAGGTGCAGTTGTTACCACCACTCCACAGATGAGGAAATGAAAGCTCAGGAGGCAAGATGACTGACCAGGGATACCCAGCAGATGCCCACCCAACTGGGGCAGGGCAGGAGAGCAGCAGTGGGTGAAGGTTGCCTGTCCCAGGCCTCCACAACCCCCTCCCATCCCTTGCCCCTCCACTGTTCTAGTATCTCCACCTGGGCCTATGTCTTCAGTGCCTGGGAAGGTGCCATGCTACACTAAGGACAAAGCAGGGTAAGTCCTGGCTGGTAGCAAAGCCTTGATTCAGCTTGTTTGGGACAGAAGGCACCTGGTTGGACCAGAAGCAGGCTGGCCTACGCTTGAAAGCTACTCCCTTTCTCTGTGACAACACACCCTCTTGAGGAGCTGCCAAGGGACGGGCTGAGTAGGAATGATAACATCACCTTTCACAGTGTGAGCAAGCTCAGCACTACTGAACATGTCTTCTCTGCCACAGACCTGCCAGCTGGCCAGAAAAGCTGGACAGCTGACCTGGGCTTAGGCAAGCCCACTTGCTTCTACCTGACCCAGACCACTGGAGAGCTGGTGGTCACCAACCTGCCCAACAGGACAACCAGAACCAAGGGGATGAGGGCTGCATAAGGGCTATGGCACTGAACAGGGGAGGCTCTGTTTCTAGCTCTGAACACAGGCCACAGGGCCTCCTACTATCGCTAGCTTGTGCAGCCATAGAACACTCACATACTATGACAGCCACAACTTCCCAGGCATGGCCATGGCATGCAGAGGGCACAGGCAGTCCCAGGTGACTGTGAGCCTTAGGACTGGAGAAGAGGGAGGGAGTCTGCTCTGGGAGAGAGTTGCACCCTCTGCTCAGGCCCAAATCACTGAAGAATCTGAGGACCACTCTCTGTCTTTGCCTATAGATGTGCACCTTATCAGAGTCCCACAGAGGTCCGGGGTTGTGCCAAAGAGACAGGACAGGGGAACTTGGCAAAAAGATCATTTGTAGGGAAAGGCCCCTGGCACTATGATCAAGTTCCCAGTGAAAAGAAACTGCTTTAGAAAAAGCTATTCCCTAAGAAGAGGGTTAAAGTTAGGCTACTCCCTAACTCGCAGGTTAAGGCATTCTGGGAATTTGCAATAGAAAAGTTTTAGAAGTGACTTTGACTCATCAGTCAAATCAGATAAAAAGTCTCTATGGCAATAATCTGTCCCCAAGAACAACAGCTACAATGGCTCCTTTTGGCTATGGCTACTCCTGTGCCAACCTACAGACATGCATGTCTTCAGCAACACAGAACTCATTGCCATGTGCACACACACATGTGGGGGGTGTGAGAGAGAAAGACAAAGATATCATGTGTTTGGGGCCCCAAAGTATTCTGGATCCAGAAGGTCCTTGCCATGACCTCCACGCCTTTGGAAGCTTTAGGAGATGGTAGGAGCACGCATCCCCAGCATCCTCTCTTTGTACTACAGCTGGGGAGATCCAAAGCTTCACTACAAGAGCCAAAAAGGAGAGGAACAGCAGGGGCTGCTGACGGCAGAAGGCTCACACAAAGTGCTCTCTGCAGGAATGTGGCAAATAGTGAGAAATGTTCGTTTTGAAAAAGTCCTGAGACGTACATATCTGATGTACGTTTGCATGACCTCCTCCAGGGGCCGCAGACCCTCCTTGAGGAAGATAGAAGGGTTCCACATGGCCGCTCGGGCCACCATCACTGAAGAGGCTGCTGTGGCTTGTCGAAAGTCCTCTATGTCCAAATACTGTTGGATGTGGTCATGAGATCCTCCACTGAAAAGCAACAGGAGGGTTAGGGGTGTCCCCATCAAGGAACCTCCCAGCATTTTCAGAGAAAGGCAACTCTCAGATCTGCCATTTATTAACAGTTTGGCTTTGGCCAAGTCCCTTCAGCTATCAGAGCTTTGGTAAAGTGGAGATTATAATGCATACCCCATTATGAAGTTAGGAGCACTGAGTGAGAAAATATATGTAAAGTAGCCTGAATCGTGCCTGGCACTTAATGGGTATTCCAGAAATTTTACTGTCTTCCCTCTCATCAAAACAATGGCTAAAGCCAGCCCACATCTGAAGACATGGGTCTATAACAGGGGTATTGGGGCCATAGAAAACCTCAAAGCTGAGCAGCCACCTGTATGCCCACTAAGGGCTGTGTCAAAACCCTGGAGAAGGGAACAGACACACTGGTGATCATGAGAGGAAGGAAGGAGGCCCAGTTTGGTCATAATGTCCCCTCCCACCACCCTGCTGCTCCAAGGACCCCCTCAGACACTGCTCTGTCCTCATCTGTTTCGTCAAGAGTCAGGCGGCAGCCTCAGTCCAGAAATGCCATGTGGAGGAGGGGGGCCCTTAGAAGCAACAGGGTCCAGGGTCTTGAGTATCCCTGTTCTCTCCAAACCATCCCTAAAACTCCTTGCCCTTGGGAAGGCCGGGCCTGGCCACCACCACCACCCTTAGCTCCTCCCTCCCACCAGTCAGGTGTGCCTTTTGTCAAGGCTTCCCTGTTCCCAACCTCCCAGGCTTCCTCAGGCTCTGTGCCACCCAAATGTGCAAGGCTGAGCTGGACACGTGGCTGGCCTACACAGCCCAGCTCCCCAGTGGCAACTGGACACTATGCCTTTGGGCTAATCATCAGTACTTCACACCTGCCAGTCTAGGTTCCTGCTCCTGGAGTGGCCCAGAATGCTTATCTGGGCTTCTATGACCTGCCTTATGCTCCCTGAGCCATAGCACTACGAGCTCTGGCTTGAGACTCTACATATAGCTCCCTACACCCTGCACACCTAACTTTGGGTGTGACATCACCTTCCCCTGGGCTCTGCACTCTGCAAACTTGCATCAGCTTCTCACCAGAGGCTGATCAACCTGACTTACATGACAGGCACTTTTCAGCCTCATTCCCAACTTTGCTTTTCATCCTACTCTGTTTTTCTTTTCCCTTGCAGTCATTTTTTAATGTTATCTCATTCTATTTTTTGTACGCCAGCTCAAGTCCTTTCTGAATGAGGTGGGGCACAAAAAAGTAAATGATGACAAAGGGAGGCTTACTTGGCTATGACAGGAATGGAAAGGGTTTCAGCAATGGCTTTGATGACTTCACAGCTGACAGGGTGCTGAGGCCGCTCCTCCCGCTTCCTTGGAGACAAAGAAAAGAGATGGGGCTGAAGCCTGAGAGCCATAGGCCACATCACCACTCACACAGTTACCTCAGCCAAACCCTACTGTCCTCCCTACTGAACGCTGAACCTCAGGAAAGTCAGGAGGACATGTGGCCATCAAAGACAGGCTGCAGGAGATGGCTCTCCCTGACCTCTGGGGAAGAACTTTGTCATGAGGGGCAGGAGCAGCATAGGTCCATGCTGAGAAGGCAAGCTTAGCTCTTGGGAACCTGCAGGTAAGGCATGGCTGCAGGGGGCCAATGTGGATGGCCTAGCTCCCAAGGTCACACTGCTTTTCCCTGGCTTTCCCTTGCCTCTGCCAGAGATGAGGGATAGTGCCATAAGAACGCTGCCCCTATTGTCCTAGTCCTGCCCTCCCCAAGGCACTGGGAACAGCTGCCACTGCTCAGACTAGCCACTCCCACACAGCTGCCTATGCTGAGGCCAAGTTGCACAGCTGACCCTTGGGAGAGGCACCTGACACAAGGTAGGACCCACACTCAGAGCAGCCAGGGGACAAGCCACAGGGGAGGCAGGACACAAGTTTGGGACCCTCCTTCCAAGGTCAACTTCAAGAAGTTCCTATGTAAGTAAGCAAGTCTCAGGGATGCTAAGGCCAGGCCTGACCTGAGCGGTGCTCAGAGACAAGCACAAGAGGAGCTCAACCAGATAGCCCTTGCTCAGGTGTTGTCTGCGTGTGTCCTCTCTGCTACATTTTCCTCAACAAAAGGGTCAAGGGCCACAGGGCCTCAGAAAGCCCTGTCAACCCAGCCTCCGCCTCTATCTCCCTACATCCCCAGCAGCCAGTTTTAGCCCATTCTCAACAACACTGATGGCCAGAAAGTCTTTCCTTAAACTTGCCCAAATCAGTCTTCCTAGTGTTCCCAACTACTAGTAGAAGTAACAGCTTCCTTTATTAAGAGAACATTATATACCAGGCACTGTGCCAAGGATTAGGATTTATATTCACAATCCCATAAAAGCCTCACCACAACCCTATAAAGCAGAAATTATCTTAATTTCCAAATGAGGAAAGTGGCACTAAGTGATTTGCTCAAGGAGACACAGCTAATCAGCAGCAGAGCTGGGATTTGAAACCAGGCAGTCTGAGTCCAAAGCCTGCTGCCTAGGGAAGAACATAAGAGCACTTCAAAAAGTTCATGGAAAGAGCTGTATTATCTTTCAATTCTATTTTTCCACAAACTTTTTGAAGTACCCTCAGATATGTGTATGTATGTGGCCTCTCACCTCCCCCTCCTGGCTTCGACATGAGCAGCTCTGCTTTTCTGTTTTACATGTTGGAATTCTGGGTTCCCTTCTCTGAAAACACTGTAATAGACACAAGCAACAGTCTGGGCTGTTCCTGCAAGACCCATAAGCCCAAAAGGAACATCACTCAGAGAAGAGAGGTCACTCTGGCCCAAGTCTACTGACCTGGGATTCTGTACAAAAGGACATCCTAGACACTGACTGGAGCAAGTTTGACTGGGAAACTGAGGGTAGCCTTTCGAAACACCTCAACTCTCAACAGACAGCACATTAGCTACAGCTATAGGGATTGTTTAAAGTAGTCACTGAGACAGCTGGCAGTCCCAACAAGGGAAGACCAAAGAGGCAGTGCCTTTCAAAGAACACCAATCTGTCTGGGGTCATTCAAGGGAAAAGCCACACTGCTCAATGTAGTGGAAAGAAAATAAGATTCAGGGTCAGAGTTCTAATTCCACCATTTAATGACTTCATGGTGTGACTCTGGGCAAATAATTCAATCTCTACCATTTACACATCCCGAAGGTAGGAGTGTTTTTCCTTCCTCTTGGTCTCTCTATGTCTTTAAAGCTTGGCACAGGGCCTACCACAACTAGGTGCTCAGTGAATGAAACAAGGAAAAATATAAGCCCATTCAGGGTTTGACTGCCCTCAGGACTCACAGGATGTCAAAGAGCCAGGCAAAGGTGAATATACAGAAGAGGAACTGGTTGTCACCTGGGGTCTGGTGAAGGATCACTGAGAGGCTGAGAACCTCCCTGCCAGTCAGTTACTAGAGAGGCAACTACTCACCTCCCATGAACTGCGATAGCAGCAATGCCAGTCCTCTCTATCCGCTTCACAAGGCTCAAGGTGTCTTCTAGCTGAGGAAGAAGACCACACAGGGTGGTTACTGAAGCCCCAGAGGGAGAAGCTGCTAGCTCCTAAAGTGGACTCAGCTCCACCCCCTCCTCTAAACCTTATTCAACTCCTCAAAAATCATTCACACCCCTAAATCCAACATCACCAGAGAGAACGGACTTTCATATGTAGCACACTACCCTTACCGACGGCAGGATGCGAATTTTGCAGGTCACAGGTCTGCATGTCCCTTTAACAAGAGTGCTGAGGATCTGCAGAGAGAACACAAGAGCACCTGTCTCGTATGGAACAAAACACTACACTGCTTGCTACAGACCTATTCATTCCAGTGGCACGGGCAGTTTGTGTGCACATGAGTTCATCTATGTGCCTGTTGTGCGCACATACATTTAAGCTCCATGAGGCAAGAAGTCTGCCTTTGTTCTCCGCTAGAGCTCCAGCATCAGCCAGCCCCTGCCTGGCATACAGTGGTGTGCATATGTTTGTTAAATATACCAAATGAATGAGTGAGTGAATGGATCTGCACATATGCTTATGTGGAAGTGATTCTTTGTCAGGGCAAAAATCAGAATTACCTGGAGAGCTTAAGAAATACAGACTCTTGGATCCCACCCCATTATTTCCTGAATGGGTCTCTAGGGGCAGGGCTTAGGAATGTCTTTTCAAAAGGTTCTGCCCAACACACTCCATCCTCAATATATTTCTGAAGCCAAGCCCTGGTTAAGAACTCATGACTGACAGCTTCTTCCCTCGGTGAAGGGAATGTTTCCAGGACCTGTAGTGTGAGGGAGGAGGAAGGCCTTTAATGGCCTGGGCCCTGTTCTCATGCATCCCTTTCTTGAGGGGAGTCAGATATACAGGAATGAAACTGGCAAAGGAAAAGACAACATATTGAAAAGTGCTTATTGCACAGTAATTGCAAAGAACTTCAAAGTTCAAGAAGTCATACAGGAATGTATCAGGGAGTTAGCAAGACTTGATTACACAAGAAACAGTGATCAAGAGAGGCATAGATGACACTGCATGTCCGTGGCATTGCTATTTTCTTCTCTCATCAAAAATTTCAGGCCAGGCAAGGTAAAGAGAAGGTGATCCCAAAAGCCCTCTTCCAAGAACTGGATCTCTGTCCAGCAGAGCAGATGGAAGACCCAGGCATCTGCTGCCAGACTCAATTCTAGACAGGTGGGGGCAGCAGAGAGCTGGGCTGCCAGAACCAGTAGAGGTGGACTTTCAAGGACAGGCTGAGGCAGGCCACTCCAGAAGACACCAGACTAAGAGTCTGAGCTATCAGACAGGTAGACTGTTCATGAGCAAGACAGGGCCTGCTGGCCCAGGCACCCCTACCAGGGACTGACAGGAAGGAACAGTCCCCCAAGTAGACAATTCAGTGGCATTAATTATATTCACAATGTTGTTGCAACCATCATCACTATACATTTCCATAGTTTCATGACCCCAAAGAAGCTCTTTATTTTGACAAAATTTCTGCAGGTAGTCCTGAGATGCTCCCACAGATGGAACCAGGGACCTAAAAGACCAAGCCTGGAAGGACCCTCAAAGCTCTCCCCGAGGTCACCAGCTAGCCAGCACAGTTTTAGCCTGAATTGAATCCAGCTCCCTATGCCTGAGTCACATCTAGCCTTGTTGTGGAAGCCTACAACCTCCCCTCCATGAGGCAAATGCCATCTAGTTTGACAAGGCCCATCCAACTACCTCACCAGAGAAGTAGCAGAATGAGTACTTCTGCAGTGGAGTGTATCTCTGCTGCATCATGGATGAAATCTGCCTCATTCAAAGAGGGCCAGTGGAGAAGACAGAGCCAACAGCATGGGTCTGAAAAGCCAGACTGTAAAATAACAAAAATACCTGTGTGCACATGTCATGACCTACAACACCCTTTAGAGCCCCCCTGTCCTAAGTGTGGCAATGAGTTTGACATCCACAGTTGTCCACTTCCATTCCATCAGCCTACTGAACTGTGGTTAGACACTTACAAACTATACCTAGGCACCTTTAACCTGAGATGCCATCAAGAGGTAATAACTGATGCTGGGTTAGGAGTCACAAGACTATGGCTCTAGATCTGGCTCTGTCTGCCACTGGTTTGCTGCATGATCTTGAGCAAATTATTTTTATCTCTCTGCTTTACTTTTATCATTCTTGATCAAATGGAGATTTTTTTTTTAAATGCCTGCCCTGTCTACTTCAAGGGGTTTGGAGAACAAATGAAATATATACTGAAATATACTTTGAAAAGGAAACTACCTACAAATGAAAAGGATACATTATAGGCACATCACAGATACATTATCCCATGTGGTTGCACATGGGAAAAATGAGAAGGCACCTAGCCAACAAACGCAGAGGTCTTTCTATATTCATCCAGACACAGCCGGACTGGAATAATACACAGGGTTGAGCTGCTTACCCAGCAGTCAGCACAAATGATGGCAGCATTTACTTGGTGCCTGAGTCCCAAGTGGCTCTAGCCTGTTGGAGACACCATGTAGCTTACAGTCCAGACAGGGAAGTGGGGATGGAGAATGAAGAGGAAAACAAAGGAGTTAAGAGGAGCAACAAGGCAAGAGCTGGTGGACCGGGAGAGGAAAGTAAAAGGTATATATGGTGTGGCAGACAATGTCACCCCCACATGCCCTGACAGCCCACAACACTGGATAGCAAATGCCAACCTGTCCCCAGGACCTCACTAATTTGGCCTGCAGAGTCACCAAGGGAAGAGGAACAGAGGGAGACTAACTTCAGCTTGCCTCATATGACCCTGGCCTGTTCTGCTCTCAAAGGGCTGGTGTAAGCAGGGGACCCACTGCTGCTCTCATCAAGCCCCATGGGAGAGGCCAATCCACCCCACCCCACCCCTGACACATACAAACAAATGCAGCCTCTGAGCCTATCCTCACCAGACAGCCTGGCCTCTGCTCTCATGATCATCGCAGAAAGGAGGGAGGCAAAATGGAGAAGGCTTTCTCCGAGTCCTCAGGGCCCCCTGGCTCTCAGCTGACATGTCCCTAGCTCTGGGCCTTTCAGGAACTCCAAGGCTGCTTTACACTGGCTCAGGGGTTCCCAAACCTGGTTGCATGTCAAAATCACTGGGAAGCCTTTTGAAAGATTGCCAGGCCCCAGCTAAAGAGACTGGGTGGACTTCAGTAAATCTGGGGTAGGGGGAGGGAGGTGTTCTGGGCAACTCTAGTTCATAGCCATGTTTGAGGACCCTTACTCTCACCCATGCAGGACTTACCTTCTCGATCTTGTCAGGGTCTGATAACAGAGCAGCTCCCATTCCTCCCTAAAGAGAAGCACACAAAGGGTCTTCCTACAGTTGGGAAGGATGGCCCCTCTCCATAGTACAGCAACTCAGTGTGGCAACTTGGCACCACCCAACACCTGCCTCCAAGGGACCAAGGCCCAATGGCAATTGACACTTCTCCTAACCAAGTAGGAAAGCAGCAGCTTCCATGCCCACAATATCAGGGACTGGAATTTGATGAATTCTAAAAGTCATCACTCTGATTCCCTTGGCAAAACCCATAATCTATCTAGAAGTGGGCTCTACAAAATGTACTTTTCAAGACTGCCCACTCCCTACCCAGGTCTCAGTGTTTTAATAAACTAAGCCCCACTATCTCCCAAGCCCTCAAAAAACAATAAATCATTCTCCCTTTGAAATAAGATCAATGCACCTTCCTCCTATCATACCCAACACTTGCTTTGGTACCACCACCACCACCAAAGTCCCTGAGAAGCTTACAACCTGCAAAACTTGTTCAGGCCATTCTCCTCTGCCAGCAACAACGTCCCAGTCCTGAAAATCCAGACCCACTCCAAACTTAACAAAAACTTCAGCAAATGGAAACCACCAACCCATGGGCTCACATAAATATCAGTAATAACTATAGCAGTTGTCTCTTGATGGTGGGATTATTGGTGATTTTCCATTCCTTTTTTGTACTTTTGTATATTTTCCAAT
Organism: Cynocephalus volans; assembly: GCF_027409185.1. NCBI lineage: Eukaryota > Metazoa > Chordata > Mammalia > Dermoptera > Cynocephalidae > Cynocephalus > Cynocephalus volans. Next base: position 131,849,714 of record NC_084469.1, read on the forward strand.
TTCCAGACAATAGTATGAATTACTCTAATAATGGGAGAGGGGATTTTTAAAAATCTGAATCCATGAAGGGTGAGGTGAAGGGGAGAAAAACAAATCCAGTAAAATATGCTGCCAGTATGAAGATTGCGTACTAACGAATGCTCACAGCGTGTATTTAGAAGGTTTGAGTTCAGTTATTACAGTTTAATTTGATGTTTAAGGTTTAATTTCATGTTTAAGGATGGCAGATTAGAATCAGAGAGAACACTAAACCACCACAGACTGGGCCAGGCTGAGACTGCATTTTAGAGGAGAATGGGGTAGGGCTGAGGAGTCACTAGCCCTGGACTACCTTGGCCACAGATACAAACCTTGGAGGCCTTAAGGAAGCCCTGGCACTCGCCCCAGCTCCATTTGCCCTTCACCTCACACACAATCCAGACCTTCCTTACAGGATCTAAAATGCAGTCTCACTATCCCTTCCACAACAATGGCTTTCTCAACAATGGTATTTCCTTCCTTCCTTTCTTTTTAACTTATCTGCTTTTTTGAATACATAATACAGTACATTCAAAACTTAAGAGGATGAAAAAGGTAAAGAGTAAGAAGTCTCCCTCCCCACAGAATAGAAGACTTTTTAATCTACATTTTTTTTTATCTGGCTTCAATTTTTGAACCATGAGAACAGAGCAGATACGCAGCTGGTATGTACAAGTATGGCATACTGGTTGGTATCTGTTCTGACTGGTAGGTGCCAGTGCTGTGCCAGTTGTTAATTATTTTGAGTAGCACCCCTGCAATAGAAATGTACTACCCTTGCAAAACCAAATAAAAACTTAAGTTTCCTTCTCCAGAGGAAACCAGTGTTACCAGTTTCCTATGTGTTCTTCCAAATATACTCTATGAATAAGAAAGTAAATATATATAAATATTCATTCCCCAGCCCTCTTATATATAAATGGTAGTATACCATATACAATTCTGCCCCTTGCTTCTCTCACTCCACAATGTATCAGGAAGATCATTCCAAATCATTTCAACTCTGTTCCTTACATAACTCAGGAACACAAAGAAGTAATCAGAAGAGAACAAAACAGAGCCCAAAGTTTTCAAGTCCTCATAGTCAATTTCAAATCTCCATAATTCTTTGAAGCAGCTGTCTATGAGGCCCTCTGGTTTTCAAGAATCCAAAGGGCCTTTCCCTCAAGCGGGAAGGCAGACTGCACTGTCCTGACCTAAAGCAAAGGTCCCCATGCAGGTAGCTCCTGAGAGCAGATACTCTGGGCAGTGAGCCCAGGGAGACATCTGCTGTGTTTACACTGCAGAACTTGACCACTCACTCAATGATAAGGGTCCCAGGGGCAGTCCTGCAGGCGGCCCTCTAGTGTCTCACACTCAGCAAACTCCAAGCTGCCCTTGTTACCTGCCCCAAACACGCTTTTCCTCCAGCAGTCCTGATCACAGCTGTTGACCAATTGCCCTCCTGGCTGCCAGTCTTTCCTTCTCCTACCCCCACCCCACACCCCACCACCCCACACCCAGTCCAATCATCTGCCAGTCAAATTCTGCCCCAATTTGGCTTCTCCTCTCTCCATCTTTAGCCTCTCCTGTGGACTCAGGACTCATCTCCTATATCTGTGTCCCTATCTCTAGCCTCCTCCCATTCTTATCCATCAGACATATGGCTTCCAGATTAGTATTTCTAAAGTACAATTTTGATCACATGCCTCCTCTGCTCAAAAAAGGACAAAGATACCTAAAGTCCAATTCTAACTGACCTGTTCCCAACCAAGGTTTTCAATCCTGTGCTCCTCTGCTGCTTCTTCATCTCTCACTCCCCAACTGTCTGGTCAAATCAAGCTACTCACAGGTCTCTGTGCCTACCAAGTGTTGGCCTCCAGGCCCCTGCTTGTGCCATTCCCTCTGCTTACCAGGTCCCAAATCTCCTCATTAAGGACCACATTTCCCTATTTCCCTATAAGATCCCAAGTTTGTGGGCTACATTTCCACTCCCTTCTCTGGGCTATCATCGCACACTGATACGATCTCTTCTAACATAATGGGGACATATGCATTGTACCCTCTATTTTTTTTTTAATGCATGTCTCAGTTTTATTCATGAAAAGACAAAGCCCTGTTCACACTATTTTTCTTCTAACATTTGCATCATTTGTTTTATTGCTTGGGCATGAGGGTTTTCTCTCTCTCTCTCTCTCTCTCTCTCTCTCTATATATATATATATATATATATGAGAATACTTCAAAAAGACCATGGAAAAATTTGTTTTTCTTTTAATTCTATTTTTCTATATACCATCATGTGTGTATATATATAAAATTTATTTATTTATCTATGTATGTAGGGTACTAAGTACATACATACTTATATACATAATTACATTTTTGTATAAATATATATCCATGTATACATACATACATAAACTTTTCCTAAAACATTTGAGGGTTTGTTCCATATATCATAGTCTTTTACCTCTAAATATCTCAGCATGTATTTTCTAGGAATAGGGATATTCTCTTACATAACCACAGAAGAGTTATCTACTTCATAAATTTACATTGATACAGTATTTCTAACTAATCTACTATAGTCCCAATAATATCCTTTTGAGCATCTTCCTGAACCAGTACAGGATCCAGTACAGAGTCAAGTACCCTCCTTACCTCTCACGTCTTATTAGCCTCCTTTAATCTGCATCCTCTACTTGTGGAGTATAAAGAAATTGGTTTACCTTGGTGGAATATTCTTTTGGACAGCCCATGTTGACATCAATACCAGCCACATCATTTTCTCTAGGAAAACATGAAGAAGAAAAAGTAATAAAGATTCAATTTGAGGAAAGAAGGCAGAATCAAAGGCATGGATGGGCCAGTGCTCCTGAACCTCTTACCAAGTTCCTGGCCCTACGAAATACACCAACTGTCAATGACAGAAACTGAAAACAAGCAAGAAATCTGTCCCTAAAATGTGCAGCTGCCTCATCTAAGCAGAGATCCAGAGGAAAGACACGATGTACACACACATCTATAAAGGGCCAGATGTAGAGGACTTTGCTGCCTTGGAGTTGAATCAGATAACTCAAATACCAAGTGATAAGCTCAATGAACTTGATTCCAGGCTACAGTTTTGACTGGGGCAGTGAAAGCCATTTGTAAATGCAGAAAAGTGCATGAGCACATGAGCCCTTTTCCAGAGCACCGCTTCTGATAGAAGTTATAGGACTTTGTTTGCTGGACTGCACAGTTAGCTTACTCCAAACAATTCTCAAATGTAAAAGGGATGCTCACCTCATCCTTTGGTATGCGCATACTTGATAGTCTATGATCAGTAGCAATTGCTGCCTGAGTTCCTTCTTACTCTTGCTGTAATAACAACAATTATCTAACACTTACTAAGCACTCACTATGTGCCATAAATTGTAAAGACATTTATGTGCATTGTTTCATTTACCCTTCCCTGTAATGCCAGACGTTAGTAGTACTATTGGTATCATTTTATAGGTGAAGAAACTAAGTTAGCAGGTAGCAAAGCCAGAATTCCAACCCAGGTCTGTCTTAACTACAAAGCCCATCACTTTGACCATAGTATCTCTTGCCTTTGTTAATTCAGGAAGCAATAAGTCTTACCTACACTTCATGAGAGTTAAAGCCTCAACACTAACAGTCATGAGAGTCCCTGGAATGGGACTCATGAATAAACACTAAAACACAGCCTCCTCCCCACCCAAACAGAGGGTCTCTGGGATCTAGGCACGGCGGGTACACAAGAGTCCCAGGCCAGCCCTTGGATGCCTCAGAGAAGGAAACCAGACACTCTTAACCTTAAAACAGAAGGTAATGGGCTAGGAAAAAGAAGGGTGAGTCACCTCCAAGGTCACCAGTGATATTAAAACGTCTCACAGCTCATAGGAGAGACAAAGGCAGTCCCAAAGAGGGAGAAACTTACACAAGCCTGGCCACAGCAAGGGCTCTCTCTGCGTCTGAAGTCCCCTAGGAACACAGAAGGCTGCATCAACCATTGCTCTGATGACACAGGTACACATGCACAAACAAACACACCCATGCACATCACACACACACACACACACACACACACACACACACACACACAGACACCACATCAGCAAGTGGAACTGAGCTGGCTTTTTCTCTTAAAGAGTTAGCCAATAGCTCACTGCCAGAGGAAAAAGGTAGACGTGGAGGGCCTAGAAAATGTCATCAATGGCTGTGATTACTTTCAAACAAACAAAAAAGTTGAAAAAATTTTATAGTGAACATTCAGACACCTATCACTTAGATTCTGCAAATAACAATTTGCTATATTTGCTTTATCATATCTACCCATTATTATCAATTTTTTGAAAAACTAAACATCATTCAGGAACTATTTCTGAAAAAGCACCAGAAAGCACCCAAAGCAAGAGAAGAGCTACAGAGTTATTACAACCCTAACACAAATCATAACTACTCTTGAGGAAACCTAATTTCTTCCTATGGGAAATATACAGACTATACAAAAACAAAGACCATGATCTGAATAAACGATGCTAGAGATTAACAAAATAAATATAGAAGTCATGTCAAACAATTTCTCATAATTAAGTAAATTAAATTTGAGACTGAAGGCATGTAACAGACTGTGATAGCTCGATTTCCATTAACTGTCTCCAGGAGTGTAATCACTCATGAGTGATCTTTGAAAACATTAAAGCAGATTCTTCAGGAAGCCACTGTTATGCAATGTAGCCCAGGCATTCAATACTGACCCTGTACAAGGCATGAGTCAGGAAATCCCACAGGAGGCATGAGCCTTAGGAGGGCACTCAACACTGGCGTCTCTTACCATCTGGAAGACCACCCTGCTCTGTTCTCTTTCACAGGTGCGGAAGACTACTCGGTCATCGGGGGCAACAAAGTCCACTGTGCTGAGCACCTCTGCAAGAAAACACAAACACATGGGGCCACCTAATTAAGAAGCAAGTTCAACCTAGTCTAAACCCTAGAAGAAAACACAGCAAAAGTATAGCCTTGAAAGGAAAAAAGGACCCTAGACATACACCATTCTTAAAAGAAATTAGTGTTAAAAAAAAAAAAAAAAAATTAGTATTCACATGAGAGGAATCTAAGGTGCTAATAATGATCTATCTCCTGACCTGGGTGATGCATGTTCACTTTACAATCATTTATTAAACTGCACTTGTGTTTTATGTACTTTTTTGAATGATTGTTAACATTTTGCGATTTTTAAAACGTTGAATAAAAAGTTACACACATGAAACCCTGTCTGTGTTTCAGATTTTGCCCAAATTTCCTCAGATGTCATGCTGAAGTTCAGCAAAGTTGCCATTTCTTAGTTACTAACAGTATGCCAGGTGCTGTGAGTGGAAATTTACTATATTACAGTCAACCTTCATTACTATTCACAGTTGCATATTTGCAAATTCGCCTTTTCATTATAATTTATTCATAAGCCAAAATCAATACTTGTGGTGTTTCACAATTTTGAATCACCTGACATGCACTTTCCCAGCTGACTCAAACAAGGTGGCACTCTGTCTTCTTGTTTCAGCTCTCAAACTGTAAACATGTCCTGATTGCAGTATATTTAGTGCCACATGTTTCACATTTTTGTGTTTTTTGTTGGTGATCTCGCTATTTAAAATGGCCTAAGCATAATACTGAAGTGCTATCTAGTGTTTCTAAACACAAGAAGCCTGTGTGTGCCTTGCAGAGAAAATACGTGTATTGGATAAGCTTTGTTTAGGCACGAAATTATAGTACGTTGACTGTGAATTCAATGTTAATGAATCAGTGACATATATTAAATAGCGTGTCTTTAAACAAAAACATATATAAAACACAGTTATGTACTGATCAGTTGGTGAAGATGTTACAAGAGGTTTGCAAGAACCTAACCCTGTATTTCTCCTAGAGTCAATGGCTCAGTATTAGCTAATTCAGTGTTCATAGCAACTTTATATAACATAAAAACTGCAAAGAGCAAGAAGTGACTGTCTCATCTGTTCTTCCTAACAAAGCTCTACAATAGGTACTACATTATTCACTTCCAAAGATGACTACTACATGAAAGAGATCCAGCACAGCAAATGGGAGAATATGCTGTTTTTAGAAATAAATGAGGTCTCTAATGCACATAAAGCACTTCCATAAATGGAAGCTGTTATTTTCATCCCAGCACTGAACAGATTAGAAGATTAAAAAGGGTGGGGCAAAGCCGATGACATGTTGGGAGAGGTAACTGAACTGATCCCTGATAGAGATAGCTCATGACTGGCAGTAAGAAGTCTGAGAGAAGAACCATAAAAACTGGATGTGTTTTAAACACAGCTTCATTTGCAAGAGCAAAATATTGGAAACCCCCATTGAGGCAGTGGTGAAATCAATTCTGACATAGTTGCCTACAGGTGCTGACATGAGAAAATGTTCTAGTAGAAAAGTAAGTGGTAAAAAATATGTGTAGCATGAGCCCTGGGTAGGGTGGGGGGAGTATATATATATATATATATATATATATATAAAAACATGACACATTTTTATACACACACATTATGTACTATAGGTGTAGAATAATAAGCATATTCCTCTTTGCAATTACCTCTTTAGGTATGAGATTATGAATGATTTTCATTTTCTAGATTATATAAATCTGTAAAATTGAAAATTGTAAAATTTCATAACACAAAAAAGAAAATGTAAATTTAAAGCAATTAGACAAAACTGAGTCATAACTTCTAGTGAAATATATGCAGATTTCATATATATACGTATGCATATATATAGATCTCAAAAACCTCAAAGAATACCACAACTCTAATCAAAGCAGAATCAGCCTCATTAATAAAGTATAAGCAAAACCACAATTCATCACAACCACTTACATTTGCATAGAGTTTAAGGTGTGCAAAGTACTTACATGTACCTTACCTTATCTGATAGTCACTCCAACCCTATGATTTAAGTAAAGCAAGGATTATGATTTTCATTTTACAGATTAAAAAATACTGAGGCAGAGTGAGGTCATGTGATTTGCCTAAGGTCACACATCTAGCAAGTGGCCAAGTCAGCGTGACAGTGGCTCCTAGGGTCCCTCCTATACTAAGAAACATGGCAATTTCTATTCCAGCAAGCCTATTAGTAGAAGGCATTTTTAATCTGTTTCATATTTGGCTTTTCATCATGGCCTCTGGAGAGTAGAGACTGCTCTCAATGGGGCACGTAATTTACAAAATTACATAACGCAGCCAGGCAGGACACTGTCATCTGGACAAGGGCAGTGGTAGTGCTGATTTTTTTGGGGAGTACAGAGGGATGGCTGGCTGGTATAGGGATCTGAACCTGTGACCTTGGGATTATAAAGCTAGGCTCTAACCAACTGAGCTAACCAGGCAGCCTGGAAGTACTGCTTGAGCCCAGCCAGAACTGCACTCACCATTGACAACTCTCTTGCACTGAAGCATCTTGATGTCAATCAGCTCCTGCAGAGTAATCAGAGGACACTTGTCAGTCCTGAACATGAAGACTCTGGGCACAAGGGGAGGGCTTTCATCACATACCCAATGGGAACCACTTGGCCAGTCACCCTACTACTAACACAAATCACGGCTTTTGGGACATGTAGTGCTATCCTCCCCACCCAAGTGGCAAGCAGGGGCCTGAGTGAGCTACCCTCAATTAGCTGCTCTTCCCAGGTACTTGGAGATGTTTAGGGCCTAGAAAGGATAAGCCACTCAGAAAGGCAGAAAGAAGAAAATCAGGATGTGGACACCTGCACATGTTCCTCACCTACTAGTCTCAGCTAAAGCCCACCCCCCTCAAAGGACCTCCCACCTCATCCCTACACAAACAGCAGGCAGTGAAGGACTCCTGGGAAGCAGCCTTCCTAGGATCAGTGACTAGAACCACAGGAAGGAAGATGTGAGATGAACACAAGAGAGAAAAATCTAAAGTCGCAATCCAACATGGGTCACACTGCATAGAAACGAAATCTCCCCAACTCTGGAAATATTTAAACAGGCTCCAGAAAGAACAGTAAAATGGGTTTCTTCAAAATCAGTATCATAAAAATGGAGTGCCAAAAAAAAAGACACATAAAGGGACTGGCCGGTTAGCTCAGTTGTTTAGAATACTGCCTTGAAACACCAAGGTCAAGGACTCCAATCCCCATACCAGCCAGCTACCAAAAAAAAAAAAAAGACACAAAAATGGAAGGAGTGGCCCGTTAGCTCAGTTGGTTAAAGCATGGTGCTAACAACACCAAAGTTCAGGGTTTGATCCCTGTACCAGCCAGCTACAAGAAAAACAAAAGTGGAAGGAAAGTTCACATCTTCTGGAGAATTGAGATTCTCTACCTCTTGGTTGCAGAGAAGGCTGTTCTGCTTTGTTCAGCAATCATTTCAGCAGATGTGGAAGACAAACCAGAAGAGCCAGGCACTTGTCACATTGCCCAGAAGCTCATGCCCAGGGATTCAGGGGTCCAGAATAAGTTTTAAAAAAAAGACTCTCATCCCTGGTACTCAGCCCCAGCAAGTCACAACCCCACCAGGTGGGCATAATGACCCCTGCCCACTCATGGGAGCATCCAGGGATAACAAGGCCAAAGGGCCTCTCTGGTATCCACTGGCTTCCCCCAGCATATCTTCCATCTAGGTTAACACATGCTCTAGGTATTTCTGTGGCTATTCTCAGGACTAAGCCTGACCAAACAAATCACCACAACCAAGCAGTATGAACCCATGGTTGGCATCCAAGCCCCAAGAAATCAGTTCATCCCAAAGGCTGAACAGAGCCCCTGTAGCCAATGATCCTAGATTTAGTTCCTAGGGCAGGCAAGAAGTCAAGTAGACAAGTGGAAAGCATTAAATGGTCTGTGCTTACAAAAAGAAGTTCAGTGGCCAGGCTGAACTTCAGTAGGGATATGCGCAGGGTAAAGCAAGGCAAGCCCCTCAGCAAAGATTGGGAAATTTATTGGTTCCAAGCATTTAAGGAAATCTCTTTCCAATTATCGCCAACCATTAAGCTAACCAAGTACAGACTTCATTGGCCACATGACAAAGAATACAGACAGTATAAAATTAGTTCAGAATAGTCACTAAGCAAATAAACAACAACAAACCCTGTAAAGAAACAACCTGATTACCAGAGTTACCACACTACATAATTTAAAATGTCCAGTTATCAACAAGACATGCAAACAAAAAAAACAGGAAAGTATGATCCATACACAGAAAAAAAACAATCAATAGAAACTGTTGACTTATTACAAAGACTATTTAAATCAAGTATTTTAAGTTAAGTTCAAAAAGCTAAAAGTAACCATATCTAAAGAACTAAAGGAAAGTACAAGAACAATGTCTTGCCAAATAGAGAATATAAACAGATAGCAATTATGAAAAAGAATTAAATAGGAATTCTGAAGTTGAAAAGTATATAATTAAAATGAAAAAATTCACTAGAGGGGCTCAACAGAGGATTTGAACAGGCAGAAGAATCAGCAAATTTGAAAATAAGTCAATTGTGATTATCCAGATTAAGGAACAGAAAGAAAAAAGAATGAAGAAAAAATGAACAGGGCCTCAGAGACCTATGGCACATGATCAAGTATATGAAATATGCATAACAGAAGTCCCAGAAGAAGAGGAAGGAGAGATGGTATAGAAAGGATATTTGAAGAAATAGTGCCTGTACTGGCCAGATGCCAAAAACAAACCAATAAATAAATAAATAAATAAATAAATAAGAATGGCCAGCCACCCAAAAAATTAATTAATTAATCAAAAGGATTAAAAAAAAAAAAAGAATGGCACAAATATCCCAAATTTGATGAAAAACATTAATCTATACCTTCAAGAGGCTCAAAGAACTCTACATAGAATAAACTCAGAGATCCACACCTAGATAAATCAAAATCAAACTACTAAAAGTCAAAGACAAAGAGAGAATCTTGAAAGCAGTGAGAGAAGCAAATCACCATGTGCAAGGAATCCTCAAAAAGATTAACAACTAATTTCTCTTGAGAAATCATGGAGTCCAGAAAGCAATGAAATGAAATATTGAGTGCTAAAAGAAAAAGACTGCCAACCGAGAATTCTACATCCAGCAAAACTATCATTCAAAAATGAATAAGAGTGCTGCTCAGTTAGCCCACTTGGTTATAACACAGTGCTGATAACACCAAGGTCAAGGGCTCGGATCCTGCACCAAACAAAACAAACAAACAAACAAAAAAAAAAGAATGAGAAATTAAGATATTATCAGGAAAACAAAAACAGAGAATCTGTTGCTAGTAAACTAGCCCTCCAAGAAATACTAAAGGAGTCCTTCAGGATGAAATGAAAGAAAACTAGACAGTAACTCAAATCCACATGAAGAAATAAAAAGCACCAGTAAAGGTAACTACATTGGTAAATATAAAAGGCAATATAAATACATTTTCTGTTTGTACCTCCTTTTTTCTACTATATAATTGGATAACAACTGCATAAGGCAATAATTATAAATCTGTGTTGATGGGCACACAATGTAAAAAGACATAATTTCTATGACAATAAGAGCACAAAAAAGAAGGAGGGAATGGAGCAAATTAGGAGCAAAGTTTTTGTATACTTCTGAAATTAACTTCATATTAATCCAAACTACATTATACAATATTAATTGTAATATCCCTGGAAACCACTAAGAAAATAACTCAAAACATATTAAGTATATACAAAAAGAAATGACAAAAAAAGTTTAACACTATACTAAAACATACCTACTTAATACAAAATAAGACAGAAAAAACAGCAAAAGAATTTTTAATAAATAAATAAATAATATAAAATAAGGCAGTAATAGAGAATTAAAGAAACAAAATATATACATAGAAAACAAATGGTAAAATGAAAATAAAATAAATCTCACTTTATCTGCAATTGCCTTAAATGCAAATGTATTAAATGCTCCAATTAAAGGCAGAGATTGGCAGACGGATTTTTAAAATATGACTCAGTTATATACTATCTGAAAGAAACACACTTTACATTTAAAGATACAAATAGGTTGAATGCAAAAAGATTTACCATGCAAACAACCACCAAAAGAGAGCTGGAATGGCCTTATGAAAATCAGACAAGATAGACTTTAAGACAAAAACTGTTAAACAAAAGAAAGACATCCTGTAATGATAAAAGGGTCAATTCATCAAGAAGATATAACAATTACAAAAGTATATGTATATAACAAAAGAGTTTCAAAATACAAGGCAAAACTGACAGATTCAAAGGAATAGAAAATTAAACAATAATACTTGGACACATATATCTCACTTTTAATAATTGAAAGAACTAGACACATGATCAACAATGAAACAGAAAACTTGAACAACACTATAAACTAACTAGACCTAACAAACACCTATAGAACATTCCATCCAACAATATAGCAGAATACATTCTCTTCAAGTGCATATGAACATTCTCCAGGATAGACCAGGTTAGGCCATAAAACAAGTCTCAATAAATTTAAAAGCACTAAAGTCATGCAAAGTATATTCTCTGACCACAATAAAATGAAATTAGAAATCAACAACAGAAGGAAACTTGGGAAATGCACAAATATGTGGAGATGAAATAACAAATTCCAAAATAACCAGAGAAAAAATCACAAGGGAAATTAGAAAATACTTAGAGATGAAAGAAGAAAAAAAAAATTATATAGATCTCCATACTGGCCAGCCACCAAAAAGGAAAAAGATAAAAGAAAAACAATTATATATATGTAATATACATACACACACATATATAATACTTATGTGATGCAATGAAAGCAGTGCTTACAGGAAAATTTATAGCTGTAAATGCCTATATTAAAAAAATTTATATTTCAAATCAATAACTTCTATCTTAAATTTTTTAAAAAAGAACAAATTAAACCCAAAGCAAGCAGAAGAAAGGAAATAATAAAGATTAGAGTGGAAGTAAATAAAATGGCCAGTTAGCTCAGTTGGTTAGAGTGCAGTGTTGATAACACCAAGGTCAAGGGTTTGGACCCTCGTACTGAACAGCCACAAAAAAAAAAAAAAAGAAGAAGAAAGAAAGAAAATAAACCAGAGAAAATCAATAACATCAAAACTTTCTTCTTTGAAAACATCAAAAAAATTGGCAAACCTTTACATAAACTAACCAAGGGAAAAGAAAAAGACTCAAATTACTAAAACCAGAATAAAAGAAAAAACATTACTACTGTCTTTAGAGAAATAAAAAGGATTATAAGAAAATAATATGAACCACTGTATGCCAAAAAATTAGGTAATCTATATGAAATGGACAAATTCCTAGACTGACACACACTACTGAATCTGACTCAAGAAGAAATAAAAAATGGGAATAGATCTATAAACAGTAATGAGTTTGAATTTGTCATCAAACATTTCCCACAAAGAAAAGCCCAGGACTAAATGCCTTATTGGTGAATCTACCAAATGTTTAAAGAACCAATCCTTCACAAATTCTTCCAAATAAAAGAAGAGGAGAGCTGACTGGTTGGCTCAGTTGGTTACAGCGGTGGTGATAAAACCAAGCTCAAGGGTTTGGACCCCTGTACCAGCCAGCCACAAAGAAAAAAAAAAGAAAAAAAAAAAAAAGAGGAGAGAACACTTTCAAACTCATTTTTTAGGAGGCCAGCCCGTGGCTCACTCGGTAGAGTGCGGTGCTGATAACTACCATGGCCACGGGTTCGGATCCTATATAGGGATGGCCGGTTTGCTCACTGGCTGAGCGTGGTGCTGACAACACCAAGCCAAGGGTTGAGATCCCCTTACTGGTCATCTTTCAAAAAAAAAAAAGCTTTAAAAAATTACCCATTCTGGGCAAAGATGATATACAAATGGCCAATAAGCATATGAAAAGATGTTCAACATCACTAATCATCAGAGAAATAAACAACAGTGAGATATCACCTCACACCCATTTGGATGGCTACATCAAAAAAAATAAGTGTTTTTGAGGATATGGAGAAGTTTGAATCTTTGTGCACTGTTGGTGGGGATATAGAACAGTGCAGCTGCTGTGGAAACAGTATGGTGGTTCCTCAAAAAATTAAAAATAGAATTACCATATGATCCAGCAATTCCACTTCTGGGTGTACACCCAAAACAATTGAAAGCAAGTACATCCATGTTCACAGCAGCATTATTCACAATAGCTAAAATGGTAAAGCAACCCCACTTATCACTGACAGAGTGGGTAAGCAAAATATAAGACATACATACAACAGAATATTATTCAGCCTTAAAATGGAAGGAAATTCTGACATATACTATAAGGTTCATACAGATAAACCTTGAGAACATTATGCTAACTGAAATAAGCCAGACACAAAAGTACAAATACTGCATGACTCTACAAAAAGTATCTAGAGTAGTCAAGTTCACAGAGACAGAAAGTAGAATGGTGGATGCAAGGGGCTGGCGGGTAGAAAAAATGGGGAGTTGTTATTTAAAGGGTATAGAGTTTCAGTTTTGCAAAATGAAAAGAGTTCTGGAGATGGTTGGTGGTGATGGTTGTACAACAATATGAATGTACCTAATGACACTAAAGTATACACTTAAAAATGATTAAGATGGTTTAATTTTAATCATTTAATCATTAAATTTTATGTTCTGTGTATTACACCAAATTTTAAAATTTTAATGTAATTTGAGAAAAAGAAAATGATGTTAGGAAAGGACTTGACTTTTACTGACTGGCTCATCTTCCAGGTGCTAAAGGCTCTGTGGGGCTTTTAAGGAGGTGTCTGCAGGCCTGATATGCCCTTAGGTCCTATATGAGGTCCTCTGAAGTAGATCAAGTGGTTTGACTACCTAATCCCAGAGATGGGCCACCTCATGTGAACTCGCCCAGTAACAACATCCAGGCAGCTGGTATTCCAATTCTGGACTGCAGAGCCGCTCTGGATCCACCAGGGGGCACCAGGCACCAGACTGTGTGGTGCCCAGTACCCAAGGCACAGTCCCCAAACACCTACCCAAGCCAAGCAGAGGCCTACGTGCTTGCCTGTCTGCTCTCCACAGAGGCTAGGTCTGGGTAGAAGGCCTATGTCTTCTCAGGCAGAGACCCCTTTGTTCGTAAGCCATACTGATTCTCTCAGAGCAGAGCACAACAAATAATGCTAAAGTGCTTTAATTAGTACTCCCTCTACTCCAAACTCTAGCAGGACCCTGGAAGAAAGGATTGGTCACACTTACTAGGAAACCAAGCTTTGCTCAATTACAAGGGCCACATACTGAAGTCATCATATATATATCCTGGGCTCTTAATTTCCAAAGGGCTTGAAAACAACCCTAAGGGGCTGGCTGGTTAGCTCAGCTGGTTAGAGAGCAGCCTTATAATCCCTGATACATATATAAATATATATATATATAAGTATATTTTATATATTATAAAATTATTTATATGTTTTTTTAAATATACATATATATGTATATTTATATGTATATATATGTATATTTTAAAAAACAAATAATTTTATAATATATAAAATATATTTATATATATATATTTATACATGTATATATATAAACACTAAAAATTCCTAAAGAATTAGCTTATGGAAGGTATGGAACCTGGCAGGTCAGCTCTGCTTCTGGTAGCAGCTCTGCTCCCACTGCTCAGCTTCCATGGTCCCCATCAGTGCAGACTGATGCCCCCATGGATACAAACGAAGAGTGGCTGTCTAGAACAGGCACTGTGTTGCAAGGGTAATCACTCACTTCTATCCTGTTGTTTCACTCCACATATCTCCCAGTGAATACAAGTCTACCTTCTGGGGTCTCATAAAAATGCTGCCTGCACAGGAAAAGTGAAGGCCAACAGTGGGTGAACATGTTAACGTAGGCACTTCTGGCTTTCTATGAGCAAACCCCAGAATCTTGCCCCAGAACAGGTTTGAGCCCAGGTGAGCTGATGGTTCTAAAGGCCTGAAGCCTTTACCACCTCTTGGACCAACAGAAGAAACTAGCAGGATGTCTGTAGTGGGGGCATAAGTGAATTTGAAAATAAAGGGCTAGCACTCAATGAACCAACTCTTACTTTTACTAAAGGCACAGGATTATGGAGAGAAGGGACACAGAGAGGCATCAGAGTAAGTAAACAATTAATAGAGACAATATATAAAGCACACGTAGAGAGGAGAGGTACACCATTTTACCCTGAGCCTTGAAGTGATCATAGGAGGGTACAGCTGGACAGAGATGGAGTGGGATGGCAGGGCGGAAGCCGGGGAGAATCTAAGTCATCCCGGGACTAAGTGAGGGCCGGCCCGTGGCTCACTCGGGAAAGTGTGGTGCTGATAACACCAAGGCCATGGGTTCGGATCCCTATATAGAGATGGCTAGTTAGCTCACTTGGGAGAGCGTGGTGCTGACAACACCAAGTGTTAAGATCCCCTTATCAGTCATCTTTAAAAAAATATATATATAGGGACTAAGTGGATGAAGAGCTAACATGTCCCTCTCTGTAATCGTCCCTTGGTGGGGGGTGAGGGGGGGAGTAGATCAGTGCAAACAAAGAAAGGTAACAGCTGTCTAAGTTCTCTGGGATTTGGTCTTTTCGGTCCCCAGTCCTCAGGCTCTGGGTCAATGATTCCTCACAGTCCCACCTCTCATTCCCCTTCTAAATCCAAGAGAATTTTTCTGGAGGGCAGGGAGGTGCTAGCCAAGAAAGGCTATACCTAACCCATAGCTGAGCACCTAGGAGCCTGAGCACTGGCTCAAGAGACAAGTGACCAGATGAATAATGCTCAGTGCACTACCACATGTGCCCCAGGGCCTGGTCCCGGGAACAGATTCCTCCCTGCCCTCAGCATGTCCTAGCAGCCTGGAAGGTTTATGAATGTACACTAACAGCCCATCTCACATTTCTTGGACATCCTTACCTCCACTTTGACAAACTATTTAGGAGTCAGGTCTTGAGCCTCTGTGATCTTGAACTCTGGAACCTCCCTCTCTGCCTTCCACCTTATACCTTTGGACAACATGTACTCCCTCCACCCTCCCTCCCTCTTCAACTTGCCAGCATGCTAGGTACCTGTGCCCCTGCTCTGCTGCAGGTACTGACATGCCAATCCCCAGCCATTGCCATTCCCTCTGCCAGGCTTTTCAGCTCCTTCCCATAATGCTGCAAACCAGCATCACCATGCATACCAGCTGTCAGGCAAACTTCCCAGTTTCCAGTCCCCACAGGAATAGGACCAAAACTTCTGCACTTTCCTTAAGTCCCTATTCCACTCCTGCCAGCCTCATTTCCAACAGGAAACTGGCTCCCTACATGCTGTAAAACAAGTCTCTCTGACATAGAACCCCTCAGCTTCCCTCCCTTCCATCATTTCCCCCCTCTCCTCCTTGGCCCATCTCAGAGGAAGGTGGGTCCCGCTACCTTGTCAAGAATCCTGTTCCGGGCCGGCCCGTGGCTCACTCGGGAGAGTACGGTGCTGATAACACCAAGGCCCTGGGTTCGGATACCATATAGGGATGGCCGGTTCGCTCACTGGCTGAGCGTGGTGCTGACAACACCAAGTCAAGGGTTAAGATCCCCTTACTGGTCATCTTTTAAAAAAAAAAAAAAAAAAAAAAAGAATCCTGTCCCCTCCAAGACCTGGCCTTACCCATTACCCCTAGTCCCCTGAATCATCAGGCCTCCCCTCACTTCTAAGTCCTTCCTTCCTCTTATTCTGTAAACATGCAAGTCATCTAAAAACAACTCCCTTCACCCTACGTCTTTCACCCCAGGCTGCCTACCTGTGCTCTTTTCCTCCTTTACACTCTTAAATTCCTGAAGGAGCCCTATTTCAGCAGCCCTGTTTCTTTTTTTTGACCGGTAAGGGGATCGCAACCCTCGGCACGGTGTGGTCCGCAATACGCTCAGCCAGGGAGCGCACCAGCCATCCCTATGGAGGATCCGAACCCGCGGCCTCGGCGCTACCAGCGCAGCACTCTCCTGAGTGAGCCACGGGGCCGGCCCTCAGCAGCCCTGTTCCTACTTCCTTACTTGCTATTCACTCTTTATGCCATTAACTCCACAAGTGTTCACATCTATGTGCCATGGCTATCCTCCAACTGATTAATTTCCAAATCAAATACCTTCTTCTTGGTCTTTTTACAATTGGATTTCTCTGCATCATTTGACACACTTAACAGACCTGACTTTTGCCTTTCTTGACACTACAGTCTTTTTAATTTACCTATTTTTCTCACTCTTTTACCTCTTCTATCATTGATTGATTCCTGTCCCACAACACACACATCAAGTATATAAGGGTATATTTTCCCCAAGTCCCCTCTTAAGCCCTTCCATCTCTATACACAGTGGTTTCCTTTTTAATTTCCTTTTAATTAAACTCTGTACACAGTGATTTTATTTTAAGGTAATTGTAGATTCACATGCAGTTGTAAGAATGTGAGAGAGATCCTATGTACCCTTTACTCAGTTTGCTCCAACGGTAACATCTTACAAAACCCTAGTACAATTTCACAACCAGGATATTGACATTGATACAGCTAAGACACAGAATAGTTCCATCACCACAAGGATTCCTTGTGTTGCCCCTTTATATCCACAGTCACCTCCCTACCCTACCCCCACCACCAGTGGGTTTTTTGTTTTTTGTTTTTTTTAAAGATGACTGGTAAGGGGATCTTAACCCTTGACTTGGTGTTGTCAGCACCACGCTCACCCAGTGAGCTAACCAGCCATCCCTATATAGGATCCAAACCTGTGGCCCTGGTGTTATCAACACCACACTCTCCCGAGTGAGCCATGGGCTGGTCCCCACCAGTGGCTTTTAAAGATGGAAATATAGGAAGCACTTAGGGAACTTCTTCTTGAACTTCTCACACCCACTAGGAGAGCACATCAGAATTGGGGGCTGGGGCCGACCCCGTGGCGCACTCGGGAGAGTGCAGCGCTGGGAGCGCAGCGACGCTCCCGCCGTGGGTTCGGATCCTATATAGGAATGGCCGGTGCGCTCACTGGCTGAGCACCAGTCACGAAAAAGACAAAAAAAAAAAAAAAGAATTGGGGGCTGGGGTAAGTTCCCCAGATAATTCCAATACATGTTCAATTGAGCTCACACTCCCTCACTATCCAATATCAGCTACTCCTACAACAATTTTTCCTAGCAGATGCTTTCTGAACCTAAGTCAGAAGCCCTAATACGAGGGTACTTCAAAAAGTTCATGGAAAGATTTATATTATCTTTTAATTCTATTTTTCCATGAATTTTTTGAAGTACCCTCATATCCTCCAGAGCAGCCAGTCCCCAGTCCTCAGGCTCTGAGTCAATGTTTCCGCACAGTCCCTCCTATTCCCCTTGTAAATCCCAGTAATTCATTAATCAATGTGAGAGATGATGGTGGTTCAGTATATCTACTCACCCACTAGCTACCACCACCAGAATATCCTGTGGCTACCAAACCAACTTCACTCAGCTTCCTTAGCCTGAATCTGGTCTTCTTCCTAACTTGAGTTCATTCATTCATGTACTGAATATATATTAACTCCTATAGGGACCAGGGCAGTGACCTGACATGATGCTCATCTGTCTGCCTGGCTCGGGATGCCCAGGCTCCGGGCCCTTAGCAGGGCTCACAGAACTCATCAGTGTCATGAGCATTTGTCTCCTCCTGCCTTCAGTGAGCATCTGTCAAGTGAGTTCCCATTCTGCGCCCCCAACTCCTGACCACTACTACACACAAATGTGGAAGCTGTACTTGCAGAAAAGCCCGCCAGGAAAATCAGGAGCCTCTTACCTCACAGTAAACAATGTCTGCTCCATAATCCAGGGCCAGCAGCCGCATTGGCAGAGTCCCTACCCGAACCATAGGGGCTAAGATTAGTTTGTTGTGGTAGCACAGAGAGAGGTTATTCACAATCATTCCTCTTCTGTTAGAGCCTGAAGAAAGGGAAAATAAGAGTCAGAGATTCAGGTGGAGAAAATCTGTTTTTTCTTTTATTGAAACATAATTGATTATACATATCTGTGGGGTGAAAATCTCCTGTTCTCCAGGGCAGGCTTTCCTTCCTCCTTCCAACAAACAGTAGTCTAATTTCCCTTTCTCTGACCACAAAAGAGCACATATGCTCATTCATTCATCTAACAATTATTTATTAAGTGCCTTGTCTGTGTCAGTCACTGTCCTAGTCCTTGGAATACGTTAGAGAATAAAACAGACAAAAATTCCTGCTCTGACAGAGCTTTCATTCTATTGGGGAACACAAGCAAAAAACAATAGCATAACAAACAAATAAATAAATAAACCACATATATAGTATGCTGGGAAACTGGTAGTGCTATAGAATAAAAAAGAGCAGGGAGAAGGGAGATTGAAAGTGCTGGGTGGGTTGCCATTATATATATTTTTTTATTTTATTGACACATAATTGTACATATTTATGGAGTACATTATGATATTTCAATACACATAATTGGCAGAACTTTCAAAATCCTCTCTTCTTGCTAATTTGAAATATACAATATATTATTGTTAATCATAGTGACCTAAATTGTGTATTGGAACACTGGTGCTAATTCCTATCTACTGGTAACTTTGTACCCATTGACCAATATCTCCCCATCTTCCCCTCCCTGGGTTGCCATTTCAAATAGAGATGTTGAGGCAGGTTTCAATGAGAAGATAAGATTTGAGCAAAGACATGAGTTAGCCAAATCGATATCTAGCAGAAGAATGCATAGCAGAGGGAACAGCCAATGCAAAAGCCCTAAGGCACGAGCTTGCCTGGTGTGTCGGAGGAACGGGAAGCAGGCCAACATGAGTGGAACACAGAAAGGAGAAGAGAGGGCTGGCTGGTTAGCCCAGTTGTTTAGAACGTGGTGCTGATAACACCAAGGTCCACAGTTCAATCCTTATACCGGCCAGCCACCAAAAGAAAAAGAAAAAGAAAGAAGAGAGTAACAGACGTCAGATACACAAGTAACAGCAGTAAGAAGATAGGATATGGTGGTCAATTATGCAGGGTTTTGTGGAACACTCTAAGGTGTTAACTGTGCATGAAATGAGCCAGAAAAGGGATACAAGTAGAGGAGTGACATGATATGACTCACGCTTTCACATGATCACGCTGACTGCTGTGTTAAGAGCACTGTTGGGGGAGAGGCAGATGTAGGGAGACCAATTAAAAGGCAATTCAGTAATCAATTTGAAAGATGGTGGCTCAGACCAGAGAGCTGGTAGTGAAGGTGTTGAGAAGTGGTCACATTCTAGAAATACTTTGAAGGTACAGCCAACAGGAGTAAAAAGAAGAAAATCAAAATCCCATGTCCCAGAAACAACCACTATTAATACCAACTTATTAACTCTAACCAAATATGGACTCCCCTCCCGAGCCAGGGCAGAGGGGACTGAGGGCCTCAGCCACACCCCTACCCCCACGTCTACATGCAGCCCAGCGACAACCACCAGGCCACTGCCAGAAGCACCCTGGGCTCCCGAGCCAGGGCAGTGGGGGGACCAATGGCCTCAGCCATGTCCCCCAACATCCACATCCAGCCCAGCCATGATGAACCAGCCCTCGGAAGTCCCCTGGGCTCCCCTGCAGGAATGATAGGGGTACCATGGACCTTGACCATGCCACCCTCCCCCCTTCTTCATCCTATCCTATCCCCCTCCCCTTTCTTCTCTCCCCCTCCATCCCAACTGCTCTGCAACAACATCTTAGGATGTAGAGAAAATAATAATAAATAAATTAATTTAAAAAAAAACATATGGCCTCCTCTAAAAAGTTACAAAGCTAGCCAAGTACACTCTGCTCAGTTACTGATGCTATCCCCACTTTCTTTTTACTCCTCAGCCTACCCCAGCCTGGCTTCCACCTCTGCCACTCTACCAAAACTACTCAGATTAAAGACACCAAGTACTTCAAATTTGCTCAATCTATTAGATATTTATGTCCTCATCTTATCTCACTAACAGCATGGACATGGTTGAGCCTTCCCCTTTTCCTTGAATCTCTCTCCTTCCTGGGATTCCCTGACCCCACACTCCTGGTTTTCCTCCCACCTCTCTGTCCCCTCCTGAAAAGTCTCCTTTGCTAGTCCATCTCCTATATTCACATGTGGAAGTAACTCCTTAGTCTTGGGACCTCTTCCCTCCTAGTTCCATACATCTCCCTTACAAATTTATTTACTCCCATTGCTTAAAATATGAGATATATGCTGGTGATCTCCAAAAGTATCTCTACCTCACACCAATTGTTCAATACACACCCCACTTGGGTGTCTCATGGGCATCTTATACTAAATATGTACAAAATTAAGTCTTGATCTTCCTTCCTAAGCTGCCTCCTCCTCCAACACTTATTCATCCAATTTTTATCAAACTCCTGATATGCCTAACACTGTGTCTGGCACTAGAGATAAAATAATGAGGGGTAAAAAAGGTACAGCAGAAGAGACGGTTGTATAAAAGGAACTTACAAGTATGTGTGAAATTACAACTGTGCACAGTACTATGAAGAAGTTACATGAAGTTATGGGAGCCCATCTCAGTAGGAAAGGGACTGGTGGGGGTTGAGGAGGGCTTCCCTTTAAAAAAAAAATCTCTGATCCAAGGTCTAAAGGGAGAGAAGGTGTTAACCAGGCCAATGGATAGGAAGAAAACCTTTCCCATGTCATTAATAGGACCTTCACTCACCCTTTATTCATCCTTAACCCCACATTCCCCACATCCAATCCATTGCTAACTCCTATTGAAATAACCTTCCAAATATAACTCTAGTCCATTTGCTAAGCCCCATCTCCACTGCCACCACTGTGCACCAAAACACCCGCCACTTATCTCCTGCCAGGACTTCAGCACAGCCTCCTTAATGGGTCTCCCCAAATCTACTCTTGCTTCCTCTTATCCATTCTCTTCACAACAGCCAGCAAGGCATCTTAAAAGGGCAACTCCAATAATACCACTCCCCTGTTTATGACCTTCAATGGCTTCTCACTGAATTTAGGATAAATCTCAAACCCTTCTAATGACCCACAAACAGCTGCATGATCAGTCCTACCCACCTCCTCAGCCTCACCTTGCACCTCACTCCCCCTCACTCTCTCTGCTCTGGCCACCAAGGCCTTCTTTTAAAGCCTGCCACACCAAGCTCTCTGCTGCCCTGGGACCTACCCACTTGCAGTTCTCTCTATCTGGAACACTTTCCCCAACTCGCCCATGCACACCTGCACTAAGGTTGCCTTGTCCTTGAATGCCCCCTTTGTGGAGACGTGTCCCTACCAGACAGTTCACTTCAGGTCCCTGGTCACATGCTCTCCCAACACCCTGTACTTCTCTGTAGTTCAGTTACAATCCACGTGTCCACACTGATCAGTGTTGTTTCTTGTTTAACCTCCAGCTCCTCCTCTAGACTACCAAGACAACAGGCTCCACAAGGACAGGAGCTTGGCTGCTTACTTCACTGCCAGGTTTCTAGGGCTTAGCCCAAGTACCTGGCCTTTAGTGGCTGCTTTGTAAGATGTAACTGAACACTCACCTCTGCGGTAGCCAAGAGAAGCCCTCCTGTAGGGTGGCTGGTCTGGGAACTCCCTCTGGAACACTGACAGAGGTGCCTTACATGCCCTACCACCAAGAAGGCTCCTCTCAGAAAAGCCAGGCAGGTTCCAGCCAAGATGGCGGAATAGATGGTTCCCAGCGTCACTCTCTCCCACAAATCAACCAATTTACAACTATAAAAATGTAACATCAGGCAAGCTGGGGCTGCTGGAGCTCAGGGGAAGAGGAGAAGAGACCTACGGAGTTCATGAAGGCGGGAGAAACCACAATGAGAGAAAGAAAAAACTGCTCTGAGCATTTCGGGCCGCAGCCGCTTTAATGCTGGAACTGCAGAGCGCATGGAGGAGGAGCTGGCAGAAGCCGCAGCTGTGCCCTTCAGATGGAGTTGCTTGGAGGCAGAAGGGGAGAAGGGGGCCTTGGCAGCACCAAGGACAGCAAGACCACTAATAGAGTTCCCGTGGACCCACGCAGGAGCGAGGAGCCATAACAACTGAAAAAAGGGAGCCACTCAGAGGCCGGTGAGTCATCGCAAGGGACCAAGGCAAGGCCTGTCTCATGGGAAGTGTTTGTAGCATGGGCGGTGGGGGAAACAGGCCCACTGGAGAACACTGGGACACAGCAAGGACAACCAATCCAACCCCCAATCAGCGCAGGACCACTCGGAGGAGACTGGTCGGGAATGCAGAATTGCATGGGGTGCAGTTTAATGAAAAAACACAGGCCCAGATCAGAGTTTCTTTTTTTTTTTTTTTTTCTTTTTAAAAGATGACCAGTAAGGGGATCTTAACCCTTGACTTGGTGTGGTCAGCACCACGCTCACCCAGTGAGCGAACCGGCCATCCGTATATGGGATCCGAACCCGGGGCCTTGGTGTTATTAGCACCGCACTCTCCCAAGTGAGCCACGGGCCGGCCCCAGAGATCAGAGTTTCTACACAACCCAGATCCACCGGGTCTCTGGAGAGCCGGAAGTAAATGTAAGGTCAACCATTAAACCCTGAGCTGCACAAAAAGTCTTCCCTAGGGAAACAGCAGCAAAGCAGCGATTTAGCTCAACCACACAGCTCAAGTACTGGTTCCCACAGGAAGTTCCCCCATTTTAGAAGTAAGCAAAGGACAAGAAATTAGTTCCGGTCCAGGCACACCACCAGCACCTTGGGGCCTGCCTGGGAACCAGAGGCTTGGAGCCAGGAACCAGACCCCACTCCCACATCCCCAGGCACACCACGCCAGCACCTCAGGGCCCGCCCAGTGACCCAGGGCATGTAGAGGGGGACCGGATCCCCCCCCTCCCACAACCAGGCACACAGGACCAGCACCTCAGGGCCTGCCCGGGACTAGAGGCCTGGAGAAGAAGACCAGACACACCCCATAACCAGGCACACTACCAGCGCCAAGGAGCATGCCAAAAACATCACCTCCATGTGTGTGGCCCACCACAGCCACCACAATAACTATGGCTGCCACAAAAGTGGCTAGACACAACCTCTGTGCAGATGGTCTGCCAGCCACTGGAGTGCATTGACACAAGGAGAGTCACCAGCAGAGATAAAGAAAAGAAGAGGATGTCTCTCTCCACAAAGCCCATTCCAGAGTGACAGAAGTAGCATATGCTCTATGATAATATTGGGGGACCTGATCACACCTCTAAGCATTGGACAGATCATCTAGGCAACAAATCAACAGAGTAACCATTAATCTTTCAGAAGGAGAGAAGAAATCTAGGGTAATTAGAGGGGGGAGGGGGAGGAGTGGGGGATGGAGAGATTGGAGAAGGGGCATAAAGAATAATTACAATTTGTAACAATATATATATTAGTAATATTGATTTGATCAACATATCTCAATGTTGAACCCCAAAAATATTTATAATCAATTTTGATTTAACAAATAAAATAATTTTTTTTTTTTTAAAAGTAAAACCAGGCAGCCCCCACACCCTTCCCAATTACTGCCACACCCACCCACCCCACTGTGAGGTCACACCCAGATCCCATTTTTTCACTCACTCTCAGACAATCTCTTATACCATTCCTTTGAAGGGTTGGTCTCCTCTATTACTCCCAACTTGATTACTCCCAATTTCTTTCTTAGATAGTAACCTTGACTTCACTTGTGTGGATACAATATCCCATTAATTATATGCTTTCACACTGAACGTAACACTATTCAGGGAAAGAAATGAATGGAAAAAACTTTACCAGTCCCTTTCACATCAATTTTTCTGAAGACTACAACCTTGCTTAAAAATCAATTTCTTTAAAATTCAAATTTAGAGTTAAAATGAAAGTCAACTAGAGTTAAAGATTTAGAGAAATATCCTATTTCCCCACTCAAAACATGTGTAAATGAGAAAAACCTAAAATGACCTATTATATTCACAAGAGAAAGAGGCAATATAGTATATCATGGTTAAGATCCTGAGCTCTGGAATCAGACAGACCTGCACTTGAATCCCAGCTCTGCGCCTGGGCAGCTTAGTTAACCCAGCCCAGCCTCAGCTTCTCCAGTAGAATCTGTCAGGGGAGATGCTGTGAAGACTAAATTCAATGATGCACAACAGTTCCTGGCACACAATAAGGGCTTAATAAATGTTGACTGCTTTCATCAACAGGTTTTTACACTTTCAACACACTCTAAAGTCTACCATTACATCAATAATTATGTACTGGCTCTTTTAAGAGGAAAGCAATATGTGAGGGGTAAAGAAATGGAAAAAACTAAGCTCTTGACCTCAAGGAGCTCCTTGGCTCTGCCACTGCCATCACCTATCAACTGAACCATGGCAACAGTCTCCAAACAAGTCTCTCTCTGCTTCCAGGCTCATTCCTTCCAATTCATACTCCTTCGAGCAGCCAGAGGGGTCCTTCTAAACACAAATCAGAGGTGACAGTCCCATTCTTGGAAGCCTTCCCCACTGCCCTTAGAATTAAGTCTACATTCTTTAACACAGCAAATAAAGTCTGGTCCCTACCTTCCATGGAAACCTCATCTTTCATCATTTGCCTCTGCCCTCTTAGCTCCCCCATGCTATGTAAGCCTAAGCTATTCTGGAGTATTTCTAGTTCCCCAACCCAGCCTCCTCTCTCTCAGTATGGAGTCTCTGAACAAGCTGCCCCTCCTTAGGAGCTACATTCCTATTCCTCCACCTGGCTGACTCCTGCTAGACATTCAGAACCTGAGTACAGATGTCACCTCCTCTAGAAAGCCTTCCCTGATGCACATTTCCCAAACACAGGGTAAAGGCACCTCCTCTGAGCTCACTCCTGTCCTGGCATGGATCATACTCTTGTAACTACAAGAGTAACTGTCTGTCAATCTGCCTCCTTCACCATAAGATGAAAGCAAGTGCTGTACCATGTTCATCACCAGATCCTCATCACAGAGCACATAATCTGGCACAAGGCAGGAACTCATGTTTGTTGTAAAAAGAAGTTAACAGGCCAAGTACAAGAGCTACAATTCAGTTCATGCTTCAGCCACAGAACAGCTCTACCACAGCCAAAGTGCATTTAAAGTGCCTTGCCATCCCTCAAGTTTGGTTTTAGAGGCGACGAATAACTACTCCATTCCCTTGATTACCCAGTAAAGAACTACAAGGCCTTTATCCAACTTGCATGGGAACCACGACTTCAGTGAACAAGATTCAGGTAAGGAAACAACAGAAGATGAAGTTGGGACAGATTATGGACAGTGATTAGGAGATAATCTGTAGGCAAAAGGGATCCATTAATGGCTTTTGAGTCAAGGGGTGACACGGCCATAGCTATGCTTTAGTAAGATCACTCGGGCAACAGATGATAGACTGAAGGGCAAAAGACAGGAAGGAGGTAGGGAGTTGGATTAGAAAGACGGTAAAAGGGTCCAGGCATATAGTGACAAGGGCTAAAGAGAGAATGGTCAGTACCTACACAACAATCCTGAGACATGTAGGAAAATGGGGGCACAGTAAAGGAATACTAACAGCACTTTTTATTTTTGCAATACCTTACAATTCCCAAAGTGCTTCATTTATAAGTGTGATCCTCAAACCTGACTACATATTAGCCTCATCTGGAGAAGTTTTTAAAAAACCAATTTCCAGGCCTTACCCCAAACCAATTAAATCGGAATGTAAACTCCATAAGGGCAGGAATTTTGTCTGTTTTGTTCACTGTCTGAACAGTGGCTGGCACATGCACTGTGTTCAGAAAATATTTGTTGAATGAATGAATGAATGAATATACCATTATTACCTGAGATCCAAGGAACATACCAAGTTCCTGCTCCCAGAAGCTTGTATTTTTTTCACAATAAGAAAACCTTTCCTATTTCTAAAGCACTACCTATAAAACATGTGTCTCAATAACAACTAAAGGTTACTCAATGTCTGCTGTGAGTAAAAGGGAAAGATGAAGGGGCTAGGGCAGTGTCTGATGAAATGACAAGAAGAAATCAGGGGTCTTGGGATGAGACAGTCTCAGACAAGCTCCAACCCCTATGAGATTTTGAGGTATTATAAGGGCTTGAGCATAATGAGAAAGCAGCTATATACTAAAGAGCTACCCTGCCCTGTGTATTTGAAAAACTCAAATGCACATCCATACCTATGTATTATTCTTTTCTGATAATTCCTCCAATGTGTCTGTTCTGGCTTGGTGCAAAGCAATTCTTTGTTTAATATCTGAAAAGCAGTGGCACATAGAAATGAATGAAACTTACCAGGTCAGACATCCAAGGAACTACTTAGATAAGGAACAAGGAGCTCTGGGATCTTGGAAAGACTCCTAAAAGTAGTATAGAATCACAAAATCTTGGGGTATCCTTTATATCAACCTTCCCCTATCATATTACCAACTAGTGGTCATCTGGCCTATAAATGAACTTTTCAATGACAGAAAACTCAGCATACTTAAGACAGATCTGGGCAATTCTAGTTGCTATACCACTTCTTTATATCAAGTTCAGAATCTGCCTCACTGTCACCCATGGGTTCTAGTTCAGCCTTCTGGAATGATACACCCCACAACACATCTCATCTAGCACATTCCAACTACATGAGGACAGTTTGTTCTCTCTAAATGTCTGTTCTACAGCTTCAACTTTTTGAATCACTCCTTCCTGTGTTTATGACTTTCAGAGGCCCCAAGATTCCTGATCCCAAGGCCATTACAAGCAATGGCATCAGTGTGCCTGCTACAGATTGTGAGGATGGGGCAGGGCCAATGTAAGAGTGTGGTAAATGTGCCTACATGAAGTGAGAGTATATGTCGTAACTTCAGCCACTTCTCAGTCCTCAACCTCTGTCCACCTTTTCCAACAGTAGACTACTGACATTTTGAGCCAGGTAATTCTTTACTGCAGGGGGCTGTCCTGTGCCTTGCATGATACTGAGAGCATGGCTGGCCTATATCCACTAAATGCCAGTGGCACCTCCTCAGATGTGATAACTATAAATACTTCCAGCCATTGTCAAATGTGGGGAACAGGGGACAGGGGCAAAATCACCTTCACTTTGGAACCACTACTCTGTCCAAGGACTCTGTTCACCCACCACTACTCAAAACTCTGCTGGAGTGAGCAGGAGTGAAGCCATGTGGAAACCTAAAACCGCCTGGGCTGTAGCAAAATTTTTTTAAAAGACAGTTTTTTCCTTGCATGTATTTCTCTAAGTTCCTTTTTTTCCCATGGTTATTTGATATTTTGAACTTTAGTTACAAGGTAAGATGACATTATTTTCCTAAGTATAGAGCTGTTTTTCAGACCCTGAGAAACCAAGGAAGATATTTATAGAGCAATTCCACTTTGAAACAAATCAGAATCCTATAGGACCCTAAGATAATGTCAAGGACAAGAACAGAAGGGAGAAGAAGCTTTGACGAGAATTTGCACTCAGCCCCTTACACATAGCCCTCGCAGCTCATCTCTCCCCCTCCTGCTTTTCACTCCCTCCTTACCTCATAAAAACCCCTCAATAAATCTGAGTTTTTGAGATGGTTTTAGATTGGTCATCTCCTTCAGGTTTACCGGGAGACGGGTTAATCTAACATCTCCTTCAGATTATAGGTTTCCCCGTCCTGAATAAAGCTTCCTTCTTCACAAACATTCGACTTTGGAGTCGTTTTTGTTTGGCGGCTGGTAGCCGGACTTGAGTTCGGTAACATCTCCGCTGGCTAAACGTAATTCTACAAGAGTCTACTGATGTATCACAATGGTATTTGAAATTTTGACAAGTTTTCTCTTTTTAATGGTATTCGATGAAACTAAAACACTTTGCCCAGGTGTTAAGAACCTCCCAGGTAGTCAATCCACATTTACCTCATCTCCTACCCCAGAAACAAAAAAGATATGACATCCATTCTTCCTTTAGATCTCTTCAATAAGTATGAAGTGTAGTTCTTTTTTTTTTTTTTACAATCTGAACATCTGCATTCAAATAAAATCAAGTAAGGTCCAGCCCGTGGCTCACTCGGGAGAATGCGGTGCTGAGAGTGCGGCTATGGGTTCGGATCCTATATAGGGATGGCCGGTTCGCTCACTAGCTGAGCGTAGTGCTGACAACACCAAGCCAAGGGTTAAGATCCCCTTACCGGTCGTCTTTTAGAAAAAAGAAAAAAGGAAAAAAAAAAATCAAGTAAAATATTCTGCCTGACCAGGTTATATGATATAAGCCACATACCGGATCACTTCATAGGGTAGCAGGACCCTCCTTCCTACTATTCAAGTAATTTATGCATTTGACTGAGAAGCCAGTGGAGGAGAGCGCGCTGCAAGAGTGGTGAGTTCAGGATGAGAAGGTGGGAGGGGTTACTAAGAAGTGGAGGGTGAACTTTGACTGAAAAGGGAGGAAAAAAGCGTAAAGAAGAGATGACTCCGCTTGAAATAAAGCCTAAAGACCTTACCTCCCACTTCAGAGACAGAATAAACTGAAAGCCACCAGCTTGGACTCTACTCTCTCCGCCGGAGGAAGGCAGGGCATTGGCGGGGGAGGTCGGGGCCGGTGAGCCTAGATCTCCGACTCCCGACCCCTGTCTCGGCCCCCAGGTCTGACCATTCATTCAGACGCTCAATAAGCAGGTATTACCAGACTTTGCGCGGGTACCACATCTGGGAAAACATCGCCGCACCCTCGGAGTTTACAGTAGGAGACTGGCACTGAACAAGCCATCACAGCGGCAATGACGACGACAATGCAGAATCGCAGAAACGCGGCACCCAATCGCCTAAGCCCTCCGCCCTCCTGGTCCATAGGGCCAGGGTCCCATCGCTGCCTCCTATCGCCGAACCCCGGTCCTGCCTCCACCACACGCCCTTCCCCAAAGTTGGCCGGGCTCTTGGCGTTGCCATCCCGGGTTTGGACCTACAGACCTCGCAGTAGCTGAACTCTACGGATGCTACTTCTCCAGCTCCGCACGCGGTACTGAGCCGCACCAGCCACCGTACTCGAGGCTGCGGCGCGTCCATGACGTCACTCGAGTGCGCCTCCCCGCTCCACGGAAATATGGCTCTGGCACGGCCGACGCGGCCGGTATTGCTCGTGACTAGGTTGCTCCTGGAACTCCGACGGGACCTGGTGGTCCGCGGTCCCGACAAGCCCCTGCCGGTGGTACGTATTCCGCGGAGTCTACAGCGGCGGCAGGAACAGCGGCAGAGCGCAGGGCGGAGCGCCCCACGGCCGGTGTTGGTGCGACCTGGACGGCTGCTGGTCTCGGCGCGGCGACCGGAGTTGAACCAGCCGGCACGCCTCACGCTAGGCCGTTGGGAATGCGCGCCTCTCGCGTCTCGTGGCTGGAGGAGCCGGCGTGCGCGTCGGGACTACTTCTCTATCGAACGCGTGCAACACGAGGCGCCAGCGCTACGGAACCTCTCCGAGGGCAGCTTCGCGGACCTGGGTCTAGAACCTCGTGTCTTGCGTGCACTGCAGGAGGCTTCGCCCGAAGTCGTTCGGCCCACAGCCGTGCAGTCGAGCACCATCCCCCCACTACTAAGCGGCCGCCACGTCCTTTGCGCCGCGGAAACCGGCAGTGGTAAGACTCTCAGCTACCTACTACCGCTGCTTCAACGGCTGGTAGGCGGGCGAAGCCTGGACTTCCGCCGTATCCCCGATCCCCGGGGCCTGGTCCTTGTGCCTTCCCGAGAATTAGCCGAACAGGTGCAGGCCGTGGCCCAGCCCTTGGGCAGCTCCTTGGGCCTGCAGGTGCGGGAGCTAGGGGGAGGCCATGGTATGCGTAGGATCAGGCTGCAGCTGTCCAAACAACCTTCCGCAGATGTGCTAGTGGCCACGCCGGGGGCTCTGTGGAAGGCCCTAAAAAGTCGACTGATCAGCCTGGAGCACCTTTCCTTCTTGGTGTTGGATGAGGCAGATACATTACTGGATGAAAGCTTCCTTGAACTCGTGGACTACATCTTCGAGAAGAGCAATGTTGCAGAAGGCCCGGCTGACTTAGAAGACCCTTTCAATCCCAAAGCTCAGTTAGTGCTGGTGGGAGCTACATTTCCCGAAGGGGTAGGCCAGTTGCTGAAAAAAGTCTCCAGTCCAGACTCTCTCACCACCATCACTAGCTCCAAGCTCCACTGCATCATGCCCCATATCAGACAGACATTTATGAGGCTGAAGGGAGCAGAGAAGGTAACTGAGTTGGTGCAGATCCTCAAGCAGCATGACAGAGCAGATAGGAGTGGACCCTCAGGAACTGTCCTGGTGTTCTGTAATAGCTCCAGTACTGTGAACTGGCTGGGATATATTCTGGATGACCACAAAATCCAACATCTAAGGCTGCAGGGGCAAATGCCAGCCTCAATGAGGGCAGGTATCTTCCAGCGCTTCCAGAAGGGCTCCCGAGACATACTTCTCTGCACAGACATAGCCTCTCGGGGCTTGGACAGCACCCATGTGGAGCTGGTTGTCAATTATGATTTCCCCCTCACCCTGCAAGATTATATCCACAGAGCTGGGAGAGTGGGCCGTGTGGGGAGCAAGGTGCCAGGAACCATCATCAGTTTTGTGACTCATCCCTGGGATGTGAGCCTGGTTCAGAAGATTGAGCTGGCAGCTCGCCGAAGGAGAAGCCTTCCAGGACTAGAGTCCTCAGTGAGAGAGACATTGCCTCAGCAAACCTGATTTTGGCTGGCTTAAATGTGATGCCAAAACAGGGATCTTTTCCAGTGTCCTGGGTTGGTGAGCACACTTGTCAGTGGGAGGCACTGGGCTGCCCTGTCACCTCCATGAAGGCCGATGAGCTGCTGGCCAGGATTTCAGGGTAAGCTACTGAGCATGGCTCTCAGTATTTCACGTGACACCCAAATAAAGTGGATTTTGACTTTGTATCATGTCACTATTTCTAACAATAAATTAACTTTTTATGGGTCTTCCCTAATAATAATTACCACTAGGACAAAATTCAGTGGATTCTGAGGATTCACACCCCAAACCACCACATCTAGGACAAAGGCTCTTTCAGTTGATGTTTTAATTTGTAAACTTAGGTTTTATTTCCTGCCCCCCAAAAGATATTAAGTCCCCAGAGTAGGGAAAGGGGATGTAACTATAGCAGTAGGGAGATTATCTTAAACAACAATGTGCAAGGCGAGCTTGGGCACTCTTGATGAAATCTCTTTAGGAAGTACAGGCAGAAAAGTAAAAAGGAGACTGACATAGAAGTATTGCTTGTTGTGCATTTCCAGGCCCTGCCTTCTGTCCCATCTCTTGGGGATGGAAGATGAGGAGAGATGATTAAACTGTTTTATGAAACTGGTAAAATAAGCATATTGTATCCTCTCACTATCTCCTGGGTTCTGGTCTCTATGGCATTATATGAGCTTTGCCTGAAGTAGAGAAGAGTTAAGAGTGAAATATAATGTTCCACAAAACAACTTAAAAATACTTGGCACACTGAAAAGGGTAAGGTTGCACAGGACAGAAATGGGTCCAGGGCAACCTTTGCCACAAGAGAATACTCTACTGAATATACACTTATAGTTCTCTTTCTTATATGAAGAAATTGAGGCTCAAAGGGTCAAAAAAACATGTTCAAGACAACACAAAAAAGTAGGACAGAATCTGATCTTTCTGCACTAAAGGTTGTATTCTTAACCACCATGCTAGCTTTTCTTTCTTTTCTTTTTTTTTAAAGATGACTGGTAAGGGGATCTTAACCTTTAACTTGGTGTTGTCAGCACCACACTCTCCCAAGTGAGCTAATCGGCCATCCCTATATAGGGATCCGAATCCATGGCCTTGGTGTTATCAGCACCACACTCTCCCAAGTGAGCCACGGGCTGGCCCTCATGCTGGCTTTTCTCAAATGTAATTTATGCACAGGAAAACTGTACACTTCTGTTTTCTTGGGATATTCCTTGTTTACATCTGCTGCCTGGCAGGTTTTTGTTTGTTTGTTTGTTTGTTTTTACAAGTCCCCTACATGCTGTCAATTATATTTGTCTTTTTGTTTCTTGGTGGCTGGCGAGTAAGGGGATCCAAACCCTTGACTTTGGTGTTACAAGGCTGTGTTCTAACCGACTGAGCCAATGGGCCATCCCCTCTGGCACAGTTTTTTTTTTTTTTTTTTTTTTTTTTGTCGTTTTTTCGTGACCGGCACTCAGCCAGTGAGTGCACTGGTCAGTCCTATATAGGATTCGAACCCGCGGCGGGAGCGTCGCCGCGCTGCCAGCGCAGCACTCTACCAAGTGCGCCACGGGCTCGGCTTGGCACGGTTTTTAATATTGCCCACTTCGACTCTCAAAAGTATCCCAGTTTAGACTATTTGGTCACTCTATCCATGGATCACTGTGGCAGAACTGCCCAGGAAACTTGTTAAAGGTGCAGATTACTGGGCCCCACTCCAGATCGGATTAAGTTCTGAGGGTTGGCCAAAGAATCCTATTTTTATAAGCTCCCCAGGTTTTCTCGGGCCCTCCTAAGTTGATAAACCATTTGTCTGTGGTGTACTGCCTTGCCCGAGTCCCAGACAGGTCCTGGTGACGTGTCAGTACCCCTACCAGATCAGAGGGATGCTCCCAGACGAATACTCTGTCCAGAGCCTTGGAGAATTTGAATTGGTCTCATGTTGGCCCTCCTGCCAAGACAAACCTCCCCCCAGAATCCTCCCCTTCACATTTTATGTCCTATCATCCTCCATCCCCACTCCCCTGGCAATTTGTTCTAATTAGACTTGGATTCTGTCTGTCCTAACATGCACCATGCTAATTCAAGCAAGTAAGCAGGTGCTATGATTCCCAAGCAAGGTTGCCCAACCTCTAGGCCATCTCTGCCTCCTGGGCACATCCCCTCTGCAACAGCCCCAGTTAAGAATTTGTCCATGTTTGCTTATTCAAAGCCAGTAAAAGGGAGCCCCCACCTGAAGGTTATCTCTCATTCATAGGAAGTTCTTGGCCATGCCAAATCAAAGGCTGCCTCAAATATGGTCTCCTAATGTAGGCCTGATCAGTCTAAGGACAGAGTTGTCTATTTCCTCCTAAGTTGGACCAAAAGTAAGTGTCTTTTAGTTACACCTCTTCACAGTGTTGACCCTGCTTTTCACCTGGGCTGCTACTGAGCCCACATCTCATCCTTTTCTGGTGAGGGGATTTATTGTCATTGTTTGCCTTTTCTGAGGACATGGGAGGGTAATAGTGTTGTCATTTTGAATTGTCATTTTGTCATTAATTTGTTTTGAATTTCATGTTAAAATGGACCCATCATTTCCACTTTGAGAAGTTATTTGAGACTCATTTTGCCTTGGAGCATCTTTAACATTCCTCCCAGTGTCCGTCTCCTTTCAGTGAGATGGCTTGTCCTCACATTCCTATCAGCTATAAATCTGGAGCACCAAATGAAGCCCTACCAGTGAGCAGAACATGCTTCTACTACCTCTGTGATCTTAGGTAGGCCCCTTAACCCCTTGGTTTCTTTGAGCCCCTAGTTGTGAAAATGTGAGGGTTCTGTGAATTTTCATTTGGAGCAGAACAAGGTCAAGAAGAGCCTCTCTTTATTCTTATTCTTCACAACCGCAATGTCTTTCCTCTCCTCTCCAGGTATCCAAATCTCACTTATCCTTAGGCCCGCCTCCAACAAGCATTTCCTGATACACTACTCCGTCCAAACCTCTGCCTCTCCAATATTCAATGCTTAGGATCAGTGCTACACAACCTAGCTGACTAATACATTGATCTTCCCTCTCCAGCAAATCTCAAAATTTGGGTTTCTTTTGCCTTCCTGTGGTCATTGGGGCTGTGCCGGCCCACAGCTGTACTCAACAGGGAGCAGCTACCTGATTAGTGCATGAGAGGGGAGCACCAGATGTGAGGTCCCGGGCAGGGTTTCTCTTGACCTCTGCCCTGCTCTCCACAAAAACCTCAAGGGCCTGAAGCCTGTCCCTCAAGTTGTAGATGCTTTATGTGACCTCACTGGGCAGTGATGACCACAGAGACCTTCTCAGTTTCCATGGCAGAGTAACTACACAAATGTGGTGCCCTAGGGGAAACTTCCCTACCTGTTCTCTATAAGGTAGCAGTCTGAGTGGTGGATTGAGAGAATGTCTGATCGGACTCTCTATATCCAATCAAACTTCTCCTCAGTTCCTTAGGAGGGCAGAGCAGCAGGTAGGCCCGGGTCAGGCATCTGTATAAAAGGCATTGGTGTACCCACAACCTCACCTGGTGGCCACATGGTCCTTTTGGGCTTCCCCGCCACACCCAGAGCTTCCCCAGCCATCACTATTCACACTGACCGGGGCCCCTCAGGGACCCACAGTGTTCCTACTCACTGCTGACGGCAAGTGAAACATCACCTCTGGACAAGTGTTCAGAAAGGTTCTAATCTGTAAATCCAGCTTTTCCCTTCGGGCTGCAAGATGCTTCCATTCAGACTCTTTCCTGATTGACCTCTTAACAAAAGCCAAGTGTGCTTTTGTAGGCAACTGATAAATGGAGCAGTTTGAAGAAGAGCTGTTAAAGGTTGCTCATGAACCTCACCTTCAGATCCAGGCACCTTCACCATGGTGTCATGTAGACACATACATGCACCCCTCAGACAAATCAGACCAGTCTGAGCTACTGAGTCTGGGGGAAAGGGTGGCATCACAGCCAGGAAGAGCAGAAGAGCCAAAGGGAGTGACGAAATGCTGCTGAGACTGGAGGCCTGAGGATGTGGCATCTCGGGGGTTGGGTTGATGGGAGAAAGCTCATTGAGCCTAGACTTGGTACCCAGAACCTGGCTCTGAACCTCCTGGTCACTCTGCCTCGGTATTTGACCTTAGAAAGTATTAGGAAATCTAGATAAAAGTATCAGAGGGCTGGCCTGTTATCTACGTTGGTGAGAGCATGGTGTAATAACACCAAAGTCAAGGGTTCAGATCCTTGTACCATTCAGCCACCCCCCCAGAATAAAACAGGTATCAGAGGACTAGAGATCAGTGTAGTTAAAGCAGGCAGTATGAACAGGGCCTAAGAAGAGCTGCCAAGGTGAGAGGGGTTCTTAACCCATTTTTCTTTTGCCCCAGAATATTGAATTCAGACAAACCGATTTGTATTAGATCATTGTTTCCAAAACTTGGAAACCATTTCCATTAAAGCCTCTGAAGTGACAGACTTGAAGAAATGTTTTCTCAGTTGTGAGAGGGACAGATCGAGGGGCTCCTGGTAGTAATCGTTTTGAGGTTCTACTGTTCTCTCTGGGAACAGGAAACAGATATTTTGGTCTCCAGCAGCTGCCATCGGCTCCACAGAATTGCCTCTGCAGCCAACACTCCTTCTCTAGGGGCCCCACAGAGGTGATAGGCCGAGGCTGTGTTTGGGATGCCAAGCAGATAAGAGGGCTTCAGCCAGAAACAGGAAGATACATGAGGGAGGGGAGATCTTGACAGCACAATGTAGAAACCAAAAATGACGGATCAGTTTTGTTTCTCTTTCCAGCAGCAGTGCCTCCCACCACTCCTACACCTGGTCACTACCATGTCCTCTACCAATGGTGTGGAGAAACGCAGGTGGGCTGGCATGGGGAGACATACTGCCTGGTTGGTGGCTACCGGGTCTATGGGGATGCTCCTGTGGCCATCCCAGCAAAGGCTGAAGCAGAGAAGCCAGCCCCCAGATGGGTTCCCAAGAGACGTCAAGCTCTGGCTGAGTCAGATGAAGCCCAGGTTGCTTTATTATTTTTTTTTTTTTAATTTTATTTTTTGTCTTTTTGTGACCGGCTGCACCGCGCTCAGCCAGCGAGCAAACCGGCCATCCCTATATAGGATCCGAACCCGCGGTGGGAGCGTCGCTGCACTCTCCCGAGTGCGCCACGGGGTCGGCCCAAAGCCCAGGTTGCTTTAGCCCCAAATTTTGGTGCTTGCAGCATGGTGGCAGCAGGCTGACCCCGCAGAAGCTTGCTGGCTGAGCCACTCTGTACAGAGGACAGATGTTTAAGTGCCTAAGACAGCCAATGCCTCTTCTGCAGTGACCTCCACTGCCCACCACTGGAAATAGAATCTGAGCCATTCTGCCTGAGCCATCCTCAGCCTGGAGCCCCCTTCCATGCTAACTGACCATGCGCAAGGAGCCTCAGAAAGTGAGGTCTGAAGAGGCTGCTTTGAAGATCCCAGGGCTGAAGTTGGCCTGAAAGAAAACCCTGACTGACGTTCCTCTGCACAATCCTCTAGATTCCTTTCTTGAGCAGAAGGTCTGCACTGTGCTAATCTAGGAGTTCAGGGCAGAGAGAAGGTTCATTGTGGCCTAGCAGGAGCCAGCTCTACCAGATGGTCTCCTGCCCTAAGTCATTCACAGCAATCACTAGCACAAACCAGGAGGGGCTGGGCTTCCTGAAACTGAAAGAAGCAATCTGTGGCTACCCAGGGGGCCTCCTGCCTGGGGTCTCAGGAGGCAAAATAAAGACACCCAGGGAGAACTGCTACCTGGAGCAGGAACAGCGTGGAGAAAGATGACCAACATCCCCTTGAGGCTCACATACTGCTTTATTACCTGTCCTTTATGACCCCAGTGAGGTTCCTACTGCTCAATAAAATTATTTTCTAGAACAGCGTGTGACTTGAAATCCAGTTTTTCCATAGCCAAGCCCCAAACCTCCCTGTTCCTTTGAAGTACATCCCAACATGAAGGACCCAGTCCCGTAAAATCTTGTGCCTTCAAAAAAGGACCCTTGGATGTACCTTCTAACTGTATGACTCCTGACAGGATACCTGTGAGGAGGGACAGGACCCAGATAGATGGTTCTTTAAGAAACACGAGAGCACAATGAGTGTGTGTGTGTGTGTGTGTGTGCTAGGAAAGGAGGGACAAGACTGAGAAGATGCGGTCTCATCTATCTACCCACCCATCCACCTATCCATTTATACAACACATATTTATTGAGCACCTGTTATATACCAGCCACTGTGCTAGTTGCTTGGGATATGTTGGTTAATGAGACAATAGAAGCCCCTCTCCTCAAGGCACCCACCAGCTAAAGGAATAGACAAATAGGAAAAACATAATTGCAGGTAATTAAAATTGCTATAAGGAAAAATCAAATAGGATAAGAGGATGGAGTGAGGACAGGTACTGTGTGACCCAAGGCCGATAGGGAAGGCTTCTTTGAGGAAGTGATATTTCAGCAGAGTTAGGGAGTGAGGGAGTCATGTGAGGAGTTGGGAGAAGAGCATTCCTAGAGGAAACAGCAAGTGTAAAGACCCTGAGGTAGGAATGAGGCTGACCTATTCTAGCACCATCCAATGCTAGTTTGGCCAGGGAGGAATGATAGAGAAGATTGAAAGGTGTGGTTGGAGAAGTCAGCACAGGCCAGACCACAGCAGGCCTTGTCTGCTGTAGTGAACAGTGTGGATCTTGTTTTATGTGTGATGGGAAGTCATAGGAAGAACGTGATCAGGGTAGGGAAGTGATCTGATGGAGATGCTAAAAAGATCACTCTGATGACTGCTGTGTGCCACGGTGCTGGCTGTTACCTGTGGAATGTCTCAGCTGTTAAGGAGACAGTTGGTCCTGGGGAATGAGGGTGGGCGAGCATTCTGCAGAGAAGAAAGAGCACACCTGCATCAGCAGCCCAGAACAGAGGGTGACACTGTCAGCAACTCATGGCCGTCAGTCCTGGCGAAACCACCACCCTGTGGACAACACACATGTCCTCAGAGGCTACGCAGCCCGACTGCTGCTCCTCCCCCTGACACACATACTTTCTAGGCCAGGAAGGGTCCTGATAACTTAAGAAGTTTTCGTAACCTTAGAGGAAAGAGGTACGGTCCCAAATGAGAGTCTCAGTTAACCCACCACAACCACTCTCTGACACTCTCTTGTTGTGACTGAGGCAGATTTGTGGCTATTAGAGGAGCCAGACAGGTTGGTGTTTCCCAAAATTAAGACAGACCCACCTGGGGTTCCTAGGAAACAGAGATCCCCAGCACCCACACCAGTCCAAGTAACTTTTTGGCAAGGGGCCTGGAAATTCGATGTTTTTAAAGCATAGCATAACTACCAGGTTGTAGGAACTACAGGAGACAAGGGAGATATTAAATGACACCATGGGATGCAATCAACACACTCCAAAACATGGGAAACTCTGAAGGAGAAGGACATGAGTTTTTCAACAAATAAATTGCTAGGAAGAAAAAAGAGGGAAGAGGAACCTTCAGATTGAGCCATAATAACCACATGCAATGGGAGGGGGCAGGGGGGAGTGTCTTATACATATATTGTAATTCAAACAAATCAATTATTTCCAAGTTGGGCAATCATGACAGATAATATGTGATATTAAAGAAGTGTTACCAACAATTACAATTCCTTGAAGTTGATACGACAAGCGAACAGATATGAGGTTGTTGGGAGGAAGGAGTGAGAGGGAAGAGGGAGGGAGGTTTTAGTAATGGGCCACAATAATCAACCACATTGTATATTGACAAAATAAAATAAAATTAAAAGGAAAGGGAAGGGAAGGCAGGAAGGAAGGAAGAGAAAGAGAGAGAGAGAGAGAGAGAGAAAGAAAAGGTGTTGCTATGTTTTGTAGGTGCCATAATGGTATGGTAGTTGTCTTTTAAAAAGAGCTCTTACCTTTTAAAGATGCATACTTAAATACGGAGGAAGTAAAAGTCTGTGATTTGCTTTAAAATAATCTATAGTCTACGGTCATGCCACCTGAACGCACCATATCTTGTCTGATCTCGGAAGCTAATCAGGGCCGGACATCGTCAGTACTTAGATGGGAAACCATCTAGGAATACCGAGGGCTGTGGTTTAAAACCAAAACAAAACAAAACAAAACAAAATACTGTAGAAAGAGGTAAGTGAGGGCATAAATGAAACAACATGAGCCATGAGTTGATAATTCTTGAAGCCGAGTAATGGGTACATGGGAGGTAAATATTCTCATATCTCTCTTCTTTTCTATATGTTTGAAATTTTTCCTAAGAAAAACTGAAAAAAATTAAAATTCCTCAGGTGCAGCCAGATGTTCAGCATTATTTGGAATCAGTGAGAGTTTAGATTGCCAGCCTCACAGGGCAGACTAGCTACCAGGAGCCATGGAAGCCAGGCAGAGGAGGGCAAGCTTCCTGCATCAAAACAGGAAGCTCTGGGGCAGGGTGTGCTATCAACAGCGTGCTGGTGCAGAAACAGGTGTGACAGGCCTCAGAGATGAGCAGGCAAGGTTGAGCACAAGAGACAGCAAGTCTGAACTTGAGGCTAAATGTGAAATCACCCATGTTGTCTAGGAGATTGTTTGGTCAGGACAGGCTCCAGAGAACCTGGTGCCCGTACAGCCCACTGTTCTGTGTGCCTATGCCAGCTACCTCCCTGCATACCCCAGCAAAGGTCTAGCACCAGTGGGTGATCAGTAAGGGGAGGTCTGGACAACTGGATGGATGTAAGGAATTCGAGGCCTTTCCTGGTGGCAGAGGCAGCAGCTGGAAGTGTAGTAATTGGAGGAACCTCTGTCTGACCTGGCCATGAGGGCGTTGCTGTGATCATTTGCCTGCCCAGCAGCTCAATTTTCTCACCCAGATAATGAGGCTGCTAAAAACCCTCCCTTATGGGCTATTGCAAGGACTCAATGGGCTAAAGCACATCAAACAGGTAGCACAGCTCCCGGCACATGGCGACACTGGTTGCTCTCATATCACTCTTATCTCATGCCCTTATTCCATGAAAAAAGGGAAGGCAGGAGCCTCCTGAGTGCCAAGTCAACTCACTTGTCAACAAATGTTAGTTGAGCATTTGCTGTGTGCCAGTGTAGTGCCAAGTACCAGAATATGGTGGTCGTGGCCTCACTGAGTTCACCTGCCAGCGGCAGCAGCAGACACCACTACAGATGGCTACAGGAGGAGGAGGAGGAAGGAGAGGTCCCAGCAAGACTTGAACCCGAGAGCACCAAGAGGCTTACCCGTGTCCCTACCTTTAGAGAGAGGGTATGTCACCAGAGAGGCTTTGGATTCGATAGAGTTCTCCATGATATGCCCCCTCTCCATGGAACTGAATATCACAGATCAGGGGTTGCCATCTGAACCACAGAGACACCAGCGAGGGTCTCACTGCGACCTACTCCTGTAGCCAAGGTCCCTCTAGCCTCCCCCTCCCCCTGCCATGACCTAATGATGGCACTACCTCAAGTACACCAGACAGCATGTAACCCAACCTCAGGACAAAGGCTCCAAGCCTGTAGGTTTCACACTCAAGTTATCAGAAAATCTGATCTCCAGAAGCAGCCCAGTCAGACACTTAAAGCCTGTCAGACAGCACAGGCTTGGATCCTGTGACTTTGCTCTAGGGACCTTGTGTTCAGGATCCTCCTTACTGCCTGAAATCAGGCAGAGCCCGGCTACAAGAGGAGCTTAGCAGTGCACATGGGACCTGAGTCATCAGTCAACTCCATCAAAAAGCAGCCCAGGAATGTTGGCTGTCGATGGTGCAGAAAAGAAAGGTGGGGGCTGGTGAGAAGGTTGGGCAGAAGTAGGAGAGGAGGACATATTTGTGGTTATTGTACTTCTCCAGGCAAAATAAACACTGGCTGCCTTTTGAGGAAGAAAAATGTACTAGCTACTTGCCACTTCAGAAAGGGTGGCCTCAGCTTTGTGATTGGAGAATGTTTATCAGTAGTGGCCAGGCTGTCTTCTGTCTTGCAAGACGGTTGTTTCTTGGGAATTTGACTGCTGCTGTTATCAGGGGAGCAGATGCAGAGCAACATCCAGAAAGAAGCAGGGGCAGTATGAGTTTCCAAGACCAGGGCTCCCAGAACAGAGATGACCATCATCTGGGCAACAATGGATACTGAGTAAGTCCCCACCTCCACCCCGCCCCCACACTGAGCACGTGAGGCAGCATGAGCACACACCACTTTGAGTGACTTCTTACTTCCCTGTATATATTTGCAATGCACTGGAGATCTGTAGGGGTGGGCCTGCTCCACCCCCAGAATAAGCTTGGTCCTGGGAGAAACCTGTTTCTACCATGGCCTCCTCTGTGTGTCTTCTCCTCTGGTTTACATAAACACTGCATAGGTGACGAATTAGAAGGAGAAGCTGCTCATTTGCCTAACCCCTTCTTGTAGCAAGATTTCCTCTCCTGGCCCTACTTCAACAGCCCCTGCTTGGATGCAGAGGGGGCAGTATGTGCCAAGGCCCTGTGGTGGGAGGCAGCATGGCTGATGTGGCCAGAGTTTAGAGGGCAAGGGAGTTTGTGCTATTTGCTGAGACTGGAGAGGCTGGTGGGAGCAGACTCCCCAAGATTTGAAAGCCAAAGTAATTAATTTAGTATATCCTAAGAGCAATGGAAAGCCTCAGAAGAACTTTAAGCAGAAAGAAGACATCTGATTTTTTATTTTTATTTTTTTATTTGGCGTTTGGCCAGTACCTGAATTGAAACTTGGACCTTGGTGTTTTCAGCACCACGCTCTAACCAACTGAGCTAACCAGGCAGCCTAACATCAGATTTTTTGAAAGAGGGATAGGTATGGCTTCTCTGTAGGAACTGGAAATGGGGAGACGAGGAGGAGTAAAAGATGAAGATGGCTTGTACTGAGGAAGAGGCAGTGGGAACAGAGAGGAGACACCCCTGGGTGATGTTTGGAGGTTGAACCAGCAGAATTTGGAAATGCCATGAAGGAGAGTGGGGGGAGACAGTGAGGAGGCATCAGGGATGACGCTTAGGGACAGCTCTGGAGTCAGGCCCTGAGCCTCCCTGCCTCCACGCTGTTTCCACTTCTCACTGCCAGCATCTGGATAAATTTTGTCATAGCGTCTGCCCCAAATTGTCCCCAGGGGAAAATTGTGCCACTGATACTTCACTAGTTTGTGTTTGTTTCCCCTGCAAGCAGCAGAGCATAGAGATGGCCTTGGGGGAGGTTAAGGGGAAGACAGCCTAAAACTTGCTTACCACTTGGGCATAAGCGTTCACATGCACCTGAGTGTATAAGGGTCTGGATGTGTTTGCGTTTCTGTGATTGACTTTATACGATCACCCTGAGGCTGAAGTTTGAGGACTAAAGTTGGATGTTATGGAAAATCGTGTTGCCGGGATAATCTTCCACAGAGACAGTGCCCACCTTCACTTGTT
Organism: Cynocephalus volans; assembly: GCF_027409185.1. Taxonomy (NCBI): domain Eukaryota; kingdom Metazoa; phylum Chordata; class Mammalia; order Dermoptera; family Cynocephalidae; genus Cynocephalus; species Cynocephalus volans. The sequence continues at coordinate 131,892,791 of NC_084469.1, forward strand.
CAACACAGCCTGCCTCTGCTGCGCTAGTGTTTCTCCAGAGTCCTGGGGTATCAAATATTCAGCCCCTAGAGAAAAGCTAGAAAAGCTCAGAAATTCTCCCCATCCAATCCTCCAACGGCAGCTGCTATTTGATTGCCATTTATTTATTCCTGACCACCTCTTCCCTATTCTTTCTGCCTTCCACTTCCTGGGGAAGCTATCAGAGGCAGAATATCCTTGACTTAGAGACCAGCAAAGCCAAAAGTTTCTCTTTCGCCACTTGGCTGCACAGGTGGGTATGAGGGGCTACTGGATCGTAATGGGCAGTGGAGGGAAGGAAGGAGCCAGGTCTGAGTTGGGGTGCCCAAACTATCCAGAGCAGGGACACACCCTACTGTTCTCTGAGGCAGAGCCCTAAGGGACTCACACTCTGCAGTGGGCCTCCCTATAGAATCTTCTAGCTTCAGTAGGCAAGGAATAGACTCACCTTTAGCACAGTGCCATTGATTTGCCTTGCTCTGGGACAGCAGGCACCGGGCAACATCAGGTGCACAGTCCCTAAAATGCATCCTTGCCAGAAACACTTCCTCTCCTGGGTAGTTTGGGACCTTCATTCCCTTTGGAAGAGTTTGCTCATTTCCTTTGTATAGAGAGCCTTCTTGCACCTCCAGTCCTCAGACTTAGGTCATTACCCAGGTGCACTGCTCAGTCCTGCCACCTGGGGAAGGTTCCAAAGGAAGAGCAGGTCCAGAGATGCCAAGGTTCAAAGCAGAATCTTGAGAGGCTGATAGGCAAGAGGAAGGTAAGGTCACCAGGAATAAAGGAATTTGGGCAAAGACCTTGAAGCCTCTCAGGTGACGGGCTTCTGTGAGAGGGCACATCTCCCATGTATGTGTGTGTGTGTGTGTGTGTGTGTGTGTGTGTGTGCGCGCGCGCTTGTGTGGTTGAGAAGGGCAATTCTGGAGGAGACAACTCGGGAGACAGCCCCAGGCTGGGAATGGGGTGGGACCTGCTGCAAGGAAGGCAGCTCAGCCCTTGAGGTTTCTGGGACAGTCAGAACCACAAGAGCCACGAGATAAGACGGGTGTAGCTGCAGAACCCAGGTCCCAGGCCTTTCCTTAGGACCCATACTTCTGATTTGGACGAGGCCAGGACTTCCACATTGAGGTAGGAGGGATTCTGGCCAGCAGGTCTGACAGCAGCTCTGAATGAAAGGTGCTGGTGTGGGGGCTCTGCTGCCCTAGAAATTACTTCATTTCCTTCCATCCAAATAGCTGACTGTCCGGGTTCCTGCTCTATTAAGAAAACGTTCCCCAACCCTCGCTAAGTGCTTACTCAGTTCTCATCCCAAATGTCCCTCCATTTGGGTCCTCAGGAAGTGTAGCATCTCCTGAGGAGGGCGCTCTTTCCAGAGGCTGTTTGGGGAAGTTGGAAGAGGGGTGCTCGTGGCAGTTCCCAGTTGCGGGCTAGAGTCTCCAGGGGATGGATTTGGGGGCATGACAAGGTAGGGGAGAGTGGTGGTCAGAGGCACAGGGCCCCTTCCTGAATCCAGAGTTCACAAGATTAACCCTTCATTTCCAGAGACTATCTCCTCCCCCACGCCCACCCCACGTGGCCCAGCACAGGGAAACCCAGAATCCAGAGCACTGTGGTCACAGAAACCCATGTGGCCCTCGGTCTAACCGTGGTAGGCTTCAGGCAGTGGGGGACAGGATGTGGTCGGGAGAGGTCTCAAAGCCCAGGGCCACTCTTTGGGAGAAGTACCTCAGGCCCTCTCTCTAGGACAGCAAGCCTAGGGGCAGGGGGAACAATCTGGGTCAGCCCCCTGGGAGCAGTGGGGGCCGGGGGGAGGGGCGGAGGAAGCCCGTGACAGGTGGTCAGGCCGGCCCAGCACTCCCAGGCGCCCTTCGAGATGGGGGCGGGAGGGCCGTGGCGCCCCCTGGTGGCCGTGCTGCGCGGCATCCCGGCTCTCCGCGTATCGGTCGCAGGATCTCGCGACTCCAGCCCCCTCCTGCAACTCCGCGCCGCTGAGTGGCCTGAATCGAGGGTCCAGACTTCGTTGTCGTCCTCTGCCTTTCGACCGCCCTCTCAGCTCTCGCGACCGTCACCCCTGCCCTCTTGCCCGGCCCTGCGCAACATGCAGCCCGCGGACCTACAAGTTTCCCGCGCTTTCAGCCTGCGAACTCTGTTGCTGCTCCAGCTGCTGCTGCCGCCCCCGGTAACCCGCGCCCAGACCACGCCGGGCGCCCCCAGTTCCCCGACAGCGCCAGACGCCCCCAGCGCCCTCACCACGCCGGGCACCGCCAGTGCCCTGAGCCTGCGAGAGCGCGCGCGGGCCCTGATGAGGGACTTCCCGCTCGTGGATGGGTGCGTAGGTGTGGAGTGGGGACAAGGAGGGGCTGAGCCCATCCCTGGGCATGGGGAGGGGGACCTGAGCATGCAGGGCTAGAGAGGAGGCTCCCCAACGCCACCCCTGTATGCCCTCTTTCCCATCATCCATGGGTGCCCTTTCCCCTCCTCAGTCACCCCGTCCCTGGTGGAAACCCCCCAGCCCAGGCCTCAGAGCAATCTGTGTGACAGTGTGGGGTGGGGGACCCCCCGGATATGTCCTGCCTGACCTGGAGGCCTAATGGGCCCACCCGCTTGTCCTTGACTTGACCCTACTTTAATATCCCTCCAGCCACAATGACCTGCCCCTGGTCCTGAGGCAGTTTTACCGGAAGGGGCTACAGGATGTTAACCTGCGCAATTTCAGCCATGGCCAGACCAGCCTGGACAGGCTTAGAGATGGCCTCGTGGGCGCCCAGGTACCACAGGGACACACAGGGTGTCACAGCATGGCTGCTGGGGAATGTTGGGGAGTGGGGACCCAGAAATCACAAGTCACATGGAACTCAGTTACCATAGCAACTCAAAAAGTGCCATGGTATAGATGCCGAGTGCTGCAGGGGCTACAGTTAGCCAGTTTGACGGGTATGAAGGTACTACAGAACAAGCAGTGCGTGGGCCAGCCCGTGGCTCACTTAGGAGAATGTGGTGCTGATAACACCAAGGCAACGGGTTCGGATCCCGTATAGGGATGGCCTGTTAGCTCACTGGGTGAGCGTGGTGCCGATAACACCAAGTCAAGGGTTAAGATCCCTGCCCCCTTATTCGTCATCTTATTAAAAAAAAAAAAAGAACAAGCAGTGTGTTGCATGTGACCTCTGGGTGCTGTGTCAGCTGGGGAGTCTATCAGGGAGCTCCAAAGCAGTGCTTGCCTAAGCCAGCTCCTGGCCTTGCTCCCAGTTCTGGTCGGCCTACGTCCCATGCCACACTCAGGACCAGGATGCCCTGCGCCTCACCCTGGAGCAGATTGACCTCATTCGCCGCATGTGTGCCTCCTACTCTGAACTGGAGCTTGTGACCTCGGCTGAAGGTAGGTGGGTTGGTGGGGGCAGTTAGGGACTTGATTGAGCTATCCAGCCTTTGAAAATAATTGTCTGACCTACCTGCCCCCAGCTCTGAACAACAGCCAGAAATTGGCCTGCCTCATTGGTGTGGAGGGTGGCCACTCACTAGACAGCAGCCTCTCCATCTTGCGTACCTTCTATGTACTGGGAGTGCGCTACCTGACGCTCACCCACACCTGCAACACACCCTGGTGAGCACAGTGCAGGTCATGTGGGCCCACTGAGGCAGGGACTGCCCAAGGTCATACTGTGGACCCAGATCAAGCCTTATCCCTGGTATCTGATGCTGACCCTGGAGTGGGGAGGGGAGCTGGGATTCTGGGGTTTGCCTAGCAAGACTGGATCCCAGCAGGGCTTTCCTACTGCTGGGCACAGCCCATCCTAGGTCACTGTTTTTGCTCCAAGGGGTTGCAAAGACAGAGACAGTTTGGTAGGATCTCTAGGCTCTTGTGGCCAAAGGACGGCCACCAGTCAAACTGTCTCCTGGCCGTCCTGCAGGGCAGAGAGCTCGGCTAAGGGTACCCACTCCTTCTACAACAATGTCAGCGGGCTGACCAGTTTTGGTGAGGTGAGGACCCTGGTTCCTTCTCCACCCTACAGAAATGTACACACCCCTCCTGTTCCCTACAAATAAATGTGCACACGTGTACTTCTGATACCCTTCTCTCAACTTGTCCCGGCAGAAGGTGGTGGCAGAAATGAACCGCCTGGGCATGATGGTAGACTTGTCCCATGTTTCGGACATGGTTGCACGGCGGGTCCTGGAAGTTTCACAGGCACCTGTGATCTTCTCCCACTCAGCTGCTCGGGGTGTGTGCAATAATGATAGGAACGTTCCTGATGACATCCTTCAGCTTCTGGTGAGAAACTGCCCAGCCCTGGAATCTAAAGCCAAAAATTCAAACCAGGAACCCTTGAACCTGAGCCCCTGCTCCCTCAAATTCCTCAGACCCCAGGCTGGACATCTTCTGTTGCACAAACCCACAGTCCACAGCCCCTGAACTCTTGAAGCTGGGGGTGGAAGGTTCTAGATGGCAAATACTCCTCTATTCCTCAAACCCAGCACCAAGACACTTCCACTCAAACAGGGCCCAGACTCCTCCATTCACACAAACCCAGAGAGGTGAAGTCTCCTCTGATCCCCAAAGCTGTGGCTGAATACCTTCCTCCAGGGGCCTAGCGGGTGGGCAGGCATGCAGTTGTGCTTGGAGGGCCAAGCTGAGTGTCCATTTGACCACCCCTGTAGAAGAACAATGGTGGCATTGTGATGGTGTCCTTGTCCATGGGGGTGCTGCAGTGCAACCTGTTAGCCAATGTGTCCACTGTAGCAGGTAAGCCTCTTCTCCTCATCTCTGGGGTCTCTGAACAGCTCTAATTTGGACCAGAAGCCTTGTGGGCCTCAGGAAAGTCCCAGCAGTTTGACCAGAAATCCAATGATGGAAAGTACGTAGCAGCTTGCTGCTATGTGGAACTGGATGCACAGAGTCGATACTGTGATATTGATGGGCATAAGTGAGGCAGGCAGACATACAGCCTAGGTGTTAACCATCTGTGCCTCTGCAGGGGCTACCAAAGCACCCTGCCCCTGCCTCTGGCCAAGGGATTGGGCAGCCTCGTGGGTCTCTGGGGTCTTTGTCCGTTGTCACTGTCCCTCTCGTCTTCCACATCCCTGGAAAGGAGCCCTCACTGGGTTCTCAAGGGTTCTAGAGGCAGGGTGAATCCTGCATGGGAAATGGCCCAAATGGATGGCTCTGGGGTCTACTCCAAATCTGAAGTCCAGTCTAGAGTCAGCTGGGATCAGTTCAGGTCAAACCTCGGGGCCCTCAAGTTGCCATCTGGGTGCCAGGCCACGAAAGAATTGGCCTGCATGGCCTCCCAGCTGCAAGAAGGGGAATCGGCAGTCCAGCCCCAGTGTCACCCCTGCCCTTGAAGCCCCATACTTCTGACTCTCCATCCCCCCAGATCACTTCGACCACATCAAGGCAGTCATTGGATCCAAATTCATTGGGATTGGTGGAGATTATGATGGGGCTGGCAAGTGAGTGCTTCCCTGTGGCTTGTCTGGGAATGGCTGTACAGCAGTGGGGTCATCACAGTCACCATGCCCACCACACCATAGTCCTCATGGCCTTAGGCCTTGACTATCTGGCATCTCCCCATTCCCAGGGTCTGTTTTGTGGGCTCTTCTGTCTGTCTTCAGCCCAGTGGCCCCACTCTGGGACATGATATGTGGCTAAACCACCAGACAGAGCTCATTTGCTCAGTGCTCACACCTGCCCCAGCCCCAGAAGATGACCCTCTCTGTGAGCATACTATTGGCAAAGTCTGGTGTGGGCTCACCATCTTCTCTGCCCATGGATGGGGTTATGCTTGCAGGGGGTCAGCCCGGTTCTTAAGCTTTTCTTCTTTTTTGCGTCAGTGAAAGGCATAGATCTTAATAGTACAATTTAATGAGTTTTGACAAATATTCCAGGAGGTTTAAGGCCCCCTTCTGAAAGATGAAGAGCAGGGGCAAATCACTTCCTCTCTCCAAGTCTCCATTTGCCATGTCTGACCAGGGCCAGGGTTCAGGGGCCCCTGGACACATAAGGCTGTGGTTCTGAGTCAGGATCAGGGAATCAGGTCTGAGGCCCACCTGCTAGCTGGCTGGTGGCCACACAGGTTCCCTCAGGGGCTGGAGGATGTGTCCACATACCCCGTACTGATAGAGGAGTTGCTGAGTCGTGGCTGGAGTGAGGAAGAGCTTCAGGGTGTCCTTCGTGGAAATCTGCTGCGGGTCTTTGGACAAGTGGAACAGGTATGCTGGGATGGGCAAGAAAGTGGCTCATGGGTCTGAGTAGGTGTGGGGGAGAGCTGTGGGAGCTGCTGACCACTGACTGCCACCTCCAGGTACGGGAGGAAAACAAGCAGCAAAGCCCCTTGGAGGACAGCCTCCCGGATGAGCAGCTGAGCAGCCCCTGCCGCTCCATCCTCTCACGTCTGCGCCAGAAACATCATCTGCTTCCAGACTATAAACTAACAGAGGTTCCCACACGTTGGACCCCCAAGTTATCATTCAAGTGGTCATTCTCAAGATCCTCCCCCTGCATGACTCCAGGCCTTGCAGTTGTTGCTGCTTTCCTTGTCTTTATTCTGTGGCTCTGGTGACCCAGTTAGTCCTGGCAGATCTCACTACGGCAGCCGCAGACACCCACAAAGTTTTCTTGTTGTTCAGGCACAAACATTTCCTGAAAATAAATGTTTTGGACATGGAACCAGGCATGAGTGTCCTTCTCTGCGGTGGGGTCTGATGGCACAGGCTCCCAATGCTGGTGGTTGGTGGTGGGTCACTGGTTGCTTCAAGAAGGCCTGTTTGCAGTGGTCTGAGATGACCCAGGTGGTTAGGCTCAGCACTGGACAAAGACAGTGGGTGGATCTGGCTGTGGGAGGGTGGGCCCTATTCTCTACTCCCTCTGAGTAGCACATCTCGATCCATATGCTGACCCACTGGCCACCACCTGGGGAGCTTTCAGGGAATTCTGGTTCAGATTCTCAAGAAGGGAACCTGCCTAGATCACGAATGGCCTTCATTTATCTTTTGAAAGAACCCAAAATGCCAGGCCACGTCATGGGCTAGGGGCCTCCAATGGCTGGATACCCTGGATGTGAGGACCACCTGCCATCCCTCTGAGTCTTCTTCGCCAAGAGGCACAAGCTACTTAGGCATCCACCCCATCTTAACCCTAGGCCATTAATGGTAACTAATAGCAACTGCAATAATATGAGCTAATATTAAGAGCTAATACTAATAATGACAGCTAATAATAATAAGTAAACTATGACAATAATAAATGATGGCTAATAAAAATAATAGTTAACATTACTAGTCTATGTATGCCCCGTGACTGAGCAATTTCACCCCAGGTATATATCCGACAGGAATGTAGACATACGTTCCCCAAAAGGAATATGAGATCATATTTATAGCAGCCATTCACAATAACCCCAAACTGTACACTTCAAAGTCACAGTTTGAGGAGTCAAAGACAAAAGATTATCTTAAAAGCAGTCAGATATTTTTTAAAAATCACATTATCTTGGGGAACAACAATAAAACCAACAGTTGAATTTTCAACAGAAGTAATGGAAGCCCGCACACAGTGAAATATCTTTAATCTGACAAATGAAAGTAACTACCAATGTTGAATTCTGTGCACAGTGAAAATATTCTTCAAAGAGGAAGAAAAATAATTACATTTTCAGATCAACAAAAGCAGAGAGAAATTAGAAATGTATAAATCACCTAATGAGACCATTAATTATTTTGGGAAAAGTGCATATCAAATAAAAATTAAGGAGATTATAGATGCCCTAATTTTACTTTTTAAATGGAGATATGAAAATTTAAACAAAGTGTCTTCAATCTTGAATTTTTAACCAGAGAAAAGTTATGTTCTGTAAATACATCTGATTTGTCAAAAGCAGTTGCACTGACTTGATTCTTAAACAGTCTGAAATTTTAAGTTCTGTAGAAATTTTACCTGAAATGGTTTTAAGAAACGTGCAATATTGGTGCTTTGTAATAAAAAATCAGTATTGTGTTTAGATCTTATAAAATTGTTTCATGAATTTTGCTTAGTGAAATCTTATCCAAATTTGGAAATGTCCTTGAGAAAAATTTTTTGTTTGTTTGTTTGTTTTGTTTTTTTGGCATCTAGCTGGTAGGGGATCCCAACCTTCACCTTGGTGCTATCAGGACCATGGTCTAACCGAGTGAACTAACTGGCCAGCCCTTTGAGAGATTTTTTATTTTTTATTTATTTATTTTTTTTCCTTGTACCTATTGGTCATTTATGTGTCTTCCTTTTTATTTTATTTTATTTTATTTTATTTTATTTTGTCAATATACAATGTGGTTGATTATTGTGGCCCTTTATCGAAACCCCCCTCCCTCTTCCCTCTCCCCCCTCCCACCGAACAATGTCCTTTCTGTTTGCTTGTCGTATCAACTTCAAGGAATTGTAGTTGTTATGTCTTCTTCCCCCCCGCCCCGTTTTGTGTGTGTGTGTGTGTGAATTTATTTATTTATTTTTAGCTCCCACCAATAAGTGAGAACATGTGGTATTTCTCTTTCTGTGCCTGACTTGTTTCACTTAATATGATTCTCTCAAGGTCCATCCATGTTGTTGCAAATGGCAGTATTTCATTCGTTTTTATAGCTGAGTAGTATTCCATTGTGTAGATGTACCACATTTTCTGTATCCACTCATCCAATGATGGACATTTGGGCTGGTTCCAACTCTTGGCTATTGTAAAGAGTGCTGCGATGAACATTGGGGAACAGGTATACCTTCGACTTGATGATTTCCATTCCTCTGGGTATATTCCCAGCAGTGGGATAGCTGGGTCATACGGCAGATCTATCTGCAATTGTTTGAGGAACCTCCATACCATTTTCCATAGAGGCTGCACCATTTTGCAGTCCCACCAACAATGTATGAGAGTTCCTTTTTCTCCGCAACCTCGCCAGCATTTATCGTTCAGAGTCTTTTGGATTTTAGCCATCCTAACTGGGGTGAGATGGTATCTCAGTGTAGTTTTGATTTGCATTTCCCGGATGCTGAGTGATGTTGAGCATTTTTTCATATGTCTGTTGGCCATTTGTATATCTTCCTTAGAGAAATGCCTACTTAGCTCTTTTGCCCATTTTTTAATTGGATTGCTTGTTTTTTTCTTGTAAAGTTGTTTGAATTCCTTGTATATTCTGGATATTAATCCTTTGTCAGATGTATATTTTGCAAATATTTTCTCCCACTCTGTTGGTTGTCTTTTAACTCTGTTAATTGTTTCTTTTGCTGTGCAGAAGCTTTTTAGTTTGATATAATACCATTTGTTTATTTTTCCTTTGGTTGCCCGTGCTTTTGGGGTCGTATTCATGAAGTCTGTGTCCAGTCCTATTTCCTGAAGTGTCTCTCCTATGTTTTCTTTAAGAAGTTTTATTGTTTCAGGGTGTATATTTAATTCTTTAATCCATTTTGAGTTGAGTTTAGTGTATGGTGAAAGGTATGGGTCTAGTTTCATTCTCCTGCATTTTGATATCCAGTTCTCCCATCACCATTTGCTAAAGAGGCAGTCTCTTCCCCAGTGTATAGGGTTGGTGCCTTTGTCAAAGACCAGATGGCTGTAGGTGTGTGGGTTGATTTCTGGATTCTCTATTCTATTCCATTGATCAGTGTGTCTATTTTTATGCCAGTACCATATTGTTTTGGTTGTTATAGCTTTGTAGTATAGTTTAAAGTCAGGTAGTGTTATGCCTCCAGCTTTAGTTTTTTGGTCAATGTTGCTTTGGCTATGCGTGGTCTTTTGTTATTCCATATAAATGTCTGGATAGTTCTTTCCATTTCTGAGAAAAATGTCATTGGAATTTTGATGGGGATTGCATTGAATTTGTATATCATTTTGGGTAGTATGGACATTTTCACTATGTTGATTCTTCCAATCCAAGAGCATGGGATATCTTTCCATCTTCTTGTATCCTCTCTAATTTCTCCTTTGAGAGATTTTTTTTTAACGATAACAGTCACAGTGGTATCCTGTAAAAGATGTTTCAGTAAGCTGAACTTATTTAATAATTACTTAAGATTGTCACTTGGTCAAGAGAAATCCAACATGCAATCTTTCAGTAGAAAATGAAATAAGTGAAGAAATAGGTTTTGAGAAGATTGTTGATTATAAATTATAATCAATTATAAAAAATTATAAAAAATTCTGGTTTGGGTATGTATTAGTCTGTTTTTGTTGCTTATAACAAAATACCTGAAACTGGGTGATTTACAAAGAAAACAAAATTTATTGCTTAGTTTCTGAGGCTGGGAAGTCCAAAGTCCATCTGGTGGTGGCGACAGTGACCCTGGGGTCTCACGTTGCCAGACGGTGGAAGCAGAGAGAGCAGAGAGAGAGACAGACTCTCCTCTTTTAATGCCCTCAGAACCCTGCCCCTGATCACCGTTTCTAATCCATTCACCACAGCATGCTCCTACAATCCAATCACCTCTTCAAGATTTCACCTTTCAATTACCATAATAGGATTTCCCACCTGCTTAACAGTCTCAGTGGGGGCTAAATTTCTAATACGTAAAACTTGGGGGACATAATTCAAGCTTCTATGAGTTTTGGGGGGCATAATTCAATCCACTACAGGGTATAAATAAAATACGTAAATGTAAAATAATGTGAATTTTAATAAACCTACTTTTCAGTTCTTTAATATTTTTTCAACTACTTTAATGTTGTGGAAAAATTAACCATTAAAAGTACATTTTAAAGTACATATAGGGGCTGGTCCGTGGCTCACTTGGGAGGATGTGATGCTGATAACACCAAGGCCATGGGTTCGGATCCCTATATAGGGATGGCCGGTTGGCTCACTTGGGAGAGCGTGGTGCTGACAACACCAAGTCAAGGGTTAAGATCCCCTTACCGGTCATCTTTAAATAAAGAAAGAAAGAAAGAACATACAGGACTACACATTTTTCCTTTTGCCTCAGGTTCCAGGTTGGATTGCTTCTGCACTGCTGCTCAGAAATTTCTCATGCTTTCTATTCCTTTTGCCTGTTCTCTCTCCTTGATTCCTTTCAGATGGATTGAACAGTACTCTGAGATCACCTTAATCCTACTTCACATACTTCCAAGCTGAACTGATTATCAGTCAGGGTCATTTAGGAAAAATCACTCGAAGTATTTAAAAATGGAGAAAATTGGTTGTACAGGTGTTGGAAAGGCACAAAGGAGACACAAAGGTAACCTAAGATAACAAATTTGGGAAACTTCCTGCCCCCTCCCAAGGTTGTGGGAACAAAGGGGAAGAGGATGCGGGTACTAGATTCCAGATGCTTAGAGGAGGGCCCTGAGGAGCTGGGGTTCAGCCCTCTGAGGAAGAGGCTCTGCCCAGCTGGTGCAGGAGCTCTGAATGGGTGTGGCAAGGCTGGTCTGTAACAGCCAAAAAGAGCCAACTGTCACTGCTGGAGCAGAACCAACAGGAACAGGAAAAACGGGAAAGAAGTCCTTCTTTCCTCCTCCTACCTTTCAGTTTCCCTCTGGTAACTCCTATTGGCAGAATGTAATAGGAAGCCAGCTGGCAAGGGGGGTCTAGGGAATGTGGTTTCAGGAGTTCCAGCCCCAACATCACACAGCAGAGAATAGAAGGCTGGTCTGGAGTTGAGAGATAATTGCTTAATAACCAGAATAGCTGCAGGCCTGTGGGGCACAAATTCTGATTCACACTTCCTCCTAGGGTGCATTCCTGTGTTGCAATTCAAAACTAAGAGTGTTCAAGGGCCGCCCAGGGCTCACTTGGGAGAGTGTGGTGCTGACAACACCAAATCAAGGGTTAAGATCCCCTTGCCGGTCATCTTTTAAAAAAAACAACAAAAAACTAAGAGTGTTCATTGGGATCCTTCCTTACCTTAGTGGACCCTGGATGCTAATCCCTTTCTCTTTTGACCCATAAAGCCCCTAGGGGAAGATACAACCCAAAGGCCAGACTTGTGTCTTTAGACTTGCACTCTTCCTGGCTCCTTGCCAAGTAATTCTTCAGTATCTTGCTAACTCTCTGATACCTCCCAGAAGATGCTTTTTAATATTTTGCCCAACTTTTTTTGGGTGGAGGGGTGGCTGGTTGGTATGGGGATCTGAACCCTTGACCTTGGTGTTATAACACTATGATGTAACTAACTGAGTTTACCGGTCCCCACCTTTTTAAGTTATCAGGAGGAATGTAACTTTCTGTAGGGAAAATAAAAAGCAAGTGGTCAGGATCCCTCGCAGGGCGTGGGGTGGGGGTTTGGAATCTTGCCAAGCATCTGATAACTGTGAATGTGCACACAGTGTTCCTTGGCTACAGTCTGTGGATGCGCGTGGGCACCCAGGTGTTCCTGGTTGTCAGACTCGCACCCAGGTGTCCTGGGTATTGACTTGAGCATAAAGGACCAACGGCTCTGATCCACAGGGTCCCCTGCCCCTGGGACGCTCTTGAGGGAGCTCTGGGGAGGCTGCTGCTTTTGCTGCCAGGGCCCCCTGGACTCTTCGGGAGGCCACTGCCACTGCTGAGGAAGCTGAGGACTGAGCTCGTGTCATCTGCCAGTGGCTCCTGGGATCTTTCCCAATTACCTAGCCCGTCACCTGCATATGAGGGGTCTGGTAACCCAGCCTGGCATGTGAGGGGTTTGTGACCCAGTCTGTACAACGGGTTGGAAGGGTGTAAGTCCAAAGCCCAACACTTTCATTTATCAAGCCAACCATAACCGGACATTTTAAACTATGTTTATGCGTTAATTTGGTCACATTTAAAAAATTATAAATGTTATGCCCCTTCCTTTCACCTAAGCCTAATATAAGAAACAGGTGTATATGCAATGCTCCTGCACTTTTGATAAACTATTAGCAAAGTTGCAATGGTCACCAGAAGCCAAGGTACCCACCCAGAAGGGGAGGCCCACTTATCAGGGAGCCCAGGTGGAGGAACAGGAGAAAGACACAGATGCAGAAGGGGGACAACTCAGAGTCAGTCTGCGTTGTCGGCCCCTCTCAGCAGGACCAGATCCAAACCCAGGAGGTTCAAATGCCACCTACGTGCAGTTCTTAGATCTTTTCCCCTGTGTCATGGCTTTTTCAGCAGGAAATGTTGAATTATTCTGTCCAGGCCTCAGGCCAGCCTGGAAACTACCTTGTCGGGAAGGAGGATTTCTGCCCCAGGTGAAATGATGTGTCAGACCAAGACCCCTCATGCTCTAGATACCAAGGGCCTTAACCTGACCTTGCCCCACCACTCTATGCGTTGGAGGGTCCTCCAGTTCCTCCCCCACAACAGGGTCCTGTCCAAGCCAGACCTCTGAGCAGTTGGCCAACCTAAGATGCCCTCTCCACTCCTCTGCCTGGTCTAGACCCCACCCTTTCAAGGTCCAGCTACTGTTCTGGTGCCTCTGTCAACCCCCTACCACCCTCCGTCAGCCCTCGCCAGCAATGCCCATGACTTCCCTCAGCTGGGACGACCATTCTACAGACAAAGATGAGATGTAAAGTGACCAACTAGAGGTAACCTTCTTTCCAAGATGGCCACTATTAACGTTGTAAAATTTGGTGTGCATACTCCCCTAAGGTCTTGTGTGTGTGTATATTAACATATGTACAGAAACAAAATTCAACACTAAATGCTAAAATAAAATGGTCTCCCCAAAATATTGTTCTTAAATTTCATTTTAACAGCCTATAGGGATTATTTTTCTGTCGGTCAAAACACACAGATCTAATTCACTCTTCTGAGTCAGAGTTTGGAATTTCATGGAATATTTGATCTGTTTGGGGACAGGACACATTCAGGTAGCTAACACCCCATGTGGCCCTGGCTAGCGGGTGAGATTTGGGGGATGAGCGGGCCCCTCCCAGTCCTCCCACTGGCTTCCTCCCCAGGTTTCCGGCCCACCGAGCCAGGGGCAGAGGCGGAAGCAGCCCACGTTGCGTCGGGAGACCGGTGGGACCGTTGGGGGCGCCCTCCTCGTTGGCTCCGGGAGGACCGTGGCGCCCCCTGGCGGCCGGGACGTGCGGCGACGTGGATCCCCGCGCGTCCATCTTAGAGTCGCGTGACTGCAACCCCCTCCTCGCGAGTCCGCAGCGCTGTTTCACCTACATCGACTGTCGGGACCCCATCGTCGCCTTCTGCCCTTCACCCGCCCCACTCAAGCTCCCGCCACCGGCCCCTGCGCAACATGCAGCCCACGGGCCTCGAGAGTCCCCACGCGCACGGCCGGTGGCCTCTGCTGCTCCTGCTCCTGCTCCTGCTGCTGCTGCCGCTGCCCATAACCTGCACCTGGACCACGCCGGGGACACCCAGCGCCCTCACCGTGCCAGGCACCCCGAGCACCCCAACCACACCAGGAGACCCCAGCGCGGTGGGCCTGGAGGGGCGCGTGCGGGCCCTGATGCGGAACTTCCCGCTCGTGGACGGGTGCGTAGATATCCCAGGGGGCTGAGGCATCCCTGGGCATGGGAGGGGGCTCCCCCACGCTATCCTGTATGCCCTCTTTTCTCTATCACCCATGGGTGCCCTACCCCCCATTACCGCATTCCTGGTGGAACCCCCTCCCTCCAACCCAGCCTCAGGAGGTCTCATGTTGTCTGTGAGCGAGGGGTGGGGAATCAGGTGCGATGTAGGAGGGGTAGGCCTGGCCACGTTGATATGCCCTACCTGACCTGGAGGACATATCCCCACACTGACCTTGACTTGACACCCCCAGCCACAACGACCTGCCCCTGCTCCTGCAACAGCTTTTCCAGAACAGGCTACAGGATGTTAACCTGCGCAATTTCAGCCAAGGCCAAACCAACCTAGACAGGCTTAGAGATGGCTTCGTGGGCGCTCAGGTACCACAGGGACACACAGGGTGGTGCCACAGCATGGCTACTGGGGAATGTTGGGGCCACAGAATCCTGGGTAGGCCAGCCTCCGGGTGACTAGGTACCATGCAGCATGCAATGTGCCATCATGTACCAGCGGGGGACTGTGGGGGACCTTGGAGGCCAAGCCAGGCAAGCTGCATGGGTGCCCAGGATCTGTGGAGACACAAAAAATGACTAGAAATCCCTGGTGAGAGTGGGGGCTGCTGGAACCACAAAGAACTGGAGGATTGGCTTTGGGATATTCTCATAACACACAGACAGGTGGCAGTGCATGATGTGTCAGGAGCCCACAGTTTGGCTGCTGGCAGCAAGCTTAATGGTCATCAAGGTACCATGGGGTCATGCAGCGCCTCTCTTGAGGCCACTGACCCAAATGGGTTCTGTGAGGACTGGGGCAGGAGGGGCAGGCCTAGGGGGTGGAGACCACCCTGGCCTCTTTCTGAATCCCGCGACCTTCCCTCAGTTCTGGTCGGCCCACGTCCCATGCCACACTCAGGACCAGGACGCCGTGCGCCTCACCCTGGAGCAGATTGACCTCATTCGCCGCATGTGTGCCTCATACCCTGAACTGGAGCTTGTGACCTCGGCTGAAGGTGGACGGATGGATGGGGGGATAGTCAGAGGCTCACTCTGGTGGTTCTGTTCCTGGACTCTGACCACTTGACCTTCCACCCTCTTCTAGGTCTGAACAGCACTCAAAAGCTGGCCTGCCTCATTGGTGTGGCAGGGGGTCACTCACTGGACAGCAGCCTCTCTGTGCTACGCAGTTTCTACCTGCTGGGAGTGCGCTATCTGGCGCTCACCTTCACCTGCAGCACACCCTGGTGAGCATAGTGCTGGCCAAGGTGGAATGGTAGACAGTGTGGTAGGGAAACTGCCCCATCCTTAGGATGGGCCTGACCAGAGAGGTTGAGGATATAGGGATCCGCAGAGGGAAGTAGGACTCTCAGGAGGTCCCTCATGCTTCCAGAAAGCACCTGGCTCTGGGTCCTCACCTGTTCTGGAGGTGGGATGGATGGATAGACAGAGGGCTCCCAGGCTCTGATGGCCAAGGTGTGCCCAACTAGATTGCCCTCCCCTGGCTGTCCTGCAGGGCAGAGAGTTCCAGCAAGTTCAGACACCACTTCTATGCCAACGTCAGTGGGTTGACAAGCTTTGGTGAGGTGAGGACTCCTATTCTTTATTCTACCCCACCTGTTCCCTACAGATATGTGCACAGACCTGTATGCCCCAACACCTCTCCCCCCCATCCCCCACCCCTGCAAAAACAAAACAAAAGAAAACGAAAAAACAATTGTCCCTACAGAAAGTGGTGGGGGAAATGAATCGCCTGGGCATGATGATAGACTTGTCCTATGCATCAGACACCTTGGTGAGGCGGGCCCTCGAGGTGTCGCGGGCTCCTGTGATCTTCTCCCACTCAGCTGCCAGAGCCGTGTGCGACAACTTGCTGAATGTTCCTGATGACATCCTGCAGCTTCTGGTGAGCAGCCACCCCAGCCCTCAAACCCAGGGCTAGGCGTGCTTCATCCAAATATTCTTGATCCTGAACAAAGAAAATGACTGTCCTAGGTCTCACTGCATGACCCCACAATACCCTGGACCCAATGCTGGTTAACCCTTCTTCTCTGAAACTCAAGGCCAAATCACTTCCACCCAGGGACCCAAGAACCCAGAGAGGTGAAGCTTCTTCCAACCCCTGAAGCCAGGACTGAGAACTGTCCTATGGGGCCCCCCACAGCACAGGAGGTGTGCCATCAGGCCAGAAGGGCCAAGCTAATTATCCCTTTGTCTTCTCTGCAGAAGAAGAATGGTGGCATCGTGATGGTGACACTGTCCGTGGGGGTGCTGCAGTGCAACCTATTTGCTAATGTGTCCACCGTGGCAGGTGAGCCCCACATTGGCTCATTGTGCTGCTCTGGCTTGGGCTGTGGCCACTGTGGCCCTCAGGACAGCTCCAGTCTGGCACATTTCTTGGGCAATGGGCAGACCTCCCAACAACCCAGGGGCAGCAGACACAGCTCTTCACTGCCACCCAGATCTGAGGCCACAGAGTCAGTGCTAATGGGTTTGATGCCTCTGTCTCTGAGTCTCATTTTTGCTCCCAGTCCTTGAAACTCTCTCATTCCCCACATCTCTGGGCAGCACAGGCAGAGTCCCCACCAGGCTCTCAAGGAGCCCAGAGGCAGGGTGGCTCCTGGGCAAGAAACGGTCCAAAGGGTGGCTCTGAGGTCCACTTCAGGTCCAGTATCCAACCTGTAACCACTTCAGGGCTCATGACTGGCCGTGAACTCTATGGAGTCAACTGCCATAGCCTGGAGTGCTGTGGGCGGGGAGATTGGCAAGGGTTGAGCTTCCTCAGACCAGGGTTGGTCCCAGGGTCTAACTCCAGCCTAGTGTTGCCACCACTAACTTCCACCCTGCAGATCACTTTGACCACATCAGGGCAGTCATTGGATCTGAGTTCATCGGAATTGGTGGAAATTATGATGGGTCTGGCCGGTGAGTGTTTTCCCAGGGTTTGTCTTCAGCTGGGATACAGCAGGGAGTCCTTTAGTCTTAGTTCCCCATCCTGGGGTCCTCCCATCCTTCAGGCCTCAACCACAGGCTGTGATCATCCAGCCCACCTGACATCCCCCCTCTCAGGGCCTGTTTCCTAGATTCTCCCTGTCCCTCTTGTGGCCCAGAAGACCCACTCCTGATCACCATGCTTGCTAAGTACTCTCCTTCCCCCAGGCAGATCTCCTCTGCCCAGCACACACTCCACCCCCAGCCTGCCAGATCTGTTGTGGGCTGACCTTCCGCTCAGCCAGTAGAGGCTACAGAAGCTCAGCCCTCAAGGAGCTTCCAGAGTTGCATTCACTAGCCTGAATAACGTGGCTTTCAGTTTTCCATATGTGACTGGGGCTGGTGGGACAGCAGGCCTGAGATCAGGATCAGGGCTAAGATCCCACACCTGGCTGGTGGGTGGCCACACAGGTTCCCTCAGGGGCTGGAGGATGTGTCCACATACCCCGTACTGATAGAGGAGTTGCTGAGTCGTGGCTGGAGTGAGGAAGAGCTTCAAGGTGTCCTTCGAGGAAACCTGCTGCGGGTCTTCAGACAAGTGGAATGGGTATGCTGGACTGGGCCAAAGGATGGTTCAGTGGTTTGAGTGGGTGAGGGGATTGCTGTGGGAGCTTCTGACTGCTGACTCTCACTCCAGGTGAGAGAGGAAAACAGTGGGCAGAAGCCTGTGGAGGGTGAGTTTCCAGACAGGCATCTGAGGAAGTCCTGCCACTCCCACCTCCTGCCTCAGCCTCAGAAGGGACACCTGGACGTGACCAAGTGGCCAACCAGTCAGGTCCTCCAGACACCCTCAAAAGCCTCCCCACACCTTGGTCCAGGCTTCGTGGCTACTGCCACCCTCCAAGTTGTCATCCTGTGTCTCTGGTGACCTGGCCAGTTTCCCCAGGGGTCACTGTGGAGGAGTCTCACAAAGTCCCCCTCTTAGTCATCCAGGCACAAGCCCATGCTGAAAATAAACATTTTACACATGGATCCAGGTGTAAGTGTCCTTCCTTCTTCAATGGTGGGAGTGGGGTCAGGTGGACTCTTGGTCAGTGAGGGATCTTGTGGTCTAGCCCTAGCCGCTCAAGGTGAATGGTTCTCTCAGGAAGGGCAGAGGCATCTTACCAAATTCTTATGCTAAAAGCCTGAGCTCACAGAAGAATACAGAGGAACTGACTTCAGTGTCAATCCCATCATGGCATGTGACAGTGGGTGGGTTCCTAGGCTCCCTCTGAAAGTTTAAATTTGTTGTTGTTTAAGCTGACACTATTTGTAGAATAAACAGGAACTTATTTGGAATTATCAGGAGAGAAGTTTGTAAGGATTTGATTTTTCAGATAAGGTCCTCTGATTTTTTTATAAACTGATTTTTAAATGGAGGTGGAAAGATCACTAAGTCTTAAAAGAAAAAACCTTGAAAAAAAAAGGAAACTAATGCTGTCTACTTGGCTCACTACAGATACTCTTTCTTTGGCCACTTTCTTCTCCAAGTGGACCAGAGCCAGAGATCTAAGTTCCTTCCATAGGAACCTGAAATTGAGAGAAAGAAAGATTCCAGTGCCACCTATGTTATAAATCAAGGGTCCATATTTGTGTAGATCTATTTTCAAATCCTGTTCTGTTTATTCGGACTATTGGTTTATCATTATATAAATACCACAATGTCTTAATTATGGCAACTTTAAAATAAGTTTTGCTATCTGGTAGAGTGGGTCTTCCCACCATGTTCTTCTTTAAGAATGTTATATCAGGGCTGGCCCGTGGCTCACTAGGGAGAGTGTGGTGCTGATAACGCCAAGGCCGCAGGTTCGGATCCCATATAGGGATGGCCGGTTGGCTCACTGGGTGAGCGTAGTGCTGACAACACCAAGCCAAGGGTTAAGATCCCCTTACCGGTCATCTATAAAAAAAAAAAAAGAATGTTATATCAGTCAATGTTTGATCAGATAAGTAGAACCACTGTGAACGATATGAAATAAGGGATTAGACCTTATACAAATGTTGGAGCTGGTGGAGACATCTATGTTAGGTTGTTTGTTACCTCTGTGTCTGGTATTGGGAGTTGTCTGTATAGAAAGGAGAGGTGGATGTGAGGTGGAGGACAACAGCAAGAATTAACTCAAAGACAAACTAGGACAATTAGGTATCCATTTGGCGGTGGGAAAGGAAAAAAAAAAAATTGACCTCTGTCTTACACTGTACAGAATACAACATACAAAGCCTGGCCGTATAGCTCAGTTGGTTAGAGCATGGTATCATAACACCAAGGTTGAGGGTTCAGATCCCTGTAACTGGCCAGCCACACACACGCACACAAAAATAAATAAATAAATAAAATTAATTTGAACATATTATCAATCCAAATGCAAAAAGCAAAAGAGTAAAAACTCCTATGTATCAGCCAGCTGCAAAAAAAAAAAAAGGATAAAACTCCTAACACCAAAGTCAAGTGTTTAGGTCACCCTACTGGCCAGCCACCAAAAAACAAAAAACAAACAAAAAACTCCTAGAAGGTAGTGTAGGAGAATGATATATTTGTGACCTCACCATAGGGACACTGGACACAATATGCAGTAACAATAAAGGAAAAGACTTGATGCATTGAATTACATTGAAATGAATAACTTCTGTTCATTATCAAATACTATTATAAAAATGAAAAAGAAAGCCACAGAATGGGAGACATTTTCAACGTGTATAATTGACAAAGGGCTTGTACCCAGAGACAGACAACTCAATATAAAACTAGGCAAGACATTTGTTTTTTTTTTTTTTTTTTTTTTTTTTTTTTTTTTTTTTTTTTTAAAAGATGACCGGTAAGGGGATCTTAACCCTTGACTTGGTGTTGGCAGCACCACGCTCAGCCAGTGAGCGAACCGGCCATCCGTATATGGGATCCGAACCCGGGGCCTTGGTGTTATCAGCACCACACTCTCCCGAGTGAGCCACGGGCCGGCCCTAGGCAAGACATTTGAATAGGAACTTTATACGAAAGGATACCCAAATGGCCAATAAGCATATAAAAAGGTAGTCAACCTTATTAGTCACTAGGAAAATGCAAAATGAAAATCGTAATGCAAATGACTAAATTTCTTTTTTTTTCTTTTTTTCTTTTTAAAAGATGACCGGTAAGGGGATCTTAACCCTTGGCTTGGTGTTGTCAGCACCACGCTCACCCAGTAAGCAAACCGGCCATCCCTATATGGGATCCGAACCCATGGCCTTGGTGTTATCAGCACCGCACTCTCCCGAGTGAGCCACAGGCCGGCCCAAAATGACTAAATTTCAACATGTTAAAATCTTGTATCTTTGCTGTATTTTTCTTGACCTATTTGTAGCCATGACAGTTGTGTTGAAATCTTCTACATCTGATGGTGTACTGATCAGTTTTTCCCTATAGTTCTAGCAATTTTTATTTATTTATTTATTTATTTATTTATTTTTAAAGATGACCGGTAAGGGGATCCTAACCCTTGACTTGGTGTTGTCAGCACCACACTCACACAGTGAGCAAACTGGCCATCCCTATGTGGGATCCAAACCCGTGGCCTTGGTGTTATCAGCACCGCACTCTCCCGAGTGAGCCACAGGCCGGCCCTAGCAATTTTTTATTGAAGTGAGATTTATGTACCATAAAATTAACTTTTTTTTTTTTTTTTAAAGATGAACAGTAAGGGGATCTTAACCCTTGACTTGGTGTTATCAGCACCACGCTCTCCCAAGTGAGCTAACCGGCCATCCCTATATAGGGATCCGAACCTGTGGCCTTGGTGTTATCAGCACCACACTCTCCCAGGTGAGCCATGGGCCGGCCCTCTATTACACAGATTTTAAAACTATTTCTATCCTCAGTATCCTTTTTTTATCTTCTTTTTCATTGTTTTCTCTTCTTTTGGGAGAATGCTTTAATTTGGTCTATCCAATTTACTAATTCATTCTCAATTATAACCATTCTGCTATTAGATCATCTGTTGTATTTATTTCAAATATGATTGTGATAATTATATTGTTGTTTTTGTTGGGTGTTTTTGTTTGTTTGTTTGGTTGGTTTTGGTGGCTGGCCAGTTTGGGGATCTGAACCTGTGACCTTGGTGTTACCAGCACCATGCTCTCCCAAGTGAAAATAAACTTTTTACACATGGATCCAGGTGTGAGTGTCAGCCAGCCCATGTGGTAATTTTAATACATGGTCCTGCATTTCTTTGATACTTTCCCATCCAGAGATGGGGTCTGTGCCTTCCCACCCACTCTTGAATCTGGGCTTTGTAACTGCTTGACCAGTAGAATATGGCAGAAATGATGCCTCGGCCTAGCCATAAGAAACTTTCAGCTTCTGCTCCCTGCTTCTTGGGTGCTTAAATGGAATGGTGAGGAAGCCAAACAGCCCATAGAGAGGCCCACATGTAAAGGACCCAATATCCTGGGCCCACAGCCCCAGTGGGCTCCTATCCTACAGCCAGGAACAACTCGCTGGTCATTGTCATGTGACTGAGTCATTTTGGAAGTGTGTCCTCCAGCCCCAATTGATGCCATATAGAGTAGAGATGAGCTTTACACAATTTGCACATTTGTGAGCCAATAAATGTTATTGTTGATTGTTATTTTAAGCCCCTATATTTTGTGGTGATTTGCTATATAGATAGATCACTGAAACAGTTATGTTTTTCATACCTTATATTTCTGGTTGTTCTTTTTTATATCTTGTTTCATATTTCTAATATCCTCTCTTATCTTTTGTAATATGTTCATGAGGCTCATTTTTGATCCATGCATTCTAACAATTTTCCTGATGTTTTCTTTTGAAATGTGTGTGCTCTTCAAATGTCTTCTGATTTTTGCCTGTGAGGTTATTTTTCCTGTGAGGACTCTAATAGTACAGGCTACTTAGGCAGTCAGTGGCATGGAGGAAGTTACATACTAGGCCCAGAGTTCCCCAGAGTCCTCTCTAAATTTGTCCGTTGGGCTGTAGTGGCCTATCTCCCCCACACAGCAACTGACCCCACCCCTATAGCCTGAGGGTGTGTAGGGCAGGGTGGCAGCTATGGGGAACCTTTGCAGAACATTTGGGAAGATTCAAGGGCACAACTGTTTATTCTTTATTCAGAAAACTTGTTGGGGCCAGGTACTGGGGATACCAGGGTGACAAGACTGATGGGGTCCCGTCCCTGTGAAGTCCATAAGTCTAGTGGGCACAGCAAACATTAATCGAAGATTCCCACCAACACTTTTCTGCCTGTGATGGGTACTATGAAGGAAGAGTGTATCAGGGGAACCCATGGGGGGTGGGGTGGCCAGGTGAGGAACTAAGAAGCCCTCCAGGAGGAGGCGGAGCTCCCTACCAAGATCTCCTGGATAAGAAGGCGTTTAGTAAATGAGGGTGGGGACAGAGGCTAGTTCTCTTAGAATGAACAGTGGGTGACACCTAGAAACTCCTTGAGTCTGAGGAGGTGAAGGAGGTTTGAAGGGCTGAAGCTGGGGAGCAGGATGGTGAGGGATGCACCTGGAGAGGTCGGCAGGTCCAGATCAAGCAGGGCCTTGTGGGCCAAGAGAGGAGCTAGGGCTTTCTGGTCAGAAGAGGCGGCTCTGCAGTGAGCAGGGAGTCCAGTTGGAAGGCTGCTACTGTGGGCGGCTGCAGGTGGCGTGAGGGGCGGGAGGTCAGGTCCACAGGCCCCGCCCGCGACGCCTGTTGGGGGAGGGCTCAGAGGGTGGTCATCTCGGGGGGGGCGGGGGGGGGTTCACCCTGATTCCGCCCCAGGGCCGGAGGAGGCGAGGAGGCGGCAGTCAGCGGGCGCAGAGCCTGAGGTCGGTCGGTATCTTCCCCACCGATTGTGATGTTCGGAAGCCGTCTGAGTCATGAAAGGAAGAATGGAGATAGACACGTAAGATGGGCTCTGGGGTTTTCTGATAGAGAAACAAATAGTTGGAAGGTCGCCCAGAAAGATAAAGATGCTAAAGTAAAGCCAGTTGGATGAGGGATCTGAAACAGTGGAGAGAAAAGTGAAAGAAAAGAAGTTAGGAGCAAGTAAGTAAACGGCTTGGGTAAAGGAACCCCCAGAAGGTGAGACAGTAAAAGACAAAGTTAAAATGAAAGAACATGGCTAAAGCACCCAGTGAACTATCCCAAAGAGACAACTGGGGCCGGGAGAGGGGCTGGGTGTCCTCCCTACCGAGGAGGCAGCAGCCTCTGGGGAAGGGCCGAGAATCCCCCGCCGCCTCCAGCAGGAGAGGCCGCACCGAGGGGGCGCGGGGACGGGACAGGACCTTCGCGGGGGTTCGGTTTCCTGCGAGGCGGAGGAGCAGTGGGTGGCCGAGATGATGGAGGCGGTATCCAGGGACGGCGCAGGCCTTGGGCAGGCCTGAGGTGGCCACTGCGGTCCTGGGCCGGTCCTGCCTACCCTTCCCACTCCCCTACCTAGTAACAGAAATGCCGCCGAGCGCCTACTAGGCCCGGAGCGCAGAGCCGGTGCATCCCGCACCCCATCTCACCGAGCCCTCAATAGCCCCAAGAGGTGGAAGCGCGTTTTCCCCATTTGACAAGTACCACAGATAGGGCTCAGAGAGGGCGGCCCCTCACCCAAGGTCACACAGGAATCGGGCCCTCCCCCAGGGCATGGAGCCACTAGGGATCCTCCCGCCCAGGGGTCTTCACGCCACCCGATCCCCCTTGGGGAGGAGCCGGACCCAGTTCCTCCCGCTTCCCGCCCCGGAGGGGCGGCCCGGGGGGCGGGCGGAGGAAGTGAGCGCAGCGGGGAGGAATGCGAGCGGGCGGGGCGTGCCGGCCCGGGGCGCCGGGGACAGCCGGCAGGCGGCCTGGGCGGCGGGCGCGGCGGGCCGGAGCGCGCGCGATGCCTCACTTCACCGTGGTGCCGGTGGACGGGCCGCGGCGCGGCGACTATGACAACCTCGAGGGGCTCAGTTGGGTGGACTACGGGGAGCGCGCCGAGCGAGAGGACTCGGACGGTGAGGGCGCGCCCGGAGGGAGCCTTGGTGGGGCAGGGGGGCCGGCCACGGGGCCCGCGCCCGCACGCACATCCGGACCTTGCGCGCACACGTCGATGCTGCCTCAACATTTCTTCATCTGCGCCGCCGCCACCGACTACCCGTTCCGCGCGCGTAAACACGATTTTCCCTAGCCCCGGGTGCCCGCGACCGGGCCGCGCTCCCCACCCCGGCTCCTCCCCTGCGGGCCGCGGGCGGGGGCTGCAGACGTGGCCGCCTAGGGAGGCCAGCCAGCCGGGCCGCCGGGCTCCGGGATTGAGCCAAGCCCACTTCTCCGGCCCTTCCCAGCTAGGAGCTCAGCCGAAGCCCCGACTCCTGCCCCTTCACCTTCTGTGAACCGCCCCCATCCTCTTCTCACTTCGGTTCCCCATTTGGGATTCAGCGTCCCTGACCCTGAAATTGCCCTCCCTCCCCCTGCACGCCCCCGCACTCTGGCCCGGTAAGAGAGAAGGGTGTACCTGCTTAGGGGGTCTATGGGTAACTGCCGGGAGTGCGCTCGTGTTGACCCCGGTGTAGGGCTTGTCTAGGCATTCTATGTGAATTAACTCGTGTAATCCTCCCAAATTCCCGCATAGGATAGATACAGTTACTAGCATTTAGGAAGGAGAGAAGAGAGGCGTGGAGCGGTTCTGTAACTTGCCTCGGGGGATTCATACCAGGTGTGAGATTACAGGGCCTTAACTCTACCTAGCTGTTAGGGCTGGGCCTGGAAGTGAGCCCCTCCTCCCTCCTCCCAGGTGTCTGTCCCTTTTTCTATCTCCTACCCCAGGAGCCCCCTGGGGCTGTCCTTGACAAGGACCACTCTTAGAGTGGAACACCGCTGAGAGCATGTGTCCTTATATGTAGCAGCTATGCATGAGTGCAAGCGTGTAGCTGAGGGTACCACAGGGTGAAGGCAGGGTCAGGTCAGGGCATTCTCATGGCCACTGTTGCTTGCAGGGTTGTCAGTGATAAGGATGGTGATATGACCGAGGACAAATGTTTGTGATGTCTGTGACCATGATGGAGATAAGTAGGAAACGTGAGTTATTGACATTTGTCAGGTGATGTAATCTTGACCTCTGATCTGTCTGTGATGATGACATGACTGAGGTGTTTGGTGAGTGATAGCTATGTGTGTGTAATCACCTGTCTGCTATGTGTGGAGGTGGCATGGGCTGCTGGACACCATGGACATTTTACAGGCTTCACAGCAATGTGGGTGCCCTCCCTCCTCCTTTCTCCCCATGCCCTTGTCTGCCCCTAGCCTCATTCAAGTGGTCCAAGCAGGAGCCAGTATCCCTCCTCCCCTAGTCCTGGGAGGATCTCTCTCCCCAGAGGCTGGCCTGGGCTGCATTGCTAGGATCAGCTTGGACCAGAGCCCAGCCTCTGGCCCCTCGCAGGGTAACTGGAGGGACCTGGAGCCACATTGGCTGTGTCCTGCCAGATCCCTTCAGGCTAAGCCAGCTCCTCCCACTACCCCCCTTTCTACTCCTCCTCTTACTCCTTTTCACCCAGACCTTGGCTGTGTCTGCAGGATGGGGGACACCCTGCACCCTGGTGAGTGATTGTGATACTTCCTGATGGGGATTGTAAAGGGTCAGAAGGCACAAAAACAGTGAGCCGCAGGTCCATATCCTGGGGCTCCCCAGCTCAAGGCCCATACCTCTGCTCCAAGGGGTGTAGATGGGCCTGCTTATCTAGCCCACCTCAACCTGTGGGCAGAGTGTGGGGAGGTCCTGGAAGGGCACCTCAGGAGATGACTGTGTGCACAGTGATCAGGAGGGTCACCTGTATCCCCACCTGCTACTGGTGCATTCACAGTTGCTTGTGGGAATACACCTGTGTACCTCACCGGCAGCCCCCAGGCCATGCTCAGGTTCACTGGGGGTCTCAGGTAGTGTATGAGCAGCTTTGGCCTGACAGGCATGCCCAGACCTGCCCTGGAATTTTTGGAATATCTGAGGCCTGAACGGGCAGCCTGAAGCTTAGGGCAATACAGACATCCAGCCACTGCATAGACACCCCCCCACACACACATTCCCACAGTCCTATGGGAGCTGTCCCTAAACGAAGCTTTGGGGAACTCCAAGGAGTGCCTGCTGGGTGTCTGGCACCAGACTGTTGCTTTTCTGATGCATCTGGAGATTTGCAGGAGTGGGTGTTATTGTCTGTACTTCATAGAAGAGGAAACCAAGGCAGCACAGGGAGGATTAGCAGGTTTCCCTCAGTCACACAGGGCAAGTACCAGGAATCCAAGCCAGATTGCCAGCTATCTGAATACACAGAGGCATGGGTATGCATACCCTGGCCAAATGGCATATCCTAGACACTTCTCGATGTTAAAGGATCATGCTGCACCCTGGGGTGTACCCAGGCTGGGCCAGGGTCTGGAATAGAAACAGAGACCTGCAGTTCAGCCCCCACCTGGCTCTGAGGGACCTTGGAATCCAGGTCTGGCCCTCCTCACTGATCTTGACTCTGAACCTCTCTCAGCCTTACTCTCCTTGTCCCTAAAAGAGGTAAATGATATCTACTAGAATGTTGCAGTGAGGACTAAAGGCAACTCTTAAAAGGGATCTGAGCCACCCTGGAGCAATAGCTGGAGGGACAAGTGACCAACTGGATCTTGGGGGACCATTCACAGGCATTTTTGAGGGGCTGCTGTGTGCTCAGCTCTACATTTTCTGGATATTAGTGCAGTCTCCTCAGAGAGACAAGGCAACAACGGTGGGGCAGGCCTACTTTCACAAAAGCATCAGAAGAAATATGCAACAAAAGCTCCTCCCCAAAGGATTGTTACTCTCGGGAAGATAAAAAACTGTGCATATGGCCAGCTGCACCCCCCCCCCCAAAAAAAACCATGCAGAGGAAGGGAGCAAGGACTCTGAGATGAGACCAGTGGTGACTGCATCGAGGGAGTAAGTTTAGCTTGGAGATTCCTGGCAGTCAAGGAAGAAAGGAAGTAAGATGAGCCTTATAGCTGCCATTTTCTGACAAAATGAAGCATAAATAAAAAGATTTATTCAGGGGAGAGACACTTTTGTCACAAAAATCCAGGAGTAATTTTCAGAGGCTTCTCACTGAAGGGCCATCAATGAAAGGGTTTTCAGATTTTTCTTCAGACTCCTTATCCTGATCCTGAACAAGCATCAACGGCACAACAAATGCCATAGGGTGTCTGAGCAGCTACGTGACCACATGACTCAGTGGGCTGACTTGACTTCTGGCTGCCTTTGTCCACCCACCTACATGGAATCAGCAAAGGTGGGACTGAGCTGCTTGGCTCAAGTACTTAGCTAGTCCAGCTTTCTGGGTGAGGCACATGTACTGCTTTCACATGCTGTGGGAAGGAGTTCTGACTTTGCCCTGGAAATTGTCATGGGCACACTTGACCTGTCAGTCTCCTTGGGTAATGAAGAATCCACAGTGCAGCACCCGCTGAGTGGTTGTTGGCTCAGACAGGCAAGTTAAACCTCACGCTAATAGCATGAGGATGTATCAGATAGAGGAGGAGGTATCCGTCAGCATTCTCAGCTGCATACAAGAGAAATGAATTGTCTTCAACAGAAAAGGTTGGTGGTCATGGCCAGTATGTGGCCCAATCACACCACTAGTCTGGATTGGTGATGATACTTCTGTTGCCATCTCCAACACCGGACGCCATGCCAGACCTTCTACTCTCAAATCTGCACACTGCTGCCATCCAACACCAAAGTGGCTTCTTTGAACCAAGATATCTGCTTCCCCTTTGCTGTGAGGCCTTGAGCCAGTGCCTCAGCTGCCAGGCGGGGCGGGGGGGGGGGGGGGGAATGTGGAAGCATCTAAAAAGGAGTACCTGGCATCTTCCGCCGGCTTGGTGGAAAGCTGGGAATGGCATCTACCGAGACCCACAAGGGACAAAAGTTTTAAAACAGGGAAGAGTGTGAATGATGGGTAGCCAGAAAAAAGCAGTCAAGCCTTGGGAGTTGAGGTAGGCTTATGAAAAAGAAGCATTCTGCGAGGTTTGATCGGAGCTGAGACACTGTGTCACCGGCCTGGAGGGTGGGTGCAAGCTGAAGTCCACTTGCACCTGGTCTAGGGCACGTAGCGGAGATCTAGGGGCAAAGAGGTACACGCGCGGCCTCTGCCGGCAGTCCCCGCTCCCATTCTTCGTTCGTCCCTACTCAGTCCAACACCCACCCGGCCTAACTTTTGCAAGTGACCCTAGATGGTTCCTCGCGCAACCTCTCAGGTCTCGGCCTGTCTCGCCTCCCAGCATGCCCCGCGCTGCCCTCCATGATTCCCCGGCGCGGTTCTGGGGTAGCTGGCAGACCACATGGCGGCCGAAGGCGCTCTGCGTGACTTTATCTATATGGAAGACAGTACCCTGGCGGCCCTTGAGGACACGGATCCCTTGGCGCCCTGCACACCGGGTACTCCAGATGGCCCGCGAAAGTGGGAGTTGGGGGAGGTCTGAGGGAGGGCCGGGACCGGGCCACGCCCCCCAGCAGGCTCCGCCCCTCGGTGTTCACACGTACTCGTGCTGGTGCGCTGGAGACCTCACCCAGGTGTCCTCTGCTATAGGGAATGATGCGCTGGGTTTTGGTCACTGGCTTCTCCCTAGTTATCTCCCTTCTAAGGAGATTGGCAGGGTGTGATGGTGAAAACCAAATCCCAGCCTGGTAACACTGCAGCCTCCAAAGTGCTCCACAGAGATGATGTTTGATAGCTGACTGGGGACGGGCACAGGCGGTTAGATCAGGATGCAGCACCCAACTGTCCCTTTCTCTCCACAGGACATGGCAACCACAGAGAGAGCAGCCCTTTCCTTTGCCCCCTGGAGGCTTCCAGAGGAAGTGACTACTATGACAGGAACCTGGCACTGTTTGAGGTAGGTAGCTGAGGAGCCATTCTGGGCCACGGGTGTGGCAGGGAGGTGGGCAGGCAGGGGCCTGTCAGGACCCAAGCTTCAGCTAAGTAGGCAGCCTAGACGGTTGTGCCTCCCATGTCTCGGCTCTTCCTCCTGTCTCCCCTAGTCTGCTTTGCTCCCTTGGAAGCCAGGCTGCAGTTCCCTTGGCTCTTTGAACTGAAACTGCTTTCCCAGAGGCCACTCACAACCCCACTCCCATTGCCGTCTCCAGGGCTATTCACCTTTGCCTTCCTTGCAGCCCCTCAGCAAGGTGACCACCCCCTCAGGATTTCCTCTGTTCCCTCCATTTCTAGGACTTCTCCCAGTACATGGTTTTTCTCTTTTCTGGGGACTCTTCTTTGTCCTTCCTGTTTGGCTCTTCCAACTGTCCCCCTCAGTTCACTGAGGCCTGGTTCCTCCCACTGGATCTGCCCCCTCTCTCCACATCTGCAGCCACAGTGGACACCTCTCTGGAAAGATTCCCAAATTCGTGCCTCTGAACTTGAATTCTGTCCTTTTCAGACTTAGGCTGAGAAGTGAGATTTGAATTTAAGACATGGTTTAGGCTCCTAAACTCTGACCCACACATTCAACTACTCTTCTTTTTTTTTTTTCTAAGAAGATGACCGGTAAGGGGATCTCAACCCTTGCCTTGGTGTTGTCAGCACCACACTCACCCAGTGAGCTAACCGGCCATCCCTATATGGGATCTGAACCTGTGGCCTTGGTATTATCAGCACCACTCTCCCGAGTGAGCAATGGGCCGGCCCACGTTCAACCACTCTTGACTGAATTATGTAGGCTCCTCAATCTCCACATGCCCCAAAGGGCCTACATCTTCACTCTTCACTCCAAACCAACTTCGCCCTGTGTGTAGGGGCAGAAGAGAGCTGACAGACAGGGAAAGGCTAAATGTGGGCAAGGGGCAGGTGGAGTGAGGTGCTGAGAAGCCTGCAGGGGCAGGGAAAGCCTAGACCCTGGTGGAGATTGGGGAGCCTGAGCCCCGGAATGACTCCTGACTTGGGAAAACAGCAAGGTTCTGCAGTAAGGGCCTTGGCCCCACCTGAGGATGAGCTGGGGGGCCAGGATCCTCCCTTGGCAATTAAGGTGGGTTACTTGTAGGGACTGGACTCTGGAGGAAGACCATCCAGGAAGATTAGGGTTTGGGCATACAGGAGAGACTTCACTTGTCCCAGATATCACTCTTTTGCTTTCTTTGGTTCCCCGAGGTGACTAGGGTGGCTTTTTTTGTGGGAGTTGGGGGTGGATCTGAGTCCTGGAGGCCTAGTCATAGCTAGCAGGATGAAATGTGTCATTTGCCTGCCTGCCAGCCGTGTCCTGCCCTACCCCGCCCTCTCCCCTCTAAGGTAGGTGATTTTCACAAATGGGCTGGCAGTGACAGCAGCCAAGGTGGGGCAGAGAGAAGCAGCTGCTCAGCTGGGCCTTTGAGTGTCGTTTTCTGGGGTGTGGCGCCCACACCTGCCTAGTTGGCTGGCTTGGGCTTCCCCGGGCAAGAGCTGGGATCAGGCCCAGGCCTGCCTCAGGGCTTGGTGTGGGGCCAGGAGACAGGCTTCTGGCTACATACAATTAGCCTGGTGCTGGCCTGGCTCATTGCCATCTTGCCCTGTGGCTCTGTTTGCAGGAAGAACTGGACATCCGCCCAAAGGTGTCATCTCTTCTGGGCAAACTCGTCAGCTACACCAACCTCACCCAGGGCGCCAAGGAGCATGAAGAGGCTGAGAGTGGAGAGGGCTCCCACCGGAGAGCAGCCAAGGTGAGCTGGTCAGGGGCGGCAGAGGGGCAACATCTGGGAAGGTGGACATACTGCCATGGAATTGGCCATTTTCCAACTTGGTGGTGAGCACTCAGGGGAAGTGGGTGCCAGATGTGGTGAGCACAGAGGATGGGCTCAAGGAGACTTCAAGAGATGGGCTAATGAGGAGCTCCTCAGAGGAGCAGAGGACCAGGGAGGCTCTCTGAAATGACAGAGTGACAGTTGCCTTTACTCAGCCTTCACTGTGTGTGAGGCACCATGCTAAGCAATGGTCCTGGGTTCTCACATGTCAGCCTCACAACAAAGCTGTGCTTTTATCATCCCCATTTTTCAGATGAAGAAGCTGAGTATCAGGGGCATTAAATTACCTGCCTAAGGTGACTCAGATAGCTGAAATCAGTGTGTAACTGCCAGGAGACAGATTTGTGGATTTACCATGAGATACGTAACTAGGAAGAATGCCAGATCTCTGGCTTTGCATTAGGGTGGAGAAGGGTGTTGCCTTTGGAGCCAGGAACCTGGTTGTCCCTTGGAGGCTCTACAACCTAGAGCAAGTGACAAACCCTCCTGCCCTTCACTGTGTTGGCCAAGGCTCCGCTGGCAGACCCCTCCAACAGCCCGTGGACTCCTTGAGTGCCAGGATAGGGGGACATGTATGTGTGATGGGAGCCTGACACTGTCTCATTGGGTGTCCCTGTCCCTCTCTTGGTTCCATCGCCTGGTCTCTGTCCAGGCCTCTGGTCCTTCAGCCCACCTCTCTCTTCAGGATAACTTCCACATCTTTGCTTAGCTGTGTGATGGGGCTCAGTTTAACTGAGGGCTGAGGATTTTTTCTACATATTCGGTTTGGAGGCACAGGACTCTCCCTCTCTACGTACTGACTCCCTGAGGTTTGGGAAACAGCTGTATTTTGGAAGGAGCTGGGTCTGGCATTGGCTGTAGTGTTTTTCTTAGAGGTCAGCAAAAGCAGAAGGAGCTCCTGGTTGGGATAAGCTGGATCTCCAGCCTCAGACCTGCTGTGAGATTTGGCCCTTGCTGGGGTGGGCCCAGAAGATAGTGTAGACCAAGCTGAAGCACACCCCTCGCCTTGCCCTTCTGGGAGGCAAACCAGCCCACACTTCAGAGAGGGTAACTGATACTTTGAGGTTGCACAGACCCAACCCCCACCCTGTCCAGCTGGTTGTGATTTTCCTGGCATGTTCTGTACTGCATATAGCGGAGAACCCTGACTGTCTCTGGATATCCCTATACAGCCCAGTGGGGCGTGAGAGTAGGAGAGTCATAGAGTCTCAGCTTCTGAAAGTATTCCCCAAAGAGGGTGGTAGGATCCTTAGATAAGAGCCTTGTCCCTGTCCCTTCAGGCCAAACCAGGGAGCTGGTGGCTGGGCCTCTAAGAAAGGCTAGTGCGCATCTCAACAGGAGTGTAGGAAGAAATCCTGGGATGGTGAAGGTCCATGGTCCCTTGGCCTAATGGGGAGCCAGTGAGGATGCTGGTATCCAGCCTTGGCTTAACTACCAAGGCCACAGGGTAAGGATGTGAGAGGGTGGCTGAGCATGGAGGAAGGAGGAGCCTGGTCAAGTCTACAAGGAGTCAGTAGGAAGCTAGGGAGTTTGGGCCTCTGAGTTGTGGTCCTCACACATGGCAGTGTTTTTTGTTTGTTTGTTTGTTTGTTTTTTAAGATGACCGGTAAGGGGATCTTAACCCTTGACTTGGTGTTATCAGCAGCATGCTGTCCCAAGCAAGCCACAGGGCGGCCCCCACATGGCAGTTCTGAGCAGGGGCCTCAGAAAAGGAAGGCTTGCTTGAAGCAGCAAGGGTGGGCCTCCAAACAGACCATGCCAAGACCCAAAGGCAGCCTCTCCCTGGCAAGTACTTCAGCTCCGGCCTGGTGACCTTCTGAGGCTGCCAAGGGTTATTTGGGGATGCAGAAAGCATTTCCGGCCCTGTCCTTTCCCATACCGCCCTTTTCTTAGAGTGACTCAGCTTAGGATAGCGGGGGACTGGGAGTCCTTGCTGCCACTATCCAGTGGGTGAGATCTTTTGAGAAGGGCTCAAACAGAGCCCAGATGAGTTGTATCTGTCACCTGACAGTTTGAAGAACCATTTATTCTTTCCCAGGCCCTTCTGAGGTCCTTTAAAGTGCACACAGATCCTGCCCCAGACCTGGACCCTTCAGGGCAGCAGGAAGATTTGCTGGGGTTCGAGGGGAAGCACTCAGGGCCCCCTGCCCTGGGCTGCACTCATGGGAGAATCAGTTCTTTAAGATGCCAGTGCTGCTTCTGTGCTCTCAGCCTCTGCCCTGGCCTCCTGGCTGGCCCTTACTCTGCCCTTATGTAGCTGAGAAATCCTCTCCGGATATACACATTAGTCCATCCTCACCTGCCCTAAATCCTGAGTCTCTACTCTCTCTCCAGAATTTTCCCAACAAAATGTCCTGGGACTTCTAAGACACCATGCACTGGGTTCAGGAGCACTTTTGGGTGCCTGGCAGGGCCTGCTGATGATAAACCAGTAAACAAGCCAAGTCTACCCCATTATGGTCATAAGACATAGGAGTAAACAGTCAGTTACCATGACCTGTAGTGAGCACTGTAACAAGGGGCCATCAGATGCTGAGGGGATGCAAGAGGGAGTACCAGCCCCATTTAAGGCAACCTGGGGAAACTTTCTAGGAGAGGTAATAGTTAAACCTCCTGAAGATTTCACTAAAGAGTTCGGCAGGTTTTGAGGCAGGTCTGACCCTCCTAGGCAGAGCCCAGCACATGCCCACATTCAGAGAATCCAAGGGACCCATATGGTCAGGGGCTAGAACTGACAAGGGAGGTGATGGGGCATGTCTGGTGGCCCAAGCCAATTCTGGACTACGCACTGGATTACAGAATAACACAGAGGGTTTTCAGCATAGCTGATGAAATTGGATTTGGTTTTCAGAGAACTGCTCTGGCAGCAGAGTGGGCTGGAGTATGGAGAGGTTGACAGGCACAGGAGGGCACCACCTAGATACCCCAAATGCGTTGCCCTAAGGTCAAGGGACTAAGGCTGGGACAAGGCAGACTGATCTCAGGGCAGCAAGGAGGCAGACTGGGCAGGACTTGGTGTCACCTGGGCTGGAGTCAGAGCTGGGGAGTGGGGGTGTTGGAGAGAGGGAGGGCCAGAGACAGCTTCTTAGACTCTGACTTGAGTAACTTGGGGTCTGCTGGGTGAGAAGGTGGGGATTTGAGACAGACCCCTCTTTCCAGAAGTTTAAAAGAAGAGAGAAAGGGAAGGAGACAGTATGTTGAGGGGGAATTAAGTTTCAAAAGCTCACACATGGGGTTTTAAAAAGAATCAGGTTTTACAGCTTCCCAGTCTGAACTGTCTTCCTACATGAAAGTGAATAGAGACAATCCTAGCTGTCACCCTCACCTGTTTGTGAAATCTGGCCCTTGTGTGGTTGGCCTAGGAGAGAAGGTAGCTGATACCTTGAAGTTGCACAGACCCGACCCCCACCCTGTCCAGCTGGTTGTGATTTTGTTGGCATGTTCTGGACTGCACTTAGCGGAGAACCATGATTGTCTCTGGCTATTTCTGTCCAGCCCTGCGGGGTAGGGGTGGGGGTCTCATCGTCTGAGAGTGTTGCCCACAGTGGGTAGTAGAATCATTAGGTAAGAACCTTGTCCCTGTCCCTTCAGGCCAAGCCAGTCTCATACTCCCCAGGATCCCACTGGGGGTGGAGGAGGTGCTGGGTGACTAAGGCTGGCCCTCCATGGTGCACGTGGGCTCCTCTGATGCCATGTGCACCCCCTCCCCTCCTGCCCACATAGGCGCCCAGCATGGGCACCCTTATGGGGGTGTACCTGCCCTGCCTGCAGAATATCTTTGGGGTTATCCTCTTCCTACGACTGACCTGGATGGTGGGCACGGCTGGTGTGCTACAGGCCCTCCTCATCGTGCTTATCTGCTGCTGTTGTGTGAGTATCTCAGTGGGGGCAGGACTGGGCATGGGCCGTGGCTGCCCCATGGAGCCCAGCCAGCTGAGCTGCTCACCCAGACCCTCCTTCCCACAGACCCTACTGACGGCCATCTCCATGAGCGCCATCGCCACCAACGGCGTGGTTCCAGGTGGGTGAGCGCCACCCCAGGCTTGGCAAGGGGAACAGGGCCCAGAATTTGCCTTGACCTGTCTGGGAACCCCCATTACCACCCCTAGCCCCCAAGCACTTCTCTGGTGGGGTCCTAAGTCCCTGACTCCAGGACAGAGCCACCACTTGACAGAGTTTGAGACTGTTGTGTTTTATTCTCCATTGTAGGTAATAACCTAATATATTTTTCTACCAGTGTGTTCTACTTTTTCACTATTGTAAACCTTATTGTCATGAACAGCCTTGATCATGATTCTCTGTTCACACCTGTGGCAGTTCCCTTAGGAGAGGGTCCTAGATATGGGATTACAGCATGAAAGGGATTGACCTTTTTTTAAGATTCTTGATCCCTGTTCCCAAATTTTCATCAGAGAAGTTTTATGAGCAGCAGATACAACCAGCAACATGGGATCACTCTTGTCCCCTGCACCTCGCTGGGCCCCCCCCAAAATCTGGACAAGACACAGTCCTTGCTCTGGTCTAGAGGGGTCTGACTAACAAAGGCACAGGCTTCAGGAGGGGTGAGGTGTGCTGAGATAGGACACACGCAGCCAGAGGAGGCTGTGCGGACTGAGGAGTCAGCTGGAGGACAGTGGGCTGCTCAGCCACTGCTGTGGCCCCAAAGCTGCTGCAGCAAAGTAGTCATTTCACTGGCCTGTGCTAGGCATTACAGTCAGATGGGAATGGGGTCCAAGCCCAGCCTGGCCACTTACTAACCATGCAGCCTTGGGCAAGTCTCCAGCCCTTCTGCTCATTCTTAAACATGAGAAGCAGCCCTTGTTCCTCTGGTGGTTGTGACGGCTTGTCATGGGGGGAGACTCCCTTGAAAGAGAACCAACTCTCACCTGTATACGCTTTCTCTGCTGTAGCTGGGGGCTCCTATTTCATGATCTCCCGTTCACTGGGTCCAGAATTTGGAGGCGCTGTGGGCCTGTGCTTCTACCTGGGAACAACATTTGCAGCGGCCATGTACATCCTGGGGGCCATTGAGATCTTGCTGGTGAGTCAGGCTGAGCCCTGGCCAACTCCCGTCATGTCCAAACAGTCCCTTTGGACTCTAAGCAGAAGGCCTAGGTTGTTTATGCTCCGCTCACCTCTGGCCAGGGTCTGGGGATTATAATGTGGGAGGCCTCCTCAAGAGAGGAAGATCTTTGCTCAAGCCAGTCTCCCTTTTACCTTTGTGCTGGCTTGGGCTAGGCAGGGAAGGGGCCTGGATGCCCTCACCTTGGCTTCAGATGTTCCATCTACCTGGGCACCATTTCAGCCATGGCAGGTGGTCTGTGAATGGCTGCATTTAGCTCAGTAACAGATCTTGGTACAGAGACTGTACCAATGCCACCGAGACTGCCTTCTGGGCTTGTGTGGGCTCTGGCCAGCTCTGTCTCCCCCAAAGCTCTGTGCCAGAGCCCTTCAGATCCAGCTTCTCCTTGTCCCTAAGTCAGGGTGAGCAGCAATGGGGCCCTGTGTGGAGGTCGGTGAGCACCATGGGTGCTCACTCAGACTCAGCTTCCCGTTCCTCAATGAACTGCCCCAGCCAGTGGGAGAAGAGGTGGAGAGGCTGTGGGGAGCACAGGGTAACAGGTGCCCACCCCTGGGACCCAGAGAGTAGGAGATATTTAGAGGGACTGCCTGGCTATTTCCATCTCCAGGTCCTCTACCTGCAGCATG
The DNA here is from genome assembly GCF_027409185.1 of Cynocephalus volans. Lineage (NCBI taxonomy): Eukaryota > Metazoa > Chordata > Mammalia > Dermoptera > Cynocephalidae > Cynocephalus > Cynocephalus volans. Next base: position 131,929,638 of record NC_084469.1, read on the forward strand.
GACCTTGCACCTGGATCTTCTGATTTTTTACTCTTTTCTGTGCTTTTTATTTCTCATATTCCTTCTGCATTTATTTGGAATTCTTCTGCAAGGAAAATTTGTTCCTTCTCCCATTTATTTATTTATTCAATCATGTAATTATATCAGCCTGGACTTCTAGATATTTATTTTATTCTCTAGGTTGTAATCCAGTACTATCATTATTTATTTTGTTGCTCCAGCTGTTCCACTTCGGCTATTCAGCTATTCAGATTGGCACCTGTGTCTGAATCCTTTTTTGTTTGTTTATTTTTAAATAACAGGTTTATTAAGATACAATTCACATACCATACAATTCACTGCCCATTGAAAGTGTACAATTCAATGGTTTTTGGTATATTCACAGAGTTGTGCAACCATCACCACAATTGATTTTAGAACATTTTCATCACCCGCCAAAAAACCCCATTATCTGTCACTCTCCATTCCCCCCAGCCCTAGTCAACCACTAATCTGCTTTCTGTCTCTATGGATTTGCCTATTCTGAACATTGTATATAAATGGAATCATACAATAGGTGGTTTTTTGTGACTGGTCTCTTTCAGATACACTTAAAAATATATATACTAGGACTGGCCAGTTAGCTCAGTTGGTTAGGTTAGAGCATGGTGCTGATAACACGAAGGGTCAAGCTTTCAACCCCTGTACCAGCCAACCCCTGCAAAAGTAAAGAATACCAAAGTGAGAGGTTTCACTCTGAAAATAGAATGATTGAATCCTCTTTATCTGTCATATTTCAGACCTACATTGCCCCACCGGCTGCCATTTTTTACCCATCAGGCGCTCATGAAACATCAAGCGCCACCTTGAACAATATGCGGGTGTACGGAACCATTTTTCTGACCTTCATGACCCTAGTGGTGTTTGTTGGTGTCAAGTATGTGAACAAATTTGCCTCACTCTTCCTGGCCTGTGTGATCATTTCCATCCTCTCCATCTACGCTGGGGGCATCAAGTCTATTTTTGACCCTCCCGTGTTTCCGTAAGTAACCTGAGAATTTGTTCAGGCATTGCAGTGACATTCTTCCCAAATAGACAGCCTTTGATGCCCTGGGTCCCAGAGACTGCAGGGTAGGAACAGGCTGGGACCTCCAGCTGAGCAGATGCTGATGCTTCCATCCCCTCCAGGGTATGCATGCTGGGCAACAGGACCCTGTCTCGGGACCAGTTTGACATCTGTGCCAAGACAGTCGTGGTGGACAACGAGACGGTGGCCACCCAGCTATGGAGTTTCTTCTGCCACAGTCCCAACCTTACCACTGACTCCTGCGACCCCTACTTCCTGCTCAACAATGTGACTGAGATCCCTGGCATCCCCGGGGCAGCTGCCGGCGTGCTCCAGGGTGGGTCCTCCCCGCCATCCTCCTGCTCCTGAAGCCCACAGGCTGAGCGGGAGAGCAGAGCACAGAGCTGTCCTTGTGTGGCCAGCTCAGGAATGGGGGCAGGTCTGGCTCCCTTCCCGGCCCAGCAGTGTCCTCTCAGCCTGGCTCCTGGCAGCTGAGTTTCGGGTGAGCGGAGCTTGTTTGGCCAGTGTCCCAGTCCTGCAGCAGCTCCTCTCCTGCAGGCCACCAGCCTCTGACACTGCCTGGGGATGTTCCCAGGAACCATAAAGGGCTTCTTTCTGTCTGGGAGGTAGGCAGTGGTAGGCTCTGGCTGATGGTGGTTCAGCCACATTTGTCTGTCAAAAAAGTGGACAGCTTTTTTGGGCAGCTCCTTCCCTGCAGCTAGAATAGCCCTGTGGCTGATTCCTGCCGTGGAGAATTATGTGGGGCTGTGGTGGTAATGCTGCTGCCCCCGCAGAGAACCTGTGGAGCACCTACCTGGAGAAGGGTGAGGTCGTAGAGAAACGTGGGCTGCCCTCCACAGACGCCCTCGGCCTGAAGGAGAGCCTGCCCCTGTACGTGGTGGCTGATATCGCCACATCCTTCACTGTGCTGGTCGGCATCTTTTTCCCATCCGTAACAGGTGAGCCCCCCTTGTCCACCCACCCAGACCTGCCCCCAATCCCAGGGAGCCCCTGAGAGAGTCTCATCTGTTTTTGGAGGCATCATGGCTGGCTCAAACCGCTCTGGGGACCTCCGTGACGCCCAGAAGTCCATACCAGTAGGGACCATTCTGGCCATCGTTACAACCTCCCTTGTGTGTATCCTTTCCCAGGCCTGGGACAGGTGGGGAAGGGACTGCAGGCACTTGCCACGAACAGGACTCCACTCACGCATGCACATGGACCTTATCTCCTTGCACACACGCACTCTCTTGAGGGGCATGCATGTGCCCAGCACAAAACCCTTGGCTTAGGTGTCCCAGCTGAGCCTGCTGGCTGGGGCGAGGGTGAGGGCACGTGGTCCTGTGTGGGGAGTGAGCTGGGACAGCAGTGTGATGGAAGTCTGGCTTTCCTTGACGCAGCCTCAGACTTCAGCAGCGTGGTTCTCTTTGGTGCCTGCATCGAGGGTGTGGTACTCCGGGACAAGTGAGTGAGCTGGGCCCCTCCCTGTAGCAATGGTTCAGCATCTGCCTGCCCTCACACCAGCCCCCCAACACGTGTCTCACACATGTCCTCAGGCTGCTGGCAGCCAGTGGTGGTCTGGGCCACCAGGTGGGTCAGGCACTCCAGGAGAGGATGGTGACACCAGGATCAGGGTTTGACCAAGGGGGAAGATAGTGACTGGCAGACTAGCCTTCTCCACTGAGGGGCTGGAGCTCTGCCCACCATAACCATTCTTCCTAACCCCTGACATCCCTTACTATGGGCGGCCCCACCCAGTGTTTTGGAGCTTCTTGCATGGAACACAGCCTGAGCCCATCCCTGCAGGTATGGTGACGGCGTCAGCAGGAACCTGGTGGTGGGCACCCTGGCCTGGCCTTCACCCTGGGTCATCGTCGTCGGCTCCTTCTTCTCAACCTGTGGCGCAGGCCTCCAGAGCCTCACTGGGGCACCACGCCTGTTGCAGGCCATTGCCAAGGACAACATCATCCCCTTCCTCAGGGTGAGCCCTTTTGCACTCCCCCGTAGCATGGCTGCTCCTGGCTCCTCACCCAGGCTGAGGAGAGAGATGGGGAATACAGATGCAGCATGTCCTGCCCACAGTGGCCCCAGGGCCATGCAGCAGTCCGTGAGGAGCTACTGAGAGCTGTCCTGGCCCAGGCCCTGCCCTGCTGTTGGCTGCTTGGATCAGAATCCTGTCTATGGCTCATCCAAAACAGAGACACCTGGAGAGTGGAGTTATGGGAACTCATGACACTTATAGAGATAGGCATGGGTGTGGCCTGAGCCCTAGAGGAGGATCCTGGGGCAAGGTGTGAAATGGGGGTGATAGGACCAGCTTCTTCTCTGGTACACACAGGTATTTGGCCATGGGAAGGCAAATGGTGAGCCCACGTGGGCACTACTCCTGACCGCACTCATCGCGGAGCTGGGCATCCTCATCGCCTCCCTCGACATGGTGGCCCCCATTTTGTCCATGTGAGCTGAGGGCTGGGCAGGGCAGGGGACTGGTCTTGGGAAAGGCTCCCTGAACCCCAGAACCTCCCTGTGGCCCTTCTGGTGTTGAGGGTGCAGCTGGGAGTTGTGCCAGGCAGTGTGGGGAAATGTTGCCTGGCAGGGCTCAGCCTATCCCTGCCTTCAGGAGCGAGCCTGGCACCTGTGCAGAAGCTGTAAAGAGACTAAGAGGCCACACACCCCTCTGTGGGATACCTCAGAGCAGGCAGCCAGCAGATCTCTGCCTCTGGACAGGGCAAGCACCCAGTCCCTCACACTTTAATGAAGCCACCACTGCCCGTCAATTTGCTTTTAAAATCATTTGCTCTTAAAAGTTCTGGAATCAGCCGGGGAAATGAGTGTGCCAGAGCCTCACAGGCAGTGGTCAGCATGTGGTGATTCCTGGGGGTCCCAGAGGCAGTGCTTGCTTGCTTGCTGTGTTCCCCTCTGCCTGTGTTGGGGTCTTCACACATCCTGCCCTATGGCTGATACTCCTTCTTGCTTATTCAGTTAGAAAGGGCCTACCCTTCACTGCCACACTCAGCCTATAGACCTGACAGGGTCCCTGTGCCACCAGCAGCCTCCATGCCAACCACAGCCAGGCCTGCCAGAGTCAGTGCTCTCTTGTACCCCCCCCAGCATACCCCAGCCCTCACATAAGTGCACACCTGAAGCTGCCCTTGCCACAGTCATCTTGGGTGGTGACCCCTCTTACTCAAGCCAGAGGATATATCTCTAATTCTTCATGTGGCTCTTGCTGGCAGCCCCAATGGGACCATTTCCCCCTCATGGGAGACCCTGCCCCCAGCATGCCCTCTCCTGTGAGTCCTCCTGCCTTCTTGTCTGTCCTTCCTCTTCTTCCAGCTGTGGGTGGAGGTTGGGGCTCCCTCCCCTCGGCCCTCCATTCCTGGCTGCCTTCCCAGGAGGGCTCACAATGCCAGCCTTGCCCACATCCCAGTTCCCACACTCACCGCAGCATCTCAAGTGTCTCTAATTCGGTACATTGAAATGGTCCTTGTCATCTTCTCTCAACCTGCTCCTCCTGTCCACATGCATAACAGCCCCTCATCCAACTGGTTGCCTAGGCCAGAGACCTGAATATCGTGCAGCCATCTCCAGACACTCAGCATGCCCCACCTTTCATTGGCTCCATCTTTTTCCTATTCTACGCTCACTGTTCTCCAGCCTGCATGCCTTTCCCACCTCCTTTGTGACCTTTCTCTGAGGACACCTTCCCTGCAGTGGTCCCATCTGCCTCAGGCTGTGGGAGTAGGTGTTATGAGGCTGAGAAGACCTGGCTGACCCAAGCAGGGCAGGGCCATGGCATGTCCCAATGTCTGGTCCAGGCCCACCCTGGCATCAGGTACCTCGCTGCCAAGGAGGCCACTCTGTGCCACCACCCTCCTGTGCTGCAGGTTCTTTCTGATGTGTTACCTGTTTGTGAACCTGGCCTGTGCTGTGCAGACGCTCCTGAGGACCCCCAACTGGCGGCCCCGGTTCAAGTACTATCACTGGTGAGTGCCAGCTGGACCCCTGAGCCAAGTCCTATGACACAAGAGATAATGGGGAGGCTAGGAGCCCCATTCTGGATGAGGTCAGAGTTTCCTGGGCAGTAGTTGCTCCTGATGAAACACCTTGGGGAGGGAGATTGGGGGTCTGTGGGACTTGACCACTTTCTCTTACCCAGCTTCTGACCTGAGACCTGCCAGGGCTGTGGCTAGGGGCCTTACTAGTCTTGCCCTGATTCTGCCCTCTCCCCACTCTCTGGCCCAGGGCACTGTCTTTCCTGGGCATGAGCCTCTGTCTGGCGCTCATGTTTGTCTCCTCCTGGTACTATGCTCTGGTGGCCATGCTCATTGCAGGCATGATCTACAAGTACATCGAGTACCAAGGGTAAGTGAAAGCTGCTGCCTGGCCTTTGTCAACAACCTGTACTGCAGGCACTGAGGGTGTCTGGCCGAGCAAGTGGGGAGGTCTGTATGTTGGGATGGAGGGAGCTGGGCCATCCTCTGCTAGCCACCATTTGTGCAAGATTGGGGAGCTGTGGCCCCACGCCCAATCTCCCTCCATCCCACATTCACGTTGACAGAAATCCCTGGGTGGGATCAGGGGCTCACCAGCTTGTGGTGTCATCTGCAGGGCTGAGAAGGAGTGGGGTGACGGGATCCGAGGCCTGTCCCTGAGTGCCGCTCGCTATGCGCTGTTGCGGCTAGAAGAGGGGCCTCCTCACACCAAGAACTGGCGGTGAGTTTATGCCCAGAATGGCAGGGGCCTTCTCAAGGATCTCAAGGGGTGCTATGAGGGTGGAGGGGCAAGAGGTGCTGGACCCCCTTCCTAGTCCAGGTTTCCCATCTGGGGGTTGACAGGGACACCCTCTACTTGTTGAGCTAAGCTGTTTAAGCCATGCTACCCAAACCTGTTTTGTCGGGGCCCATGATCCGAGAAGGGAAGAAGAGGAGAGGCTCCATAGAAACGTCTGGCCCTGGTCTCAGGCTGCCTCCCCATCTGCCACCACAGGCCTCAGCTCTTGGTGCTGCTGAAGCTAGATGAGGACCTTCACGTGAAGTACCCACGGCTGCTCACCTTTGCGTCCCAGCTCAAGGCTGGCAAGGGCCTGACAATCGTTGGTTCTGTCATCCAGGGCAGCTTCTTGGAGAGCTATGGCGAGGCCCAGGCTGCTGAGCAGGTGCCTGCTGCAGGGGGTAGGGACTGAGTCAGGCCAGAGGTGTCTGGGCTGCAGCTGGCACACAGGGGAGGGGACCAATCCTGGCTAGCCTGGCCAGACAGATGAAACAGCACTGCTGCCACCTGAGAGCTGGAACAAGGGAAGTGTACCTGTCTTGAAAACATGGCCTCTGGGTGGGCAGCTTGCCCTCATGCCCTTCCCCACCTCCAAGTACTAAAATAGTCTAGGGGCCTTGGGAGGGAACCCAGCAGAGGGGAAGATGGTCGCCTTGCCTTCTGATGCTGGTGTGTTCCCCCAGACAATCAAGAACATGATGGAGATTGAGAAAGTGAAAGGCTTCTGCCAGGTAGTTGTAGCCAGCAAGGTGCGTGAGGGGCTGGCCCACCTCATCCAGTCTTGCGGCCTGGGCGGCATGAGACATAACACCGTGGTGCTGGGTTGGCCCTATGGCTGGCGACAGAGCGAGGACCCACGTGCCTGGAAGACTTTTATTGGTGTGTAAGGGGCTGGTGTCTGGAGTGGGCCAGGTGGGCCAGGGGTCAAGTGAGGAGGCAGAGGCCAGAGGGCTGAAGGCTGGTGGTCACCAGTGCCCCTCCTCCCCAGACACTGTGCGCTGTACTACAGCCGCCCACCTGGCCCTGCTTGTGCCCAAGAACATTGCCTTCTATCCCAGCAACCACGAGCGCTACTTGGAGGGCCACATCGACGTGTGGTGGATTGTGCATGACGGCGGCATGCTCATGCTTTTGCCCTTCCTGCTGCGCCAGCATAAGGTGGGCCAGGCGGTAGGCACAGGCGCGAGGGCTAGGCCGTAGGAGGAGTGGGTGTGATCGAAGCACCCACCTGCTCCATTGCCACAGGTTTGGAGGAAGTGCCGGATGCGCATTTTCACAGTGGCCCAGATGGATGACAACAGCATCCAGATGAAGAAGGATCTGGCCATCTTCTTGTACCACCTACGCCTCGAGGCAGAGGTGGAGGTGGTGGAAATGGTGAGCTTCCCGCCCAACCTGGCCCTATGGATACTATGCCCCATGCAGCCCGGTCCTCACAGCCTCCCCTCTCCCCAGCATAACAGCGACATTTCTGCATATACCTACGAGCGGACACTGATGATGGAGCAGCGCTCCCAGATGCTGCGGCAGATGAGGCTGACCAAGACGGAGCGGGAGCGGGAAGTCAGTGGCCTTCTCAGTTCAGGCCTCGGGCGGGTGGCAGGGTCAGGCCTTTGGAAACAACATCAGGTGGGGCCATCCAAATGACACCCCAGCCCCACACAGGCCAGTGCCCATTTCCCTGAGGCAGGGTGGTTGCCTTAGGCCAGCCAGGGCCCCCTTTTCCCATGGCCGTGAGGTGACCTCCTCTGATTGTTCTCAGGCCCAACTGGTCAAGGACCGGCACTCGGCCCTGCGGCTGGAGAGCCTGTACTCTGACGAGGAGGATGAGTCTGCAGCAGGGGCTGATAAGATCCAGATGACGTGGACCCGGGACAAGTACATGACTGAGCCCTGGGACCCCAGCCATGCCCCTGACAACTTCCGGGAGCTGGTGCATATTAAGCCGTGAGTGGAGCAAACACAGATCCAGCCACACTGGGATTTAGGGGTAGAGGTGTGGTAGGGGTGCACAAACTGTGTGGGTGGGCCAGGGACAGAGCCTCCTCCAGGATGGCTCACCGTGACCTGTGATAAGCTGCATTACCTACAGGGACCAATCCAATGTGCGGCGCATGCACACTGCTGTGAAGCTCAATGAGGTCATTGTCACACGCTCCCACGATGCCCGCCTGGTCCTACTGAACATGCCCGGCCCACCCAAGAACAGCGAAGGTGATGAAAACTGTATCCCTTTATGGAGAGGCAAGCAAGGGGAAGGTGGACAACATGCGAGGTCAGGCCAGGAGCTCCTCTTCCTGTGTGCCCCTGGGTGGGGATGGCCAAGGTTGCCCCAGCTCTGATTTATGGGGCAAACTACCCTGCTTGCCCCTTGGTTCTGGTGCTGCCTCCTTGACCTGATGCCCTGCAGACATGGAGTTCCTCGAGGTGCTGACTGAGGGCCTGGAGCGGGTACTATTGGTGCGTGGTGGCGGCCGTGAAGTCATCACAATCTACTCCTGATCCAAGTGTAGACTTGTGGCCTGGAGTAGAAGTGTCCATAGTAACAGCCCCCTCCCAGCACCTACCTGCCAGCTCTGCTTTGCCCAGCCCTGCCCTGGACCCAGCTTTTCTAGGTCTCCTTGGAAACCAGGCCTGGGCCTAGCAATGGAGATGGATCTGAGGTCCTGTGGGACCCTGGGAGGTTTGGGGACTTTGCTAACCATCTAGCACCCCAGTGGCCCTGCCCTGTCTGGAGAAGACTGGTTGGGACTGACATGGGGTTTGAAGTCAGCCAGCCCAGCCCAGTCCAGGAGCACTATTTATTGCATATTTATTGTTTGGATGTCATCATCAGAGAAGAGGGGAGGGGGTCTGGCCCAGCTTGCCTGCAGGAAGACCTGGCTCTGGCTACTGTGGGCAGGGACCCCCACCAAGCCAAGCCAAGCCAAATGGAGCTGGCCAAGCTGAGGCCTGACTTTTTTCAATAAAACATTGTGTACTTCTGGGCCTCCTGCTGCCCCGGCTCTGTTTCCCCTGGCGCTAAGGGAAGAGGCGGAACTGAACTCAGGCCCAGAGCTGGCTCCCTGAGGCTGTGCCCTTTTCCGGCAATCTCTGGCCACCCCCATTGGCCAGTCTGTCCCTCCCACTGTTCCTGGGGCTCCTCCCACCCCCACACCAGATAAGGCCGGCTGGGACTGCTTCATCTGGCCGTAGGCACTAGGGCTGGAATGGGGCCGCCTGGCTCCCCATGGCAGTGGGGTCTGCTGCTGCTGGGGCTACTGCCCCCCCCTGCTGCTCCCTTCTGGCTCCTCAATGTGCTCTTCCCCCCGCACACCACGCCCAAGGCTGAGCTCAGTAACCACACACGGCCCGTCATCCTCGGTAAGCCCCCGTCAGGCCCTTGACGCACCAGGCCCACACTTTGAGCCTGGGCCCCAGCCCCTGGTAGCAGACCTGGCCAAGGCCCTTCTGCCCCTGCATTAGCCCTGATACCTGCTCTGGGTGGGGAGGGGCCAAAGGCTTGTTCTGCAGAGAAATGACTCCCTACCACACTAGTCCTGTGTTTCTTGAGTTGTCTACTACAGGGGGTGCAGTGAGGGGACAGTCTGCCTAATGTCTTGGCCAGGGTGTCACAAGCTGTGGTCAGCTGCAGCCACACCAGATCCTGGACTAAGCCCAACCACTCCTTCCTTGGCCCCGACCCCACCGAGGGCAAGATGCTCAGCCCAGGGCAGGAGAGCAGGAGAGGCCCATCAAGGCCTGCCCCCTCCTCCTAGGCCCACCCCTACTCCCCCATACCTATTTGTTTTTACCCTGGACTTTGACAATAGTGGAGCTCCAGGCTGGATGTTTGCTTGGCAGGGGCAGGGGTCAGTGGCCTTGGCCCCTGTACTTCGCTGCCTGAGGGGAGCCTGGGCTTTGGGCTGATGGAGGGACAGTGGAAGGGCAGATGTGATCAGAAGGAGAAGATAAGTATCCTTTGTCCTTGGGGGTTGACGGTATGGGAGATGGGGGGGGCGGGTGCTGGTCACTGCAGTATCTAGAGGTGAGACTGGGTTAGTGGTCAATGGGGAAGTCCAAGGAGTCCAGAGTGAGTGCTGGTGCCTGCAGTGCCTGGTTGCCTGGGGAATCAGCTGGAAGCCAAGCTGGATAAACCGGATGTAGTGAACTGGATGTGCTACCGCAAGACAGAGGACTTCTTCACCATCTGGCTGGATCTCAATATGTTTCTACCCTTTGGGGTGGACTGTTGGATCGATAACACCAGGTAAGTGCCATGTCCCCTGCCCATGCCCCCCACACACTGCCCCTTGGCTACTGGCTGCTAAACGTCCCACTGCCCCCAGGGTTGTCTACAATCGCAGCTCTGGGCGCGTATCTAACGCCCCTGGTGTACAGATCCGTGTCCCTGGCTTTGGAAAGACCTACTCTGTTGAGTACCTGGACAGCCACAAGCTGGCAGGTGTGTGTCCTGGGGGAAAGGGCAGGGGCTCCAGGCTATGGTGGGACGTGGCCAGAGCTCCCAACGCTGCCACCTCCCCCACAGGTTACATGCACACGCTGGTGCAGAATCTGGTCAACAATGGGTATGTGCGGGATGAGACAGTGCGGGCTGCCCCCTATGACTGGCGGCTGGAGCCTAGTGAGTGTCTCTTCAGATGATGGGCTTGGGGCGGGGCATGTGGCCCCTGACCCCAACTGCCCTGACCCCAGGCATCCACCTGCAGGCCAGCAGGAGGAGTACTACCAGAAGCTCGCTGGGCTGGTGGAGGAGATGCATGCTACTTACAGGAAGCCTGTTTTCCTCATTGGGCACAGCCTTGGCTGCCTGCACTTGCTCTATTTCTTGCTGCGCCAGCCCCAGTCCTGGAAGGACCACTTTATTGATGGCTTCATCTCTCTTGGGGCTCCCTGGGGTGGCTCCATCAAGCCCATGCTGGTCTTGGCCTCAGGTGAGAGGGCCCCCTGTTGCAGGGGGGGAGGGTGTTGTGGAATGAAGCTGACCATGGGTCTGCCCTCACTCCAGCTTCTGCTCACAGTATCCTCTGGGATGTTGTCTACCACCCTTGGGGTATGCCCACTGTCATTGGGCCCCTAAGGCAATGACCCTTGCCTAGACCATTAAGGTGGCTCCTTCCAGAGTCTGTGTTAGTGATGACTAAGGAGAAGTAAACATAGGAAGTGAATGCCAGCAATCTGATTCAACCTGAGGGTTGTTCCTGTGGCCCCATGTCCTGCCCTCCTGCTTTCAGCTACCTCCCACTCCCAGGAGCCCCTTTGCCCAGGGATCTGCCTTACTGAGGACGAATCTGACAAATCCAGGGTCAGACCCTAGGAGCCCCTCTTGCCCTTCCCTGAGGAGTGGCACCAGGGACCCAGCTCTGACACAGTTACCATCTATTGATCGTCTACTATATGCTGGGCATAGCCAGACTCAGCCTTCCCCCTAGGAGTCTACCAGTCTGGTGAGGAAAACAGTCATCAGACTATACTAAAAAATGTCAAACATAGGCACCATCTCATTTCATCCCTCCCAGAGTACAACTCTGACCCCTCTGTAGCACAGGTCACACACAGATGCCCAAGGTGGAACAGCCAGCACCACCGCCTCCCATTCACACACAAACCCCCATCCTCAGGAAGCCCCTCCCTGCCTGCCTTTTGAGGCCCTAAAGCTCTGCCCTGTGGAGGTGCTATCAGGACTTCTCACTTAATAAGCCCACAGTAGGCACCTGCTGAACACCAGGCCTGCTCTAGTCTCTGGCTTGGAGTCTGTGTCTGGATTTGGCAGGGACAAGATTAAGCATCCAGTTGCGCTTACACTGAGGCAAAGTTGTGGGTCAGGGATAGCCAGGCCCGGCTCCCTGTCCCACCTTGCTCCATATCCACAGGGGACAACCAGGGTATCCCGATCATGTCCAGCATCAAGCTGAGAGAGGAACAGCGCATAACAACAGCTTCCCCCTGGATGTTTCCCTCTTCACAGGCGTGGCCTGAGGACCACGTGTTCATTTCCACTCCCAGCTTCAACTACACAGGCCGTGACTTCCAACGCTTCTTTGCCGACCTGCACTTTGAGGAAGGCTGGTACATGTGGCTACAGTCACGTGACCTGCTGGCAGGCCTCCCAGCACCTGGTGTGGAAGTATACTGTCTGTATGGCGTGGGCCTGCCCACACCCCACACCTACATCTATGACCATGGCTTCCCTTACACAGACCCTGTGGATGTGCTTTATGAGGACGGTGATAACACAGTGGCCACACGCAGCACTGAGCTCTGTGGCCACTGGCGGGGCCGCCAGCCACAGCCTGTGCACCTGCTGCCTTTACATGGGACACAGCACCTCAACATGGTTTTCAGCAACCAGACACTCGAGCACATCAATGCCATCCTGCTCGGTGCCTACCGCCATGGTACTCCTGCATCCCCAGCCGTCAGCCCAGGGCCCTTGCCCCCTGAATAAAGACCTGCCTTTGCTACTGTAAGCCCTGACATGTGTGTTGTAGGTTGAGAGGGAGGCACTAGAGTCCCCACACCAGGTTTCACTCATCACCAACCACAGGCCCAGTGCTCTGTGGAGCATGAGGCAGAATGGCCTCTGCTAAGGCCTGGGATTGAACTGGCACCGAGAGGTGTGGCTTCCCTCTCCTGGTTGAGCTATTTAGATAGCCTGCCCCATGCCTGCCTCTGTGCTGGGCATGGTGACTAGAGCCAGCTGCAACCACAGCTGTGGGATGGGGCACAGGGAGGGGAGGATCTGAGCTATTCCTCTCAGCTCACAAAAGGGCAGGTGAGATGGGGCCTTTTGAGTGCTGGATGGGTGACAGAAACACCAGACTTTAGAATCTGGGAGTGGCAGTCATTAATCAGATATTTCACTAATGAAGATATAATTATTAAAGAAGCTATGCTACGTGCTCTGAGAGAAAAGTTTAGGGAGGAGCAAAAGCCTGAGCCTTGTGGGTCAGAGAAGGCTTCCCAGAGGAGGTGGTGCCTACACTGAGGTCAGAGGGATGAGAAGGGTAATGGGCACTTAAAGACAGGTTTGAGGGTTTCCAACTAACCAATCACAACCAGTTACAGATTTCTTTGTTCCTTCTTCACTCCTACTGCTTCACTTGACAAGCCTTAAAAAAAAAAAAAAAAAAAAAAGGTTTTTTTTTTGTTTTTTTTTTTGTCTTTTTCGTGACCGGCACTCAGCCAGTGAGTGCACCGGCCATTCCCATATAGGATCCGAACCCACGGCGGGAGCGTCGCCGCGCTCCCAGCACCGCACTCTCCCAAGTGCGCCACGGGCTCGGCCCCAAAAAGACAGGTTTGAACCTAAGAGCAGTGTGCAGCTGCTGAAGGGAAAGAGTGTGATTGGATATCCAATCTAGAAAGACCCCCTCTCTGCAGGGTAGAATGAAGCCTGTGGAGGGCAGAGGGTGAAGGAAGTATGGAGTAATCAGAGAGGCCAGTGCAATATCCAGGTGAGAGAGGATGCTAGCTACAACTAGAAGTAGTTAGGAGACAGATGTGTACAGATAAGAGCTTATTTGGGAGGTGAAATAAGCCTTGGCCATGGGTAGAGCTCAGCATCACTCCAGGCCACTAGATGGACAGCCACAGTGACCCTCTTCAGAGAAGGAAGATGACACCTGAGACAGGGAAGATGGAAGAACCAGTATCAGTGTGGCTGAGGACTAAGCCTCAGTGTTGGAGGTTTTGGGGAGGGGGAAAAAGCAACAAAAGAGGCAAGAGGTGGGAGAAGGGTGACAAAGGACAAAAGTCAGCCATGCCCGATGCTGTTGGGAGGCAAGAATGCAGAGACCTAGCCAATGGTCTGACTGACAGCTTTAGGGTGTTGGGACTTGAGGCCAGAGTTGGAGTTTGGGTACGAGGGCTGGGGGCTCAGACTGGAAGTGGGAGGAAGAGCTGAGCAAGGGCCACAAGGAAGGCATCTTCCCTCTGTCTATTCAGACAGCGGACTCAGGGAGCAGCAAGGAGGGCCTGGCGAGGATGTCACCCCTTTCCCAAACTGCTTAGGAGCAGAGGTTAAGTTGAAAGTGAAAGAGAAAATGCAGGAAGCAGCCATCAGCCTCTGAGGAAGGGTGAAAGCGAAAGGGGGAAACGACAGGCAACAGACCTGGAGACCAACAAAGGCCGAGGCTGAGGCCTTTCTCGCTCCCCGCTGGCCCCACTCGTCTGACCGACCCATCGACCCCTGACCCTTAATCCGCCCTGACTGTCCCGAGATGCTGAAGCTAGCGCTGGAGCCCCATGGAGGCTTCTCCTTCGAGAACTGCCAGAGGTGAAGTGGGGAGAGTTAGTCTCAAGCGGCCTATGCCCCACTGTGGGCCTTTTTTCTTGGCTGGGGAGTAGGGGTGGAGGAGCGTGCGTTGGGAGACTTAGGTTCCAGGCTTACCCCGGGAGATGAGGGACCCCGGGACGGGGCTGGGCCATGCGACAGGGCTCTGGAAGCAGAACTGAAACCGGAACCCCCCCAACCCCCTCATTTTTCAGAAACGCATCCTTGGAACGCGTCCTCCCGGGGCTTCGAGTCCCTCATGCACGCAAGACCGGGACCACCATCGCGGGCCTTGTATTCCGAGTGAGCAGGAGGGAGGGATTGGGGGGGCCACAGGGATGGCGGGGAGAATGGGGCGGGCACTAAGGCAGCGGCCCCTCCCCCTTCCCAGGACGGGGTCATCCTGGGCGCGGATACGCGGGCCACTAACGATTCGGTAGTGGCGGACAAGAGCTGCGAGAAGATCCACTTCATCGCCCCCAAAATCTAGTAAGAATCGGTTCCCGCACGCAAGAACCGCCCTTCGTTGCTACCCCGGTCCCCGCGCATCCTAGCCCTGCCCACACCGACCCTCCCTTCGCCCTCAGCTGCTGTGGGGCTGGAGTAGCCGCGGACGCCGAGATGACCACGCGGATGGTGGCGTCTAACATGGAGCTACACGCGCTGTCCACGGGCCGCGAGCCCCGCGTGGCCACCGTCACGCGCGTCCTGCGCCAAACGCTGTTCCGGTGCGGGGTCAGGGCTAAGAGGTCCCTGGGAGGGGTCATTGCCGGGAGGGCGGAGCTGATAGGAGGTGGAACAGGAAAAGGGGCGGGGCTGCGGCGTGCCCGGAGACCGGAAGAGACCGGCCTAAGACAAGGCGGGCGACAGGAAGGGGATGGAGTGCTCAGTCGCAGGAACGGGCGGGGCGGGCCCAGGGGCGTTGTCGTAGGGGGCGTGGCCTGTATCATTTGAGGCTGACCACGCCCCCTGCAAACAGGTACCGGGGCCACGTGGGGGCGTCGCTGATCGTGGGGGGCGTAGACGTGACCGGACCTCAGCTCTACGACGTGCACCCCCACGGCTCCTACAGCCGTCTGCCCTTCACGGCTCTGGGTGAGCGCTTCCGCCCCTTCCCCACGAACCCCATCCCTGCGACTCTGGTCTCACATTTGTTCCTCGGACGGGGCGCCATGCAGCTGACCTCAGAAGCCCCACTCTTGCCTGCAGGTTCCGGCCAGGACGCAGCCCTGGCGGTGCTGGAGGACCGGTTCCAGCCTAACATGATGGTGAGAAACCTCTGCTCCCCACTACGTGGTCATTGGTGGGAAGTGTAGCCGAGAGCTGGGGGAGCGAAGAGGAACCCTGGCTCAGTATGGAGGTCGGGCTTCTCGGGGGAGGTTACGACTGAGTAGAGACTGAGGGGTGAGTGGAGTGAGGGTGAAGTGCGGTCCCGACGGACCACCCTCTAGCGTACCAAAGCGTGGACGACTGAGAGAAGTAGAAGCTCATGGAGAGTCGTTTGGAGCCCGAGGGTGGAGGGAAAGGCCAGTGAGGTTCTATATAGAGTTCTGGAGTCTGGATTTTGTTTGGGGTGGGGTGGAAGGGGGTGACGAATGTCGCTTCAGAGGCGACTAAGGCTCAGAGAGAAACGCAGTGAGCCGGTGGATTGCGGGCCAGGAGCAGATTGTTTGGGTGGGCAGGCCGTTGGAAGAGGGGCCACGAGTGTAGGTGGCTCTGAGAAGTTTGTGAAGAGAAGGGTAGTCGGTGGAGGGAACACTGGGCATGGGAGAGAGGGAGGCAGAGACCAGGGGAGGGGAGTTTGGGATGGAGGGGGAGAGAGGAGGTTGGGTGTGAGCAAATGGTAAATAGTCTGGGCTTCCAGATTAACAAAATCCCCAACCAGAGGGTCTATTAGGCCTCACACACACATCACCACAGCTGGAGGCTGCGCAGGAGCTGCTGGTAGAAGCGATCACCGCAGGGATCTTGGGTGACCTGGGCTCTGGGGGCAATGTGGATGCATGTGTGATCACCAGGACTGGCGCCAAGCTGCTGCGGACACTAAGTTCACCCACAGAGCCTGTGGAGAGGTGGGAGCAGGGGAAACGGGGGGGGGGGGGTGCTGCAAGAAGAGGATGGGCCACACGATGGACCCATGTTGAGCGGCTGTCCCTCCTCCCACCTAGGCCCGGCCACTACCGCTTTGTGCCTGGAACCACAGCTGTTCTGACCCAAGCAGTGAAACCACTGAATCTGGAGCTACTGGAGGAAACTGTGCAGGCCATGGAAGTGGAGTGAAGTGGGCTGAGGCTTAGAGCTTGGAACAAGGGGGAATAAATCCTGAAAATACAAACCCCTAAACAGATGGCTGTGTCATTTTTGAGAGCAAGGCAGGCAGCCAGCAGGGCTCCGTGGCTAAGGTATTCCTGCAGGGGCCACTGACTCCTACAGCTCCAGTGTCTGGCCTAAGAGGTGCCCTCAGCCATCACCTCAGGCGTCAATCTCACCCTGCATAGCCCTAGCCCTGGCCAGCATTGCAGGCTTAAGGTGGAAAGCCTCCAGCCTGTCTCCCACTTCCTCTGACTCCACACTACAGTGGCTCCCCCCACCCCCACTTCTCTGTCTTGCTTTTGCCCTCTAGTCCTCTGGGGACTGTTGTAAAAACCAAGAGATCCCATGTTCTACCCCTAGAGCCTTTCTCTGGCTCATCAGTGGCCCAGAACAAGCCCACACCTCTCAGTCAAGCCCCTCATGGGCCCCACTGAGGGCCAAAGTGCTGATAGGGGAGCTGCTTCCTAAATCCAAAGACAAGTTCTCACAGCACTCTACAGTGCCTTTACCTGTGACACCCATCAGATGACCAGGCACACCTGAGCTGCTTACACGCAACTGAGCTTCTGTCTGCACATGCTGGGCTAGGAGTAGGGAGACTGACTACAAGTTTTCTGGGCTGATAGGGGTTACAGGACTCATGGGGAGGGATGACATATTTAGCCAACAAACCTTTGTTGAGCACTCACTGAGTGCCAGGCCCAGGTGCTGGGTGCTGGTAAGAGTATCCTCCCCTCAGAGAGAATGGCTGAGCTCCACTGGAGCTTCAGAACTGTTAGGGAGAGTCTGCCCAGCCCAGCTTCTAAGGAGGGGATATCCTTCTGGGCTTGATATCCCTGGGCCCCTGATTGTGCTTTTCCCCCAACATTTTATTATGAAAGATTTTAAATTATAATAGAAAAGTGGAAAGAATTATACATTGAATACCTATCTATCCACCACAGACTTTACAATTAGTTTTGTTACATTTGCTTTACCATATATCTATCCATCCGTACATCAATTCATCTCATTTTTTTGACTGATGTGTTCTTGAATCATTCAAAGCCCTCACACCTCTGGAAGGAAGCCAGCCAACCCACCTGTTGCAACTTTGCACATAGGGGTATCTTCTCTCCCTTGGTTCAAGCTCATCAGGGAGCTCAATGATGAATGGGCTGTAGACACCAGGGGCTTGCCCATGGGAGCCCCAAGGCCTGGAGGCTGTCAGATTTGACGTCCATCACCCCTCCACCCACAGCCTCAGTCCAGGGTCTGCCAGTCACTGAGAGTTCACACTTTGCCCTTCTTGTGCCAGGCTCTTCACAAGCATCATCTCATCACTCAGAGTGTGGGCTTCAGAGCCAGACAGATGAGGGTTTGTGTCCAAGCCCACCACGTGCTGGTGGGAGAGTCACCATCTCTCTGAGCAAACCTGAGACTCCTGTACCAAACTGATGAAATCACAGAGATGATGTCTGTTAGGATTTGCAACCTGCCAGAACCTTCAAACTGGCCACATGGCCATGGCCCTCCACAGCAGAGCTGGCCTGAGCTGGCCATTCCCTATGCCAGTCAGTACACCACTGGATGCTGAGAGACTTTCTGAGAGTCTGGTGCCCCTGATAGCACTGGGAGACTTCCCTGATCCCAGCCACTAAGTTGTCTCTAGAGACCTAATTTAACCATATGTCCTTGGTACCCAGTGCTCAACACCTGGGATGTGAGGTGGTTCAAGGAGCCAATCAGAAGCCAGGCTTTGTGGGGAGGTGGAGGAGGTGAGAGCCTCACACCTGGGCTCTGCCTGTTAAGTCCAGGCCCGGGTCAGGAGACATAGGCCTAAAGAGACTCTCCTCCCGACTGTGGGAGGAGGCTGAGCCCATACACCTGGCCTGACCTCAGGCCTGGGACTTTGGCTCAAGAATGAGAAAACCCATAAAACCCAGCTGTTAACCTCATACCTGCCACAATGCTGCTGCTCAACCTGACCCTTAGCCTGGTTCTCCTCAGCTCCTCCTGGGGTGAGTGGGCCAGGGCCATCCCTGACTGAACAGCCTTGGGACAACCCAGCTTCCAGCATCAGTTCAGGGGCCCAGGGAAGGTGCCAGGCTGGCTATAAGAGAAGCAGATGGACAGAGTGGTCAAAGGAAAAAGGATGTGCCAGGCCAGGGGAGCAGGAACAGGCCTGTGGGGCCGGGAGAGGGCAAGAAGTGCTAGAGGCGTCTCACAACCAGGACAGGAACCTGAGCCAGGTCCTGGAGCGCAGGAGGGTTTAGGAAGCTGAGAAGTAAAGGTTGGACATGTAGTTTAGGAAGACCTTTCCGGCAACATGAAGCCTGGAGGGGGAGAGAGTCCAGGGAGGAGACTGTCCCAGAGGTCAGGGAGAAAAGTGTCCTGGGCTGGAGGACAGGGGTGGAGCTGGGGAATGGTGGGGACCAGGTTGGAGAGAGAGGAGGGAGAAGAGACAGGACTTGAGGGTCGGTTGGATGGGCATAAACAAGATAGCTGTGGAGGCCTAGAAAGTGCTCAGGGGAAGAAAGGATAGTGACAAGCCCCCTGGATTTGCAGCCCTCGGGTGTGCAGCCAGGAGTACCCAGGGGAAGGAGGTGGGGGAAGGTGGGCGGGGTTGTAGGAAGCAGGTCCTCACCCCGCAATGGCCAGGCTGCAGCATTCCTGTCATCAAACCAGCACTGAGCTTCAGCCAGAGGATCATCAATGGGGAAAACGCAGTGCCAGTCTCCTGGCCTTGGCAGGTTTCCCTGCAGGTAACACGCACCATAGGGGTGAGGCAGGGTCCCAGGTGCTTCATGCCTAGGCAGAGCCTGAGCATCCACCCAGCCCCTGACCTCAGGACAGCAGTGGCTTCTACTTCGGCGGTGGTTCTCTCAGCCAGTCCTGGGTGGTCACAGCTGCCCACTTTGATGTCAGGTGAGCTCTTGCACTCCACCTGCCCTGCCTCAGCCCACCTCTTCCTACCTCCTTCCCCTGGATGTCCCTCTCTCGCTCTGCCCAACCCCACTCTCACTGCAGCCCTGGCCGCCACTTTGTTGTCCTGGGCAAGTATGACCAGTCCTCCAGTGCCAAGCCCGTGCAGGTTTTGTCCATTTCGCAGGTGACTGTGTGGGCTGTGGACATGGGAAGGAAGAGTGGGCAGTGCCAGTGGGTATGCTCTGGGAATAAGGAATTCAGGGCATGCCCGGGCCTACCTCCCTCAGCACCCCTCAACCCAAGTGCCTGTGCCTACCCACATGGCCCTTTCCTGGCACCACAGGTCATCACACACCCTAACTGGAATTTTACCGCTATGAACAATGACCTGATGCTACTAAAGCTCACCTCGCCAGCCCACTACACAACATGCATCTCACCAGTGTGCCTAACTTCCTCAAACAAGGTGCGGTTTGCAGCCCTCACGTGTGCCACCACTGGCTGGGGCCGCCTCAGTGGCATGGGTAGAAACTTGGCCCAAAGATCTGGGTGGGAGGGCTGGAGTCGGGGTCAGCATCTTCAGCCAGCCTGACCACTTCCTCCCGGCCCACAGACAATGTGACGCCAGCAAGTCTGCAGCAGGTGGCTCTGCCCCTGGTCACTGTGAGACAGTTGTCAGCAGTACTGGAGTTCACGCATCATTGACTCCATGACCTGTGCAGGTGGCTCAGGTGGCTCAGGTGCCTCCTAATGCCAGGTGAGCAGTGGTACCCTGACCTCTACACTGTTCTATGGCACACTTCCCCAACCCCCTATAGTGACTTCTCCCCTCTTCTCCCTTCTCAGGGTGACTCTGGAGGCCCTCTTGTCTGCCAGAAGGGGAACACATGGGTGCTCACTGATATTGCCTCCTGGGGCACCAAAAAATACAATGTGCACACACCTGCCATGTACACTAGGGTCAGCAAGTTCAGCACCTGGATCAACCAGGTCATAGACTACAACTGAGCCCACATAGGCTCCTCTCCCCATCTTAACCCAGTAAAGACCCCAGGCTCTGTCCTCTCGTGTTTCTTGTCTGCCCTCCTGGCTCAGAGGAAAGGAGGGGCTCTTAAGGATCCTACTCCTCAAGTGGACTTTGTCTTCTGGCACAGAAGGGGCTGAGGAGTCAGGATATCCCTAGAATAGTCATGGCCAGGATAGGGCACCCCACCATTCCTCCTCTGAGGCAACCCTTTGGTTTACAGCAAGAATCCAGGACTGTCAGAATGAATGGGCAACCTTCCCTGGGGAGGGCAGCCTGTTTATTGAATACAGATGATACATTTACAAACTGAGTACACAAAATAAATAACTGCACATTTTCCATCCAGGGTCCATAGCATGAAGGCCCAGGTGGGCCTATCAAAGGCCCAAGTCTCCAAACACCCTCTGTCTTACTCCCAGGATCAGGCCTGCCCTGGGCAAAAGAGGAAATAAATTGTCAGGGCTTCAGGCCCCAGACACACTTAGGGAATTAGGGAGAAATTCTGAGGCTATGAGACTCAGGCTCTCCGCTGCCTCCTGCCCAGGGAGTAGTGGGGACGGAAGGAAAGTATGTTTAAGGCACAGTCAACTTGGCACAGAGTGGTCTCTTTGGTTTGGTTTTCCACTGGAGGTGGCACATGCAGAAAGAGGAGGGCCTGACCCAAGACTGCCCACTGGGAGGAGCTGAGTCGGGGCTAAACCCTCCATGCTGGCAGAGGCCCTGCAGCCTAGCTAAGGCCAAAGCTGGCCCCTCGCCCCTTCCCACCCACTGAAAGCAGCTGTGGAGGGAGGAGACTTGGGTTCCAGCCTGGTTTGTGGTAGGGGGGAGACACAAGGACAGATGTGGGGACAGTTTTGGCTCAGACCTCTGGAAAAGCAGCCACCCAACCCCACCCACCTCCCACAGGGACTCTCTCCAGCCTGACTCAGTGGGGCCCAGACTGGAAGGTTAATGCTGTGAAAGGAAGCAGGCACAGGGTGGCCAGGGCAAGGCCAGCTGTGAGAAGGCCAGTGTCCCAGGCACCCAGGTTCAGAGGAAGGTCACACAGTATGGCTAAGTTCCAGGGAGAAAGCATGGTGCTGATAACACCAAGGTCAAGGGTTCAGACCCTCAACCGGCCAGACAGCAAAAAAAAAAAAAAAAAGTTCCAGGGAGATGTGCGCAGAAGCTCAGCAGATGGGGAGAGATGAGCAGCCCAGGACCACCCCCACTGCCCCGCAGCAACTCCTTCCTTCCCACCACCTCTTGGAGGACTATGGGAGTGCAGGATGGGTGTGCAGCGATCACTCCAGGCTGCTTATACCCGTGCCAGACACCAGATGGTGCCCTGATGCAGCTGCAGAGGAGAGAACAGTGGATCCTGAAGAGGAGGGGCAGTGGGCAGTACTGAAGTATCAACCAGGGCTGACAATGGAATCTGGTGGGGAACCCCCTGCCCTCTGCCTTGGCCCAGGTACCCCCAGCCCCCAGGTAGCAGCAGTGGGGCTCCCTTTAACACCCCACAGTTGGGAAGGAGGCACCTGGGGAATGGAATGGGCATCCAAGGAGGCGAGGGAGGTAATGGCGAGGTCTGCAAAGAAGGCACTGAGGGTTGTGGGCTGGTGGGCAGGCACCCCCTCATAGAGTGTGGTGGGAGCCTGGGGCAAGCCTACCACCAGCATGACCACAGAGTCCAGAAGGGCTAGGGTCCATGCCATGGCCCTACCACCAGAGGTCCTGGAAAGTCCTGGGGCCAGGAGAGGTCCCTTGGGGTGCCATGAAGGAAAACAGATCTTAGTTGGGAGGTAGGGGACTGTTTGGATCTAGCCAGGGGCTGAGGCTCCATCAAGGCACAAGCTTTGTGCCTACCTGGGCACCCCACCGGAGCATAGTCTTGAAGATTAGGATGCCACAGAATGTGGAAGCCCGGGAGGAAGGCTCTGTGGAGGAAAGGGGATTCCAGGAGTAATTGTCCCAAAGGGTCCTGGGGCCATAGGACACTCTCCACCCAGCACTAAAGGCCCCTTTGGTCTGGAGAAGAGCCAAAGAGTGAGGGAGACAGTGAAGGCCAGGTCCTATCCCTTTCCCCAACTCATATCAGAGCAGTTGCCCACCAAAAGGGATATCGGTGCCAGGCGAGACTCCCAGTTCGGTGGGGGGGGGAGGCATGGCCACCACTCTGTCACACCAGGTGCAGGCCCATGGTGAGGATGGGGGCTGCTGAAGGCACAGATAAGGGACTGGGGCAAGACATTCTCCACCTACCGCCAGCTGTATTGGCCTATCTCCAAAGAAGGTGCTGGGCCCAGATGGCATAGCAATGCGTGGCCAGGCTGGGACCATGCCATGTCTGTACCACAGCCAGTGGCTCAGCCATTGTAATGCTGCTGGTAGCGCAGGTTGAGCTCCCGCAGCTCGCGCTCCCGCACACGGCGCGACTTGTTGGAGCGTGTGGAGCGGCTGGAACGTGTGGACTGGGCAGATTTGGTGCTCTGGCAGCGCGAGGAGGCGCGTTTGAGGAGATTCTGGGAGATGGAGCGGTGAAGGTTCTTCATGGATGAAGAGGCTGCCATGCTCACCACCCACGGGTGCCTCAGGGCCTGCAGTGCAGTCATACGGGCTCCAGGGTCCACTGTCAGCAGGCGGTCAATGAAGTCCTTGGCCAGGTTGGACACACTGGGCCAGGGCTAGAGGCCAAGGACAAGCATTAGATCAACAGCACTCAACACTGCCCTCCATCTGGATGATGCCATCATCACAGTACTTGGACCTGCCCAGCATCCCTGCACTTCACCTAAAGAAAGGCAGTGCCCCCTCCTCCCATGGAGCATTCTGGGTCTCCCCAACCCACCCAAGCAGAGCTGGAGCTGCTCTCTGGGTGATGAGGAGTCTAATAAGGAGCAAAAGAACCTACAGGGAACAAACTTCTAAGGTACCCTGCATCCAAAGCCTGGCTCAGGGAGGTAACCCCTGCCAAGACTCCCCCAACCTATCCCAGGACCACCATAACTCAGGAAGACTTAAAGAAAATGTCTCAAACTTTCCTACCACATCCTGAGTCAGACCTAAGCTCCAATCCCTGGGTACCCAGACTGGGCCACTAAGAGGGAAAGTTCCTAGTCCTTAAAGAGAGGGTCCAATCTCCCTCTGTCAAAGCTGTGGTGGGAGACCACTGCATTCCCTGCCTCAGTCTCACCCTCAGCCTTGCAGACATAAGGAGAAAAGAAAACAATTCAAGACCACTAGATTTCTCAGTCTGCTGAGGTCAGGTGCTACTAGGGCCAGGCAAGGACCAGGACAGGACTCTTCTCAGGGGCACTCTCCAGTCTGCATGATTTCTCCAAGCCATGAAAGGCTCCAGGCAGTGCTATATGCCACCTTCATTTTAGTACTTTCTGTTCCCAGGGAGGAACTCCACAAAGATGTGACCTCATCTCAGCCACATACCAAGCAGCTGTCTTCTCAGAGCCTCAGCCTGCATGGCTCCATTTTCACCTGGCTGAATTCTTAGGTTCTCAGGGTAAAAGACATTTGCTCAGATTCCTTCTAACCCCCCATGCTTACAGCAATTATTCCTGCTGTAGCTTTAAGACTGTGACTTCAAGTTCATTATTCCCATTAGACTGTGCTGAGCTGGATGAACCCCAGTGCCTGACACAGCACTTAGAGGAGGTGCTCAGTAGGTACGATCTCAGTAAACAACCCATAGATGATGCCTGATGGGTGCCCTTTCCTGGAGCTGCTTTTAACTGTGGGACTCAGCCAGGTGGAGCCTGGTAGCCCTGGACCCTTGAGCCCCTTTGCTGGAGGGCAGCAGGTTCTTAGTCCCTGCATCTCCTGGGAGCATTTCTGGCATGAGCTTTGATGCTGCCCAAAGGGTGGGCAGTTAGGACCTTCCTTGAGCCTGCTGCAGATGGCTTGGCTGTGATGCCAGGGGCATGATCACTTGCCTTTCTGCTGAGTGAAGTCTCCCTGTTCTACCCCATGGTACCCTTCACCTTGGGGAACCCCTGAACATGCTCTCCATGGGGCTCAGGAAAATCTATGGGACCCCACATTTGGGGTAGCTACATGGCCATTTAGCAGACACCTGTACCCACTAACTATCGCTACCCCCGTCTGGCTCCCTTGACCTTCAACTCTTACCCTGCCCCTTCCCCACTGCTGCACAGGGGTGAGGCAGGGAGAACACTCATCTGGAGTCTGAGGAAGGGTTGGGGCTACTTGCAGTTGCTGTCCTCACCTGCCCTTTGGAAGGCAAATCTCAGCTTTTACTGAGCTGAACTGGAAGTGACAGGGAAATTACATTTCCAAGTAGCCACCTAACAGGGCTGTCCTCACCAGGGGACTAGCTCCCAGTGATTACTAGGGAGATGCTGGCTTTCAGGAGGAGGAAAGTCAGGGCCTCAGGAACATGTGGGCAAGGGAGGCCCACAGAGAGCTTGCTGTCCAGAGCAATGAGGGAGTACAGGAAGCAACAGCCCTCCTACATAGGCAGGTGGGTCCATGTTTCCCTGCAGGCTTCAGTGGCTCGGGACTCCAGTATGGAGGCCAACATGCAGAGTGACTGCACTAGACATGTGCCACAATAGCCTTTGGCTCACAGCTCAAGAAAGCCCCATAACTTGCTGCAGCCATCTGAACACAAGGAGTGTGAGAAATGCCCTCACCCGTCCAATGCTAAAGGATGGACACAGAGACACAGGGTACAGCAAAGTGAGATTTTAATAATGGCCTTGCAAGGTCCGGGTGTCTGTGAATGGGACAGGCACGCCTGAAACAGTTACATCAAGCAATTTATTCCCTACTGCACAAGTCCCTCCCACAGCTCTTCATTGGCTGAGTACTATGGGGTGCACAATCTTCCCGAACATTGTCTAAGTTTTATTACTTCCTTATAAAGCATTTATTGTCCCTTTCCCTCTGGAAGAAAGGGGTGGACTCAGGACAAGCCCGTAAAAAAGGCCCACCAGAAGTCCTGAGGAGGAAGAAGAACTAGGAAGTAAAAAGAACAAGGTACCAGCCCCCATCTTGAGAAGTCGCCCTCGGGAAAGTGTACTTGCAGGGGTTATCACACCACAAGTTAGTCAAGCAACCCTTGTTAAGTGATTCTTGAAAATGAATCATTTAGGCTATTTTCCCACAAGGAGCCACTGTTAGGGGCCAGCTACTCCAGTCCACGGACACTCATTGCAGCCCTGTCACTCACTTGAGCGGTGGAAAGAAGCAAGCCTAACAGGGCCCCTGATGGACATGGCAAACCTAGAGCTGAACAGACTACGTCAGGGGAACATCTGTGCTGCCCTCCAACTTTCTACAGTCTCCAAAAAAAGGAAAACTCACTGGGAACACACTGCAGTTCAGCCTGGCCTACTGGTGGGACAGCCCCAAGACAGGGCTTGCAGCTTGGGCTAGCCCAAACAGACTGGGACAACAATCCTGCCCGTGCCACTTGGTCCAGCCAAGACAGAAGAGGGGCAGCTCCTCTGCAGAGGACAGAGTGGTAAAGCTGGATGCACAGGCAGGAACATGAACATGGAGGGATGGAAGGCTTCCCCACTTCACATCCACACCCAGCCAGACCATGGCCCCCTGCTGCTCCAAACCAGTCCAATGCAGTCTTGGAGGGGGGGGTTTCCCACCAGACCGCCCCATGGGCTTAAGCATCTCCATCTCCGGAGTGGCACAGGCTCACACCAAGCATCAACCCCTGCTGCTCACAGAGCGGCCAGCCTGTTAGTGCCAAAGTGAGCAAGATCGATCCGCCCCTCCTGCTCACCTAGACTCTCGCCTCTCCAATTACCGTGGACATGCGGCTGTGAGAAGAATGCCAATGGACTCATTTGTCTGAGGGCCAGCCCAGCCCTTTCTGGCAGGCCCCAGCTCTCCCCATCTTTGAAGAGCTGTGAGCAGCTGGACCAGGAGGGTCCCCCAAGCTGTGACTCAAGTCTCCTGACCTGAGAACCAGGCTATGCCAATGGCACCCAGTCTGACCCTCGTGCACTAATGAATTTGCAGGGGATAGTCAGGCAGGCCAAACACAGGGAGGTGGTCCTCATCTAGCCCACTGACAGGAAGGCAAGCTTAGGCTGACCTCCAGGACAGCAGCCCCTGGCAGCCCTATGGAGGTCTCCAACAGGCCTCAGAAAAGTAAGGTTTCCTACCCTCACCCACAGCCATGCTTCTGACCCCAAGTCCAATTCAACACCTCCCAAGAAAGCATTCAACACTCACAGCCCAACCCAGCTGCTTCCCCAACATGCTCCGACCCGTGGAGACATGTAAGTATGTCTGTTAGCCTATGACTGACTGGTTGGGAAGAATTCTGGGCACAAGAAAGAGAAAAATGATGAACAGTCATGCCCTTCAGTTTCCACAGTTCTAACTTTTTGTTCTGGGTGAAGGACAGAACTCTTGCCTCAGTATACCTGAGGCTGGACCAGGAGACACACTCAGATGTCAGGTGGCTGACATATGGGACAGGCCCCAAGTATCACCTGGTCAGTAAACCAGAGACTTCCACCTGTTTCTGGGCTGACACAGAGCATGGGGCATGGAAAGAAATGTTCAGATGTCAGTTGGCTTTGTCTCCAGACGCTCAGGTCTCCCCCTGCTCTGGATCAGAGGACAGCTTCAATTGGTACCCAGGCTGACAGCAACACTTTCCTTTCCACAAATTTCTGGAGCTGTGTGGGTGAGGGGCTGGGCCCTGCCCTGAGAGGAGGACAAGAAGAGGCATGGGAGGAAGGGCACCACCTCCACTCTGACTCTGACCATCAAGTTGTCTGCCTTTCTCCTGAGTCCATAGCCCCCAAAGAATCCTTGTCCCCTTGCATATAGGGTACCAACTCCTGATGTGGTAACAGCAAGGAAGCTAAGAGGAGGAGAGGGGAGAGACCTATTCCATGAGCACTTACTTACCAACTTTGCCCTCCTCACCCCCCGTTTCTGCTGGGCCAAAGCCACTCCTCAGCAATGGAGTCCAACTCTCTCTTCAGAGGGAGAGGCCCCAAAACAGAAAAGGCTTTCCAGTCCAGCTCAGAAGACTCACCTCTCCAGGGCCTGGCAAGAACATTAACCAAGCCACTACCAGTGATCTCACTTTGCCCAAGAGCTAAGGGAACAAAGGATGGAGCCAACTCTCTGGCCCAGGCTGCAGAGAGAGGAGGAAGCTGCTTCTTTTTGGCAACAAACCCAGCTCACAGGGTTGCCCTAGACTTCTTTTGGCAGGCAGGTCTGACCACTCTCAAGTGAGGCTGGGACAGAAAGGCCCAGGGTCTCTTCTGGATGGCATCTGGGTGATAGGTTAAGAATGCTAGACTGCAAGCCTAGTGACCTGCATTCTAGCTTCACCTCCTCTATGTGACCTTAGAGAAGACACAGCCTCCTTGTTTGTAACATGAAAGGGTGAATGCAATGAATTCCAAGTCCCTTCCAGTTCTAAAGTCCTGGATTCTAAGAGCACAGCTCCCCATCTTCTCTCCGGACTTGGCTGTGTGTAAGGCACGCAGCATAGCATCTAACATCGAAGCTAGCCTCTTGAGCCCTATGGGTTCTTCATTCAGCCCATCACTACTCTGGGAAAGGTTCTCTGGCAGAGAAGGGAGCACCACCACAGAGCTGCTGGGGGAAGAAAGGCAAGAGAGAAGCCTTTGTCATGGCTTTGCAACCATGACTCAGTTCTTCCTTCAGCTTTGCCTCGAGATGTATTTTCAGACCCAGTATTACCACCCTCAAAGGCCTCCTTTCTGTACTTACGTGGGCCTGAACAAAAGCACAGAAAAGGGCACAGAGGAATTTCTGGGAAATGGTGCTTTGGGCTTATTCAAGAGAGCAGAACTATCAGTATGACAACAGGAACAGCACACTCTGATGCTGCCAACGAGGATAAGCATTTTGAAAAATTCAGCAGAATCAGACGTTATGTGGCAGTGGAGCCTGCACCCCTCCTCTGGTCAAGACACCCATCATCCTGGTGCCTGGGCTTTTGGACCAGACAGAATCCACCACCCTGGTACCCAGCAGGGGGTAGGTGAGGGACGAGCAGCAGAAAAGAGAAGGATGTGGGGGGAGAGAGCCTGAGGGGGGAAAAAGAAGGAAGAGAATGGAGTTTTAAAAGGAGGCAGAGAATAAAGATAAAAATAAAATAAGAAAAGGCGTGAAAACTTAAAGGTGAGTAAAGCTGCATTCTGAAGCTTGAAATGAATAACAAAATGAAATCTTCTGCCCCCACTTGTCCCTGCACAGAGCCCACAGAGTGAAGCAGAGGGACAGGAGAGAGAGGCTACAACTCAAGAGTCAAGAAGGATGCTGTTTGCTCATTTTGGAATCAGGAACATATCAACAGCCTGTGCCAGCAGCCTAGTAATGTCTACTTTTAACAAATGTCCTGGAGCAGCCCTGAAAGGTTCTGGATTTAGAATCCTGCTGCAGAGAGATCACTTTTATCTCCATTCAAGGGTTCTGCTGAGGCCAAGTGGTTTCTTAAGGGCCCAATCTGGCTCTTTTTTTTTTTTTTTTTTTAAACTTCCTCTCATTCTAATTTCTTTTTTTTTTAAAAAAAAAAGATGACCAGTAAGGGGATCTTAACCCTTGACTTGGTGTTGTCAGCACCACGCTCTCCCAAGTGAGCTAACCGGCTATCCCTATATGAGATCCGAACCCACGGCCTTGATGTTATCAGCACCACACTCGCCCAAGTGAGCCACGGGCCGGCCCTCATTCTAATTTCTGATGCAGTTTGGAGCCCCACTGGCTGTTAGCATCTCATCCACACTCTGGCCTTTGTCCCCAGACATCTGTGTCCTTGGAATGCTGGCTACACAAGGCTCACCTCAGGGTCGACACTTGGTCAACATGGGATGGCAGGATGAGTGAAGAGATGAAGGTGACTTAGCCTCTGCTCCAAAACGGCTGGGCCACACTGGAGCAGAGCTCAATTCTGGGCACTACATGTGCACGTGCATTGGGAGACAGACAAACCGAGGCACGTCAGACATGAAGGAGAAGCGTGACCTTGTGAGATGGGAGGACTGACCGGGGAAGGCGAGCCTGGAGAGGCATGGCCAGAGGGGAAGGTTGGACCAGGCCATCACTAACTGTCCCATCCACTGAGAGTCGGCTTCCATCTAAGGGGGGCAAGAGTGGGATGAGCGTGGGAAGCCATGAATGGATCTAAAGAGGTCAGAATGTAGGAGAGACGATAGCCTGGTGGCTCCCAGAGGAACTCGAGGGCCCAGAAGTGACAGAGCCTGTGACAACGCAGTGTTATTCAGGTAGGGACAAACAATGAAAAGAGCAGGAGGATGGGGACAGCTGGCGCGCCACTTATGGCTCTGAGCACAAGCTATGATCCACCCCTCTTGCTGGAGAGCCTCAAGGGCTGCGGGCACTGCTCTCTGGGGAGTGTGTAACCAGGGCAGCAGTGACAGAGGAATGCCTAGAGGACAGGGTCTAGGGAGCCCAGTGGTGGCCTATGAGGGGCTGCTGCTCCTCCCTACTCAGAGCCTACCTCCTGCGCTCCCCTCCTCCTCCAAGAGACCACCCCTGCCTTCCTGCAAGAGGTCTCCAAGGGCAGGTGTTCAACCACAGTGACCAATTAGGGGCCTACTGCCCACACCCAGTGGCCCACACCATGCCACCTCCCACTGACCATTCAGGGATCTGGCCTGAGGGTATCAGCTCCTGCAGTGAAGGAAGGAGATTTAATCTGTCGAACACCTGGAGCTTGGTGAGGTGGGGATAGCCTGTCTCGAAGGATCCTTCCTGGACAGATATGGGGACATCTGCTCATCCTCAGGGGAACCTTGCATACAGACAGTGTCTTCTAGCACTTGACATCCAGCAGCCACCAGCAGGCAGGCAAGGAAGAAAAGCTTAGGGATGCCTCACAGCAAAGAATTCTAAACCAATCTGTGTTTTCTTGTGCTGTCAGTTATCGAGACAGATGTGTCCTCCCTGTGGCTCTGGGGTAAGGTCCTATCCCCGATCGCCTGGCTGCTCCCTGTGACATACAGGGGCAGATGAAGAGCAGGGAAGGAGACAGAAGAGTCAGAGTACATGAACCAGGCAGCGTGATCAAGTCCCATAGGCACTGACCCCATCACTTAGAGAAGACCAAGACATGCACATCCTTTGCACCTCATTTTATCTTCAACATCCTAGGGCATATGGTAGAGGCATTTTAAGAAGTGGGGAATAGCTCACCCAGTTAGAGCGTGGTGCTGATAACACCAAGGTCAAGGGTTCAAATCCGTGTACCAGCCAGTCACCAAAACAAATAAATAAATAAATGGGGGAAAGTGAGGCAAAGAGAGGACCAGGGGATGAACTGTGATGGCAATGTACATGTCAACTCTGGCTCTGGGCACTCATCCCACTACAGGGCTATCAGAAGTACAAGGTGGCCCAACTCACTGCCCCTCAAGTACCCCTAAGCCCCAAGTCAATAGATGGTCAGCCTGCAGCCCAGAGACCCACCCCTGGGAAGCCATCTTCCCCTAGCCCTTATCCCTTGAACAGTGACAGAGTGGCCCTGCAGGTGGGTTGCTCTCCCAGCAGCACTCACTCTCCTAAGCAAGGCTCTGGTGAGCGCCTCTGCCCAAGCCCACCTGTACCTGGTATAGTCACCCAAGCTTGCCCACAGCTCAGAGACTGCCCAAGCAGAGGGGGATGACAATTCAGGCAGCAAAGCAGCTGATGGCATCACTCTGCCCTCAATCCTCCAAGAGCCTCTTCATCCGTCTTCCCTCTAGGAATAGAACTCTTGACAAAAGCAATGACATCAGGCTAAGGACGTCGCATTTCATGTCAAGCAAATCAGAATCTCTGTGTTAGAGGATCCTAACAGCCCTCTAGTATGAGTCTACAGGTGATGACTCACCTTCTCTGTCACTCCTTTAGAAATAGCTCCTTGAGCCCTCCTGGGGCCTCGTGCAACGGCAAGCTCACCTCTCAAGGTGGCTCTGTGTCTTCAAACTGCTCTCACACTCACATAGGCCTTCCTCACATCTGGCTAACATGTGTCTCCCCGCCACTTTCAATGTGCCCTCTCTATTCCAGCACCTCTGGGCACTGGGTAAAAAATTCAAATTTCTCCTCTCAAAGTCATCTCCTTTCCAGCATTCCCTCCTCTGAGAGTCCTGTATTTGCCCTAAAAAGTGAAAAGCACACTCAGCCCTGGGGCCTTCAAATCCTTTCCCTTCCTACGCCCCCATGCAGCTCTAGCCCACAGCCTCTTAAGCACACTGTCGGTAAGTTCTCTGCTTCATCTTGAAGTCCAGCCCTGAGAAGAGAGCATTCCCAGCCAGTCAGGCAGCCCCATTTGCCTGCCAACAGTCACATTTGGGACCCTTCCCAGGGTATCACCAATAATCACTGGTGCTTTGCTCAGGAGAAGCCAGGACAAAGTTCCCCCCAGTTATCACTTATAAATGCCCCAGTTCAACCCAGCAAACATTGAAACAGGTACCCACTGTGCACTAAGCGTGGACATGACAGAAGAGAATATACATACTGATATACATGCTGTTCTCAAGGACCTCATAGACCAAGGAGGAAAGATGTGTCCACAGACCACAGCCAGAGAAAGCACTGAAGCAAAGACTCCAGCAACATGCTGAGGCACACGTGTTAGGAAAAGCAGCCTGCAGTGATGGAAAAGCCAAGAACCAAGATGGCCTGGATTCAAATCTCAGGCCTGCCACCCTCTAGCTGTGAGACCATAGGCAAGTTACTTAACCTCACTAGCCTCAGTTTCCTCAGCTGGGGGGATTATTCCTCAAATGGGGGGATTATACCCATTTGGCAGGATTGATATGGAGATTAGAGATGTCGGGTATAGAACACCCAGCCCTATGCCTGGCACTCAGTAGGCACTATACAATGGTAACGGTCAGCATTATTCCGAAAGGAAGCAATATTTGAATAGGACCTTTTACAACTGATCAAATTTCTAAAGCCAACATTGGGAACAGAGGGAAAACTCTGAGAAAAAGTTTAGTGTGGGGAGTGCATGGAGTAAATGTCTCAGATCTGTGGTGTGTGGGAGTAGGGCAGGGACTGGGCTTTGGGCTAGAGAATCTGGAGTGTCCAGATCCTGGGGCACCTCCACCATTGGGCCCCACCACAGATGTCAAAGCAGAACCCTACATACTAGAGAGGGAAACCCAGAATTCTCTCCAAATCTGCCCTCACAAGATGATGTCCCTCTTGCAGAGCTGAGGTTTTGCCCCATACTCTCTCTTGCTAAATTGTGGCTCACACGTACCACATATATGGAGCCCTGGAATCCCTGGTCTGCCCCAATCATCCCCACCAGGCCAGGCTGGGATTACTCCAACAGCCTCCAGTTAGTCCTCCTCCTGCTAGTCTCCCACAACACTTTCTGCCACATTCCTCCTTCATCGTCAAGAACCCAGAGGGCTCCCCCTCCCTGCATAGAGTAATCCCAGCACCACAACGATCCCAGCAACAAACAGCAGGCCTGCCCCAGCTTCTTCAATCTCAGCTCCATTACTCCCAAACAATCTCCTGTTTATTCCGGAGCACAGTCAACAATGGCCCCTTCTCTGAGCCTCCTCCTTCTCAAAACCCGCCACCTGCAGGAAGCTTTCTAGTCAGGTCTAAGGAAACCACTGAACCCGATAGGGGGCTGCAAGGACAGCACCCTCAGTGAACAAGCACACCAGATAGAGCCTGGTATACAAGAGACACCACTATAATGGGGCAGGGGAAAGGAAGAGTGGTCCTAGAAAGGCACCAAGCACCATGGGACTTATTCTCTGGTGAGAAAATGCATACCTCCAAACCTTGCTGAGTTGAGAGTGGGAGGTCCTTCATTTGCACAGCAACACCCACCTCAATACACATGCTCTCAGACAGGCTTTTCCGGCACAGGCTTGCTCACTTAGATAGCTTTCATAAGGGCAAATGCCCATCACACAACATAAGACAGATGGCTGGAGAGAGGGGGACAGGGCCCAGCCGCCTGACCCAAGCCCCAGAGCCCATGTTGCAGACTGCCCAGACCCAGTGGCTCTATGCCAAGGCCTATGCTGCAATGTGCCTGCCAATGAGTGTTTGTCCTGTGGCTATTTCCTATCTTAGTTTTCTCTCCCCAGGGAATCTCAAGCTCCATGAGGATGGGAATAGCACTTCAAGTCTCTTGCATTTTCCCCAGATGCACATGTGGGTAGGCGGTGACCAGCAGAACAAAGACAGACTGGTCTCTAGCTCAAAGAGCCTGATCTAATGATGAAGTTCCCTCCTCCGGGAACCCCCTGGACAAATCTCTCCCAACCCAGAGCTGTCCACAGAGGGTAGTGAAATCTGTTCTTGGGGTCCTGGTAACAGTCTAAGTATCTCCAGGGCCTGCCAAGGATATGACTCTGGAACTGGAAACTGATGCTTTCAGTTCCAAGCAAAGGGCAGTACACTCCCCCACCCCTGCCACACCCACCCCCCACACACCTGGATTCACGCCCCGTGATTCCAGCAGAGCAGGAAGCAGAATCTCAGGACCCAGGCTTTTGGTTACAATAGGAGCAGGAAGCCTGAGTCCATTCCTCATCCCATTCATTTGTCATTCTCCCACTCTCAGATAATCAATAGCCAGTTAGCAAGACTGTGCAAGCTCCAATTAGATGAATTACCTGATCAATAAATGCCAGTCAGGAACTCTTGCGCAAACCTACAGACTTTTAGAAAGAGTCTTTCCTCTGTCAGCATATCCTGGGAAACCTCCCTCCCTCCCTCCCCTAGCTAAGCTCAATACCCCCTCTGCCAGCTGGACCCTCAGCAGCCTGGCACCACCCAGAACTCCAGGGGCCAGAGCTCGCAGAACACAACCAACCTCTCAACTTTCAGACACTCACAGATCTATTTTAAAATTTCAGTTGCAGCTACAACCTCAAATGTTTCTCCAGAGCCTCCTATCAGGACAATCGACCTTCCCAAGTGCCCCTACCGAACCCTCTGTCTGAACTCAGTTATACTCAAATATGAACCTGTCCTTCAGGCTACTGACCCCAAGCCTGCCTCCTGCCTTCTCCCTCCTGTACTTTTGTAGATGCCATTTGTTTTCACAGTTTGACTCATCTGGCCATCCTCCAAACTCCAGGACCAAGTCCCACCTTCTCCCTGACCACCCCAGCCCATTATTTTGGCACCTACTTAAAAATTCATTCCTCAAAACATGGTCTGCAGACCAGTAGCATCAACACCTCCTGTGTGTTTGTTAGAAATGCAAATTCTCAGGTCCTACCTAGACCTATTGAATCAGAATCTATATTTTATGGTGCTGATAACACCCAGGCCACGGGTTCGGATCCCTATATAGGGATGGCCGGTTGGCTCACTTGGAAGAGCATGGTGCTGACAACACCAAGTCAAGGGTTAAGATCCCTTTACTGGTCATCTTAAAAAAAAAAAAAAAAAAAAGAATTCATATTTTAACAGGATACCAGGGGATTTGTATTAACATGAAAGTCTGAGAAGCACTGGCCTCTACCACTCCCTGGCAGGGCCTTGCTTTCTCTTTACTTTTCTTCAGGGAAGTGAGGGCAGACATGACTAGAATAGGGACCCAGAAAATCACTTCTTCCAACCACTCCCTCCACAACCAGGTGGCCCCTGTGGAAGCAGAGGCAGCACCTTCTTCAAGTCCCTGCCAGGACCCTGGCATGCTTTTACAGCTTTATCCCAGGACACTGGGAGCAGTTTTCTTAACATCAGTTTATACTTATAGAATCATGCCAACCCGGTAGCCAATCCATAGCTGAGAAAGAAGTAAACGTCAGGGCATTAGCTCAGCATTACTGAGGGAGGACCATGGTCAGCATCAAGAGTCTCATCCCCAAGTTGTTTCTCTGCCACCACCTATGCCTGCTCCTCTCACTCCTCCCAGGCCCCTCTTAAAAACATCAAAAGCTCACACTTGCCCTGAGGATTGTGGGAAACAAATCCAATGTTTTAATTGAGACTTGAAGCAAATCCAATTGCACTAGAATGGGTCCCAAAGTAGATTTTTCACGGAGTATCAGGGGACTACACTCTGGCTTTCTAAGCTCTTGTTCAGCACCAGCATGGTCCCATTTACTGCCCAGCACAGTGGGTATGAGAGAGTCAGATTTTTGCAGGAAATCTCCTGCAGATCTCCACCCATCCACTTAAAATCTGGGAGTGACAACAGGCCAGGACTGAGCTTTCCATGAGGCTGACAACTCTGAGGTAAGCACCAGATGGTCCACAGTGACCCCTTTACCTCCAGGCCCACAGGCCCCAGTTGTTGGTGTAAACATTCACCACCTGTCTCACTTCCACCCGTGCCTCACCTAAGAGTAGGGCAAAAGATGCCCTCCCCTGTGCCTGTGACAGAGCTGGCCTGAAGAGAAAGGCTTCCCTCCCTTCCTCAAATGACCTTTGAGACACATGACCTGGGGATCACCCTAGGAAATGCCAGCCCTCACCCCCACGGGAGGGAAGTCCTTGACTAACCCCATATCCACACCTGGAAGCTGACAGGAAGGGTGATGCAGCACAGGACCTCAAGCACTGAAGGCAAAGTGGCATGAGGCTATTGGGTAACTCCTGCAGGAAACACTGCTCTGGGTCTGCCAGCTAGGGCCAGAGAGGGCCTGGCCCAAAGCCCTGGGAGAAAAACTGGGCTGCAGAAAGGAGCTGCTGCCATAGCTCCTTCCCCTCCATGTAAAGGCATGGACAGTGCTTCAGCAGGCCCAGGCCTGAGGGGAGCACTCTGTAGGAAGCACTCTGGGAGAGAGGAACCTTACTGCCCTGGCAGAACCCTAGCATCCTGCAAAGCTCACCTCACCTCCCATATAAAGCCATCATCCATGCTCTTCTTCACAGCCTCCCCAGCGCACCACTGTGCTCCAGCTTTCAGCACTTGCTGTTTCCTGCAGTCAGCCTTGTCTCCTACCCAGTCAGCAGCCTTCCTAAGGGTCTTTTCCTGCACCTTTCTTCAGCTCCCAGCAGTGCTGAAACTTAACAGATTTTTGCAGGTTATCAGGACTATCAATGGATCCAAAGATACAAACTGTGACCTACTGGTTGAATCTGGCCCTCAGGTTAGGGTTTGTGGCCACACAAGGTGTTGTTTAAATATGTAAATTAGATTCCAACATTTTAAGTTCAGATTTTCTGGCTTCTCTTTCAAAAATTGGAAGACCTGGATATATGGGATTCTCACTGTTGCACGATAAAACTAAACAGAGATAAGAAGCAGCTGCTCCTTGAGACAGGGCATGTTCACTCCAGCTTGCTCAGGGCCCTGTGGAGCAGAAGCTGGGGAGGCCCTGCCCCACATCCACTCAGCCCATCTCTGAGCTCACCTGCAGCTTCGGTGCACCACTCCTGTGCCTGGTGACAGCTTCCCACTGCCAGTGCCTGCATACCTCTGTTTCTCTACCTGAGGACTTTCTCCAGCACTAGCTGGTATTTGGGACAGCTTGGAAGCGCCAGGGATTTAATGCCCCCACAGAAATTCTCAACCCATGAGGTACAGCAGTTGGTGAATTTTTTAAAAAACCACTTCCCTGCTCTTCAGTGGTATAATTCTGAGGCATGTTTCACATGATTATGCACAAGGTCCCCAGTGGAACTGAGTTCTAGTGGCCCACAGTGATGGTTCACTCCTTAACTGGCTTTCTCCCTTTCCTGCTTCACTTTCCCCATTCCTTCACTTGTGATTACTGGAATCACATCCCAAATAAACTATCTGCTCCCAAGTCCTTGTCTCAGGGCTCACTTTTGGGGGAACCCAAACTAAGACACTCTGCTAGTCTCACTTCTTCATTTTTACATTACCTGCCAGGCCCTCATGAGCATGGCCCTCAGCACTTGCCTCTCACTGACAGCTGCAGTATATACCCCCCAACACCCAAAAGTCTCCCCATCACCCATGGGACAGGGGCGGGACTCACCTCCCCCGAGTAACTGTATTTGCCCCTGAGGATCTGTCGGTACAGCCGGGTGCGGTTGTCGTCCTCAAAGGGCATGGTGCCACTGAGCAAGATGTAGGCGATGACGCCCAGCGCCCACATGTCCACTGAGTTGGTGTAGGGTTTGCGGACCAGGACCTCGGGTGCAATGTACTCAGGTGTGCCGCAGGTGGTCTTCATCAGGCAGTCATCGCCCTTCTTGCGGGCACTGGCCAGGCCAAAGTCGGTGATGATGATCTTGGAGTCAGTACCTGGGTGGTAGTAGAGCAGATTCTCAGGCTTGAGGTCTCGGTGTGTGATGCCCAGTGCATGCAGATACCGGACACCATCCAGCACCATCTGCAGCACCCTAGTGGCATCACGCTCAGTGAAGGAACCCTTGGCAATGATACGGTCGAAAAGCTCTCCACCAGTAGCCAGCTCCATCACCATGTACACACGCTCCTGTGTCTCAAACACCTCCACCAGCTGGATGATGTTGGCATGACGCACCCGGCGCAGCACACGCAGTTCAGACTCACATACTTCCCGCCCCTCCCGGTACTTGGTCTCAATCATCTTGATGGCATACGGCTGCCGGGTTGCCCGGTGTTCCACACGTACCACTCGGCTGAAGCTGCCTCGACCAATGAGGGCCTTGATGTCGTACTTAGCTGTCACACGTGGGTCGAACTTGGCCCTGTACTTAGCCACCCTGGCCCTGCGCGGTGGCTCTGAGGGAGGCTCTGTGTGGCCAGTGGTGGGGGCACCGGGGCAGGGGTGTGCATACTGACCAGCTGCTGGGAAGCCAGCTTTGAGAGGGCCAACATTGTCCACCGCCGTGATGAAGTGCTTGTATACATCACTCTTAGTGCCACTGAAGGGCTCCACCTTCTTGACCAGATCCAGCTGGACATCCTTGGGCGGCTCAGGAAGGACCTTGCTTGTCCCACAGCCCATCACGGACAAGGGGGCATCCTCTCCAGAGAGGTTGGCAGGACCTGCTCTGCAGGCAGCGTCCCGTCTACACCTACGTAGACAGAAGAGATGGCAAGACAGCATAGTCAGTGAGACCTCTGAAGGGAAACCAGCCATTCTCCTCAGCCCTACCCCCTTACGCCTCAATAAACGTAGTCCAAGACTGAAGACCTAGCTCCCTGGAAGGGAGGGCAGCTTTGGCCCCTGAGTGCTCGGAGCCCAGGCTCAGTGGACAGTCTTGTTGAAAGACTGGGTCCAAGCTCCATGGCCTTGACTTACATCTCCCTGGGTCTCAGTCTCATGCTTCAACCCTCAGAGAGGGCAGGAACATGTACCAGGTCAGCTGTCATAGCCCCCACCCCCCTCTCTAGTGTACCTGGTTCCCTTATCCTAGTTGAAATCTCATGTTTCTTAAATGTTAAAATCATTCCTCTTATTACTCTGACTCATCTTTTCTGAAATGGGGGTGTGGAGTGTTGGAGGCCTGCTCTCCAAACCATCACCCACCAGAGCTCAAAAAGCTGCTTCTCCAAGGTCTCCTTCATGGAGATATCTCCCAGCCTTCTAGGCCTCCTGCAGGGGTTGGTCACTCCTGCAACAAACAACAAACCACTACTCCAGGTCTCTGCCCTAACCTCACTCTTTCCTGGATGGCTTCCACTACTTTGCTTATGTACCATCTTCACCCTGGTAATTTAACACCCTGCTCCAGCCTCTCACTTCCCCAGTTCACCAGATGGATGGCTGAAATCCCAAACAAGGCCCTGAGCTGGCTGGAATCAGTCCCAGTGAGCTTAGGACCACAAGCCTCAGCACAATGCCACCAGGTAGCTGCAAAACCAGCCTGGACTTCGTTCAAGAGGCAGAGGGGGCCTTGGACTCAGAGAGGACACTGGCAGTTCCACCCAGATGTGACCCAGAATGTAGATCAGCTTCCTTGGGATGAGGATCCAGAAGCCCTCACCATTTGCTACCCAGACAGGGATGTTTGGACCATTAATACACTGGGGCTGGTGGGGCCTGGACAAGGTGAGGTGTTGAAGTTACTGCTTTCCAGAGCTTACCACCTTTCTACCTAGATTGCCCTTCTCTAAGTCTACCTGAGGTCCCCATGGGTTGAAGAAGAGAGCTGAGAAGTTCGTATTAATTATGAGATACAGAATAAGGAGTGAAATGATCAATTCAGATCAAACATTTATTGAACATCTACTAGGTGCTAGGGATACAAGAATGAATAAGACACTGTCCAATGTAGGTTATATTTTAACACACAACAAAAGTAAAACATGGCCAATAAACTCACAGTCTAAATGAAAGAGAAAAGCAAAAAACGAAAACAGAACAAAAAAAAAACCCCAGATCATTTCAATACTGCATGGTAAGTGTTAAGCTTGAGAAACAACAGTAGATACATGTAGAGTGACTCAGGGGTTAGGGAAAGCTTCCTGAAGGAGGTGACCCCATGCTGAATCCTGAAGCAAGAATGAGTCAGGTGAAGAAAGATGGGAATGGTCTTTCAGGCTGAGAGAATAACACACTCCAAGGCCCAGAAGCCCAGAGTAACACCCTGCACCTGGGAGTGGGCAGTTTGGTGGTGCAAAGCCAGGGATGGAGAGCTGAAGTTTTGGAAGGTCAGCAGGAGCCAGGTTATGGAGAGCAGCACTTGTCATGGTGAGGACCAGGACCTTCTTGGAAGGTGACAGAGAGCTTCCAAAGGGTTTATGAGGAAAGAAAGGTGATCAGATCTGTTTAGAAAGAAGGGTGAGGTTGAACTAGAAGAGGGGCAAAGTGGAATAAAAGGACCAGTGAGAGGGCCGGCCCCGTGGCTCACTCAGGAGAGTGTGGCGCTGGTAGCACCGAGGCCGCAGGTTCAGATCCTATGCAGGGATGGCCAGTGCATTCACTGGCTGAGTGTGGTGCAGACCACACTGAGCCAAGGGTTGCGATCCCCTTACGGGTCAGGGAAAAAAAAAAAAAAAAAGGACCAGTGAGAGTGTGGTGCCCAGATAGTGGGGTGGAATCGAGAGATGTTGGCAACAGATCTGACAGGGAGTGGAGGCTGCACATGAGGGGTGGAAGGGAGGAATGCGGGCAGCAATCCAGTCCCTCACTCAGCTCCTGGGCAAAGGGTCAACAGTGCAACAAGAGGGACAGATTTGAGAAGTAGTAGGAAGAGTTCAGTTCTGGATGTGTTGTAGTGCATGTGGGATGTCCGTGTGACATTTACCGTGGGTCGCTGGATATACAATCTGATGTCTTAAAAGAGCTGGACAGGGACTCCATGGCTGCCCAAGGATAGTAGTTGGTGCCAATGGGCAACAGTTACACCTCCTCACCCCCTTGTGAAGCCAGCAACCAATCCAATCAAAGGCAGCAGACGAGACCCAGGCAGGTTTTATTGTAGCACCTTTGGGATCATAGAGAACCCTCAGAGGCCCTCAGATTACAGTGAGTCAAGGGCCTGTATTCAGGATGATGTGACCAATACTGACCAATATGGCCAACACTTTCAAGGAACAAGCTCATCACTGAAACATACCCAAGACAAATACATCAGATAAAAAGGAGGAGTTTATAGACCACAGATTAAGGTTCAGGTTATGATTCTAAGCAGAATGATCTTTCCTCACATGAGAGGGAAAAAATTCCTCCACCAACAAAAGACTCTTTCGGATTTGCTGCAGTTCTCACCCAAATGCCCAGGAGGTCCCACATGTCTCCACAGGCAACTTAGGAAATAATGTTTAAACAAACGCATTTAGAAATGAGGTTCCTTTTTACAGAGGTCAAAGATTAGAACTACGGACTTTGGAATTTTGCAGACTCATCTCTTCCTTCAGGGAAAATACAAGACCTCAATGCAGTAAAGGATTGAAGCTCAGGAACGGGAAACTCTGAGGCTAGTATTTCTGAGGCAGAACACAGGCCCCTGACTCCTGATCCCCAAGTCTATTCAGTAACAACATCTACTACCATTCACAGGGAAGACAACTGCATGGGTGATCCAGCACAGCCACTCAGATGTCACTTCTTCCTGGTGAAGAGGCAGACTCTAGATTCACAAAACAAATAGCTGTCTCGAAGCGTGTGCACTGGCTCTTTTTGTTTAAAAGAGTATACTAAGACTGGTCCTGATGAGAAAAATTAAGGTTTACAGAAGAAAAGACCTGACTTTTCACTTTAAATAAACAAAGCCTGCACAGGATTCTAAAGTCAGCAGTAAGAGAACCAAAGTTTTTCCTTCTCTGACCTGCCTCCTATCTTCCTGGGACACAGTTTCTCTCCCATTCATTCCAATTAGAAACTCTTTAGGGCTGGCCGCTTAGTTGGTTGGAGTGCAGCCTTATAACACCAAGGTCACGGGTTCAAATCCTAGTACCAGCCAGCTGCCCCCCCAAAAAGAAGCTCTTCAAAGATAGTCTGATGCTGATACTCCACCATCCCCAACCACAGACTGAAAGTGGAGAAGAAAGAGTGCTAGCTCGGAGCAGGGGGCAGGGGACATGGGCAATAGCCACCAGGTGATCACAGCTGCTCCACACTCCCATCACATCTGTTAAATTCTCTTTCCACGTTGGTTAGGTGAAAATGCAGACATAAGGACAAGGAAGGGGCTGGTAAATCTCCAGGGAAGGAGGACAGACCTTTTCCTGCTCCCAGCTCTCTTGTGTATGCCCCCAGAAGTCACCAGGGTGAGTGTAGTGATGGGTGAGGATGAGTGAGGAAGTCTGAGGAAGAGACCTCCCAGGAGGGTCACACTACAATAGTTGTAACAAGTCACTAACCCTAACAAATCTTGCAGAAAGTACCCAACTCTGTAGAGTCTGCTTCCACACCTTCAACTCCTAGCCTGATCCAAAGCACTCCTCAAGGAAAGCAAGCACACCAGACAGAGTGTGGCAGTGGGTGTGAGCATTCAGCCCTAGTGTCCTTTCAGTTAGTGTCACTACAGAAATGACACACCAAGAGAGATAAAGAGATTTATCCAAAGCCACTAAGATAGTGGTGGCTGAGCATGAATCCAAATCTTCTGGCTTCCCATCCAGGGTTCCTTCCACCACACAGGAAAGACTCCAGAAGTACCTGGGGTCCAACAGAGCTCGGCCTCAGCAGGTCAAGGCTTCAATCCCTCCCCATACTACTGATCTGGTGAATCATCACTCCTTTACTGAGGACCTTTTCTGAATGGCCTGGCTTCAGAAACCTCCATTCTAAATACAATTTGGGTCATGCTGCTAACTGCTCTACTCTAGATTTCCTTTG
Organism: Cynocephalus volans; assembly: GCF_027409185.1. Taxonomy (NCBI): domain Eukaryota; kingdom Metazoa; phylum Chordata; class Mammalia; order Dermoptera; family Cynocephalidae; genus Cynocephalus; species Cynocephalus volans. The sequence goes on from NC_084469.1 coordinate 131,972,135, forward strand.
ATCACCTCAGTTGTCAGCTCCTTGAGGGAAGTGGCCATTTCCCAGGTTTCCAGAACTCCCTTGGTACCTAGCTAAGTGCTGCGCTCAGAAGAGCCATTCACGATGAATGAAACTGGTTTGGCTCTTGGATTTCTACTTGCTGCAAGGTAAGAATTCTAGAACCTCAAAAATTTTCAAGGGGCAGGAAGAGGCCAGATCAGTTGTTAAACCAGAGCCATACTCTGAGCACTGGTGTAAATGTCCTCAACAATGAGGGAAGCCTGTTTGGGTTTTACAGATTTTTTGTTTTATTTTGTTTTTCTAAATCACACTCAGTACTCAGTCTCAGTTTTCTTTTGGCTGGCTGGTACAAACATTTATTTATTTATTCTTTTTTTTGGCAGCTGGTCAGTACAGGGATCCAAACTCTTGACCTTGGCGTTACAAGGCTGTGCTCTAACCAACTGAGCCAACTGGCCAGCCTCTGAATTTCACATATTGTTATCCAAACTCAAGGCAAGTTTGTCCACAAGCTGCCACCATTTATGAGGAAAGCTGGGGACCCAAGAGCAGGGGGAAAGGATGGATATTGAAATAATTTCCTGACCACAGAGGCTAAGTTTGTTAATGTTTCCCACACAGGGGCCCATGGGTACCTGGCCCTTTGCAATAGCAGCCCGCAAGATTTTTCCCCACAGCAAAGCTTCACAAAGATCTCTATATTCTGCTACTGTGTTTTGAAAGGATTTCTTCCAAAATGAAGTATAGTTGACCCTCGAACGATACAGGGGTTAGGGGCACTGTTTCCCCACATAGTCGGAAATTCACATATAACTTTTGACTCTCCCAAAATTTAATTACTAATAGCCTACTGTTGACAGGAAGCCTTATCAATAACATAAACAGTTGATTAACACATATTCAGTATGTTATATGTATTATGTACTGTATTCTTACCATAAAGTAAGCTAGAAAGAAAAAAAAAGAAAAGCTAGAGAAAAGACATCTCAAAAAAATTTTCCAATATATTTATTTTAAAAATCCACATATAAGTGGACCCACACAGTTCAAACCTGTATTATTCAAGGGTCAATTGTAGATAGTAATCTTTCAGTAATCCCAGAAATAAGTAACTGTTAAACAGCACTTCTAGACATCATGAGGCAAGCAGAGATATCTGTCACTTTAGACAAAAACCTTGGAACAAGGACATCAGCAGCCTTAAGGGGAACTATATGATTCTGTTTTCTGAAACAGGGAAACTGACCCAGAAATTCCATTTTCAGAAAAAATACTACAAAACCACTTCCATAAGTGTACGAAGATAAATTTGTACAAGAAAGTTCATGGATGCATTCTTTATAATAATGAAAAATTGGAAACCCAAATATCCACCAATAAGAAAATAATTAAATAAATAAAGATATAGTCACATAATGAATGCTCTGTAGCTATTGAAAAGAATGAGGTAAATCCACATATACTGGCAAGGAAAGGAAGATACCAGTGAATGAACAATTTTATTAAGTGGCTGTGTGCCAGGCTGTGTGTATGTAAAGCTGAACCACCAGCTGCCAAAAAAAAAAAAAAAAAAGAGTATGTAAAGCATATATCCAATGAGTGATAAAAAAAAGTTATAGACTTATATATGGAAAAAATATCCTCTGGGATGTGGAAATGTGTGAGGGACAGGTAGAAGGAAGGAAGGGGATTTTTACCTCTCATTTTACATACTTCTGTGCTGTTGCTATATTTTAAAACCATCTCCTGCCAGCTGGTCAGTTAGCTCAGTTGGTTAGAACATGGTGTTATAACACCAAGTTCAAGGGTTCGAATCCCAAACAAAAAAAACCCTCCACATATTACTTTTTTTTTTTTTTTTTTAAAGATGACCGGTAAGGGGATCTCAACCCTTGGCTTGGTGTTATCAACACCACGCTCACCCAGTGAGCGAACCGGCCATCCCTATATAGGATCTGTACCCGTGGCCTTGGTGTTATCAGCACCACACTCTCCTGAGTGAGCCACAGGCCGGCCCTTCCACATATTACATTTTAAAAGCTATTTTGATAAAAATATGTACTGTAGAAATGTATATACTAATATATGTATTAAAAAGGTGAAAGAAGGGCCAGCCCGTGGCTCACTTGCGAGTGTGGTGCTGATAACACCAAGGCCACAGGTTCGGATCCCTATATAGGGATGGCCGGTTAGCTCACTTGGGAAAGCGTGGTGCTGACAACACCCAGCCAAGGGTTAAGATCCCCTTACTGGTAATCTTAATTTAAAAAAAAAGAAAGAAAGGGCCGAGCCCGTGGCACACTCGGGAGAGTGCGGCGCTGGGAGCGCGGCAACACTCCCGCCACGGGTTCGGATCCTATATAGGAATGGCCGGTGCACTCAAAGAAAGAAAGAAATACAGACCCTGGCAGTGTACCTGGAGTTCTCCTTCCAAACTCCCAACATTCAACTCACAAATATTTACTGAGCTCCTGCTGTGGGCCAGGATCTTTGCCAGGGGCTGAGACAAACAAAAAGAAGGCAGCCATAGTCTCTGCTCTCAAGGAACTTACAGCCCAGATGGTTCCACACCAAGAGTCCCTTGATCCATTACTCTTGAGATGCCCTGAAAGGCTACTTCAAGGCTGGCAGCCTGGATGGGGTCCCTCTAAGATAATTTTCTCCCAGCAAATGAAAACACATTTTTCTATCTTAGCATCACATCAGACACCATGGCAACAGAGGGCTGTACCAAGAATTAGCTCAGTGATGACCTAGCCAACACAAACCAGCTTAATACTCACTGAGTAAGATTCCTGGAAGGAAAGGGAGTTCAAATAAATATGTCTCTTTCCAGCTCTCAACAAACAGAACTGCTTCCCTTCTTCCAGGGCTGTTACTTCTCAAATTTTTCTCCCTGCACCAAGATTCATACAGAGAATGGTACTATTGATAACACCCTGGAGTCAATGGAGACAACCGTTGTCAACTATTCCAAAGTTTAAGGGATGGCACTTTGGCACACCTATAGCCCATTCACATCATACAATTGGGAAGCCCTGAAAAGGATCAAAGTTGCCCATATAACATGCTCACACTTATAAAGTAAAACAGAAGGCCAAAGTAAAGTCTCACTCATTTAACTATGAACTAGTGATTGACAGAGAACCCCAGCACCTATTTCAGATTCCACGGACACTATGATCTGCAGGGGCATTCTGTCCCAGGTGCCAAGCAAGGTGAGGTGCAACTGTACCTCAGTGTCAGAAGTAAACACGTGAAGGCTGCACTTTCTCTAGCTCATTTATACAACTTAACAAACACAGAACTGCAATTAGACCTAGACAATGTGCTTATTCAGCAAACCGGCCCTCTAGTGAGTCAGCATTCCAAATCTCTTCTAGTGGAATGGCTAACCACATCTACCCTGATGAGAAGCACAGTGTTGTCGGAGCTTTCCCTGATAACCAGAAATGACCTTGAAGGAATCACACAACACAAGGCAGCTTCTTACATGCCACTTAGTCTGAAGAGCAACAGGCTAATAAGATGAGACATTTTCTTGACAAGGGACATTGGAAAGAACAGCCTTTAGTAATAATAGTGGCTTCCATTTACTGAGTTCCAACTGCACTAAGTATCTTATATGCACTATCTCATCCCTCTCTGCAACCACATATAGTAGGTGTGACTATTCCTATTCTGGAATGAGGAAACTAGGACTCAATGAGCTTCAAGATTTCATAAGTGCTGGCTAGTTAGCTCAATTGGTTGGAGTGGCAGCCTTACCACACCAAAGTCAGGAGTTTGGATCCCCATACTGGCCAGCTGCCAAAAAAAATAAAAAATAAAAAAATCATAAATGCCAGAAACTGAATCCAGGCCTTTCTGACTCCAAAGCCCATGCTTCCAAGCACCAAACTGTACTGCCTCTCCAAGTTTATGGGCAATAAGGCCAAAACAGGAGTCCACATGACATAGTTTGCCCTTTCCACTGCATAAAAGAGGTGACAAGTTTCCTGAGGTAATGACAGATCTTCAACCAGGAAGCACAATAAAGTCCCTTGGGTTCTTTTCAAAGTACGGATTCCTACCCCAGACCTTCTGAATCAAAATCTCAAGAGAGCTAGATGGTTAGCTCAGTTGGTTAGAGCATAGCCTTCTAACACCAAGGCCAAGGGTTCAGATCCCCATACCAGCCAGCCGACAAAAAAAAAAAAACCTCAAAAGAGTAACAATCCTGAACTTGTACCTAGAAAAACTACCCCAAGAGATTTTAGACAATCTTCAAACTTTTTTTTTTTTTTTTTTAAAGATGACCAGTAAGGGGATCTTAACCCTTGACTTGGTGTTGTCAGCACCACACTCTCCCAAGTGAGCTAACTGACCATCCCTAAATAGGGATCGGAACCCATGGCCTTCGTGTTATCAGCATCACACTCTCCCAAGTGAGACACAGGCCGGCCCTGACAATCTTCAATCTTGATATGCAATCAAGGTTGAAGGGGCTGCACCACCTACCATTCACACATGTATTTGCTGTGCTCATCGCAGATCCAGGCCCTGATAGGTATTCAATAATACAACTGAATCTATATCCATTCATAAATTGGCAACCTATCCCAATTGATTTGGCAAAACTTGCTAGTGGAGCCCCTACTTTATTCTAGGCACAGAGCCAGACAGATGCAGACAGAAGTAAGACCATCATGTGACACAACATGATATGCTCAACAGTAGCAGCATGGCCAAAGGTACAGGAGTCAATGGTTACATGTGAAGCAGGGAGGTTCTTCTAAGAAAATGACATCTTAGGTGGAATTTAAAGGACAGATATAGGGGGCCGGCCCGTGGCTCACTCGGGAGAGTGTGGTGCTGATAACACCAAGGCCACGGGTTCGGATCCTATACAGGGATGGCCGGTTAGCTCACTTGGGAGAGCGTGGTGCTGACAACACCAAGTCAAGAGTTAAGATCCCCTTACAGGTCATCTTTAAAAAAAAAAAAAGGACAGATATAAATTTCCCATAATGTTGGGTGGGGATGGGGTGAAAGGAAGAGTATTACAAACCAAGAAAACTGCACATCTAAAGCACGACAGTGTGAAACCACAGAGCTAACAGGAGGCTTGCAGGCCTCCACAATAACTATGTAAAAGGAGCGCAGAAGTGCCCAGGTGTTGACTGCAAGGTTAGGCCTATACCAGATTTATAATGAGCCGCAATGCTTTGCTAAGAAGCTTGATTTTTATCCTATAGGCACTAAGGAGCCAGTGTTAGGCAGTGAAGGGCTTATTCAGATTTTCAGGTGGGAATGATCACTCAGGAGCTTCAAAGAGAGGAACTGAGCGTGGGGGCTAGGCTTCCACTTGCAGACACAGGGATGACAGGCTTGCCGAGCAGGAGACCCAGCTGGACTCAGGCCTGCTTTTTTCCAGCCTATACAAGGAAGCGACCAGAGCTGACCCGCCGGCCCCCGGCGTTCAGTGGCAAAGGAGGGGTTTGAAGTATGAGCCAGGTGCGAGAAAGCAGTGAGGACAACCGGGTTAGATCAACCTGACTCGCGCTGGACGCAGGACGTCGCTGAACAGCAGGCAGGGCACCTGACCACGTCCACCGGCCCCACGCGGGACCAGAAACGGGTTACCCAGCACGGCAACATATTTAGAGGCCAGTCCAGTCTCGAACACTGGGGACCCAGAGCAGCCATCGCCCCGCCTGCTCTCCGGCCCCGTAGGCCCGGGAGCACCGACTGAGGGCTCCGGGCTGAGCAGGGGCAGGCCCAGGTGCGCCAGGAAGCGACCATGGCCGCAGCTTGTCAGCCCCTCCCGCCCACTGGGCCGTCGCCCTTGGCCGGGCCGCCTCACCTCGCGCAGGCGGCGGGCTCTTTGGCGTCTCGGCGGCTCTGCCGACCGTCTCCGGGCCGCGGTCACCACGGCCGTCCCAGCCGCCGCCGCCGCCGCCGCCGCCGCCGCAGCCACCGCCACCGCCACCGCCATCCTCGGCCGTCAGCGTCGTGGCGTCATCACAGCGCGCGCCTGACGCCAATATAAAACGGGGCCGCCTATGGGGCGGGACGGGGACGGACTTTCCGGAGGCCCGGCTACGCCATTGGCGGCGCTCCGAGGGCGACCTGCCAATCAACGCCTTCGGGGCGGGGACGGGCCTTCTGCTGGGGGGTGGGTCTACTTGTTGCCCGAAGTACCCCGATCACAGGCTTGGGGAAGGACTCGGTGCAAGAAAAAGGAGGGACCGCGGGAAATATGGAGAAAGTTTCGAATTTCTGGTTGGGAGAGAGGGGATTCTGGTGTGAGGCTGGGGACTCACTGCATTTCAACAGAGGTTTCTGCAAGTACCTCTGGAACTCCGCAAAGGATTGACTTAAATTTCATTAACAAAGTCTATTTTTTAATGATGCAATTAAAATATTTTAGAGTTGGTCTGAGTGCAGTGGTGTTTAAAACTAATTGCTCACAACCAGTTGCAGATTTCTTTGTTCCTTCTCCACTCCTACTGCTTCACTTGACTAGCCTTAAAAGAAAAAATAACTTTAGGCTCTCAGATGTGTCAAATTTGGCCTCCATCACAGCGGAGATGCAAATCGTTAACTAGTGGATTGGTGAAGTCAGCCTTTGGCCAACTTCCTGAGAAACATTTTTTGTTTGTTTTAATTTGTTGTTGTTAAATGTATCCTGAGACTGCAAAGCAAGCAGGTTTCAAAAAAATTGTTACCATTCACAGTGACTTCTCTATAGAATCAGAATTGTTTCACTATTTTAAAATCAACCCAAATTGCAGAGAAAAAAATAGTTGCTGCAGGTGATAAGGGCATTGTAACCTCCCTACTTCATTTATTTACTCAACAAATCTTTAGTGAACACATACTTTGCACATGGAACTGTCCTTGATTGATTGTACAAGGTAATGTTATACTTAAACCTAAAAATAAACACCAAAGAAACATCATTTTGTCTATTTTATGTAGTAGGGTTTCATACTAGATTTTATTTTAAAAAGAAAAACTTTAAAAATTGTTTTCAAAATTCTAGTGCAGGGCCGGCCCGTGACTCACTCGGGAGAGTGTGGTGCTGATAACACCAAGGCCATAGGTTCAGATCCCATATAGGGATGGCCGGTTAGCTCATTGGGTGAGGATGGTGCTGACAACACCAAGTCAAGGGTTAAGATCCCCTTACCGGTCATCTTTAAAAAAAAAAAAAGTCTAGTGCAATGATTAAGGGCATGGACTCTGGGGCCAAATAAACCTGGGATTAAATCCCAGCTCTGACACTCCACAGCTGTGTGATCTTAGGTACACTATCTTCCCCTCCTTAGGCTGCTTTCTTCTTATCTATATAATGGGGATCATAATCCTGACCTCACAGAGTTGTTGTGGGTGTTAAAAGTAATATAGAATTCCAAGGTTGATGATGTTTGGAAATCCACACAACACCCCCATTTTACAAACACTCAGCAAATTAATTAACAAATATTTATTGAATCCTTGCTATGCGCAGGAGCTGTTCTGGGCTCTGGGGAAGAGCATGAGGCCATGAGGTGAAGAGGTATGTTAATGCAGAGGGAGTGAACCCAAGACATCCAGACCTCAGGCTCTCCCCTGAACAATAAGCTACTCCTTGTCCACAGAGCTCCATATGTGAGAAACACCATCACCATGATGCTCTGGCCTGGGCAGCTGTGCCCAGGGTCCAGTCAGCTTGGCTATAAGCCATCCCCTCTTCTCCAGCTCTGGGATAAAACACACAAAGCCCTTAAGCCCCTGGCCAGAGAGCAGATTCTTTCCCCCCTTCCTCGCCCTGCCCCCGCTTCCCACTCTATGGAAGACTAGGGACTTAGAGAGCAAAAACCAGGGGAAATGTAGGTCACAGCAGGAGGATGGTAATCCCCCTGATGCCCTGATGGCTGACCAGAGCAGCCAGGCCCCTGCTCCTGAAAGCAGGCTGTTCCTGGCCACCCACCAAGACTGGCTCTCAAAGCCACCTGGGGTCTGGAGCCCCAGTATCATCCCTCCTGACAGTATGCCTGGCTGAAGGGGCCACCCCAAGATGACATATCCTCTGCACTGCAGTCATTCTTAGTCAACACTCTTGCTGAATATAACAGTTCCTATACCAGACTTAGAGATTCTCTCTTTCATTTCACACACTGCCACAAGTGCACCCTTTATACCCAGCCCTAGGTTGGGTGCTAGAGACACAAAGAGAACTCTGACAAAGAGGACTTCCTGTCCTTGGGGAGTCCACAGTGGTGAATTCTGACCTGGACCTAGACAATAACAAGCCAGTACTATCAGTACTGTAAGAGAAGAGAATCCAGGAGTTGTGTTGATCTAGAGGAGGCAACTTTCAGAGTTAAGGAATACTTCCTGGAGGAGGTGATACTGAGCAAGAAGTAGGAGTTCCCTAGGAGGAAATGGGGAAGGGTATTTTGAGCAAAGAGAATAGGTGTACTAAGACCCAGAAGGGGCCGGCCCCGTGGCTCACTCGGGAGAATGCAGTGCTGATAACACTAAGGCCGTGGGTTCGGATCCTATATAGGGATGGCCAGTTAGCTCACTGGCTGAGCGTGGTGCTGACAACACCAAGCCAAGGGTTAAGATCCCCTTACCGGTCATCTTTAAAAAAAAAAAAAAAAAAAAGACCCAGAAGAATGTTAGGCTTTTTTTTTTTCTTTCTTTCTGGTAAATTCTGGTGGTCAAAGGGGGCCAGATGTGGGAGGGATTTTTCCTGAACTTGTTCCTTCAGGTGATGTGAAAAAAAATAGGTAATAACTGGTTGGGAGACAGAAGCTGGGATAAAAGTCCAGGTGGATGTAGCATAGGAGCAAAGGTGGAGTCATGGCAGAGAGAGGTGGTTGAGGCATCTGAGCTAGCCAGAATGGGAAGGTTTTTAGGAAGCACGAATGAGGTAGAGTTCCTACACACCTGGGTGGAGGTCTCTGGAGGCACCTGAAGCCTAAGCAAGGGACTCATCAGGGCTGACTCTGTCCTGGGAGGTGACATCCTTCCAGCTGGGCTTCAGTGTAAGTCTGGCCTGCTAGGCTCTGGGCTCCCATGGCTCCTTACCTCCCAGCTGATTGCTTTGGCCCCCCCTTGTGAAGCTCTCTCCAACTCAGGCCCACCTCTCCTCCACTTGTAAGTCTCCAATCCTTACCTCCTATCACCCTCTATGTGGGTGCCGCATAGAAACCTGAAACCTCCCCTGACTCCAAGGGCTGAGTAGGTAGACAGCTCATCTGTGCTGCTATAGAGAGGAGTTGCAGGAATGGACAGTACTGGCTTATGAAGGACCTTGTAGACAAGGAGAAGGAGCATAACATAACATAGGGATCAGTTTTTCAATTTAGAAAGTAGAGAATAAGATGGAGGGAGTGATCACAGAAGCTAGTGAGGAGGCCATGGCAGTGCCCACACAAGTCATAGGGGGGTGGCTTGGAATAGGGTCCTGGTGGTGATGGTAGAAGAGGGTCCTCCCCTCTCTGTGGCCTCTTTCTCCCTTAGGTTCTGCCTGTACTGATTACCCTTCCTTTCCCCCAGGATGCATAGGGGTGCCTCACACACCACACACTCTCATTCCACTGCTTCCAGAAAGCCTTCTGGATTGTTTTGACTTCACCTCTTCTGAAAGAGAAGCTTGTGGAGAGCAGAGGCCAGAGGATCCCTCATTGTGTCCCCAGTTTCTGCAGCTTCAGGTCACCTCAGGGGCTTGAATGTGGACACCAGCAGGGGCTCCCCATCTTCTGAAACAGGCCCCCCTCAGAGGGACCGTGACCCCAGAAGAGGAAGGGACCCAGCACATAGTCTCAGCCATGTCTTGAAGGCTGATGTGATAGTTTTAACAGGAGGAGGAGGTCAATGGTCAGGAGCCTGAAGCTGTAAGGAGCCTGGGGAGGGGGATAAACCGGCTGGGGTGTAGCCCAGGATCAAGGGCACTCCACCCCTCACAGACCCCTCGGGGACAGGATAGGAGCAGTAGGCAGGGCTAGGAGTGAGGGGCTGAGAACGCCAGCCCTCCCAACGCCACCTGGTCCCCCACCCTAGTATGCCCTGGAAGGCAGAGAAAGGCTGTGCATACTGGCGGATCTTGCTTGGGTGGGCAGATCTTGCTTGGTTCTCCACCGGAACTCTTGAGACCTGCACGCTATGGAAAGCTCGGCACCACCGCCAGGAACGAGTGTTTATATGGAAGAAGATTAAGTCCCCTGTGGCCCCGCCCATCCCATGCTGGTGATCAGCTTCTGGCCGCCCCCCCCCCCCCCCCCCCCGCTCCAACCAAGCGGGCCGCCACAGCCGCGGGAAAGGAAGGAGCTTAGTACAAATATAAATACCTTTAATGAAAGCTGAGTGCATTTTGCAGAGCCCGGACGGCGGCCGCCCGAGCAGGGCTGGAGGCCCGGGCGCTGCTATCCGAACCTGACTGGCTAGGCCAGAGGCCCCAGGAGGCAGGCCAGCGCCAGAGCAGCCGCCAGCAGCGAGGGGGCAGGGGCCAGGGCGGGTGCGGGTGCTGCCGCCCTCAGCGTCTCCTGGTTGGTCTCAGGGCCGGCGCCGCGCTCCCGGACGCGCACGGGGGCGTCGCACAGAGCATGCAAGTTATCTGGGTGTGGGGCCCGGCGAGCTTCTTGCTGTAGTGACTCCCACACCGCAGCCGCCTCCTCCGGGCAGCCCGACAGGACGCGCGAGGCGCAGGCGTGGAAGTCAGCCCAAGACCTGTTAAGGGAGTGGGATCGGAGGGATTAGGTGGGGTGAGGAAGCTTTGGAGTGGGAAGGAAGAGGTTCAGACCCAAGGGTGGCACGGATTGGGCCGCTGCCCTGCACCGGCCCGTACCTGCAGACGGTCTCCAGCTCGCCTCCGTGGCCCATGCCGTCCCCCAAGCGGATGAGACACTCGGCGAATCCCTGGTATATAGTGTCACAGCGGTTTGGGCCCGCTGCAGCTGCTGCCAGGGGAGGTACAAGGACTGCGGGGTGGGGGTGGAGAATGGTTGATAGGATGAGCAGGGCCAGCCCCCCAGCCCCCAGGGGCTTGTTTACCTGGGAGCGCTCTGGGGACGTGACTCAGCGTGAAAAGAGCGCCCCGGGGAACGAGGGACATGTCTGGGGATCACCTGCCTCAGCCCCTTTCAAGGTGGGACCTGGACTGGAATACGTGGGGAGGCAAGGGACATTGTGTCCCAGGGATCAGCTCTTCCTCTGAGCTTCTTGGCCCCAGGCAGGTGAAGATGGTCCAAGTGAATGAGTCCCACAGGGTGGAAATGGAAGGGGTCCAGAGGCCCAGGGCCGCGGGCAGGTCCAGCTCTCTGCAGCCTAGAGGAGCTTCTCTTGGCCCTCCCACCTCATCCTCAAAGATAGCTGTATTTTAGACGAGGCAGGGCAGGCTAGAGAGGGGCTGGATCCAAGCCAGACCCTCACAGAGGACTTTGGGGATCCTACAACTGTTCTAGGAGTCCCACCATAGGCCATGACTCCTTTTATCAGAAGAGGGGATTTGGAATTTCAGGGTCCTTCCCCCAGAACTGGGGATCAGTTCGCACCTCTCACTTTTCTTCCTGAAGCCCTTACACACCCTCTTCCTGGAGCCCTTGCAAATCCACTCCACCCTAGTGCCCAGCACCAGGAAGGCTGGGCCCTGGCTCCCACACACCCTATACCCGGCCTGACCAGGGTCCGGCAAGAGGGGGTGCGGCCCAGCCTGGTCCAGGAAGCCCCCACTCACCGAGTGGCAGCAACAGCCTCAGGGCACAGGACACAAGCCTGCAGCAGCGGCGGCAGCAGCAACAGCGCATCCTCACTGGCTGAGAGCCTAGTGCGGGAGCTAGCAGCTTGGAGTGCAGCCCGTTGGTCCAGCCCCCGGAGGGAGCGACCGTGATTGGATGGGAGTCAGGGGCGGGGCTCCGAAGCCAGCCAGAGGCTCCACCTCCAGAACCCAGATTGGCAAAGGAGCGAAAAGGGACCTCAGGGGGCAGAAGCGCCTAGGGGCACATGTTGGTGCTGAGCCATCCCCAGAACCCTTGCCCAAGAGACTGAGAAGGGAAATCTGGGATGGTAGTTGAGCAGATCAGAGTGGATACCCAAGTCCCAGGGGTGGGTTGGCCTAGAGCTCCACACAGGGAGATGAGAGGAGGAAGGGAACACAGAGGGCAGTTATCAAAGTCACGCCAAAGACACACCAGAAGCACGCACATACTCCATTTTATTCCAAAAGCATTTAATTGAATTTCTCAATGTTTTTCAAAAACAAAAAGATCCAAATTGGAGGTAAAAAGGAACATGGAAAATTCAACTCAAGTTGTATCACTGTCCTGGGGTCTTGCTCCAGGCATAGCAGAACCCAAGAAGGCACAATACCTGCCCTGGGCCCAGCCTAACCCTGCTGGCCACCACAACCTTTAGACCATGGCCAGTGTTCCACCTCCCCACCCCAAACACCCCAGAGGTGGGGGCCTGAGCAGGTAAAGGGCAGACATGACCCTGCCTTGGCCTAGGCCTGTCTGCTGGCCTTCAGTGCCACCCACCCCCGGGCAAGGCAGGCTTAGCTGCTAAGGGAGGCTGGGGGTCACAAGGCCATGCAGCATGAGGCTGAGACGCCGGGCTGCTTTGCCAAGTGAGTTGTGTGGCTCAGCCTGCAGGAACTGGAAGAGCTTCTGGCGCACCTGGGCCATAACGGAGCCCATGTGGTCCCGTGTGATGGGGTCACTGTGGTCCAGGTGCATCACTGCCTCTTCCAGGTAGCTAGGGGTGGGGAAAAGGGACAGGCTACAGGTGGGTGCCAGCAGATGGGAGTGCCCCCTGGTGGCACTGAGGCCGAGAGGAATTGGCCTTAGATGGGTGTGGGCAGAGGGGATTGGTGAAGAAAATTAGGGAGAGGAGTTAGGCAAAAGTGGGAGTCTCTGCTTCCAATTGCTCCCTCCCCACCCCCCCACACACCAGTTCATATCCTGGTCCCTGACTGCCCCGACTCACCTGAGCTTGAGGTCAGTTCGAGTGCCAAGGTCAGATGCCAGCTGCTGGATGAGGGAAAGGAGAACGGGCTGGGACAGTGGACAGGGTGGCTGCCCAAAAACCTGGGCTGGGTCCACAGTTTCACACACATACAGCACCAGGTTCAGGTCAGCAGCTGTCAGCGCCTGGGGTGAGAAGAGAGCAGCACCGTTTATAGCTAATATCAGGACAGAATGCCTGCTTGTCTGTGATGTGTGGCCTGGGAGAGAATAACCACAGAATGGGATACTGAGGGCTCCAGAGGGGGATGCTCAGGGATGCAGAGAGCACTGTAGGGCTATAATGTTACTCTAGGGGGATAGAAAAGGTTTCTTGAGAAGGATGGTCATGAAGCAAAGTGAGATGAGGTACGAAGAAAGGGATCCAGGAAGAGGGAGCAGCAGGGGCAACAGTCTGGAGGCCAAAGAGAACCCAGAACAGTCCACTGCAGCCAGACAGGCTAGCCCAGAGCCTACTGGGTGGAGTGGAATGTATGGTGTATAGGACTTGACAGAGACACCTGACACTTATGAGGGCCTAACACCTGTCATACCTGCTGGAAGGCCTGATTGAGGTGGCCCTGCTGTAGCAGCTGAAGGATATGGGCTTGCTGGGCCTGGCAGTCGAGGTGGGCAGAGGGGACAGGTGTGCCAGCAGCCGAGCGCATGGCCTGCATGATGCTGGAGGTGACAGCAGCTTGCTGCTCCTTGAGGGCCACACTCACCTCACCCTTAACAATGCGCTGTACCTGTGCTAAAATTGACTCCTGCAGGCTGTAAAGGAAAGTGAGGCAGGTGAGGTGGACAGGCCCAGTCTGGATCTTTCCAAACCCACCACCTTGCCCAGTGCCCTGCCTACGCACCTGCCCACAGCCATGTGCAGCTGGTGCTGCACCTCAGCCCGAACGCTGCTAGACACAGTGGCTGCCATCTGCTCAGTGGCACTCTGCAGTGTGCTGACCAGGCCCCGCAGCTGGGCCAGGACAGGCTCCCTCGCCTCCTGTTCCCGTGCCTTCCGGCTCTTCATGTGGCTTTCTAGCTGCTGCAAGTCTGAAGGGTGTCCAAGGGGACCATAAGAAGGATGGTGGGGAACAAGAGGACAGCCTTTCCCACTTTGGGTCATATGATCCCACTCACATTCCTGTGTGCCCAGCCGGAAGCTATCATTGATCTGCTGGAACATGGCTTGGCAGCTCTTCTCAAAGGCCGGCAGAACCACGCTCTGGAAGGCTTCACGGTAGGCAGCCTGCATTGGCCCCTGTAATGTGTCTGCAGCTGCTCGGGCAATGGCATCTGTCAAGTTCTGAGGTAGAGGGAGGGGCCAAGTTGAAAGCCTGAGCCCAACCTGGCCTGACTAGGTCCACCAACCCACCTCCCCCCATCTTGGGCCCTATAGCACCTTGGACTTGAGCAGCTTGGAGATGTTCTCTTTCATGCTGCCCTCCACGGCTGTAAGCTTGGTGGCCACTGAGTTGCTTAGTTGGCCTGCCATGGGCTCCAGACTCCTGGAGACACCTGGGGCAGGGGAAGAAGGAAGTGGTGGAACCAAGAGAGGGAGCAACATGGATCCCCACTCCCACTTGGCCCACCCAAAGGAAGTCTCCAGGCAAAACTCACATGGAGGGATCGTCTTCTTGATCTCGTCCCGTATGCTGCGCTCCAGCCGCCCAGCCACAGCTGAAGATAGAGCCTGGGACAGCTGCTGTGTCAGCTGCTCTTGCAACTGCCCACCCCGCTGCTGCCCCTCAGCCAGTGCACGCTCCAGCCACCGCTCTGCACTTTAGCTAAGGAACATGCGTGGAGCAGGTCCGGTATCTCTTCCTGGGCCAAGAATGCTGCCCTTGTCCCAATGCCATGCGTGCAACCACCCTCAAGGATACGTTCTTGTTCATGCCGGGTCTCAAGGGCACGTTCTACATGGCCCGTGACAGTGCTCTGCAGACCTTCAAGTTGGGTACACAGACGCTGCAGCAGCTCTTCTTGGCTGTGTCGCAACTCTGCCAGCTCTCTCTGCTGTTGCCAAATTAGTGCTGGCCAGTCCTCAGGGGGCTCTGCCACCTGCCAGTAGCACTGACAGTCACATAATGCCTGCCCCACCCATCCCCATGCACCACACGAGGGAATGGCCCAGAGCCCCACCCCACCATCACAGGATGGGATCCCATGAGTGGAAAGGGTGCTCACTCACTTACCTGGTGCTCTGTGAGCCGGGATCCCACAGCTGAATCCCTGCCATAGGCAAGAAGCGCCTTAGGCCACATCAGGCAGCCTAGAGACCACCCCTCTCCCTGGCCCCAGGACCCCGCTCTACCCGTCATCCTTCTTGCTTTTCCTCTTGAGTTTGGGTGAGGTCCGAGGGGATCCCTTGGTCTTCCAGTCCTTGGCAGGCAGCCGTGGGGTGGTAACTTTGGTCCCAAAGCCTCCTGAGGCAGAGGCAAGGCTGGCTACCTCATCATCATGGTCACTGTGGGAAGGGGAGAGAAGGAGGTAAGCATCCATCTACATACTGGCCCTCCCTTGTGAGGGAAATGGTGCAGGGTGGCACTAGCCTTTGCTCAGCACTGGCATCCTGGCTGTCATGTTGCTGTAGCAGGTGATAAGGTGGTCGGTGGAAGGCCAGGCTCTTGTGCTTTTCCTGGAGGCCATTCCTGGGGCTGGGGGGACAGGCCAGCTCAGCAGTGGATGATTCTACCTGAAGCCCTTACCAACAGCATACTTTCCTCCTCCCAAGCTCCTCACCTCTCCGCCAGGGTGCTACATGTCTCACGAGTAATGTCAGGTGCCGTAGGCCAGACCTGACTTTCAGGGGTTGCAACCTCCTGGGTCAAGGCTGCCTCCAGGAGGGAGGGGGTACTATGCCGATCCCCATCCCCAGGGCCTCCATCCAGGCCAAGCTGGGGGCCAAGCTCAGGCCCTGGACGGGGCCGTGGGGACAGCAGGTGTAGCGCCGATGCAGCTGAGGCCATACTGTCTGGCTCAAGGCCCTCAGGAGCAGAGGAGCCAAAGCCACGGGACAGGGCCTCAGATGCAATCTCAGGGATGTCCTGGGACAGGGCAGTGGAAGCCGAGGAGATAACATCAGGGGAGCGGGTGCGGCTGGGGGAGGCCTGGGGTAACCCCAGGGGCTCCACTTCCTGCAGCTCCAGGGATAGTGCAGAGGCAGCAGTAGGCACCTAAGGTGGGCCAAAGACAGGGACTTAATTGATGGGAGGTTGTGGGGGCAGGGCACAGAAAGAAGGCACTGGTATTAGTAGTGATGAGATGAGACAGCGGGAAAAAGGGATGCAGGTCAAAAACAGGGCCACAACCCACGAAAGGAGATAGGGGTGGGGAGACTGAGGATGCCCTTGAGGGAACACAGGAGGCTGAGCTGACCTCAGGGGTAACATGGAGCACCTCAGGCAGAGCAGGGCCAGCAGAAAGGGATTGTGGGAAGAGACTGTCACCACCTTCCCTGCTGCCATCTGTCTGCTACCTGGCCCTTCACAAACATGCCCACACACACACACCTGCCCGGCCCCCTTGGGAGTCAATTTGTCAGCTGGGCCTGGGAGCAGGCTGGGCAGGAGGCTGCGTGGGCTTGCCTGCAGGCTGCTGCTGCTGCTCATTGTCAGACTGCCATCCAACTGCAGCTTGGAGCTCAAGGTCAGCTCCTCAGGTGGCCTGGTAATGGGAAGGAAGAGCTTGGCATTACCTGGCACTAGCCCCGGCCATCTCCCAAATCCTACCCTCGGCTTACCTGGGTAAGGAGGGGTCCACAGCAGAGGTGCTGCTCATGGCAGACACAGCTGTAAGAGAGCTGCTGCTGTTGCTGCTGCTGCTGCTGCTGCTACTACTACTGCTGCTGCTGCTACTAGGGGATGCAGTGATCTGGGGAGATGTAGAGAATGAGGGCTGTGGCCTGTGAGTGGGGCATTCCCAGGTCCCACTACCCTAGGAGGGTACCTGCTGCAGGGATGTGCTGGGTGTCATGAAGGCATCAGGTGTCATCAGTTTGGGCTTGGTCTCACTGCTAAGACTAAGGAAGTCAGCGGGTGCAGGCAGCTCCACAATGCGTCGGAGGTCAGGCTGGGAGCCATGAGCGGCTGACCCCAGGCCCTCGGAGCCCAGCTCAGGCCGAGATTCTCCAAATGCTACAGGGAAAGCTGCCACTTGAGTCAGATCTCAGACCCTGGTCAGTCCCACCTGCTTCCCTCTCACCCCTTACTCACCAAAGTCCTCATGGGCAGTGTGGGTGGGGAGCGGAGCCACCACGTCAGGGTTCAGCTGTGGCTGGAAGCGGATCTGCACATCCTGCAGTGCCCTACAGGAGGAGAAGGGGGAGAATAGAATGCTCAAAGGGGCCAGGGTCAGCAGGGTGGGGAGCAACACAGGGCACTGGTGGACCTCCCCAACACACTCACTTAGTATGCACACAAAAGAGCTTGATGAGCACACCAGCTGCAGACTCCATGGCACCAGCTCCATGGGTACCATCTGAAAGGGCAGATGGATGATTAAGCCCCTGGCCTTCTCTGTGCCTCCATAACCCCCTACATACCACAGCCTGACCCTGAGGCAGCTCACCAGCCCCCAGAGTGTCAGTCTCCTCCTCGGCAGGCAGCACTTCAGTGTGCCGCAGCCTGCAGCGACTCACAACCTGGATACCGAAGCTCAGCACAGGGTGGGTGAGCAGGAACTCGGAGATGGAGCTGAAGCAGGCACGGCCCTCCTCCTGGTTCTGCAGCAGCTCCATCACATAGAGGACCTGCACAGGCAGTACAGTCCTGGCTGAGCTCAGAGGCTGTGAGGTCTGTGAATGTGCCACACAGCCCTTCCCTCCTTGATGATACTGGCTCTGCCCAGGATGCCCTCATGGCAGCCTACCTTCCGTTGTACATCGCTGAGAATCAGGTATTCTGCTGAGAGGTCCAAGCAAACCTTGAGGCTGGGGGGCACACTCACTGAGCTGAAGATATCTGGGGAGAAGCTAGAGAGCCACAGAGAAGGGTGAATGAGACAGAGTTGACAGAACCCACATCCCCAATCCTGCTGCCCCAACCCAGTCCCCCAGCTGCTGCTTACCGAATGGTCTGCAGGCAGGTCCAGGACACAGTGCACCACATCTTTAGCTCCTGATTCTGGTCAGCTCCAGTAATAAGAAACCTCCAGAAAGGGACCCTTAAAAGCAACAAGGCACTGAGCAGTTGGCTAGGCCTCCTGCTGAGAACCTATGGTCTAGCCCACCACCCACTTGCCTGCCCACTCACTCACTCAGGGTCCTGTTTCTTATGGTTGTCACAGAACAGAAGGCAGGAAAGGGGCCTCCCATCATGAGGCTTCCACTCATGGAGACACCTGCAGGCAGGCAGGTAAGAGGCCAGAGTGAGTGAGCTGGTCCTCTACCTGGGGGGGTGTTGGTCCCTCAGGCTCTGCCTTACCTTGGCTCATCCTGTCCCTCAATGTAGATCTGCCAGAACTTGACATAGCCATCATGGCTGGCAGTAGCCAGAACAGTCCCATCAGGGGAGAGGGCTCCTTCACTTAGGCACTAGGAAGAACCCAAAGAGCTTTGCTTTGCCACCTGTCAAGAGGTGGGAACAAGCCCTTCCCAAATAAGGATGGTAGTGAGCTGGGCTGACCCACAGTAGACTCGCATATTTGTGTGATGGACTGATGAACAGGAAGTTAAAGAGAAGACCAGACCTGCAGGGTGCAGCTAGGTTAGGAGTAAGCTCCACAGGCGAGGGCCACTTTGTACTTAGAGTCCCTGTGGGCAGAGTGCCAGTAAAGCTGCCTGGGCAGCTATGGATACAGGGAATAGATGAGGGACATAAAAAAGAAGGGGAGGGCAGGGGAGGCAGTCAGTTGCAGGCTTACCGTGCTGTGACCTTTTACCACAATAAAGCCCTGCTTGATCTGGCTGACATCCACAGGCCAGGTGCTGTGGCTCGAGCGGAGCATATCCAGGTCCCACACCTCAGCCTGGAGAGTACAAGGAGGTGAATGTTCAGCCCACACCCCAAATATGGCTGCTCTGCCCCACCATGCCCAGGCCCCTCACCCGGTCTTCATGCAGCAGGGCCACCGTTGGGCTGCTCTCCTCACAGCAGTCCTCACTCTCCTCAGGGATGAAGGGGCACCAGATGATCCTGCGGAAGTGATTCAATGACGTGCCCTCTGGCTGCCGGATATGGACCAAGATTTCTTCTCTGAGCAGGGTGTTAAGGACTATATAGGTGATGATGAGGAGTGTCCTGCAGCCCCAATTCCACCCACCCTTCTTCAATTTCTCCACTCCATGCCTGGGAATGGATACTGAATTTTGGCATTAACCAGAGCCAAGCGCCACACAAAGAGGTTGCCCGCCTCATCCAGGCAGGCTAGCTGAGGAGAGTTGAGGTGTGCGAAGGCCAGATCGGCCACGCTGCCTGTGAAGCCCTTGAGCAAGGTCCGCTCCGAAGCGCTGACGCTGATCACCCGCACCATTGCTGAGCCATTGTTGGCAGCTGGAATCAAGGAAGCAGTGGGCCATAGGTGAATGTCCAGGCCAAGGCAGCAGCAGCAGAGAAGCCCTGCCTTTGCCTGCCTCACTGCCACCACCATAGTCTCAAGCTTAGGTTTTCCTACTTAGCTCCCCAAGTCCTGGCAGAGGTTGCAGGAACACAAACAAGACTTCCATTGTATCCCTAAGGTCTGAGTGGGCTGAGTGGCCTGACACTGGATCTGGATCTCTGGGGCTTCTAGTAGAACACTTCCCTCCTCCCCACTACCCCTACTCACCTCGAATGGCATAGGCCAAAAAGGAGTTAGACACAGCAATCAAGTTGCCATAGTAGTACTTCTGCTCCCAGTCGTACTTGGCGACAGGCTGGATTTTTACCTGAGAACCCAGAGTGAGGAAGGTTGTAGAAGCTGAGGGCTGGGGCAGCTCCCCCAGAGCATAGGTGGTCCCCAGCATTCCTGGGGATGGGAGAGACCACAGGTGCAAGCCCAGCCACTCACTGACACTCCTTGGGCCAGATTCCCACAGAGGCTTGGCACCCAACCTTCCTGAAACTGGGCACACTATCTGTTTGTCAAGGTGGTTCCTATAGGAACTGGTAGCATGGGGAGAGGCTGAGTGAACCCCCATATACTATACATGCCACAGCATTCTCGTACCCACCTTGTTGCTTCCCCGTGCCTTGCTGGAAATGCTAGAGTCACTGCTGGCCACAATCTCCACCTCCTTGGCCAAAATCCCAATGCAGGTGGAGCTGTCATCTCCTGAGAGGCAACTGGGGCAAGGAGTGCGTAAACTTTGTCTCGTGTTCACCCAAAGGCTCAATGGGCAGGGTTGGGAGGAAGGAGGAGAGGATATAACCACCCTGAGGAAGGTGTCTAGTCCCAGATGCCTAGTTCTGCCTTGTCTACTGGTCCCCAGACCCACAGCTCCCCTTGCACGACTCCCTCTTTGGGAATGAGCCTGTTTCTTTTTTTTTTAAAAGATGACCGGTAAGGGGATCTTAACCCTTGACTTGGTGTCAGCACCATGCTCTCCCAAGTGAGCTAACCGGCCATCCCTATATAGGGATCTGAACCTGTGGCCTTGGTGTTATCAGCACCATACTCTCCGAAGTGAGCTACGGGCTGGCCCTAATGAGCCTGCTTCTGTTCTAAATCAGGTGCCCAGGCCAAGCCTTGAGCTTATTCTTGCCTCTCATCCTAGTGCAAGCTCAGTGTGGTTAAGTGCTCCACCCCAGGTCATCCACAAGGGGAGCGGCAGTCTGCTGGCCCCTCTTAGCCCCCATCTCATGCCTTCTGCTAGCAGATGCCCCAAAGATACCATCACCACCACTGCCATCTCGCAAGCACTTACATGACCTGCTTCTCTTGCAGGTTAATGGGTGGCATGGTTCGGAGAGCAGGCTTGCTTGTTGAGGTACCATCACCTGAGCAGAGGGGGTCTGAGTCCAGGAGTCCATTGAGGTCCCCATTGTATGTGCTGGATGGCCTCTGGCTTTCTGCACTGGGGCCTGGGGACAGAGAGGTCCACCCTGACAAGGTTGCTCCACTTGCCCACTAGCCTCTCCTCCTGCAGAGCTTCCTTTCAGAACCATAAGGTGCTCTAGGAACACTCACAGACCAAAGTATTTCCGTGGGAAGGAGGACTCTTTGTTCATCTCTCATTCCATAAACACTGATGTATGCCAGGACCAAGGATGAGCATGAGCCTCTTCTGCCTGGGTGAGGAGTACAAGCCATCAAGGACCCTCTGAGGCCAGTTAAAACTCAGGCCTGGGTCAGCACAGAACTCTGTACTTGAAGCAGGGCATGGGAAGGGTCAGAAAAGACTTCACAGAGGAGGCACCATCATAACCATTGTGGTCAGACCACAGAAACATGGGAAGAATGGAGGGAAAACAAGGCCTCGGGTATGATGTTGTGGTGCTTAGACTCTCTTTGTGGAAAATAGGAAGAGTTTTAAAGAGGAAGGTGACATGGTCAGTTCTGGCCAGCAGGCTTACTACCCTAAGGCAGCATGCAGAATAGCTGAGAATGGTGAGAGAGACTAGGGCCAAAGTAGACCTAGGTAGACCAAGGTAGTGGCAGAGTTTGGAGAGCAGAAGATGGGCTCCTAAGGCATGGAAAGACACTGATAAGTCTTTATCAGGGAGTAAGAAAGGAAGGGGCCACCCCCCCACAGAAATGGCTCAGAAGCCACCTTGGACAGGTAAACTCAGGAAGAATGGACATGAAAAAGCTGGACAAAAAGGAGAGAGACTGTAGGGTAGGGTGTGGAGTCAGAAAAGACAGCATTTCTGTTATTCACATTGGCTGGTTTCAAACACGTTCATACATTCAGACACCATTGCCAAAACTCCCAGGTGGCAAGGAGACTAAGGCTTCACATTCAAGAACATAGGAAGTTCTTAGTCGCAAAACAGTCTGAGGTCTAACTTGATCCTCAGACCAACAAGATCTCCTTGGCAAACAGGGGAATCAAAAGCCAATCAACATACAAAGGAGTTATAAAAAAAAAAAAAAAAGACTCCAAGCCACTTCACTCCAATCACAGCCACCTTAGCTGCTCAGGGATAAGCTGACTACTCTCCTTTCCAGGCAGGCTACCATGAGGACAAACAGCAGGCCCAGGCTGAACATGGCTGGCCATGCCAGACTCTACCAAATCTCTGTGGGATCTAGTCTGCACTGCAGCTGATGAGCATGAGAGACCCAAGCCAAATAAAGGAAGCACATACTCCAGGCATGGGGCAAGGGGCCCAGTGGCCTCAGGGAGCAGATGGATTTTCTCAGACAGTAGGAGTTAGTTAAACCCACCCAGAGTGAGCACTAGTGCCTGCTTTCAGAAGCAGCAGAGTGGGAGAGCCTCCCAGCAGGTGTAAGAACAAGTTCTGAGGAAACATCAGTTATCAGATATGGCCACTGCACACCCACCCACTATCACCAGCCAGTCCTTCAACCACTACAACTTTTCACAGATCCCTGAACCTGCCAGGAAACTCCAGTGCCTTCACAAGTGTTATTACTTCTTCATAATAGGTAG
Source organism: Cynocephalus volans (assembly GCF_027409185.1). Lineage (NCBI taxonomy): Eukaryota > Metazoa > Chordata > Mammalia > Dermoptera > Cynocephalidae > Cynocephalus > Cynocephalus volans. Next base: position 131,994,638 of record NC_084469.1, read on the forward strand.
CTTCTGTGTAGGTGCCTTGGATACCTTTCCTAACACCCAAGTCCCTGTTCATATTACAAGACCTAACCTAAACAGTCTCCTCTCTCAGATCTACACTCTCCACTTTTCAATCCCCTATGCCCCATTCCTATCAATAACGTTATATTTCAACCTTGTTAGCTCGCTGTGTCCTGGGAGCTCTTTGAGGGCACGTGCAGTTCGGAGGCATGGCTACCAGCCCAAGTAAAATTTGAATGAATGGGAACATATTAGGGCCTGTAGATGTTTGTAGCCTAATCCAATCACGGCGGTGCAGTCTGTGATTAGCCTTCATCCCAGAAAGAACACAGAATTGAGGCTGGCCACCTTTCTCCTCTCCTGGAAATCAGGTTCAGAACAGCAGCCCTGGAGTCTATATTCCAGAGGGAAGGGGAAAATGCAGAGGGAAGGGCAAGATGCGGAGGACCGGCTGCTCTTCAGCACAGCGCTTAAGTCTAAGCCAGAAACGCCTTATACAGAACCCGGACCAGGCCTCTGAACTACGGCGAAAGGGTAGGGGCGCCGGACCAGTCCTAGGCGCACCGGAGATCTCGGGGCCAGGAAACCAGAGGGGCCCAGCAGATTCAGAGAAGGGGCCTCACCTTCAGCTGAGACGCTGAAGGACGAGGCAGAAAGGCCCGGCTTTGGGATGACAAGGGGTCACACCCAAGGGTCTGCACCCTCCGCGGGACGCCCAGAGATCTACGGCTCCGACCCCAGTCTGCCCTCACCAGCCGGGAGGATTCAGAGCCGGTTCTAAAGGACCTGTGGGCCCTGAGGCTCTTCCGACCCGTGCCGCCCTTCTGCCCGCTCGCGGAGGGCCCACTCCCGCTATTCTTGCTTACCCCCCGCGGGCCGGTCCAGCTTGAGGATGTCCCGCAGGTGCTGCGTGGCGTCCTCGATGTCGATGCTCGCGCAGGAGGCCATGGGCCCAGCGGCAGGCACCCCGCCCGCACCGCGTTCGTTCCGCTGCTGCCGCGCACAACCCAACCTCACCCGGCCGCGACCGGGCCAGACAGGGGGATGCTGGTCACTACACTCGGTCCACCCGCAGCTAGCAAACCGCCGACCGCGCCGCGTCCCTGAGCTCCGCCAACCCCACCAACCGCCCCCACTTCCGGTCCTCATGAGCCTCGGTTCCCGGAACCTGCTAGGGCCGCAGAAGAAAGGTTCCGGGCCGGGGGCGGACGCCTTGCCCTTCGGTGAGCCCGTCTCCTTTGATGGCCCTGCCCTGTGCCAGGGAAATTCCAGAGCCGAGGCAGAGCGAATGTCCACGTACTGTGCCATCCAAAATCCTACTCATCTCAGGAGATCCTGCCTGGTCCACGCCTACTCCCAAAGCATGGACTCTATGATGGTCCTAGGAACGGGCCAATTAGGCTGCTGAGCCTGAGATCCCTCAGACCCTCAGGAACAAACTGAATTGGCAGGAGCCTGGGTTTCCCCTTTGAGAAATGGGCAGGGGATGTGCGAGATCATAAGGCCCAGGAATTGCAAGGGCAAGGGAGATGGTCCCACCGCAATCATCACAGTCATTGTTCCCTACTGTCCCCAGCATCCCCTTGTCCCACATGGCACCCTTAGGTAGGAAGAAAGAAACAGCAGTTTATAAACACCTCTTTATTGCAGACAATTCAGGCACAGGTACATGGAAGCCATATTGCAGACTTTATACAGGGTGGTTTAAGAGGCAGCAGGCATCTACCTCTCCCCAGCCCCACTCTCCCCAGTACACAGCAGTATAGTGATCAGTCCCGCTGAAATCTACCAAGCATGTTGTTCCCTCAAACAGCACACCATCCAGCCCTGTGCCCAGTGTAGCCAGGCAACCTGTGGGGTCTGAGAAAGTCCTTAGTCTCCACTCCTAATTGGTGGGGGAGGATCCATTCACAGGCCCATTGCCCTTACCAATCCTAATATTCCTAACAGAGCATTAACCCAAATCGTGGGTTTGGTTCTAGCCTGCAGTTGCTACCTTGCCCCACTAGGCTTACATCATCCAGAGGTCTCAGGGCTGAGGGGCTAGATTTGAACTGGGCAAGGCCTCTGTCCCCAAAACTGAAGAAACTGCTGTAATAGCTAAGACTTCCTGGGATTTGAAAACAATGTGGAGTGTGTGCGGTGAGGAAGGAATAGAGGGAAAAGGCTTGGAAATGCTCTGCAGAGGTCTGAGTGGTGAGAACTCCGAGAGCATAAATCCCTCATGGTCAGACTCAGGCTGCCTTCTTCTGTGATTCCAACCCAACAAGGCCTGGCTCTATGGGCAATGGAGGCTGGCTCTTCTGAGCACTTGCCTTTGGCAATGATATCCAAAGAGAGTGGGTACAGGATTTGAACTGCCCTCTGCTTGGCTTGGGATATGTGGGGCACCTTAGATGTAATCCTGACCTTTCTGGAAACAGAGCAGGCACCTCCTTTGGTTTTGCTGTGACATCAGTCCAGAAGGCCCAAACCTGATAGACCATTTTTGCCATGGTCTCTCCAGCTTCAACAGGATTCAGGGTCACCTCTCCTGCTACTAGAACTCTGAAACTAACCAGGTCAGAGGTCACAGGAGGTTTCAGAACTGACTATAGAGGCTTTACTGTTGAGGAAAGCTTCAGGCCAGACCTGAGCTCTCCCTGTTTGCTTTCCCAAGACAAGGTGGGCTGGAGAGGGCAACTCTGGGAGAAGCTTCTGAGAGAAGCTAGCTGGGAGTGCTGCTTCAGCAGTTTTCTCTTTGCAACAGGTGTTGCTGAGTTGGGGCAGATGTGGGAGGGTGAGACATGAGAGAGACAATGGGGCAGGATAGTTACTGGTGTCCAGCCAACTATTAAACTAATTAAAACAATTTAAACTGTTAAGAAAATTTTTTGTGGTTTTATTGTATCATGAGGCATTGAAACATCTGAACAAATCAATATCTGGGCGGTGAGGCAGCTGCTTTCTCCTTCACTTCTTTGGGTTACTAGAGCAACTTGTCAGTAGATTAAAAAAAAAAAAAAGGACAACCTTTTGCATTACTTAAGTCTTTCCAAGGCATGCGCTGGTACAACACAAACTTCTCCTGTCAGATGCAACTAGTCTAGAGTCCAAACATCATGCACAACACCCTGGTGGCAGCAGCGCACTGCACCCACTCACACCATGGCCCTGCTTGTTTGTGTATGATATTTGGAGCATCTGGAGGAGTGTGAATAGTATCAGGAAGAGGAGGGAGGAGGAAACAGCGTGAATGCCTGGCTGGGAGGAGGTCAGCCGAAGTTGTGCAGGGCAAGCCTGAACATGTCATTGGTGCAAACCCAAGCATCGTTGATGTTCTTTAATAGAAACATCTGGTGGAACCCCATGATGGGGTCTTCATCAGCCTGTGAGGAGAGAAAAAATGATTCAGTAAGGGAGCCAAGGAACAGGAAGGGAGTTCAGTTGTTGGGGAACAAGACAAAGAATGTGGACTTTGGGATCACACATTTCTGCACTGGACTCAAATTCCAGTATTAGCCAAAGAACACTTGTGAATGTGAATTGATATAATTTATGAAATATTGCACTGGGCACATACAGGCCAATATATGGCAGCTTGCACTGGTATGTACATTTAAACTGCAGAACAATTCACCAGTTAGTTACAGCAACAGAGCAGAGGACATAACTGCCTCTGAGCCCATGTTTCTGGGCACAAGTAATCAAAATATTGAAAAAATCACATAGTACTTACAGTATCAAAAAACTGTAAACCATCTTAGTGTTTAATAATGCCAGTCAGTCCAATCAGGAGAAACTACTAATTCTGACTGTAGCCAAATATGTGAGAAAAGGCTCAAAACTGCGTTCACAATGTGATCACAGCTCTACAGGGAAAAAACAACCTAGCATCATCATCAGATGATTTGTTTCCAGTAGTGTAATATATAACATCTGCAATGAAAAAAGAAAGGCAAGAAACCTCCAGCCAAACTGCAGAAAACCAGGAAGAGCCCTCCCTGCTAACCAGCACTGTCTTTAACATCACTTCAGCCTGAGAGAGTGGGCACTGAGTTCCCTGGTGAGGACTCCTCAATCTGAAGGGCCTGTTCGGGCATAGGGCTCTAGACAGGGCATCTTGGACAGGCAGGAGAAACTGATAAAAGTTCAGCCAGAAGGTGGGTGCCTCTGGGTCCACTGAAAGTGACTTAGGGGGCCCCTCCCTCCATGTCCATATTGGACTCAGGAAGCCCTACCCCAGTTAGCCTAGGGAGAAAGCATATGAGCACTACCATGACATAACCCAAGAAGGGTGGGACTTGGCCAAGGGGCAACCAGTTTATTCTGCTTTGTGAAGAAGGAGGGGCTTTTGGAAATAGAGAATCTGTCTTTAGTCTGCTGGAGCACAAAAGGTTCCTTGGAGAGTTCTTGGGAGTCCAAGGGACCATAGGAAGGCTTTGAGGATGGCAGGTCTTGAGAAGGGGAAAGAGAAATGCAACGAGAAGTAGGAGTCCCAGGAATATGACTTGCTCAGCAGGTGAGGAGCCCACAGCCAGCTAGCCTGTCCACCTATACCTCAGGGCTAAGCAGGGGGCCAGGGGCTTGGAACCATAGCCCCATCCTGTTCCTATACCTCTTGTCTCTTTTCTATAAAGGCTCTAGACCAATGTTCTCCAACAGAACTTTTTGTAATAATAGAGATGTTCTATATCTGTGCTGTCTAATAGGTAGCCATATATAAATATGAGCACATTAAAATTTGGCTAGGGGCTGGCTGGTTAGCTTAGTTGGTTAGAGTGTGGTGCTGATAACACCAAGGTCCAGGGTTTGATCGTTGCACCGGCCAGTCAAAAAAAAAAGAAAAGAAAAGAAAAGAAAAAAGAAACATGGCTAGTGCAACTGAGAAACTAAATTTTAATTTTACCTAATTTTATTTAATGTAATTTAAAGGTTGCCACATGTAGCTAATGGCTATTGTACTGAACTACACAGCTCTAGACAGTTAATTTGTCTGGGTGTCCCTTGATAAGAAGTCACATCCACAGGGAAGGCAGGGGCCCAGGACTCTCCTCTGCCCACTTCTCCCTGTACTGCAGCAGTACTATTACCTTGAGCTGGCCCACAACCATGCTGATGATGCAGCTATCTGGCGTGGGCTGATGGTCCTGCGCCGTGATGCTGTGCTGGATTTTCTGGAATGGAAGGCTCTGCAAGAGAAAGAGTGGGTGGTGGGCTAACCGAGGCCAGAAGGGGTGTGGAAGGAGCTGCCTGCACCACAGCTCTGTTACTTACAGACAACTTCTCCACAATGGCAGCTTTCCCTTGGAACTGCTGTCCTTCCCACGTAAGGCATGATGCATCAATCTGAAACACACACACAAGAAACCTTGAGTCAAGGCTGCAGAGTATGAGGAGTACCTCTAAGGCCCTGAAAAGCATCTTGCTTGGGGAAATGAGCCCATGCCTCAATTTCCCTGTCTGTAAAGAGGGGGACTGAGGGTAGCTCCCAAACTTTACACCATCAACAACTTAATTACACCCCATTGTCCCATGGGCCCAGGCTCTGAAAGACTATTTAACAAAACACAGGTACTAAGTTCATTTCCCATTTGTCCTCAAGAAGTCATATGGCTTTCGATATGCATGGATGGGCATCAGGAAGTCCATGTGTGGCCAGGGCTCAGCCAAAAGCCATCCTGCTGTGTGGCCAGTCAGCATCAGTCCCAGAGAAGTCATCAGAAATAACGTGGAAACATCCCATGTTCATTACCATCACCAGGGCCTGGGCTGAGTTCCACTGTGGCCCTTCCAGCTAGCCTTCTGGGAACCCTTGGGGTCGGGAAGGAATGGAGAGTGACAAGGCTTCCTGAGGCCTAGTCTGGGACCTTCCCTAGTACCAACAGACAAAATCCCACATGCAGCCCACTAGCTTAGCCCCCTCCACCTCCCCAGGTCTTCTCTTCCACAGCCTTGAGAGGCAGAACTCAAAAGGGCCTCTGCTACTTACCAGCTGTAATATTTAGGTAAGTAACTTTTTTTCTGAGTCTCAGTTTCCTAATCTTCAAAGGGGAAATGTTCTGAGGATAATGAAATGATACAAAGAAAGTGCATTTAGGACCTTGCAAACTCTCTTCTCTGGGTCAGGCCTGCCTTAATTAAGAGACAATGAGGCAGAAGTGCTAGGATCCCAGAGTCAGATCAATTCAAGTTTTAAAAAATTATCTATTTATGATAATGACAATCAAATAATATCTATGCTGGATTTGGTCTTCCATTGGTAAGATTCCTTTTTTCCAAAAATTCTTGAACGGACCCTGACTTTTTGGAGGTAGACAGAGAAGACTTTGTTGTTCTGTTTTGGTTTTGGCAGCTGACCAGTTTGGGGATCCGAATCTGTGACCCTGGTATTACAAGGCTGCATTCTAACCCACTGAGCTAACTGGCCAGACATAAGCATAGAATACTTTGCCCATAGCCCAGCCAGGCTCTGAGGCTATAGCTAAATGACTCCTATCACCCCTATCCTTGGCAGACTTGCTAGGCAATGGCCTGATCAATCACATTTCTATGACCAAATCTTGGGCAGCATTAAGTACAAGTAGTTCTCAGTGTATATGAATGTCATTAAAATAGCAGGAACAATGCCTGCATAGAAGGGTTTATCAAAGGACATACAAGCCTCCCTGGGCTAGCCCCATTTGTTTCCCACATGCATTCAGGGGCTTTTGGCCCGAAAACGAAGCTGAACCTGGGGACTCCAGGAGAGCTTAGCTTTGCACCAAAGATACTCATAGCTGCTTCCTCCAGAGGGCACCATGAGCCCTGCCTCTGTCTGCTGCTGCCCAACCAGGAAAAGTGTCACTGCCAGGGCCATGTGTCCTGAAAAGGTGCTGGCCTCATGGAATGGCAAGTCCAGAACACTCTACCCAGAATACCAAGACCCCCACTCTTGTGGAAGATGATAGAAGAAAATGTGTGGATCAGTTAGTTGGACCAGGCCTCAGATCCTCTGACCGATGGACAGAAACTCAAAGAGAGGTGTTGCCAGTCCAGCAAGGGCTGCCAGAACTTGTGAACTGGACACACTGGCCCGACATCTGAGTTGATCCCCTGGGGTCCTATTCTGGCCCTAGAGCTGGAAACTTACGTAAATTGCGCCTAGTTGGGTTCTGTCATTATCAAATAACTGGTAATAATGTTGAATGAAGCTGGATCCAATCTGTTCCCAAATTGGCTTGTCTCCCATTCTGGAGCGTCACCCGGCCTCGTTGAGACCTGCAAGACCAGCGAGACAGGGAGGAAAGCGTTGGCACTGTGGAAGCAGGAGGTAACCAGCGCTGACCCCCACCCCTCCCTGGCCTCAAGCAGGAAGTCCTTTGCTGAGGTCTGTTCTCTCAGGGAACATGGAGAGGCCTTGGGGAACTGGTAGGAGATCCCTCCCAAGACAGACCAGTGCTAGGAGCCCAGAGGTGAACCAGACTCGGCTCTTCCTTTGAAGAGCTCCTGGTTGATGAGACAACGAGGTGCCAGGGTCATGGAGCACTCAGGATGGGTGCTGAGGGTGGAACCAGAACAAAGGAAGGTAAGAGCAGGGCCCTTCAATGCCCAATAAAGGGAGGGGCCTTGAAGGAGGAGCTAAGCACTCACTCCGTATCTTTTCATTTAATCCCCTCGACAACCCACAAGGCCAGAGTTATTGCTAGTCCCACTTTCCAAACTAGGAACTACTGATGTCTGCATGTGAAGGGTTTTCTATCACGGCCCTCAGGCTCCAACACTGTCCCAGGGCCTTGTTGGCAAGTGGAGGAAAACCCAGTGAACATGGGCATGGGGGGAGATGCTCCTCAAGGCCTCACTTCTGACAAAAATGGCAAGTGACCTCCTTAGCTTCAAGGGGATAGTTTACATCTCTGAGGCCAAGTGATACCTAACCTGGCCCTGTCTAGGGCATTTCTTCATTGATAGGGGTGCCCCTACCCACTTCAGAGCTGGCAACATGAATTCAGAAGATGAGAGTAATAGCTCAGGGGTGTGAGGAGGGAAAATGGAGGCTGTGAGGGGACCATGTCATTTCTTCATATCCCCCATCCCGGCATTGCCTTCACCCTAAGAGGCTGTCTCTTTTGGGTCTCTGAGGGGGAGAGGAGCCCCCCCCCCTCCCAGCTAGAGATCATGGACCCAATAATGCTGGACGGAAAACACAAGTCCCAGATGAGAGCCACTCTGGCTTTGCTAGGCGCCTCCCAAGTAGGGAAGCCCACATCTCACTTTGGATCTCACAACTGCACACCGACCCATGTGCTGGTTCTGTAGTTGTCTCTGACTGTACTGGAGACCACCCCCTCTGTCCTGATAATAGGACTCTGAACCAGAGCAGTGAGGAGGTGGGTTCGACCCCAGCAGGGAACCATTAGCAGTGGTGGGGACCTGATGCAAATCACTGCCTTTCTTAGGGCCTCAGCCTCCTCCTCCCCAAAACGGGGATGGTAACCCTGATGTTGCTGGTGGTTGTGAAGCTTCATTAAGGAAACATGATAAACCCCTCAACTCAACATGGTAAGTACTAGCTCAGTCTAGTCCCTGTGACCTCACCAAAGGCCAGAGGAGATGGCAGGAAGGGACTGTGTAGGGGGGACAGTGAGAACACAGCCAATCCCTAAGCCTGTGACCAACTCTCCAGCCAATGAGGGGCCAGGAAGCTAAGCCAGCTTTATTTTAGGTCCCCTAGGAGGTAGTGGCACTAAAAATAGAAGTTCAGTGCTAGGATGACTAAGAAATGTCCAGGAAAGTCTAAAATGAGAAGAGCAGAAAGCTTGGATCCGGCCACGCCTGCTACACAGGAACACAAGGTGTGTCCCCGTCCACACTCTGCCAAAAAACAAATCAACAAGTGGCAAAAGCATAGGACCAACATCATCTAGTCTGAGCTGCTGTCCAGGTCACATTTCCAAGGGATCAGACTCAGCTGTACCCACACACAAACCTGGAGTACCTTGAGGCCATGCACAGCTCCCTAGCACACACCTCTGCCCCTTCTACCCTAGTATTCGCAATGCTTAGGTTACTCAATGTGCCCCAACATCACTGCATCCCCCAAGATGCCTTGCCCAGTCCCTGAGAACTCTGGGGGTAGGGGGAAAACTGGAGGAATATGAGAGCCATCTCTCCCTCTGCCCTTGGCCCACAACAAGGTTAGGCAGCCCTCAGGAAAGGTCTTGGGGAAAAAGAATGCAATCAAAAGAAATAGCAGCAGCAAATGTCTGGGGTCACGAAAAGAGATAAGGGCAGGAAAACTGGGAAGCTGGAGATGGAGGCTGAGGGGAACTAAGGCTGTCAGCTGATCCAAAGACAAGAACAGTGCTGCCATATGGTGGGACGGTGGGGCAGAGGAAGTATGGGGGTGTTTTTTCCTTTTCAATATTGTTCTTAATGGTGTGATAACCTTCTAACACAAAAACCACTTGGCTGAAGTAGTGGTGGAGGGAAGTGGGAGGGGGCGGTAAAGGGACAGAAGGACCCTTTGTTCTGGTGGGGCAGGGCAGAGTGAGCTCTCTGAGAAACATGACAGCTCAGGGGCTCCCAGAAAGTAAGAGAAGGAAGCTTTAAAACTATGTGGATTGAGGCCTTTGCTTTATAGTTGTTAAAAGGGGCCTCTGAAGTCAACACCAACCTCACTCCAGGCCTGCTTGGCTTTTATGCATTTATTTCCATGCAGTGATCACAATAGACATGTGGTCAGAGTCCACTGTCATCCCGCTTTACAGATGAGAAAACTGAGGTTCAGCGATGTGAGGGGTCTTGTCTCAAGATCTGGTACATCAATGCCAACACCAGCTCTCCTGGCTGAGGCCAGTACTTTCTATCTGCTATCTTGCAGTCCTGACCTCTAAACCACAAAAGATCGCTTGTCCCGCCCTTATAACACCCTCATCTTTGGGTTAAAAGGCAAACCCCCTAAGCTCCACAGGTGGCCGTTCACACTTGTCCCCATCTCCCCAGCCATTCTCTCCTGCCTTGATCCAGCTCTACACACAAACACACCATAACTCGCTGAGTGCTTGCTCACCATGTTTTTGCATAGGTGAGTCCCCCTGCTGGGATACCCTCTCTTCAGTTCCTGTTTTTCCTTCAAGTCAACATTCAGGTCACACACATTTTCAGACTCCTTCCCAGACTCGAATGTTGACCCCCACCCCCATGTATAAACTCCTATCAACACACTCAGGCCCTACTCCCCTGCCTGAGGACATTGTGGTTCTGGTCTGTGAGGGTTCCAGTGTGGTTCTTCACACACACACACCATCTTCCAGCACAAAACACTGCACAGCACACTAGATGATTTATAGTTTCTGACTCCACACCTCCCACAAAGCTTTCAACTCATGGCTGGGAGGCAGCATTCCTCCAAGAAAAAAAGGCGAAGTGCAGAGCCCCCTCCCATCCCCATGCAATATAGGAGAGGGGTCCAGGCCAGCTGGGAGGATGCTCCCCAGAATGGCCAGCAAGTCCTGATCTTTGTTTCTAAGACATTTACTGTGGAAGTAACAGCTTGAAGAGAAATAAAATGCCAAGTTTCAGAGGCAGCCTCACATCAGATTGGGAACTGACCTCCATCGTGACGGCTTCTCCTACAGCTCTTCTGAGAGGGCCGCTGAACACGCCATCTCCCACTTCACCCCAACAGTCCGCAGGATGACAGAGGCGAGACTTCTCGAGGAGCAGAAAAGACCCCGATGACCTCTCACCCACTGAGCATCAGCCTTCACTGACCCTTAGGTCTCTGTGGGTGCAAAGACCCTTTGAGAATGTCTCAAAACTGTGGCCTTCTCCCAGTAAATATGCATGGAGGCAGAGATGCCTGTCTTGTGAATTTCAGGTTGTTCAGACTCCCTGAGGTCCAGCCATAGACCCCAGGTTAAAACCCCTGGCCCAGGAGATCCCAATAGGGAACAGAAAAACTTCATTCTTATCCTCAAATTTTAGATGTTTCCAAGAACTAGACTCAAAATAGCAGTGTCTGAGAACATCTCATTTTTCCTAAAGTGCATTAGGTGTAGAAATGTGCAAAGAGCTTTATGTGCATTTGTTCCTAACACCACCCTGTGAGTCAACACCTATGTTAGAGATGAGCAAAATGAGACTCAGTAAGGTTAGCTGACTCGCACAAGGCCAGCAGCTGATAGATAGTGGGATTGTACTGACCAGGTTTAATGGACCCCAGAGCCAGGACTCCCAGCAAGAACCTGGGTCTGGAGATAAAATGAACAGACCACATCAGTGAGAATGCTCCTGCGCACCTAGGGCTTAAGCCCCCACCTCTGAGCTTGGCTCTCTCAGAGAGGGGCAAGGCTAGGCCAAGCCCGTGGTGTACTTGGGAGAGTGCGGCGCTGGGAGCGTGGCGACGCCCCCACCGCGGGTTCGGATCCTATATAGGAATGGCCGGTGCACTCACTGGCTGAGTGCCTGTCACGAAAAAGACAAAAAAAAAAAAAAAAAAGAGAGAGGGGGCAAGGCAGGTCTGAACTGGGGCTTCCACCTCCAAACGAAAGCATCAGGCAGATTTCCACATCAAACCCATGAATCCAAACAACAGACGCTTGGAGGATGATCTCAGTTTTCCCAAACATTCAAAGTCACAACCTTGTTCTATCATTTCAGCAAAGTGAAGTTAGAGCCTGGCCTACCTGGACCTTGAGCAGGGATAGGGGCAAAAGAGTAATGGGGAAAACGATGCCACTAATTCCAGACTGGCACAGAAAAAATGCTCATGTTTGAAGGCCCATCACTGAGGCCCATGGGGAATGCCAGCTGGTTAGCCAAGCCCATGGTGGGGCCCTTGAAATTGGGCACCGGTCTTGGCCATTCCCCTCACACTTACTACCTCCCAGGCCCCAAAGAGCCCTGAAGCACAGAGTCTGGGAAGGAAGGTGGGACTGACAGCCAACCTGGCTTCAACCCATTGGGCCCAGAGCACAGGAAGTGTATTGTGGGGAGAGAGGGAGAAAGGGGCACACAGCAACCAAGGACAGGAAGATAGTACAGGGTGCCTGCCCTTCAGGAAAAAACTGCCCCTCTGATTTCCCGGTGTGAGGAGGGGTGCTCTGTATCCTGTCCCATGGCACCTTGACCACTTATTCTGTCTTCAAGACTCTGGGTGACCAGGCCCTCCTGGCTGTCTAACCTCTTGCCACCCACTCCCTTCTCTCCTCTGCAGCCACACTGTACACCTTCTTCTTTGTGGAACATGCTGAGCCTATTCTCACCGGAGGGCTTTGCATCTGCTGCTTCTTCTACCTGAATCACTCTTCCCCCTAGACTTTCATGTGTCTGGCTCCTTGTCACATACGTGTCAGCTCAGATGTTACCTCCTTACCGACACCTTCCCTGACCAGTCAGTCTAAAGTAGCTGTCTAAAAAGTAAATAAATAAATGAAGCAGTTGTCTAGTTACTAATTTTACCTCTTCTATTGTTTTCTTAGCATTTACCACTGCGTGAAACTATCCTACTTAAGTATTTGTTTATGGTCTGTCTCCCTGACCAGGGTACCCTTAGACACTCCTGTTCCCATGATACCTGACCCAGTCCTCAATAATTACTTGTTGACTAAGTGCATGAATGCATAGGTGCCTGGGCTGAGAGGCCAGGCCTTCTCTGGAGGAGGAGTGACTTCTGGACAAACCCTGCTCAATTTAAGTGGCCCAGTGACCCACTTCCCCTCCACCCACACCTTCTGTCCAAGTTGTCAGGAAATAATACTTTGTGATCCACCCAACTACTGTCTATGGCAGTGGCAAGTGGGACTAGGCCCAATCCCCTCTCTCACTCCCAAGGGTCTGGTCACCTGAGGGGCAGCTGTGGCTGAACAGCAGGCACACAGCCATACTCTAGAAGATGTAACCTCGGGCCTGCCCGTGGCTCACTCGGGAGAGTGTGGTGCTGATAACACCAAGGCCACGGGTTCGGATCCCATATAGGGATGGCCGGTTGCTCAATGGGTGAGCGTGGTGCTGACAACACCAAGTCAAGGGTTGAGATTCCCTTACCGGTCATCTTTAAAAAAAAAAAAAAAAAAAAGATGTAGCTTCTAGTCTGCTCCACCTCTCCCTCATGGTGTGATCCTCTGACCCTGTCTCATCGGTAACTGTGGGGACATGAGAAGAAAATTAACTAAATATATAAAGCAGGACCTAGTTGAAAAGAGTTATTGATGGGTCCTAGGTGAATACTAGGTTAACAGCTAGGAAGAAAGCAGGTACCTCAGCTTCCTGCAGGAAGACTACCATGGAGCAGGCCTTGATCCAGGAATAGCAACAGCCCAGCCTACCACTCCCTTGCCTGAAACCTGGAGAGAAATAAGCCAACGTCTGGTGCCCAAATGGCTGGTCAGGACAGAATGCTTTCCTAGGTCTGACACCTAAGGTCTAGGTGTCTCCAACACCCTGAGGGCCTTTTCTTCCTCTTCTGCCTGGAACGAGGGCTCTAGAGCCACTGGGCTGCCCTGACTGGCCCAGAAGCTAATCTTGAGACCCACATTCTGGTCTCTCTGCTCTGAACTTACTCCCTGAATAACCTCCATTTCCCAGGTGGCTCAAAAGATCTTGGGGGTCCAGTCTTTCTAAACAGCTCCCATCCCTAAACTGAGCTTCAGGCCATGAACTTGCTGATCAGGTACACATGGACCTGATGCCCCTAGTGCCTGAGGCCCCTAAATGACCACTTCCATGCCTGGACAATACCACTGTGATACCCTGAGACTGAGAAGAGCAGGGATGAATATGGAGCCCAAAGAGTGATGGAGAGAATGCCTCCTGCAAGTCAAACACTTCTGTGTGCTCTCTCATTTGAGCCTTACAACAAACCCTGTAAAGCTGGTATGATTAGATCTTCACTTTGTAGATGAAGAAGTTAAGAAAGAATTCCAGACCACACAAGGCCACTGGCATAGCCAGCACTAGAATGTCCACGAAATTGATCAGGATTGGAATAGCTGAGAGTTAAGGTGGAATAGCAGAAAGCACACAGGTGGCAAAATCAGGAAGTTAAGAAAAGAGCCCAGGCCTTTTCTTCTCCTCTGAAATCAACAAGCCCCAAGCATTTCAGGATGGAGATACCTGAGCACATACCCAGTAGGTCAAAGGAGGTTTACATCATAGGGACAACTGACAACTTGCATTCTCCGAGGCCTGAAACCACCTGCAAGTGGGATCAAAGTCTCCATACAGATATCCTTCCAGGGGGCAGCAGGCTCTCCAGTTTCTGCCCTCGTCAGATCCAGTGGCTCTGATAGAGTATCTGAGGCTTTAAGAAACAAACATTCCAAAACTGCTCCAGTTTACTGAAGATACTAAGGCAAACAGCCTCAGTTCCCAGGTACCCCAGACACACCTCTCTTATGATTCTAAAACAAACAGTATTGGCATTTCCAAAGTCCCTGCTGGCTCTGGTCCCTGTTTCTAACCTCCCAGGCAATCTATTGAAGGAACACCCAAGGAGCCTCCTTAACCAGGTCTGCTGAACCTTCCATCTCTGGGGAGGGCTACTCTGTCTTTCACCATGGAAAGATGCCCTGATGGGTATCACTCAAGGAACAACTACTCAGCACTTGAATAAAGGTGACCATGAGAGAATCTCAGTGAAAGAGGCAGAAGTCACAAACCTAGTTTCCAGGCAGGGGATTGGAAGGCCACAAACAACAAAATGCTGGTGAGATTTCCAGGCACTGTGAGAACACCCAGCAGAGACCTTTGGGAGACCAAAGAAAAGCAAGTTGTGGAAGCCAACAGCCACAGCAATCTGGAAGTATATCAGAGCCTGACACACAGAGAGGGGAGGTTGCTGAGTAAAACTGGTCATTGGCAAGAAAGAAAATAACTTCAACCAAGATATTAATGCCTCAATAAAGGGAATCCTAGAATTTTTGATACAAGGTGGCTTCCAACTCTAAAATTTGAGAATTCTGTGTCTCTCTTAAATTGTTCATCCCATCCCAACCCACCAACTGCAAAGATAACAGAATAAAATGAGACATGGCTCAGAGAGAGTGGGCTCTTAGTCACTAAGGGACCTAATTTTGAGCTGGTTGAGAACCCAGGCATCCTGACACCCTGCCCTATGCTGTGCAGCCGTATCCCAACTGCCCCATGTCACCCCCACTTCCAAGTCAGCCCTACATTAACAGAGGGCACAGACAGACAGATAGATCCTGAGAACCTCACGATTCTCTTATCTGAGACCAAGATGGTTTGCCAAGTTCCAAAAAGGTCAAGGACTTCTTGGGGTCAGGATGCTCAGCAATGGCTAGCTGACCTCAGACAAAGAAGTTATGCGGGGGGGTGTCACAGGGAACTTCTAGAGGGATTGGAATGAGAAAGAGGGACCTGAATTGCTCCTACTCCTGGGTAACCTTGGAGAAGGAACAATATATTTTTGACCCTGAAGAAAAACACTTGTGGTCAAGGCACCCAGGGCCTTGTAATATGCAAACTAATCCATAGCCATAAGCCTAGCTCACTGAAACCTGTGTCCTAGAAAGTACCATTCCAGACAATCTAGAGAGTCTTGAAATAAGCCTCTTGTTCTAAGAGATTCCACCTCACTGACCCTATGTCCACTATGTGTCCCTTTTTTTTTTTTTTTTTTAAGATGACCGGTAAGGGGATCTCAACCCTTGGCTTGGTGTTTTCAGCACCACGCTCAGCCATTGAGCTAACCGGCCATCCCTATATGGGATCCGAACCCGTGGCCTTGGTGTTATCAGCACTGCACTCTCCCGAGTGAGCCACGGGCCGGCCCTATGTGTCCCTCTTTATTGCCCACCACCACTGGCAATCCAGGCTTCTCCTGAGCCTGCTGAATAAACCTGACTTCCATATGCTCATGAGCCAGGATGTGGACTAGGAGAGCTGTCCAGACAGAAGGCATGCCCTGGTGAGATCTGAGTAGCATCCTTCCCTGTTCTCCTTGACCAGGGAAAACTGTAGGAAATTCAACTGTAGAAAAACTTCCAAATCAAGAGTACAATGATCAGAAAAACATCACTTGGGGAAATACTCAAAGTAGGAGAGCAGGGGGAAGGCCAGGGCAGTGGCTTTCTGCATCATGGGCCTAACTTCGACCTCCTAAAAGACTGGGCATTCTGCTTGCTGCTGAGGCCAAGACTGCAGAGACTGAGTTGCTTCTTTAGACCCTGCAAGAACCATGGCTCAGAAGGCACACTAGGTCAGAGGATTCAAGGCTTGACAAACTATCTCTCCCCCAAGTCCCAAGGTTCTTCGCTGGACTGGTCCCTTAATTTATCATCACTCAATCAGAAGTGCCTTTATGAGGCTTGTCACAATAGCACTTTCTGGCTAGATATAACCCTTCTTCCAGAACTCTGGAGTTTCTGGTGCCATCATTAAGGGCAATTTCCCAAGGCCCAACCAGCTTCTTGCCTGGTTATAGACAACCCCAGCTAATGAGAAGTTAGCTAGTGAGTGGAAGCCTGACTTTCTGCAGCTTCCAACACTAGCTGCCACCCAGGCTTCAGAAGGACCCCACCTAATCTGAACCTGAGACTTTCAGCACAAATGTGCCCCACCCCCAAGGTCCCTACCAGTCCTTGGTTGGCACGGGGCTCATAGACCTCAGGCCTGGATTCTACTTCCCCCTACATGAAATCCCACCTTATCACCACCTAACATCCCATTCTTTTGGAGTCATCCTCTTCTGTGGGGCAATTCTGTGCTCACTCTAGGAGAGGCAGATGTAAGAATTAGGTGGTGCCTGAGAAGTCTAATAAAGTCTTAAGAGGCACACATTATCCAACTTCACCTCCTTGGCTTCCTTCCTCCCTTTCTCCACTAACAGCCAGCCAACCCACCCAGAGCTGGGGCCTGGTCACTGATAGAGAAGGGTGGGGCTGGGCCTACAATCCCTGAGGCTCCTCACCGCATCAGACCCAGATCCTCCAGGCTGGCCAGGGGTAAAGTCCCACGTGAAGCCCCCTCCCGCCCCAGGTTCTCTGACCCCGCCCTCTATGCAGGAGAACCTACGCATGGGTTCCACGGAGGGAGCGGTAGGTTTTGTGCACTCCCAGCGGACAGACAAGCAGGGGAGCGTTCACCTACACCCTAGCCGGGCTATGGTGGGGAACCAGATGAGGGTCCCAAGCCCCGGCGGCGGCAGGTGGGCGCCCTTACCCATGTTGACTCTGGAGCGGGCCGGGTGGTGGTGCCCATCCCCGGATCCTTCGCAGGCGGGTGGCAGGACGTGGGGGTGGGGTCTGCCCGCTAACCTGCCTGCAGAGCTTGAGGGACTCGAGCAGGCCGGGTCAGGCCAGACGGGGCGGGGCCCTCATAGCCCCATCCGGATGGTCCTGACCAGAGTAAAAGGCCTTGCCACAGCGCAGTCTGGTGCACCAGCCATGGGCATGGAACGGGCTGGATAAGCGCCTGGC
Source organism: Cynocephalus volans (assembly GCF_027409185.1). NCBI lineage: Eukaryota > Metazoa > Chordata > Mammalia > Dermoptera > Cynocephalidae > Cynocephalus > Cynocephalus volans. The sequence goes on from NC_084469.1 coordinate 132,012,037, forward strand.
TGACTCTCTGCACTGTCCCTAGCCACCGCCTCAGAGGACCGGTGGGAGGCGGAGCCGCGCGCGACACATGGCCCCGGCCCCGCGCGGCTTCGGGCAGCCAGGGGGGTGGGGAGGGGCCGCCCGGGGACTCTTAGCAGAGGCTCCCGGCGGTCCGCAGCGCGGCTCCTGCGGCCCAGCCCCCGCCCCAGCGCGCCGGCCCCGACACTCACCCGAGGGGCTGGCACGATGGCGGCAGCGGCGGCAGCAACCCAGCGCGGTCTGCGACCGACTGTCCCTTCCCCCCTGCCTTCCCTCGCCCGCCCCGCTGCAGTCTGGGAAACGCAGTCCCACCGCTCTCCTTTCCGGCGTAAGTGTACCAGGAGAAAACTACAATTCCCGGTGTGCTACGCAAGGAGGCCCAGACACGGCCTGCAGCGCGGGAGGTGAGGCTAAGCCAGGGAGAGACGCTGCCGGGGCGAGCCCCTGAGAATTGTGGTCTAGCGGAAGCCTCTGGAACACTGGGGATTGGCGCCAGGCGAGGGTCAGCGCTCAGTTGTCGCCCGGTCCCAGCTGGCCTGGCCCCGCCCCGGCTGTTCGGCCGAAGGGGGTTGGCCCCGCCTCCGTGGGAGCCAGGCCCCAAGCTGGCCCATCCGCCCCTCCCTGGGCCCCTGGGCTGTTTCCGCTCGCGAAACCCCCTCCCCTTTGGGAATCTGGCTGTCTCCTTGGCTCTTCAGAGCTGGGGCGGAACCCACAGCTTCTGTTGTCCCAATGTTAGTACGCCCTGCTCCGGGGCCCGTGGGGCCCAAAGCTGGTTTCGATCATGACGAGTCTCGATTGTCCCTCAGGTGGGGCTTGGCAGGAGGGGAGGTTACTCTCACGTTTGTACAGTTAGGGGTCTCCAAAACATTCTCATAAGTTTTTTGTAGCAGACGGGGCAGCTAAGAGTTTCATTTCTATTAATGAGGAAAGAGAAATAACTGGCTCATCCAAAATTTCCCTTTGATTTAAAGGACCAGATCATAAATAATCCTCCCATCCGTTGCTCTTTCCTTTCAACGCCCATTTCATCGTTTCCTTGGTAACGCAAACATTTGAAGTAAGGCCTGTCTCTAGGTCAGGCCTGTGCTGGGCAAACAGCTCTGCAGCCAACCTAGGGGACCACAGGTAAGGGAAATGGCTTCAAGCCTTCTCCAGGCAGCTCCTAGCCTTTCGTCCTGGCCAGAGATCTCTCAGTACTCCTGGTTATTATTATTATTATTTTTTTTGGTGGCTGGCCAGTACAGGGATCGAACCGTGGACCTTGGTGTTAACAGCATCACGCTCTAACTGAGCTAACCAGAAGCCCCAGTACTCCTGTTTTTCTAGAAGAGTTTTGCAACTTTACCCACTCTCCCCTGTCCCCACAGGGATGGCTGGTAAGACCAGGCCAAGCTTCCAGGTCTGTCCATACTGCACTTGACCTGACTAGATGCTTTTCTTATTACTCAGCCAATGAGAACGCTGCATTGCCCTGCTTGTGATGTATCTACATCTGGATCCTTCTTTGCTCTGTGAACTGTCCTCCTCCCCCACAAGAAGCCAAAACACTGGACAAGTTATGTGCATAAAACCTGCAGACACCAGGGAGGGTCCTGAGAGACAGCCAATGCAAAAACAACAGAAGTCCCTTCAACAAACAGGAACTCAAGGATACACTAAAGAGCATGCATGGCTGGACCTTGGGAAAGCCCTCTCTCCAAGGAAGGAGAGTGGGGACATGATAGACTGGCCCAATAGGGGCACACGCAGGGCTTCGGCCCCAGCTGGTCTAGAAAGGGCACTGCTATGCTTCTACCACATGATTACCAGCCAAAGCTAACCCTAGGAAGGCAGAGATCCAGCCCTTCCCCCAAGGCACCTACACAACCTATGCCACACCCCACCCTTTCCCCACCAGAGACCTGTTTCCCAGCTCACAGCCACAGGTCAAGTCCCCAGACAGCATGGCTTTGTCCATAAATAACGCAGAGAAAGGAATCATATTTTATGGAGTCTGAGAAGAGTCCATTTGTACCCCAACACCCATAGTAAACAGGGCTAGCTTTAAAGGTATTCACCTTTCTCCATTGGCTTTGAGTTAAATTACTTGAAGCTATAGATAAAATATCACCTTCGTCCCTCCAATATTGAAAGAAAAATAGAGGCAGCCAAGAAAATGAATCCAGCTCCTTCACACTGAAGGTGTACCAAGGCCAAGGTATCTGTACAAGAGTCCTTGTTCCTGAAGGAGCCATGGCTGGCTTCCAGGTGTGGTCTTTACTGGTTTCTTAAGTAACTGTATGCACATGTGTACCAGACCTGTTATGCCTAAGGGATGCAATGGTGAGCAAAATTCAACCCCAGCTGAGAATGCAAGAGGGAATTCAAAACCCTTAGAGGTGGGCTATCACAATTCAGCTTAGTTCTCAGTTGTTCCTTCCTTTTGAAAGGTTACGGGGAGATAACCCATGGACAAACTGGGACCATTTGGTGCAATTTCCAAACTCTTTGGGGCGAGCTGGGCCAGGAACTCTGTGAGGACTTTGAGGATCCATGTGCTTAGGGCCCCTTGGGGAAATCTGGTCACTGAAGCATCTCTACTCTCAGGGTCAGCCTGGTCTTTCAAATAGGCTGAGGCCTATTTCCCCATATTTCAAGGACACTTAGCTGAGCTTTTGTAAAAATAAAACAGCGAAACCCAAATAAAAACCTTAACTTTTTGTTTAATTTGTTTTGCCAAACAAACACAGTGAAAACTTTAGTCTGACTAATTGTACAGAAAATAGAATTTGTAACCAGTAGCAAACATAACAGGATAAACCTAAGTCCCTGGCAAGCTGGATCTCCATCAGGTCACCCAGATCCCCTCGTAAATGGCCTCCTGGCTTCGAACTGAGGTCCTAGGAGGCAGAGGCACAGATCTACCAGTCCCCATCAGAAGCACAGGCTGCACCTGGGAAGGAAAAGCATGAAAAGGAGAACTAATGTTACTTGGATCTCTTATCACTACACACAGAAGAGTTGTCTCTGACTGCTGGCCAACCTTAAGGTGTAGTTTTGCCAAACCCATAGTCCCTGGGCATTCCACCTGCATTCCTAGGGGGCTAAGTTTCAAGTTCAGTGGTTCTGAAGCTTCTGCTTAATCAGAATCTGCGACATAAACTGGAGAGGGAGGGTAGACAAAGTCACAATTGCTGGTGTCACCAGTGCAGCGTCTAAGGCCCAGACCCCCTGCTCCAAGACAAAACAAATGAGGGTGCCGGATCATCAGCAAGAGTCCAACTGCCCTAAGCCTCAGTACTGTCAACCAGTGCCCCAGGAGTTTAGGGGAGTTCAACAGTGGCCTGAGGTCCCCCTGGGCTGGAAGGAGTCCGGGAGTCCCGCAGGCCGCATGGGACCTGTTCACATTCCGTGCTTCTTGCGGATGACAGCCATGGCAAGCAAACGATCCTTCTCGCGCAGTTCTTCGCGCAGTTTAGCCTCGGTGAGACGCAGGTGGCGGATGCTGCCCTTCATCTCTTTCATCTTCACTTCCATCAGCGCCAGGATGTCCCGCTGCTCGTTCAGCTTGCGCAGGAGCTCCTCCTCCGTGGTGCCTGACGACAACGAGTACGAGTGGTCAGAGCCAGTATCAGGGAAGCCCTCTTCCCCTACCACCACCAACTGCGGGCCCACAGGGCACTCGGCGGCCTCCAGCCCTGCCGTAGCAGCCTCTAGCTCCGACGCGGCAGCCGCAGCGGCTGCGCCCTCTGCAGCTGCGAACTCCACTTGCACTGTAAGGTCGATGGGCTTCACGTCTTCTCCGGTTGGAGCGGTGGGTGCCGGCGGCACGGATCCCGGAGCCTGGCCGCTGTCTACAGCGGCCTGAAGGGTGAGGAGCACGGCCGCGGAGGCAGACACCAAGTTCGGCTGTAGCTGGGCGGTCTGGACAGTGGAGGCGGACGGCGACGGCTGCTGCTGCTGCGGCGGCGGCTGCTGGGGCTGCTGTTGCTGTTGCTGCTGCCTGCGGCGAGCAGCCGCGGCCCCCGCGGGTCTGCGCGCTACTTTGCGCTCGTTGACGCCGCGCAGCGGGAAGATGGTGGGGACGCGCACCGTGTAGGTCTTGCGGCCGCCCTGGAAGTGAACGCTGCAGAGACGGTGGCCCGTGGTGGGCTGGAAGGTGGAGAAGCACCCACTGACGCCGGCACGGGACACATTCTTGAGCCAGAGGCGCCGCAACTCGGCGTCCTTGGGAAACGTGTAGAAGTGCAGCGCCTTGTCCCGGTGCGAGTTGTTGTAGCAGCCCGGCACGCAGCACGTAAAGCCAGGCATGGCTGCGCCGCGCGGCCCAGCCCGGCCCGGCCCACCAACCTCCTGCGTCCTTCGACGGCCCGGTAGGTCCGCCGCCGCCCGCCCCTCGACGGGCGGCGCCGCGCGAGGCCTTGGACTGCTTCCCACTAATGCCGCTTGGCGCAGCCGGCCCCACCCGGCGGTCCGTGCTCAGAATACGCTTCCCGCCGTCCCGCGCCTTGCGGCCTGCCCGGCCGCCCGCTTGCGCTCCGGAATCGGCCCCGGGGACGCCACGAAGGACCGCCTGCGAAGAAGGACTACGCCCCCCACAATGCACCGCGCCAGAAGCCGCTCACTTCCGGAGCGGGAGTGGGCTTATTCCGGCTATTTTCCAGGGAACCGCAATAGCCCTGCAGACCAGATTCTTTCCCCAACTCGGCTCGTTTCTGGCAGACGAGAGAGGTGTATTCGGTTGGAACGCTGTCGCCTGGACTGCCCTTCACAAGGACCCGGAATCCTGATGGGGGTGGGGGCGCGTCTTACCAGTGCGCAAGCGTTATGCGTATGTATTCGCGGAGACTACAAGTCCCGTGATGCCTTGCGCTGAACTTGGCGCCTGCGGCCTGGAGCGCCGCCTACGGGAGAGTGGAGATACTGCGGATCAGGATTCGGGCGAGGTTGTACTGCATCCAGAAGCCGTCCTCTAACCCTAAGCGCCTTTGAGTCGACGACATTCCTGTGGAGGGAGGGAGAGGAAACCTGGGCCTCAGCGTCCGAAGGACCTCAGGAGCCCCATTCTCTTTGTTGGGGACTCTCTTCCGACTCAGCCCCTGCTTACTTATTGACCTAAACTAAGTCACCAACAGTCGCCTATTATGTGCCGGGCACAGTGCAGGAACTTCGGGGAGATCCAGACCTACCCGACCCCTCCCTCCGGGATCCTGACTACCTAGAGGGATGAGGGTGTGTCTTTTGTACTATAGCTGTGAATGCACGCGAATGGATGTTTAGTCAGAGAAATAAACACTCCAAAGGAATTAACTGGACAGAGGAGAAAATGGGAAGCGGAGGCCCAGGAAGAAAAAACGAAAAGCTTGGGTAGGGAGGAGTAGCCGGTTCTTGCCCCAGGAACCAGCAAGTAAGGCCCTGAGGCAGGAAGGAGCGAGGCTCCTCCTTAAAGAGCCTGGAAGGGGGCGGCCAGGGTAGTAGAAGCACGGAAAGATACCAAACTGGGCCGTGTGAAAGGATTTGGGATTTTATTCTGCAGGCGACCGGGAACTGTTAGAAGGGAGTCAAGCAAATGATGTGCTTTGTAACAAGACACTTACTCCCATCCTTGACTTCTTTGAGGGAAAATGTTTTAAAGAGAGAGAGGTTGTGGAAAACCAGGGAGGAGCCAGGTAGTCCAGGAATTACCTGCAAACTAGCCCACTTTTTCTCACTTCTCCCTTTCTCCCACTTTTTGTTGCTTTTCCTCACCTTTTCTTCTAATTCTCCCTTCTCATTTTTTCTCTCCTGATAACAGTTTACAGATATGAAATGGAAGCCCCTAGTATATTTTATTTATAATGACTTGATATAAAAACAATAGATCAGGGTATTGAAAAGCTTGCAAAAGAAAAAATAACTCTCCAGGTTAACTACTATGATTATTTTAGTTTGTTGTCCTTTATTATAAAGGGGATCGATGCCTAAAATGTTTTAGAAAAATACAGGACAATGAGAAAAAAAGAACTTTTTCTAGTCCCAACACCCAGACATTACCATTGCATTTCTGTTTACAACCAATGTGATCCTTGGTTATTTGTGTGGTGTTCACTGACCTGTAACTGAGAAAGTGCCATTCCTCTTGGTCTATGCAGCTGAGATCCACAGCTTGAACCCCTTCAAATTCAGAGATCTGATGTGTGTAGCGCTTAGTAAAAGATGTGCATCATTTAGGTGAATCATTTACACAGTGGTATATTATGAGTGCACATGTTTAATTTTTTATAAACGTGTGTAATAGAGATAAAATTCGGCAAAAGATCATTGTATCTGTTATTATGTATTTTCATTGTCATACAGTTACTGTTATGATTCGGCTCCTACCTGCTGCTTCAAGACTCACCTTGCTCAGGGCCAGCCCGTGGCTCACTTGGGAGAGTGTGGTGCTGATAACATCAAGGCCCCGGGTTCAGATCCCATATAGGGATGGCCAGTTAGCTCACTGGGTGAGCATGGTGCTGACAACACCAAGTCAAGGGTTAAGATCCCCTTACCAGTAACCTTAAAAAAAAAAAAAAGACTCACCTTGCTCAAATTGATATAATTTCTTTTTTTTATTTTTGGCAGCTGGCTGGAATGAGGATCTGAACCCTTGACTTTGATGTTATAGATATAATTTTTTCATGCACAGAGCATTGAAGATTATACTCGACAAGACACTGCCTTTCAATACATAAAATCACCTATAATCTACACTTAATCTTCTACGTTCAGAGCATATCTGGAATATTTGGCTTTCTCCCCACCCCCACCATCCTGCTCACTCTCTATCTTGTCACCTCTGGAGAAAGGCAAGAACCTCATCACGTGTCTCTCTGCTTCCAATCTTGCCTCCCCTACAATCTGTTCTTCACATGACTGCCAAAGAAAATCTGATTACATCATGCCTCTGCTTAAATCCCTCCAGTGGCTTCCTATTCCATTTAGAATAATGTCCAAACTCTTTCCCAGAGCCTGTAACATACCACATAGTCTGGCCCTTGCCATCTCTCACTGCTCTCTCCCTCACTTCACCCCAACGTTTTTTTGTTGTTTTCTTTAAACAAGTAGTAATAAATATAAAGTTTAATTATGTGAACACAGAATAATATTGTGCAAAGACTGAAGGTTGTGTTCCAAACTATTTTGAAAAATTTTTGTGTTTTTTCCATATTATCCAGTTTAAGGTGTTTTTGTTTTTTTTTTTAAGATGGCCGGTAAGGGGCCGAGCCCGTGGCGCACTCGGTAGGGTGCTGCGCTGGGAGCGCCGCGACGCTCCCGCCGCGGGTTCGGATCCTATATAGGAATGACCGGTGCACTCACTGGCTGAGTGCCGGTCACGAAAAACCAACAACAACAACAACAACAACAACAACAACAAAAAGATGGCCGGTAAGGGGATCTTAACCCTTGACTTGGTGTTGTTAGCACCACTCTCAGCCAGCGAGCTAACCGGCCATCCCTATATGGGATCTGAACCCGTGGCTTTGGTGTTATCAGCACCACACTCTCCCAAGTGAGCCATGGGCTGGCCCTCCAGTTTAAGGTTTTACTAATAAATAAATAAAAACTGCATATAGGTGGTTGATAGTGACCATGGAACTGTATCCGCAAAGGGCTAGCAAATTAGTCAGATAACACAGAGATCAGATCTAAATGACAAGTAATATCGATATGCTTTTCCTCTACAGTTCTTTTACTCTGGGAAACAATTTTTTCTTTGATTCATTTTTTAACAAGCACAAATATGCCCACGCCTGTCTCAAGTATCTGAAACTACCCCTGATCTAGGAGGAGATTCTGGCAAAAAGAACTCCACTGAGACTCATAAACCAAGTTCTAATTCAGTTGCCATCAAAACTTAAAATGAATAAATACATAAATAAAATGTAAAAAAAACCAAGAAAGATTGAGGGCCTGTCGATTGGTGAAAAACATGGTAAGAGCTATCAGAATAAGCATCTCCAGCATTAACAGAACTTTTGAGAGCCAGAATTCATCTCAAATTGCATATGTTTGGAGATCGTAACATCTGCGTTGTATCACAAACAGCCCATTAGCTTTGGAGCCTGCAACCTGGTCTCTTCTGATACATACAGATCCTATAGACAGAACCATCTTTGCAAATGAAAATCTGACCGGGTCACATATAGGATAAAATTATTTTTCCTGGCTTTAGTGTCTCTCCTTATCTTCGGAGAGGGAGATGGGAATGAGAGGCATTCTAAAAATAGCGACTGCTATTTATTGATGCCCTGGCTTACTATGTGTCAGCCCCTCAGTTAAGCATTAACTCCTTGAATCATTACAAGCCCCTTATCAGGTGAGTGTCATTCTCAATTTACAGATGAGGAAACCTAAACTTGGACTGGTTGTTTACATTTGCCCAAGTTCACGCCCAGGTAACGCTGCCTCCAAAGCAGCGGTAGTTTGCAACAACCAATGTACACACAGCGCGCAGGGGTAGGGCGAGAACTACAATTCCCGTGGGGCTGTGCGCAGCATCGCGAGAATTACCTTAAATACGGCGGCGGGAACGCAGCACTTAAAGTGCTTGAGCGGTTGGCTGAGGCCATGGCGGACAGCCGCAGTCCCGACAGCAATCATACGCCGCGTACCCTGCTGCGGCGCGTACTGGATACAGCGGACCCTCGCACTCCGCGGCGACCCCGCAGTGCTCGAACTGGGTAAGTGAGGGCGTTGCCCGAGTACATAAGCAACTAAGGGACTGGGGGGTAGGGTCTGGGTGGGCAGCTCCGACTCTGTTTGGAGAGGGAAACTGAGTCTCAGAGAGGAGCAGAGCCCAGGACTCTGAGAGCTAGCTCCACTCCCTTAGCCGGGCTCGGCTTAGCTGTTTGTGCCCCCACCTCTGGGGCTCCAAGTAGCCCGACTGGGCCGGAGTCTGGGAGTAGGCTTCTGGAGGCGAAGGATGGGCGCTCAGAATCTGACCCTCTGTTCTGTTCTCCAGGCTCCTTTCCTCCTAAACAAGCCCAGGGTGTGTCCAGGCATCTTCCCTGAACTTCTGCCTCCCTACCTTCGCTACACATTCTGTCCTATTGTCTCTGTAGCTCCCAGCTGGAAGATGGGGAAGGAACTAGAGAGCGCAACCTGGACAAAGTCGGAGGCAGGAACTGGAAAGATGCTTTGTAGGGAGCAGGGGACTTGGCCTGACTTGGTGGGAGTGTCAGAGGGTGAGGACTGTGGTGAGCTCCGGGTGCAGAAGTTGGCATCTGCCAGACTGGGATAGTGCAGTTCCTTTATAGGGAATGGGAAGCATTCATTATAGGTTTTAGACCAATGCGTGATGAGGTGGGAGCTGTGCCCAGGGAATGTTTATGTGACTCTGGAATCTGCTAGGGATTGGGCTGGAGAGACTAGGGCTCCGGTGACGCATGTGGAGGTTGCTGTCAAACCCTGACAAGTACTTAAAAGGTTTAAAAGTACTTAAATATTGGGCCGGCCTGTGGCTCACTTGGGAGATTGTGGTGCTAATAACACCAAGGCCATGAGTTTGGATCCCTGTATAGGAATGGCCGATTAGCTCACTGGATGAGCATGGTGCTGACAACACCAAGTCAAGGGTTAAGATCCCCTTTCTGGTCTTCTTTTTAAGAAAAAAAAAAAAGTACTTAAATATCATTCTAGAGTTGTTATTTTAATGTCTGGAATGGATACTCTTCCAATTGCACCTCTGTGTATGTAGCTAACTCCTACTTATCTTTTATGATTCTGCCGACGTTACCTGTGTCAAACCTTCCTCGGCCCCTCTCTCTGGCTGGGTCGATCATATTCCATTTCTCTTCCCATACTCCAGGGCTCCCCTATATCCACACCCCTGTTGACATAGGGCTGGAAACAGGGGTGATGGGAGGGGCAAGTGTTTTCTGGGTCCCTGGCTTTAGACTAAGACCCCTGATGAAGGCATTTCTCTGTATCCTCTAGCCCCGCAACTTCCTATTTAATTCTGAGAGCTGCTGGTCTTTACACAGTGCCCAAAGAGCCCTGCTTGAAACACCTTCCTCCAGGAGGCTGAGCGGCCAAACAAAGACGACTGCCAGATGGCATTCCCATGGAGCCAAGGTAAGTGCTGGCTGCCTTGAGGGGACCCTGAGGTCTGGCTCTTCTCTGGAGCCCATGTTGAGGGAATCTCAAGGCAAATGAACAGACTGGTTGCTTGGTGCTTTTGCCCTTAGTCTGTTGGCAGATTGGCCTGTGTTCAAGCCAGTGGACACCTGGAGGGACAGACACCTCGGACTCTGCTGAAGAACATCCTACTAACTGGTGAGTGCTGGCCCGTTGGCAGAGTTAGGTACCAGTCCAACACCAGTCCTGTGGTATCCCTCATTCCGGGCAGCCTGTTCTGTCAGCCACACCCTCTCCTTGGTCTTTCTGCAGCACCAGAATCTTCCATCCTAATGCCAAAGTCAGTAGTGAAGCCAGTGCCAGCACTGCAGGGGGTCCAGCCCTCCAGACGGGAAAGCAGTCGGGGCAGGTACACAGTGAACTCTCCCCTTGGAGTGGGCAGCTCTGGTCAGGGAGCCTTTTGGGGGCCCCAAAAGCCAGAATTGGGCTTTCTGGCCTGTCTGAAATAAGCTCTATCCTTGTAGCCTGGAGCTGCAACTTCCTGAGCTTGAACCCCCCACAACCCTGGCTCCAGGTCTGCTGGTCACTGGCAGGAGGAAGCAGAGGCTGAGACTGTCGATGTTTCAGCAGGGCATAGACCAGGGGCTGCCTCTCTCCCAAGGTGAGGCCCTGGATACCACCTTTCACTACCGTCTCCCTCCTGTCCTCTGGATAGGCTGAGGAGGCTCGAGAGAGGGCTCTCATGGGCTTGGGTAACTTACCATGGTTTCTTCTTTTTACATCCTTTTGCCGGTCACTGACAGAGCCTCATGGGAATGCTAATGCCTCGTCCCTCACCAGGTGCTGTTGCCTATTCTGGGGGTTGGTAGAGAAGAGGCTTGGGGAGGGAGGTGCTGACTGAGATGGAATCTGGCAGTACTACTTCCTGCCAGTTTTAGCCTCACAGCTTGATTGCTGCTTTCTAAGAGATGAGAGTCCTGGGGTAGACGGGGAAATCATCTGGAAAAACTGGACCTCAGGTACCTGACTTTCCTTTGCCTCCTCCTTCCTACCAGCTCCCTCAACCTGACCTTTGCCACACCTCTTCAGCCACAGTCAGTGCGGAGGCCTGGTTTGGCCCGCAGACCTCCCACCCGCCGAGCTGTAAATGTGAGTGCCTTTTTGCAGGATGTGCGAGGTACTTCTTTGGCTTCAGCTCCTCCAGGTAAGGTTAAGGTTTCTCCCTTCTGGCATTTGGGGAAAAGTATCTCCCTGCGATAGATAGAAAGTGCTGCTGAGTCCAGGGTTGCTCCCCTCTCAGTGCAGTCAGGGACAGTGAGTGAGCCAGGCCAGTAGGTCTACGACGAGTTTCTACTTTCTTACCACAAGGTGCCCCTTGCCTTGGTGGGGCCTAGTCTTAGTCCCTTAGTGTCTCCTAGGACCCCCTATTTTTGAGGAGCTGTAGGGCTGAAGGTAGAAAAGGGTGTGGCATGGTGGCTGAAGCTTGTTGGAAGGTTGGAAAGGGCCAGGTTTCAGGATCAGCTGGCCAATCAGAGCTGACCTGAGAGCCTGACTGCAGAAGATAAGTTCACCAGAATAAGAGGAGGGTTCTGGGCAGAGGGAGTAGAGTGAGAAGTGGAGAGTAAAGACATGGGTGAGCAGTTAGGGCATAAGGGGGACAGCTGTGGAGGCATGGTGTATTAGTCTGTTTCTGTTGTTTATAACAGAATACCTGAAACTGGGTAATGTATTAAAAATGAAATTTATTTGTCACAGTTTTAGAGGCTGGTAAATCCACAGTCCCGGGTACATCTGGTGAAGGCCTTGTTCTTGGTGACTCTCCACAGCAATTCAGGGTATCACAAGGCAAGAAAGGGCTGAGCAAGAGTGAGCTAAGCTTCTCACTCTCTGTCCTTATAAAGCCCTCCTAAGTACAATAGTGACCATCCATTAAACCATTAACAGAATAATCCATTCATTAGGGTACAGTCTTCACAATCTAATCACCTCTTACAGGCCCCACCTTTCAATGACCATAATAGGATTTTTCATCTTCTTAACAATGTTACAGTGGAGATTAAATTTCCAATACATGAATTTTGGGGGGACACATTTAACCCATGGCACCTGGAAATGCCAGCTAAGGAGCAGGAATGTAAGCAAGGAGAGCTATGGAAGAGAAATAAGGCTTAGAGTGCTAGATTGTCTTCTCTCTCTGAAGGCCACTTGGGGCAGACCCATGGGGCCCACTGCCCAGGCTGTAGTAACTCTGGGTAACAACAGCAGGTGGGCCTGGAATACACTGAGTGCCAGCTGGTGCTTGATCTCCAGGTGACAGCCTCAGAACCCCTGTTACTACTCTGCCAAGGGACGTCATGTTGGAGGACACTCAGCCCTTCTCCCAGCCCTTGGTTAGCTGCTCCCCCAGTGTTTCTTGCTCCCTGCACCACTCCTCTCGCACTGGGGCTGAAGATGCTGAAAGGACCATTGGTCGCAGGACACAGAGCAGTGGGCAGAGCAACTCACAGTTGCAGAGCAACAGTGAGTATGTGGGATGGGTGGCCAGGAGCCAAGCTCAGCTTGGGTGACAGTTGGCGCCGGTAGTTTTCCCTCCTCAGACCCATCTGTATGTCCCCAGAGCCACCTGGCTGTGGGTCTCTCCTCCACAGGAGGAGAGAGAGTCAGTGTTAGGCCAGAAGACTCCAAATCTGTGCCCTGGTGCTACTCTTGGCTTTGTCTCCTCAGTGGGTAGGGCTGGGTTCGCAACTCCATCTTCACCCTTCTCAGAGCTACAGGCTTGGCCTGCTGTTTCTCCAGCCTATACTCTCTCCCCTTCGTTCAGGCCCTAGGAAACCAGCCCAGTTTCTGTCAGGAAAGGAAGAGGAGGTTGATGCCCTGGCTCTGGGCTTCCTGAACACCAGCAGTAATATCTCTGCAGAAGATGGAGTAGAGCCCTTACAGGATGGATTTGGTAAGGAGGCAGTGAAAAGGATGGAAGAAGAAGGTTTGAACGTGAGTGAAGTGAAGGAGGCAACAGGAGGACAAGGACCTGCCAGGGCAGAAAAGCCTGAGGGACACACCGAGGTAACAGAAGCAGAGAGATCCCAGGGGGCTGTTGAGGCTGAGGAGCTAGAAGGATCTTCAGGGGATGACGACACCTCCGGCAGGATAGGTAAGAGGCTCAGTGCAGGGATCAGGGGGTGAGTGGTGACAGCTGTGTTCAGGCTCTGGCACACAGAAGGGGCTTGCTTGGGTTGTGTTTCTGGGCACTGGTGGTATTAAGGGGTCAGGGAGACTCTGAGGGGCACTTGCTTGGCTGGAGCTAGGTGGGGCCCTTGAGAAACAGAGCAAGGAGACCATGGACCTGCAGGGCTGGGTGACATGGTTAGGCCTGAGCCCCCTATGACTTTGCCCTTCCTCTGCAGTAAGTCAAGAGTTGGTCTCTAAGTCCTCGAAGTTTCTCCAGGTCAAGCGACTTCGACAGTTTCTTGAGCCAGCCCCACCACCTGGTGCTGCAGTGTAAGATCTCATGACCGTGTTCCTCTTGGGCCTCTTGGGAAGTGGGCAGGCACTGAGGTTGGCATTGGGTACCGTGTGCACACAGGATCATCCCTCTTCCCACGGGTATGCAGATGATTACCTATCAAAGCACCCGGAGTTGGGCTGGGGAGGGCTCATGGAGAGCATATCTGTCATCCTGGTGCTTGCCTCCAGGGGCTTAGAGGAGCTTGGGTGAGGGGGAAGTGCCTAGGTCAGTATATAGTCAAAGAAGGCTTCCTGGAGGAGGATTAGCAGAATCAGGACAGGCAGCTGAGGACTAAGAGGAGAGAATGTCTATTCTGAGGCCTCAGGGTCATGGGCCTGAGCAAGTACCAATGTGTATGAGGCTGGGCTAAGACATTGGGTCCAGACTGTGGAGGAGCAGGGCCCCATGGAAATGGTGGTCCCTGACCCCACTGCCCCTCAATAGAGATAGTTGGAGCTTCTGGTCCATGCTGGCCAGAGAGCACACAGTCCCCAGTCTCAGCAGGAGTCAGCAAGACTTCTCTTTGAATAGAGGCCTCTTCAAGCAGTAGTTCATCTACCTCTGTCCACTCCTGCCTCCAGCTTATCTTCAGAGCCTATGGAGCCTCTGTTGGCCAGGCTTCCCCCTAGGCCCCGAACCACTAGCACCAGACCCCGTCAAGATCCCTACAGGGGTGGACTGAGCCACTATGTGAAACTCTTTAGCTTCTATGCTAAGATGCCCGTGGAGAAAAGGGCTCTTGAGATGGTGGAGAAATGGTGAGTTCTGGACACCTGGGGGTGGAAGAGGAGCCCCTCAGGTCATGAACAGACTGTTCAGTCTGCTCTATCCCAACCTTCTTGGCAGCCTAGATAAGTATTTCCAGCATCTTTGCGATGATCTGGAGGTATTTGCTGCTCATGCTGGCCGCAAGACTGTGAAACCGGAAGACCTGGAGCTGCTGATGCGACGGTGAGTGGGGGAAGGGAGGTGTTGGGTGTGGGAGTGCTGGTGCTGATTCCCTCTGTCCCTTCTCTTCCTCTCCTGAAGGCAGGGCCTGGTCACCGACCAAGTCTCACTGCACGTACTTGTGGAGCGGCATCTTCCCCTGGAGTACCGGCAGCTGCTCATCCCTTGTGCATTCAGTGGAAACTCCGTCTTCCCTGCCCAGTAGTGGCCAGGCCTCAACACTTGCCTTGTCCCCACTAGGGACCCCTTTGTCCCACATCTTCCTCCAGGACTCCTCCCATCCCCCAGCATAAATAAAGTGTCATAAACAGAATATTCTGCATTTTGGTGCATGTCCTAGGACCCCCTCCCCCAACTCCCCAGCACAGCCTGGAGAAGGACCTGGGTTCAGACAAACAATTTTATACTAAAATCAGGGTTAGCAACACTGGAGCACTTAGGCTGTCCACGGTGGTCCTAGCTTGCAGGTTCTGGCTCTCGAGGCCCCATGCGCCTGACGTCAGCCACCTGAAGCCGTTCCAATGCAGTGCAGAGCCATGTCAGAATGCCCTCTTCCTTCTCGTCACCCTCCTCTGGCAGTTCTGACATGGGGAGCTGGAAGGCCTGGCTCATATAGGTGCTCAGAGTCTGCTTGTCCATGCTCGGATCGATGTTCATCAGGGCCCCACGCAACCTGGGTAGGGTCACTTCATCACGGCTGTCCCACAAGAAAAGAGAGACAGGCCTTAACCCCAGATTCCAAGGTACCCTCCTTTCTGTCAGGCTTGAACAGTATATATTGCCCAGTAGCTTGCTTAGTGCACAGGAAGATGCAGGGGCTTGAGATGCCACCTTTTGGCCCAGCCTGTGGGACTCGCCTATGGATGAATGCATCAGAGGGCCCCAGGGTCACTCACAGTTCCAGGCCCAGCTCCTGCTTTATCTCCTGTAAGTACTCATCCTTCTCACACATGTACTGTTCCCACAGCTTTTGTACAAAGGGCTCACTCTGGCCCTCCTTGTCCTAGGAGGGGCCACAGGGCAGGGTGAGGGCACATTGGCTAGGGTCCAGCCAAGGCTAGGGCAGGGGCTGGGTGAGTTCCCAGACCCATCACCTACCTCCGTAAACAATGAACGGTAGTTGAGCAAGTCTGCATTGCTGCTGTTGGGATGCCAGCCACCTGCCTCCATCAACTCCTGAATTTGCTCCTCTTTCTTCAGAGGGAATGTACTCCTGAGGATAGTGCTGCGGGGAGACATGAGGACCAACAGGCCTGGCTGAGGCCTGCCCAGCCATCCCCACTAGTGTTTAAAAGGCTAGTGAGTGTCGAGGTTGTGGCTATTCCCACCAGGCTCCCTTTTTCCCTGCAGACCCTCAGGAGTTTGGGGTGGCCTGGACTGGCCTCTCACCTGAACTGCTCCATGTTTAGTAGCCCCTCGTTCTGACTGTCAGCATTTGTCATCTCCTTCAGCAGCTGGGCTACTGTCTCCGTCTGGTTGACATACACACTCTCCTTCCTCTAAGAGAGGGAAGCATTCACTAACTTGCTGCTTTGTGGAGTGGTGGCGACAGAGCTGGGCTACACTGGAGAGAAAGACCCTTCTCTTTTCCCAAGGGCCCAAGCTCACCTTTCCCATCAAGACTGCATAAAACTGACTCATGACCTCATTGGAACGGAAGAGCTTGATATTTTCAAAAATGGTGTAAGCCCAGGCTATTGCATCACTGGGCCCAAAGCGACGCTCCAGGAAATTAAAGAAGAAATCTGAGAACTTCTCCTTCTGCAGGTTGGGGAGAATGCATGGTCAGCCTGCCCTAGGGTCAGTTGGTCCACCTCCCTGATAGCATCTTGAGGGGGGCCACCTGGAGAACTCGATCTGAAGGCCACACTGGGCCAATGTGGCTAGTGAGATCTGACCTGCTCCTCCGCAAGACGTTCCTTCCAGGCATCCTTGAGGAGGTTTACCACATCCTTCTTGGTTGGTTTCTTGTTCTCCACAAGGCCATCATACCGAAGGAAAGGAGGGATGGCTTCACCATAGCCCTAGAATGGAGGGCTGTCAGCTCATCTCTGGGCCCATCTATTGCCCTACCCGTAAGCAAGGAACAGCCCCAGATGGTTCCCCCAGAATCTCAAGTCTCCTCAGCAGCAAGATGTTGGTGTTCTGACTCTGGCCCAAACCTCCCTCCCAGGGACTCCCTACCAGACCAGGGAAGAAGTCTTTCTCCCGGAGCAGCCCCTCGCCAATCTCCTCCAGAAGCACATCCACCAGCTCGTCACTGTTCTTGCCCTTGGCCAGCATTTGCCAGCGCTCTGGGCCCCCGGCCACCACATCTGGTGGGGAGAGGGAACTGGAGTCCAGATCATGCACTTCAGCAGGTCCTGGGGCCTCAATGGCCATTATTACCTTCACACTTGGTCCAGTCAGGCCGAGGTGTGGAGGTGCGCTGAATCTCCTGCAGTTCAGAAAAGAACTGGTCCCGTTCCTTCAGTGTGTTCATGTGCAACTGCAGCAAAATCTCATGCTCCTTGCGGACCTCTTCATAGTCAGCTTTCAGGCTGTCCAACTGTGGGCAAGGTGATTGGTCCTACCTGCCCACCTGCATGACCCTGCCTGGCCCTGCTTGGCCCTGCCTGCCCATCAAGCACCTGCTCCTGAAGGTCCTTATTGGTCTTCTCCTGCATTTCGAAGTCCCTCCTGGGTACCACATCTCCAAAGTTGGCCTTCATGGTGTTGAGTTCCATCTGTGTACGGGTCAGGTCTTGCCGAGTCATCTTCAGAGCCAGTGTTAACTTCACGGGGTCCTCCCCCCAGATGCCTGCCAGGAGAACCACCAGCCCATGTCACCGTGGCTCTGGGGCTTATAGCCCAGGGCTGGGTTAGTGTACCCCTTGGGGGATGCTTAAGGTCCTTCTGCCCTCCCTGCTTGGGATTCCCTGGATCTTGGCCACAGTGCCACCAGCCTAGGGTTTCAGGCTTAAGTAGAGAAGTCCAGGACATGGGGTACCAGGCCTGTCCAGCCCACAGGAAGTCTAGGCTGCCTCAGCTGCCAACAATGTTCCTACTTAAACAAAGATCCTACGACTTTTTTTTTTTCCTAAAAGATGACCGGTAAAGGGATCTTAACCTTTGACTTGGTGTTGTCATCACCACGCTCTCCCAAGTGAGCTAACCGGCCATCCCTATATAGGAATCCGAACCCGTGGCCTTGATGTTATCAACACCACACTCTCCCAAGTGAGCCGTGGACTGGCCCTGATCCTACGACTTTCAATCTCAAACAATGATCCTATGACTTTTAAGCTCAGAAGATCCAAAGCCCCAGGTGGTGACAGGGACATCTCCCATCATGAATGGGCATGAAATGCTGAATGAATGGGGGTGAGAGGCGAGAGCCAGACTCCTCTCCAGTACCTCAAAGTAGGAGAGAAACCCAACTCAGGCTTACCTGGGGACTGGGCTAGTGACATGTCCTCCCGCTGGTACCGTAGCTCATTCAGGTCTGCAATGAGGATCTTACGGGCATCTCGCTCACTGAGGTAGTGCAGGTACTCTTGAGCCAAGTTCTTCCTCAGTTTGGTTACCTGTTGGGAAGGTGGCTGTGTGGTCAAGGGCTGCCTCTGGACCCCTGTGTGTAGCTAGTCACCACAGGGGATGGGCTGGGTGCTGGTGGCCCATCAGGGCTTAGAAGAAGGAGACTGGCCATTCCTGAGACTCCATCAAGGTGCCCATGCCACCTCCTGTGGAGAAAGTCTGTGCTGAGCCAAGCAGGCAGGTAGAGGATGGAGGTAGCAGGGGGTCTGGGGGGAGGTGGTGGCTCCAAGGCCTTAAGGTCACCCCTGTGGCAGGTGGGGCAGGAATTCAGGGGCTTGGTCACCACACCACTTCTATTCACCTCACTCTGCAATGAGATCTTCTCCTCATTCTTTTTGTCAATGAGTTTTAGCAAATTCATCTTCTCTTTCTTGAGCATGGAGATTTCGTATCTCTCCTCAGCCCTCATGGCCAGGATCCTCTCGTTGCAGTCCTCATTCACAGTGATAAGCTTGGCCTTCAGGGGCTCCAGAGCCCGAATCTTCTCCCTTTGGTGGGCTAAGCAGGGATGGGAGGGAGAGTCCCTTTGGGGCCATGGAGAACAAACAGCCGGAGATACAGATCCTAAGGTCATGGGTGAGTAGCTACGTCACTTGCAAACTCCAGGAATCTATGCATGCCTCATTCAAAGTCACGGCCCCTGCTTCAGGCCTTCCTGTGTTTGCTTTTAAGCCAGGGGCAGAGTTGAGATGAGGACCAGGGTCTTTCTTTCTTTCTTTTTTTTTTTTTTGTGACCGGCACTCAGCCAGTGAGTGCACTGGTCATTCCTATATAGGATCCGAACCCGCGGCGGGAGCATTGCCGCGCTCCCAGCGCCACACTCTCCCGAGTGCGCCACAGGCTCGGCCCGAGGACCAGGGTCTTTCGTATGGCCTTTCCCCTACAGCCTTTAGTCCTGCACCTGCATCATGATCTGTACCTCCTGAACCTGGTGGGGGGAGCCTCCTCACTTCCCAGAGATACTTGCTCTCCCCTGGGGTTCACTCTTTTTCCTATAGATACTGCCCCACCAAGCTTCTCCAGGATGGGAGGTGGTCAGGTGCCCTATCACAGAACAGTGTACGCAAAAAAGTTCGAGCAGGGATTGGTGACCTCAAGGCCCAGTCAGCAGCTGCCCCAGCCCTGCTGTGGAGCTCCAGAAGGTCAGAATAGGATCTTCTGTGCTCCTTCTAGGCTGGGCCCAGGAAGGGAGCTGCATTCTTACCGAGCATCACTTCATATGCATTCTTGATGGAGGATAGCAATGGCTTGTATGTTTTGAAGTCCTCTATGAAGAACTCAAAGATCTCTCTGTAAGGCTAGCAAGAAAAGGGGACCTGTCACCTCCTGACCTATAGCTGCCACCTCAGTGGAGTCCTATGTTTTTCTTTACTGAGCTTAAAAATATTCCAGCATGAGGCTGCCAGGTAGCCCATATTCAAGTAAATGCCCAGGGTACCACTCGGGTCTCTCACAGTGCCACGGGGCTGGGGGACAATTCTCTGAAGGCCTCTTGTGGTATTGTTTTCTGAGGCCTGCTGGACCACAGTGGGCCAGACCTCCCACTCTATGCCTGAGCCCCCTCTCTGGCTCTTCAGGCAGCCAGCCTCTTGCCTTCCAGACCCTGCCTCAGTTGGCCTCTCACCTGCATCCCTTCCCCATCTGTTAGAGCAGGAGGAGACTGAAGGTTCTAGCCTTGCTTTCTGACTCCAACTGCGGTTGTGGTCTCCTGTCCTACTTGGACATACAGGAGATTTTTGGAGGCAGCATTGCTTACTGGAAGGAGTACAGGCTCTGGAATCAGCCCCAAGTTTGAATCCCAGCCTCACTCTCTGAGCTTCTGCTTTATTGTAGGTGAGGTACCTTCTGCTTGTGAGAGTGTATGTAAGGCCCCAGCCCAGGGCCTGGCATGCAGCCAGCACTCAGTAAATGCTTCAGTCAGTGAATAAGTCAGAAGTCAGGGATTCTCTGTCATCATCCCTATTGGAGCAAAGATTTGGTGATTCTCTTCCTGATATGTATCAGAATCTGAGTTGCATCTAGTTCTCTCTCTCTATGCATCTGGGCTAGTTCATCAAACCTGGGGCTGTTGCCACTGGGCTGGTGGACACTGTATGACCCCTGCTCACCCAACTGCCAGGACTGAGGCTCCATTCACTGGTGTCCAAGGACCCAAGCTGGGCACTGAGGATCCCAAAGCTGAAGGGACTGGACAAAGCATCCAGTCCACCTGACTCAGGTGAGGAAACTCAAACCTCAGGAGAGTTTTGGCTCCACACTTCAGCCTTGCCTACTGCTCACTGGCTCTGTCACTGGCTTTTGACATGCTTCTCTTCAGGGATGGAGACCCAGAAGAGTTGGGAGAAGCCAGTCTCTTCTGAAGGTCTGAAGTGCTCAGTCCTGGTAGGTGAGGTTTCTTCCCACACTTATTCTGTGTCTCTGACCTGCAGCCTCAGCTCCTGGGTAGAATCCGTGCCCATGTCCAGCAGGAGAAGCTCCTTACGTAAATAATTCTCTAGCTGCTCCAGATACCTGGGCTTGGTGGTGCTGAAGGACTGCTGCTGCCAGCTACTGCAGAGGATGGTGGGTTGAGATGTGATGAGCATGCTACGGGGCCCTTGCACCCTCGCTCTGGGGCAGCACACACCCCTGCCCTGTCTCCCAGCCCAATGCCCAATCTACACCAGCCCACCCACGATCAGGTGGACCCTAGCTTACCTTGTTCGGTTCCGGTAGTCACATGAACAAGGCTTTCGATTTGGCAGAATGGTCTGGCCACTGGTATATGTGGGCCATGGGGATAGGTGGCTGCCCATGGGGAACTGAAAGAGCTGCAGGGAGAGACAGGTGGGGTTACCATGCAACATTGCTCCCCTTCCTAATGTTCTTTTCTATTCCTCCTTCCCCACTCCTGATGTTCTGTAGGGTTTTTTTGGTTTTTTTTTTTTTTTTTTTTTTTTTTTTTGGTTTATTGGCAGCTGACCAGTACAGGGATCTGAACCCTTGACCTTGGTGTTATGAGCACCATGCTTTCCTAAGTCAGCTAACTGGCCAGCCCTCATTCCTGATGTTTTCAACAAACATCTCTTAATATGGTTCATAATTAAGA
Source organism: Cynocephalus volans (assembly GCF_027409185.1). Lineage (NCBI taxonomy): Eukaryota > Metazoa > Chordata > Mammalia > Dermoptera > Cynocephalidae > Cynocephalus > Cynocephalus volans. The sequence goes on from NC_084469.1 coordinate 132,033,249, forward strand.
CTGTGAGTTCCTGAGTTAGAGAGAGCTTGGGTTAAATCCTAGATCTCCCTTATTAGCTGTGTGACCACAGGCTTAACTTCTCTGAGCTTCAGTCTCCACATCTGTAAAATGGGGATGATGGTAGTCTCCATCACACTATTGATGTGAGGATGCAATAAGAAAGCATAGTGTGTGATTTGCTAGGAACTCAGTAAAGGTGAGCTTTTCTCTTCTGTAGGTATGTCAGTGAATATTGAATATTGAAAACAGATGTGAGCACCAGGAAGGACCCAGCCCTTGCACCCACAGCACAATCCAGCTAAAGAGACAAAGATAAAGGAGGGCAGGCCCAGCCTCAAGCTGGTACTGATGAACAGCTAGAACTATAGAGATGCAGCCTGTGAGCTGTGGACCCTGGGAAGAGACTGGGCTGTAAACCCCGGGAGAGAGAGAGATAGGTGAGGATTCCCTGGCAATGGGATCTCATTTTGAATCTTGAGCAGGGGTAAGTGCATGTGGTAGGAAGCAGTAGTATGTATGGACTTGTTTTTTAACCTTTCACATACTAATAGCATGAAGAAAAAATATGACCCTTTGATCCAGTGCAGCCCACTTCTAGGGTTTCATCCATTTGGTCTTTCATTTGTTTTTGTTTGTTTGTTTTTAAAGATGACCGGTAAGGGGATCTTAACCCTTGACTTGGTGTTGTCAGCACCACGTTCACCCAGTGAGCTAACCGGCCATCCCTATATGGGATCCGAACCCGTGGCCTTGGTGTTATCAGCACCACACTCTCCCGAGTGAGCCACGGGCTGGCCCTGGTCTTTCATTTGTTCATCAAACATTTCTGGGTCCATAGTCCATCCTGGTCCCTGCTGGATTCTAGGGTCATGAGGGAAGCTGGGGGTAGGATGGGTGTGGGGTGACAAATGAATTGATAATTATAAGTTAACATGTAGTGACAAGCCAATGCACGTTACTGGAGGATAGGGGGGCCCTGACAGGAGGGGACCTAGGAAGGTTTGTCATCTCAGAGGAGGAGGTAATAATGTCAGTGATGTTCAGTAAAGCTCAAATGAGTGCAAGAGAGGAGCTGAAGTCACTCTGGGTGGGGGGGGGGCATGCAAAGACTACCAACACCTCAGGAACACAGCAGTTTTAAGGAGCTATGAACAGAGGCCAATGCCCAAGGAGAACAGGCCAACTGAGGCTGAGGCCAAGGTCTGGGGCAAGGAGTCTGGTAGCTAATGCAAAGGGAGACAGATGGACTAGCAGCTTCACACATGAGGGCAGTCCTCAAAGCCTTACTTATGACTGTGGGAAAATTAGAAAACTCCTAGGTGTCTAATAACAGAAGATTGTGATGTAGCCATGAAATATTTACAAAGAGGCTTAACATGGAAATATACTAATGATATAGCTCTAAGGGTTAAGTAAAGCCTGAAATTAGGGAATAAGCACATAAAATAAAATGGAAGACCAGAAAAGATGGAGGAAATAATCCAAAAGGCTATCAGCAATTATTATTCTCTAGTGATAGGATCATGGGTGATTATTTTTGTATAACTGTGCATTTTTCAAAATTTTCTGCAACGAGCATAAATCACCTTCAAATTTTAAAGAATCTTGGATTACTTGAAAAGCCCCATCTGTGGCCCTGAGCCCAGCCTCCAGTTTCTTCTGGGATGGAGAGGCCAGGCCTCCCTCCCATGCTCCACATATCCAGGTTCTAGGATACATTCCAGGCTAATGGAAATTGGCTCCTGATGCTCCCAGTGTGGAAAACTCCACTGTCTCCTTGGACTCTCTTTGCATGGCCCTTTCTACTGCATTTAGTTAGTTCTGTACATGTTTTGTCTCAATCTTGGGATCATTCATTTGTTCCTGAAATATTTATAGAAAGTACATAAGTTAGCTTTGTTGCTAGGTCCCAGGGAGGACTCCAGTCTCTTGAGGAGGCACTGGGTTGACCTATCTCTGTACCTCCAGAAGCGATGGCATTATACTGTACACTCTTCACAGTCTTAAGTAGCACTCAGTAAATATTATAGAATAAATATATGAGGAAGCACAATAATTTAGCATGGGTGAAAGTCATACTAAAAACTAAGTCAGTTCTCATTGGGTATATGTGTTTGCACATGCCCTATCCTGACTACTCACCCTTGAGATTTCAGGGGTCCTCCCTGACACCCTTCCCAGGCCAGTCCCCCCTGAACTTTCCAATCATAATATCCCCATCTTCTCTCATCAAGAGTCTGTGTCTGTCTTGTTTATCACTGTATCTCCAGTGCCTGCCATATAGTAGGTGTCAACAAATATTTGTTGAATAAATGAAAACATAGGGGAAAAAGATGAAACAGAATTGTAGTAAAGAGTTTAAAGCCCGGGGCCGGCCCGTGGCTCACTCGGGAGAGTGCGGTGCTGATAACACCAAGGCCCCGGGTTCGGATCCCATATACGGATGGCCGGTTCGCTCACTGGGTGAGCGTGGTGCTGACCACACCAAGTCAAGGGTTAAGATCCCCTTACCGGTCATCTTTAGGAAAAAAAAAAAAAAAGAGTTTAAAGCCCTCTTATAAGGATAAGCTACATCAAGCAGAGAAAGGTGAAAGACACTAATGCTAGGGGTAATATAATTGATAATGACAGATGAACAGAATTATAACATGCATTAAATGGAAATAAAGAACAGTCTTTTAACATAAACAAAAAATAATCATATTGACAGGACACAGATAAGGTCTTAACACATTTTTAAACCAGAAACTATATACCTTGCATTTGGTGGTATTACATAATGAAAATAGAAACTGACAATATAAATATACCTCTAAAATACATAACCATTTAGAAACTTAAAAATAAGTTCATATTTCTCCCTGATCTACTTATTACTTAAATTATAACATGTTATAGAAAAGAATGTTAAAATAACTTGTTCAAAATGTTTGGAACATAGTTAGAGCAGCACTCACAAAGGATTTATTTTATTTTTCTATTTTTTGCAGCTGGTTGGTACAGGGATCCTAATTGGTGACCTTGGTGTTATAGCTGCTCTCTAACCAACTGAGCTAACCAACCAGCCAAGGCATTTATTTTAATTGCTTAAAATACTTTCATTATTAGGAAAGAAACCCTTAAGGAAGGATACCTCTGGTTGCTTGAAAAGGAAAAGAACTATCAATTAAAAAAAGAATCAGGAGGGCCGAACCCGTGGCGCACTTGGTAGAGTGCTGCGCTGGCAGCGCGGCGACGCTCCCGCCGCGGGTTCGGATCCTGTATAGGACTGACCGGTGCACTCACTGGCTGAGTGCCGGTCACGACAAAAAAAAAAAAAAAAAAAAAAAGAATCAGGAAACAAATATATAAATAGACATTCAGGAAAAATGGGAAAAGTCAAACAAAAATCAGGGGCTGGCTGGTCAGCTCAGCTGGTTAGCATGGGTTGTTGCATCACCAAGGTCAAGGGTTCAGATTCCAGTACTGGTCGGCCACCAAAAAATAATAAAACAAAATCTAGCTAGAACACCTTTTTTGAAAGACTATCAAAATTGATGTGATTTTTATAAAGGAGCAAAATAACCTTGGTGGACATTTGGGAAGTTGTCACAGCAGTACCTAACCCTGGTAAGTTAATAAGTGTTTCAGACTTTCAGAAGTCCAGCCTTCATGTTCTATCTGCTGTTTCTGCCGGGAGAAAACATGGTCACCCTACTCGGAAGTCCGAGGCGAGTGGAAACTGGAGAACCAGCAGCCGGGACCACGTCTGGGCCGGGTATTAACAGGTGGGGAAGGCCTCCCCCGGCGGGTGGCTGGAACACTGTGTTCCCGGGCGCTCCGGGCTCTCCGCTTCCCCCTGCAGGTGAAAATGGGAAGGCGGCCCCGAGGGGACGGCGGGAGAGAATAACGACCCCTGGCGGTTAAGACCGGCATCTCCGTTGCTGCGGAGGAGAAGGAGACAAAGAACCTGGCCCCAGGTCCATGCAGTAGGTGGCAGCTGAGCGGGGAGGGGAAGGGGTCAGAGCTCCTCCCAAGTCTTCGGGTCTTGGGGGCTGCGCTGGCCTCCGCGAAGAGTCCGTACTGTCCCCCTTCCCTTTCCTGGAGTCAGGTCCCCGTGTTGGGAATCCCCAGCCTCACAGTGTGTGGCCCATGTATTCCCAAATCTTCCACAAGGGACACACTCACGCAAGGAAAACCACCACACAGCCCACAGTTCTCCACTGCGAGCTGGAAATATAAGTTTGTTCAAATGTGTTTCTCTGTGACATTTGGAAAATGGCTGTTTGCTGATTAAATAATAACAATCCTATGATCATATTAATAAAAGTCCAAGAGTACTTAACAAGACAACATTCATTTTTATAAAAAAACTTTAAAGAACAGGAATGGAGGAGGAACCCAGAGCTGACAACACAATGGCGTAACATCCCTTCACTCCTTCCTTCACTCATAAGCATTTATGGAGCATGTGTCAACCACTCAAGCACCCTCTCAGACCCTAGGGCCATAAAGACAAAAAGAAACAGTTGCAGCCCTAAAGGACCTTGGCAGATCTGGTGTGCCCATCCCAGCACCTAGCACAGTGCCTGGACCATGGCAGGCTGGATGAAGGAATGAGGTCCACTCCAGAATGCTGAGCTGCAGGGACAGGGTGTCCGTGGGCAGAGGCTGATATTAACCTAGGGAGGTCTGGGAAGGCTTTTCAGATGAGAAGCTGCCAGCGTGCACAAATTTCCTCCCCAAAGCCTGGCGGGCCTGGCATCTTTGAGCATGCTCCCTTGACTGGGAAGAAGCCACTCTGGTGGGCATGTTTCAGGTGGGTGGTGCTTTTAGGTTGCAGAGAAAGAGATAGATAGGGTCCAGGGGCTGACATTTGGGGCTCCAAAAGGACATTGTCACTAACCAGCGTCTTCTGCTTCTGAGAGAGCTTGCGTTTCTGGTTGCTCTTGGCTTCTGAGAGAAAGGAGTCATCTATGGTCACTGAAGGCCGTGGGTGTGTTCTACACAGAGAAGGGGAAGCTGGTGGTGGGTAACAGTGCCCAGACTGGGGAGACCCCCCGCATCCAAGATCCACAAGGCATGGCCTTCTTTCCCCCAAGAGCCAGACTCTGGGTCTTCCCAGCATTGCCTCCGAATTCTCAGAGATGCTGCCAAGCAAGACCCTGGCCCTGGGACCAAACCATTTTCCTACAGTCCCAGAAACCTCCTTCTCACTGCCAGAGTCTCACCAGCTCCTGCAGCAGCAGGACACACTCACCACGAACCCAGAAAACCCTGCGGGCCTACACTTTCATTCACACTATTCAGCTATGGCTGTGATGATGGATTATGGTTTCATGTGCATAACTCTGGCACACTCTGGGAGTGTGATACCAAAGGCAGGTGCTGTAGGACAAGAAGCACAGGGTCTGGGGTCCAGTCCAGGAACTGGGGTGTGAGTCTGGCTGTAACTGGAGGCTTACATCCAGGGGCTGACATCTGGGATTCCAACAGGATCTCCCTTGGGTGATTCAGCCTAGTTTCCTTATAAAGAAATGGAGACAATTCTTGTTTTGCCTATCTCATAGAATTGTTGTGATGTTTAAATAAGAGTGAAAGAGATATACAAAATAGCAGAATAACGTTTAAACTGTAAGGAGCGGGCCGGCCCGTGGCTCACTCCGGAGAGTGTGGTATTGATAACACCAAGGCCACGGGTTTGGATCCTTAATTAAAAAATAAAACAAAAAACTATAAGGAGCTGCAAAGATGTTAATTATAATAACAGGTTGGGTGGATTCTTTTTATTTTTTATTTTTTAAAGATGACTGGTAAGGGGATCTTAACCCTTGACTCGGCGTTGTCAGCACCACGCTCACCCAGTGAGCTAACCGGCCATCCCTATATGGGATCCGAACCTGTAGCCTTGGTGTTATCAGCACCACACTCTCCCGAGTGAGCCACGGGCCGGCCCCGAGAAAAGTGGATTCTAAGGAGGTCTCTAATGCCCAAGCCCCTTGGGAGAGCCATTCTTGCTCAAGCTAGGAAAGTATTTGGGGGTCAACAGGGAGGGCTACGTGTGGGTAGGCAAGCCCAGGTGGAATAAAAGGAGGAAGCAATCCATGGGGTGAGGGTGTGTGGTTTATGCTGTCAGATAGACTTGTCTGATCATTCCCCTTGCTAGCTGGTGACCTCTACTTAACTTCTCTGAACCTCAGTGTCTTTGTCCATAAAAATGGAACTAGGAACATCCAAATTCCAGGGAAGTTGAGAGCACTAACATATACCCAGTCGGGAAACCCTGCCTGTAGGGTTCCTCAGTCCTACTCCACAGAGCAGTAACACCCCAAATCCTAGTCCTCTATTGTCTCTCAACACTGGACAAGTTTGAGCAAAATATGTGGAATAAGCAGCCGGTATGGAGAAGAAAGGGGATCTGCCCAGATGTGCATGGGTTTGACAGTCTCGGAGAGCAACATTATACAGCAGTTCAACCCCATCTGCTCTCTGGATTAAATCAATACCTTCCTATCAAGAACAATCAATTTTCCAAACTCTGTTCTTTCTTATGCTGGAACCACCACAAAAGGCAAGGTAAGCAAGAAAACTGGGGAACTCTACAAATCCCGAGTAGTTGCCAAATGGAAAAGTTCAGCAGGCAACAGATGTTTTAGTTTTGAATGTCAAAGGAGACAATAGCAAAAAAATAGACTTAAGAAAAATAAAACAAAACAATGAGACACCTGGTGGAGCCTCTACACTTATCCAAAAAGCTTAGGATGCTTCCTTAGCATTATATTAAATATTTTCTGCCAATCCTCAGAGGAAATGGGTAACATTTATATTTCTACCCCAAAAGTAGAGAAAACTCAAATTATTTAACTGAAAGCAGGCAGTAGTTTGTCAGGGGTGTATCCTGTTATTGAGTGGATTCAAGCTGCTGAGTTCCATCCACCAACCATTGTGCCAGGGATATGAGCATGAAAGGAGAAAAGCCCATAGGGGAGGAGAAACCTACCCCAAAGAAATGCATAATTCGAAGGTCTTTGTAGAGGGTCCTGCTGACATGTTCTACAGTGCTAAGGTCTGTCCTCTCTATCATCCTGGCCCTGCTCTAAGGGGAGCTAGAGGAGGACACTCACACTGTGTCTCTAACAGAAACAGTGAACCTGGTGTAATGTATATCACTAAATACTGGTGCATGAAGAATATGGTGAATGAATGATGTTTTGTACTGCCACCAAATTCAGCCTCAGCAGTTACATTGTGCTGTCTTCTTAAACTGGATTGAGATTCTCTTTCTGAGTCTGTTTCATATCCCTTTCACAGATCACTTCAGTTTCCTAAATTATTCTTGTGCTGGGTAACAACTCTATTTCTCAAGCCTGCTGCCTGGTTCTTGCAGACTTATTTTAGCTCTGGATAAAATAATCAAATTGGCATTTCCTGTTCTAGGGGACTTTTGGAGGCAGCAGACTCTGAAGGATTAAAATTTAGGTGAGATCAGGTTTTCTTTGCATTGGGAATAAGTAGAAGGGGGAAAAACTACATCATTCAACACTTATTGAATGCCTATTACTTACAAGGGCTGTGGTAAGAGCTTCACATGCATCTGTCTAAATGTTCCCAACAATGTGAGATGGGCTGTATCATTCCCATGTTTGAAATGTAGAAATTAAAGTCTAGAACTTTAAGGGCCTTCTTCTGAGGTCCCAAAGCTAGAAAGGTATTTAGCCAAATAAATTTTTTTAATCCATATATGTGGTTTTCCTGGCCAATGAAGCTTGTCATATTTCGCAGTGCCCACAGACTGCACTTCCAAATAAAGGCAGGAAGCCACCCTGAAGCTGTGGGATGTGCCTGGGTTGCTTACAGTCAGCCAGCAATTCAACAAGCACCTTTTCTCCCCCTGACAAACAGTTTTGTCATAAACTCAAACAGTGGGTGAAGAGGCAGTTTATCTCTGTGGCTAAGAGCTCAAATTCAGGAGTCTGACATACTGGGTTCAAATCTTAACTCCATCACTTATAAACATGTGTAAAGCACATTAACTCTCCAGGCTTCTATTTCTTCATTTGTAAAATGGTGATGTTAGTAGCTCATGGAGTCGTTGTGAGGGTTAAATGTGGAATGTAAAGCACTTGGCACATAATGTGTTCCATACAAGCTGGCTGTTACTACTGATGATAAAGTGCGCCTGTCTTTTTTGATGGGGGAGGGCGGGTGGCCGGTAAACGGATCGAACCCTAGACCTTGGTGTTATCAGCACCTCGCTCTAATCAACTGAGATAACCGGCCAGCCCATGCCTTTTTGCTAGCACGGAACGTCCTCACTGTGCTGAGTCAGCCCAGATTCTAATTGTTTCTGCCCCACTGATTCTATGGGAGTGGAGCCCCAGGCCCATGGACAAGAGGCCAGCAGGAGGGGCAGAGGTCGGATCAGGTGCCATTTCCATCTCTGGAAGTACTCAAGCCCTCCTCTCCGTCCTCACCCCGGCCAGCGCCTACCTCGACATGGACGAGAAGCTGGAGCACTGCGGCTGCTGGGAGGCCATGACCCTCAGGCAGGCGGGCAGCCAGCACCAGCGGCCGGAGGAGCAGTAGTAGTGTACAGCCCGTCGCCATGGCGACTGAGCCCCAGCTACCCCGTGGTGGGGGCGGGGTCAAAGTTGCGCCACGCCCCCGAGCCCAGTGCCGGCGGCTGGGAGCAAGGCCAAGGAGCAAAGGTGGACTCGGACCTAGGAGCTGAGTGCCCTGAGAGTAGGTCACTACACGGATTTGACCCTAGCCACCAGAACTGAGACAAGAGGATAAACAGAGGCTATGGGAGAGGGAGGTGAGCCGAGAGGCCAGAACCGCTTTGCCGGTGGGAATTGTAGTTCTCGGTGTCCCAAAGTCTCGGTTGGTCAGGCTGATAGCTGGGCAGGTTTGTACTACATTTCCCAAAGTTCCCTACGATCCTGAGTTGGTCCGCTTCTGGGGAGCTCTGCATTGTGGAATATGGAGTTCAAAATGTGGCGAGGTGTGGCAGTGTCCAAAGAGAGGTGTCGGACCTGGACTCGGTTTCCCTGCGGCCCTGGGAGACTCGCGGGCCATTGGCTGAGCGGGGCGGATCTTGGTTCCTCTCCTCCCCGCCCCCAGTGACACAATAGCAGCTCCCTCCAAGATGGCGGCAGCGACGGCGGACCCGGGAGCTGGGAGCCCGCAGGCTGGAGGTTCCTCTGGTGGGGGCGCTGGGGGCGGGCTACCGTCGCCCGGGGACCAAGAGCTGAGCCGGCGCTTGCAGCGCCTCTACCCCGCTGTCAACCAGCACGAGACGCCGCTGCCGCGCTCCTGGAGCCCCAAGGACAAGTACAGCTACATTGGCCTCTCCCAGGGCAACCTCCGCGTCCACTACAAAGGTATCCGCCCGTTTGGTCACTGGGAGACAAGGCCAGAGCGTCTGCGTGGCGGCCGTGTTGCCCGGCCACTGCCCCATCACGTCCCTTTTTCCTTGCCAGGGTGCTCTGGGCTAGGCCTTAGATCCTGCGGGGTGTCCAGGGTGGTGGGGCTGACCAGGCCGAGGGTTGACTACCTGCTCTGCTCTGACCTGAGACACCTGATGTCAAGAAGACTGTAACAGGTGTCCAAACCCAGTGCTGGGCTGGACCTTCCAGTCCGGGTCTCCCTGCTTGTCCTGGGCTGGCTCCAACTCCAGCTTGGCCCTTCACCACTGCTTAGATTCCAAGGATTTGAAAAAAGGGGTGGTCACATCCTCACCATTAGCCAGAGGCACATGGGCTTGCCCATCTGTCAGGCCTCCCAGACTGGGCCACAGGTGCTGTGCTAAAGTTGGGTGGGGGTGGGGGGGGTGTCTTCAGGGTCCGCCTCTTTCTTCCCCTGGTCTCCCAGGTGCGCTGCCTGGATTCTGGAGAGTGCCAGCAGCTGTCGGGTATCTCTCACATGCATCCACATTGCCCGTACTCTTGTTTTGATTGCATGGAGGACAATGTCTCAAGCAGGACTGCTGTTCTCAGGAGTAGTTGAGCCAAAGGTGGGAGGTCTGTGTGTTTACTCAGTTGCCTAATTATTCCTCGTGTAAGGACTTCCTCTGGCCACAGAGGGTAAAGTTGTTATGGAGCAGAGAAGAATGAGGCTTCCATTTGCATTTCCTTTTGCTGAAATTTCTTCCTTGCTCTCTCATTAGGTCATGGCAAAAATCACAAAGATGCAGCCTCAGTGCGTGCCACCCACCCCATACCTGCTGCTTGTGGCATTTATTACTTTGAGGTGAAGATTGTCAGCAAAGGAAGAGATGGGTAAGCCCTTCATTACCAGCCTTCTTCCCCCAACACTGAGCTGTTCCTCTGGTCAGAGTTTGAGGTCTCCTCGTTGACATTTGTAACTGGTGTGAATTGCTGAGCCACATTGGTCTTGGCTGCCTCTGTTCCCTGACTATAGGCATGGCCAGTGTAAGCAGTAGGCCTTGATGGCAAGTAGGTTCATTGGGGGTGAAGCAGGTGACTTTTTTTTAGTGATGATATGATTATATACTTTGCAGATCAGAGAACAAGTAACAAATTAACATTAACAATTTAGTGTCTAGAATGGGGTTTCCCCCACTAGTGTGTAGTGTTTGTGACTTCCCTCCTTTCACACTCTTGCTGCATTCAAGGTTTCTTTTTATAGCATTTAGTCATATAGAAACCCCAGTAAGCTTCAAAGGGATTGTAGAGTCTTTGCATCGTGCAGCATTTATCAAAGCTGTGGGACCAGTGGTCTGTCATCTCAGGGTAAACAGCATGCACATGGTGAGACTCAGGTGACACTGCTGCTCATAAACTTGTTTTCCAGTCCAGGGATTTGAACACCAGTTGGACCAGCTTTAGGAAGTCCTCATTAAAGTCAGCATTAGGGAGACTCCCTATTTTAGGGTGATCTAAACAGACACAGGAAATCAGAGAGGAGGTTTTTAATTTTTCTTAATCTTCTTTTCCCAGTCTTTTTCTAGTGATTATGACAAAGCAGGTGTTTAAGTTATGAAATAACATGATTGCAACTGCCTTGGAAAGGTTTTCATCATCAGACCTTAGGTTTAGTATAGGAAGTCTGCCAACCCCACCAGTGATCTTTGTGCCAACCCTGAGTGTGTGTTCCTGAGTGTTCAGAATACTTCCTGTCTCCTAGGGACTGTCCCCCTTGTGGTTCATGCAAAATGCCTGGCCAAGAGCTTGTGCTGGGGGCAAGACTGCCAAGAGTCAGAGCCTTGTCTGTTTCCCCAATGATGTCATAACTTGCCTGCCTGGGAGGGCTCTGTGGTCTTGGGTAGATCTTGGGACTTAGTCCTCTCATCTGCACTGCAAGGAGCTAGGCCAGCATCTAAGCTGTCTTGAACACCAGAATTCTATGATTCTGAAATTCTGATCATGGAAAGCTATTACATCTTTCACTTCTATCCCCATCTAGTGCATTTACAGATAGGAAACTTATTTATTGGAGGCCTTTAAAGCTCTTATTTTCCCTTTCCACCATCTGATAGAAGCGCATATACTTAATGTGCTTGAACTAGTGTTAATGAGAATGGCATCTTAAAATGAACATCTCAAAAATAGTTATAATGTTGACTAAAATGTTGTTGCTGGAGTCTCATCTTGTCAAAGAAAGTGAGGGGCATTTCTTAAACTTGCAGAGAGAAAAATGGATTGTTTTCTCTATAGTCCTTTTATTATAGATTACAGCTGAGCTAGTGAGCAAAGAACTTTTCAGAAGAGGAGTGTTTATGCATTTATTTATTTATTTTTGTGTTGGAGACCACTTTAATAGTCTACAAATTGATGCAATTTTATAGAAGGTGAGTGTTTAAACTTAGAGACCTGGATTCCTTCAACTGGCTTTTTTTTTTTTTTTTTTTTTGAGTGGCTGGCTGGTTACAGGGATCGAACCTTGGACCTCACTTGGCTTATAACATTTCAGTTTTAAGTGAATCTTGTTGGAAAAGGCCTGGTGTCATGTTAGATTGCCTTATTGTAGGTATTGCCTGCAAGTCTAAAAAAGGTGGACATCTTTTCCCGGCTTCCATTTCCAGCATTTTTACATGTGATAGATATAGTTGTTGAGCTAATCTGAAAAGCTTGGTTTTAAAAAGGTCCCAGGTGATATATGCTCTAGTGGCCTGCTCCAATTGACCACAATCAGATGGTGAGTGTGTGAATGACCCTCGTGGTCTCTTTATGGAATCCCTGAACACCTTCTCATGGCTGGGATACAGCCAGATGTTGGTATGGGCTAGGCGTGTTTTTGAGGGGGCCGAGGGCAGTTACAGGGCAGGCAGACATTGATCGGCTTGTTTCCGTCCATGTTGGAGGTATATTTCTGACCCCATTAACCGGTGCTGTAGCTTTTCTGTGTTTTCTAGTTTGACCCTCATAGCAGCTCTGGAAAGTGGCTGGAGCAGATGATGATGTACCCTTTTTTGTAGGTGAGCCCTGAGTCCCTGGGATGTTTGCACAGTGGAGCAGCCTAACTTGTCAGATGTCCTCGCCTGATCCCACACACATGTGTCCATGCTGCTGCCGCCTTCCCCATCAGGGCTGCTATTGCATTCCTTCCCTGCATAGAGTGAAGAGTGAAGGAATGACCTGTTGGATTCTTACAGGATTGCAGTGTTAGAGGACAGAGCTGAAAGGCACTTAGTACTGAGTGGGGTCAGAGAAGTGTGGCAGGCTCTAGGCTGGGCTTGATGGATTTACTGTTCCATTGAATCTGTAAACTTGTTTTCTGTAGGTTTGAGATCATCTCCTTTGTAAGAGGTGTTTATGAACTCAGTTGTTAGTGTCATTGTTCTCCAGAAAGGCCTTTGTTCTGATGATATCTTTTGTAGAAGAACACACTAAGGTGGTCTAATCAGAAAGGTTTCATTTCAAGGGTTCATAGATATTTATTCATACCTGTTATGTGCCAGGCCCTATGGTAGGTGCAGGGAGAACAGAAGTAAAGCCAGCACAGGCCAGCCTTGTCCTCAGGAAGCCTGTGTCCCGCTCAGTAAAGAGTGGACTGAAAAGCTCTCTGTAAGAGGAGGCAGAGCCTGTGCATGGTTGTGAGGGATGAGTAGGATTTTCCCAGCAGGCAAGACCTGTTGGATGTATGAGTCTGATTGGTAACTAGCTTGACATCAGGGTGCTGGGCTTTCAGGGCACTCCCCAAATATGAGAGTGATGGAGAAGGAGGGGCTGTGTTTGAGCTAAGATCCTGGCACAGACTGATGGGCTTCAGCTGCATTTTGCCAAGTCACCAGAGCTGGGAGCAGGTCTGGTGGGGAGAGGAGATATCAGAGCTCTGCCAGTGGTGCCAGGAGATAAGGGGCATCCAGGTTGATCTTTCCAGGAAGCCAAGTAGGCCCTGAAACTGAGGGTCTCTTAGAAGAGAATAGCTTCCTCAGGCAGAGTTTGTAGACCTGTGGGAGTCCCTGGCTCTTAGTGATGACACATTGAGGGTGTGGCTGGCCAGGCTGACAGATGCTCCAGTGTGACCCTCAAAATAGACTGTAACATCATCCCAGTGGCGGAGGCCTCCTGACATGTGATGGGTGGCTCTACCCAAGAACAGCAAGCCTGGGCTAGAGCACTGGATGGGGTGGAGAGGGGTGTGGGTGTTCTCGTCTGTAACTGGTGCCTGGGCCCAGGCCCTGAGCAGGGGTCTGTGGCCATAGCCGGTTTTCGCTTGCTCCTGCAGCTGATTTTCTTTGGCCAGGCAGCAATGTACTCATCCATTCTACATACCAGGACACAGCACCCATTGTTTTGTCCCAAGCCTGGGCCCCAGGAGCACAGGCATGAGGCCTGTCTAGAGAGGAGACAGATATGCTCATGTACATGACCTCACAGGGTCAGTCCACAATGTGTGCATATGGAGGGGTGCCCAGAGGAGAGACTTCCTTCTGTACCTCAGAGTTTGGGGAAAATTTCATAGAAGAGGTGATGATGCTGAATCTGGAAAGAGGAGTTAGAGTGTCCTAGGTGAATAAAGTGAGAAGCAGATACTTCAGGCAGAAGAAACAGTGCATAAGAAGATGTGGAGTACAGAGAATGAGGTAGGGAGGGGCCAGATCGAAAGTACCTTGTGTGCTGTGGCCAAGGAGCATGGGCTTTATCCTGAGGGCAGCAGCAGTGTGTGGGGACTCTGAATCTACCATGCTTTTGAGAGTGGACAGGGAAGAAGAGTCTCTGATTGTCTGGTTCAGTCAGGCTCCTCTGGCTGAGAGTCCTGTTTAGTGTGGGCCAGTAGCTTCAGGTCCTTGGCTGCAGCCATGGTTTTCTCATGGCAGTTGTCTTTTCCATCTCTTGGCTGGCCTTTCCCCTGTATGGTGAGATGTTGGGGTGGGATGTTGAAAACTGGTAGCCAGGGAGGCTTCTTGGAGGTGAAAGGACTCTTGTTCTGGAGTTCTCTGATACAATGGTTTGCCAACTCACATCCAAAAGACACTACCTTTCTTTCTTTATTTATTTTCTATTTTTAAAATTTTGATGTTCATCTTCATAATACAGTCATCCTATGTTTTATGCCCAAGCACCTCTCTCTCTTTCTCACGAGTCACAATCACCCAAAATGATTTTCCATGGAGACCCAGAGAGATGCTCAGTGACCCAGAGCAGCCGCATTCCTGCTATGGAGAGCCAACTGAGCCTAGGCCCTTCCAGCCTAGATCCTGTGGCTGGCCCCTCACCCTGAGTCTCACCATTCCAGTCTTTGTGCACCATACAGTGCTGTTAAGAAGTATGGTGCTGGGCCGGCCCGTGGCTCACTCGGGAGAGTGCGGTGCTGATAACACCAAGGCCCCGGGTTCGGATCCCATATACGGATGGCCGGTTCGCTCACTGGCTGAGCGTGGTGTTGACAACACCAAGTCAAGGGTTAAGATCCCCTTACCGGTCATCTTTAAAAAAAAAAAAAGAAGTGTGGTGCTCATTGTGGACCTGGGGAAGGCCTTGTCCTGCCTGCCCTGAGAAGTAGGTACAGTCCATGCCCAAGGCAGGTACAGGCAGTGGTTGTGCCCTGTTCTCACTGACTGTCCTGCTGGAGCTGATGGCCTCACAGGCAGATGCTGAGCTTTGGGTAACACATTGTGCTGCTTCTGAAGACGTGGAATACTTGGGTTCTGGAGCACTAGCCCTGTTTTTTTTAACTATAAAAGAATGCATAGGATCTTTCAACACCTGACACAGTGTACATTTTAAAAATAGACAGCAGGGGCTGGCTGGTTAGTTCAGTTGGTTAGAGCACAGCCTTGTAACACCAAGGTCTAGGGTTTGAATCCCTGAACTGGCCAGGCACCAAAAGAAAAAGAAAAAAATAGCAGAGGGACAGAGAGATGCAGGTTTAAACAAAATCACGTTTATTGCCATTACGTACATTGTATAAGTAGAGGCAAGTGAAGAAAATAGAAACCATTCCAGATATTTCAAGCAAAAAAGGGTTCAGTACATAGATGCTTAAGAAATGGTTAGGACTTAAGTTTCCATGTAATGGTGGGCTAGGTTGCTTAAATAAGATCCCTGGCTGAAAATAATGAAAAATGCCAGATAAACATTACAAACCAGCAAACTCAAAGCCAATTTCTGGATGGACACCTATAACTAGAGAGTTAAGGGTAATGTCTGAGTATCTAAGGATATTTGTCATGTCCACACACAGCTGTGCTCTAGCTCTGTAATTAGGGCCAAAGAGGTAGAGGTTAGGGCCCAGAGCCAGATGTAGGGTCTGGTGGGAACCCTCTCACGTTAAGCTGGAGCACCAAATGGCTACACCCTCTGGTTAAGGGCAGTGCATTTGGTTTTTTGAATGTGGCAGGCTCTGGAAAGTCAAAAAGTTTGGTACTTGAGACTCTGTCAGCCCTTTAGGGAAGGAGTACAGAATGCAGGGTATGTGAGTAACCTGCCTAGGGCTTCCTCTTCCTGTCTGGTGGGCTCTCTGGGCTTTGATAGTGCTGGTGGCAGTGGGTACACAAGAGTCTCCTGACCCATGCTCAAAACCACCTTTCTCCATGGGAGCACATTCTGACTCAATGCCCCTTTGCCTCATGGTCTTTTCTTTCTTGAATAGTGCTGGGGCCTGGTCCATTCATCTCTGTAATGCTCCTTCTCTCAGTGGGTCCGTTCTCTCTGTATTGCCCGTACAGAATTGGGCTCAGTGGGTGACAGCATGGCTTTCTGGCTGAGGGACAGTGTGGGGTTATGATTGCTGGAGGATCAGCTTGCACATAGTAGCCAGTGTCATGATGGACTATGGCTTTTAGCAGGCCCATCAGACTATGAAATAAAATCCCTGTTGTTGAATGTTAGCCCCCATTTCAGACCTAAATGTCTGTTGGTGTTTTCCTAAACTGTCTCCCTGGGACCATTTTGTAACCACAGTACCAGATATCCCCTCTGTTGTAGAAGCTGTTGATTTCTTTATCTGGAGCAGATTCTGATAGGAACAAGATTGCCGGCCCCGAGTGTGGCTAAGGTATTACATGTCAAAATAAAACTCAGGTGAGATTCCAGGAGCTCCTTCGAAGTCTCGAGTAGGGGGAAGCAGTGACTGGCCCTTTCAGCTGACAGTGTGGGCAGCAGAGCTGGTACCTTCTCACAGTCCTCATGAGCCATCTCAGCTTTGAGGCTGAGGACCTTATCTCTTCTCTCCTCTTCCTCACTCCCTATCAGAGCTCTGTGGGTCTGGAGACATCCCATTGAGATGGAGCTTAAATTTAAAAAGTTTGAGTCCCACAGTCGTTGGTTCATGTATGTATCAGTTATTAAAAGTGCCTATGGGCTTGCCAGCCCGTAAAATCTACCTTCCTTCTAAGAAGAAATTGATAGAAAGTAAAAAAGAGCTGGGTGGTGTTCTTTACTTTTGTCATTTGTTCTGTGCTAGCAGTGAGGGACTTCTTCTGACCCTGACATGAGGCCAGAATACTCTGATGCTTTTTTTTTTAATTTAATTTTATTTTTTTTTATTTTAAAAAGTTGACCGGTAAGGGGATCTTAACCCTTGACTTGGTGGTGTCAGCACCACGCTCAGCCAGTGAGCGAACCGGCCATCCCTATATGGGATCCGAACCAGGGGCCTTGGTGTTATCAGCACCGCACTCTCCCGAGTGAGCCACAGGCCGGCCCTACTCTGATGCTTTTTGTTGACCTCTGTGCCAGAGCCCTACTTGTGTCACCAGGAGAAGCCAGATGAGGCTCATGTTGGCATGCAGATGGGGTTGTTTTTGGTGACTTTTCGTGCACATGTATGGGGGATAAAATATATATAACATAAAATGTGCCATTATATCCATTTTAAGTGTACAATTTAGTGGTATTAATAACATTCACGATGTTATGCAACTGTCATCACTGTGTATTTTCTTTCTTTCTTTTTTTTTTTTTTTTAAAGATGACCAGTAAGGAAATCTTAACCCTTGATTTGGTGTTGTCAGCACCACGCTCTCCCAAGTGAGCTAACCGGCCATCCCTATATAGGGATCCGAACCCTTGGCCTTGGTGTTATCATCACCACACTCTCCCAAGTGAGCCACAGGCTGGTCTTCATTGATCCATTTTGAGTTAATTTTTATATATGGTGTGAGGTAGGGGTTCAACTTAATTCTTTTACATGTGGAAATCCAGTTGTCTCACCACTATTTGTTGAAGAGCCTATTCTTTCTCCATTGAATGGATTTGGCACCCTTGTTAAAAGTAATTTGGCCATAGATGTATAAGTTTATTTCTAGAGTTTATGTTTTATTCCATTGGTCTATATGTCTACCTATGCCAGTACCACACTGTTTTGATTACAGTAATTTTCTTTTTTTTTTTTTTTGTCTTTTTCGTGACCGGTACTCAGCCAGTGAGTGCACCAGCCATTCCTATGTAGGATCCGAACCCGCGGCTGGAGCGTCGCTGCGCTCCCAGCGCTGCACTCTCCTGAGTACGCCACAGGGTCAGCCCGATTACAGTAATTTTCTAATAAATTCTGAAATCAGGAAGTGTGAGTCCTCTTAACTTTTTTTTTTTTCCCCCAAAACTGTTTTAGCTACTTGAGGTCCCTTGCAAGTTCATATGATTTTGAAGATCATCTTCAATTTCTGCAAAAATGACTGTTGGAATTTTGGTAGGGATTGCATTAAATCTGTGGATGAATTTGGAGAGTAGTGCCATCTTAATAATATTGAGTCTCCCAGTCTAATGAACACAGATGTCTTAATTTTTTTGTGTGTGTCTTTTAAAATCTTTTTCAGCAGTGTTTTATAGTTTTCAGTGTACAAGTCTTTTGTCTCATTGGTTAAATTTATCTCTAAGTATTTTACTCTTTTTGATGCTATTGTAAATGGAATTGTTTTCTTAATTTCCTTTTCAAATTGTTTATTGCCTAGCATATAGAAATACAACTGATTTTTGCATGTTGATCTTGTACCCTGCCACTTTGCTTATTTTGATTATTAGCTCTAGTAGCCGTGTATGTATTATTTTGGAGTTTCTATATATAGGATCATGTCATCTGCAAATAGCAATAGTTTTACTTATTCCTTTCCAATTTGATTTATTTTTCCTTTTCTTGTCTAATTGCTGTGGCTAGAACTCCAATACTGTGTTGACTAGTAGTGGTGAAAACAGGCATCCTTGTCTTGTTCCTGATCTTAGGGAGAAAGCTTTCACTGTTTCACCATTGGGTATGATGTTAGCTGTGGAGTTTTCTTTTTTTTTTTGGTGGCTGGCTGGCATGGGGATCTTAACCTTTGACCTTGGTTATATAACACTGTGCTCTAACCACTAAGCTAACCTAATCATGGAGTTTTCATAAATGTTCTTTATCATGCTGAAGAAGTTCCCTTCTATTCATATTATTGTGAGTGTTTTATCATGAAAGAATGTTGGATTTTGTCAAATGCTTTTTCTGTGTCAGTTGAGATGATTGATTTTTCTGTTCTTCTATTAATGTGGCTTATTATATTGATTGATTTTCTTATGTTGGACCGCCTTTGCCTTTCTAGGATAAATCCCACTTTGTCATGATGTATAATTTTTTTAACATGTTGTTGGATTCGGTTTGTTACTATTTTGTTGAGGATTTTTGCATCTGTATTAATAAGGGATATTGGTCTATAATTTCCTTTTTCTTTGATGACTTCTTGTTGACTTTTTCATTACTCTTCCAGGGTTTGCATCTGGGCATGGCAAATTTGCAAAAGTAAATAGAAATTATTTGGCAAAGAATTGAAGTCTCTAGGTCAGAGCCAGGAAAGAACTTAGGAACCCTTTGGTCCAACTTCTCCTTTTCTGATAGGATACCTGAGATGTGGGTTGAAATCCAAGACCTGCAGTCCTGAATTAGGCTGTAGTGTCTGAGACCAGCCTTTCAGAGTCAGGGGTACTGTCTCTGGAGTCCTGCTGCAGAGTGTTCCTGTTATTTGAAAATTCTTCAGATGCTTCTCCTGAGGAGGCAGGAAGGAAATGTCAGCCTCATTGCCAAAGGGGTCCCCCTGTGCAGGGTGCTCCAAGCTCTCACTCAGGACTGGATGGAAGACTACAGTAAAGGGGTAGTCTCCTCCCTCTAGCCTTGTATGTATCTGGAAAGTGTGAGAGTCAAGCAGCCCTGGTTTCTAATGTCATGTCCTCTGTTCACCACCAGGCCTATCTGAGTCACGGAAGAATCTCTAGTCAGTTGGAGTTGTGATGAGTCTGCCTTGCTGCAGCAGGGTCTCATGATGAGTGCCTTGCGTCGTGCTAGACGCGTTGTGAGCCTGGGCCCCAGCTCCTCTCCTCAGCCAGGATTTTGACTGTTTCTGAAGGTTGTATTTTCTGATACAACCTTTGTCCTCCTGTCGAGGCTCAGGGAACTGGGTATACTGAGAAGCTGACCATGAAAGCCAATTTCCCCAGCATGTCTGCCGCTGTGATCCTGGGGAGAGTCTGATGGGTGAGAGCCAACAACCTCCTCAGTATGTGGTCATCAGCTGTTTCTAATTTATTTATTTATTTATTTTATGTTATAGGTGTTTTTTTGGCGGCTGGCCGATACAAGGATCAAACCCTGAACGTTGGTGTTATCAGTACCATGCTCTAACGAACTAAGCTAACCAGCCAGCCCCATTAGCTGGTTCTTAAAAGTCATTTTTCTATGATTATAAAAATAATTTGTGTTAATTGTAGAAAATCTGGAAAACCAAAGAGAAAGAAGGAAAATCCAACCTAACTGGAGTGTGCTTGCATCTCTCCATGTGACCGCAGGGTTTCAGCAGACTATTGTTTGGGTGGCAGAGGAGGCAGGAGTGGGCAGAGGGCAGCATGGGTCCCAGGAGCTGCCACTCCATTCTCAGGGTAGACAATTTCCAGGGTGCCAATTTGCCCCCCACTACCTGCAGTGGACGGTGAGAGCTTCTGGGTGGGCCTGGCCATCTTGTGGGTGTGGTCATCTGAGGGCCTCTGCTGCCCACCTCCAGGTGCCATTGCTCCTCTGTTTTGCTGTCTGGTGGATCTCAACCCTGCTTAGCTCAAGCAGCACACGCTTGCTGCTGTCTTCTCTCTGCAGCCAGACAGGGGGGTACAGTGACTCTTCTTGTATCTTCAGCTTGCATTGTGGTGTTGACAGTGAAGGGTAGAAACTGAGAGGTTAGAGACCTACTCATGGCCTCATTGCCAAGGAGAGCTTGTCTGTTGTCCCTCTATACTTACTGGCCATCTCACTTCTCTGGGAAGTGGTATTTCTTCTCTGTTTTGCTGCCTTATAGGAGTAAATCAGATGGGTTTACCTTACTTTCACTCATGCTGTGGGGTAAATAAATTTTCCCCCAAGCTCCTCAGATATGTCCTGCTACCTGAAAAGAAAGCCCTGGTGGAGAAGGGAAGTGTGGGGAGCTAAGCTGCTCTGTCTACTTCATCACCTGCACTGAGAGTGAGAGCCCTTGTTGTCTCCTTCCCTCCCAGGCTGACTAAGGCAGCCTGTATCTGTTACTGTTCCTAGCATAGCCTGGCCCATTACCAGTGAGGAAGCAAATGCTCACCTTCTTCCTCCTTGGCAGTCCCACGTCAACAGGCATTTGTTTTTAGACGTCCCAAGAAACAGGCCTTTGAGAATGGCCTACTTCCCTTTACCAGGTTCCAATGCTGGAAGAGCCTCCAGTACATGAACTAATGGACAGAGTGGGGTTGTACAAACAGTCGTCCACCATCAGCCATCCCAGCACTGTGCCCAGGTGTTCCTTTGTCCGATCCTGTGGATGGCTACACCGAGGGCTCTCTGGACTCATGGTAATAGCCGATGAAGCAGCTCTGAGAGGCTATGTGATGTGCCCATGGGCACATGGCGAACTCAGTGGCACAGGTGAGATTTGAATCTTGGGATTGCCCAATACATTCATTCCTTGCAGGTATGTTTCCTGTTCAGATGTTTGTGCATGGCATAAATGCCAGGGCCGGAGCAGAGCTGGAGAATGGCTGCTACTGACTCTGGCTGAGCACTTTGGCTCCAAAATTTCCAAGCAGGTCTTAGAGGATTGACCTTTCTTTGGTGACTGGTTGTGCTGGTCAGTGTCCTGGGGTTCTTTAACCCTTTCCCCATCCAGTTAGTTCGTTGTGTTCTAGAGAACACTTGGCTTCTCTACATCAGTCCATGTCCACTGCTACTATCCTTGTCCAACCCTTGTCATCTTCTAATGGGATGGCTTTGGTAGTGTCCGCTTTTGCCTCTTCAGTCTATTTTCCAAATATCAGCTGTTTGATTATTCGGCCCTTTCAAACCCCTTATGTGGCTTCCCATTGACCTCCCATGAAGTTCTGACTCCTTAAGCTAGCTTGCAGGTTGTGTATTCACAGACCTGGTTTCCTGCTCCAGCTTTGGCCCTTTTTAGGTCTCCCTGGACTGTGACCCAGCCACACTGAACTTTTTCAGTTCTTCAACCATGTGGCTGCTTTCTTGCTCCTATGCCTTTGCATATTCTGCTGCTTTTGTATGGAACAGGCTCTTTTTTTTTCATGTCATTTCCTTTGCCAGGTCTTGGCTCAGCCTTCACTTAGAGAATCCCCCGTTTCCACTCAGTGCACCCTGACTCTGGCCTGCCCCTGACTTGAAACTGGAGACTACTTGAGAGCAGAGACTTAGTCCAGGCCCCCACCCTTGTGTCCCTAGCACCATACTGGGCACAGGGGATCTTTGTGGAAGGCATGAATAACTGCAAGGACCTCTATAAATAGAAATTTATCATACCTATTTTTACTGAATTACTCAACTTTAGCAAGGACCCAACAGCTCCTTAAAAACTCAGTCATTTTCAAGTGTCTCCATATATCAGCAATATCAGGTTGCCTCCTAATGTCATTCTTCCTGTTCCTTAGATGCAAAGGTACTGAAGTATGTGTCTAGGAGAACATGCTTGGGTTTAGGTTTGGGGTTTCCTTTTTTCCCCTGCTTTCCTTATTGTTTGACTCGTTGGCAGCCTAAAGGGTATGAAGTAGTATCTCATTGTGGCTTTTATTTGCATTTCCCTAATGATTAATAATGTTGAGCGTCTATTCATGTGCTTATTGGCTATTTGTCTACATTCTTTAGATAAATCTATTCAAATCCTTTGCCCATTTTTTGATTGGGTTGTCTGGTTTTTTGTTGTTGAATTGCAAGAGTTCTTTGTATATCCTGGATGTGAATGCCTTATCAGATACATGATCTGTACGTATTTTCTCCCATTTCCTGGGTTGCCTTTTTCTGTGTTAATAGTGTCCTATGTGTACAAAAGTTTTTAATTTTGATGAAACCCAATTTATGTATTTTTGTTGTTGTTGCATGTGCATTTGGTGTCATATCCAAGAAATCATTGCCAAATCCAATTTCATGAGGCTTTTCTCCTATGCTTTCTTCTAAGGGTTATAGTTCTATCTCTTATGATTAGTCTTTGATCCATTTTGAGTTAATGAAAAAAAATTTTTTAAAAATTTTATTGAATCATAATTGATTATACATATTTTGGGGGTTCAATGTTGACGTATGTTGATCAAATCAGTATTACTAGTATATATATTGTTACAAATTGTACTTATTCTTTATGCACCTTGTCCAATCTCTCCTTATCCCCCTCTTCCTCACCCCGCCCCCCACTGATAACCCTGGATTTCTTCTCACCCTCTGAAAGAATAATGGTTACTCTGTTGATCTGTTGCCTAGATGATCTGTCCAATGCTGAGTAGTGTGTTCAGGTCCCCCAATATTATCGTAGAGCAGATGCTTCTTCTGTCACTCTGGAATAGGCTTTATGGAGAGAGACATCCTCTTCTTTTCTTTGGTCAGTGGTGACTCTCCTTGTGTCACTGCACTCCAGTGTCTGGCGGGCCATCTGTATGGTGGTTGTGACGTCTAGTCATTTTTGCGGCAGTCGTGATTACTGCGGTGGCTGTGGTGGGCCACCCACATGGATGTGATGTTTTTGGCATGCATGCTCCCTGTCACCGGTGGTGTACCTGGTTGTACGGAGGGTCTGGTCCCCAGCTCTATACCTCAGGACCCTGGGTGGGCCCCAAGGTGCTGGTGGTGTGCCTGGGCCGGAACTAATTTTTTGTCCTTTGCTTATTTCTAAAATGGGGGAACTTCTTGTGGGAACCAGTACTTGAGCTGTGTGGTTGAACTAAATTGCTGCTTTGTTACTGTTTCCCTAGGGAAGGCTTTTTGTGCAGCTCAGGGTTTAATGGTTGACCTTATAGGTACTTTCAGCTCTCTAGAGACCCAGTGCTCCTGGGTTGTGTAGGAACTCTGGTCTGGGCTTGAGATTTTTTATCAAACTGCACCCCATGCAATTCTATATTCCTGACCAGTCTCCTCTGAGTGGTCCTGTGCTGATTGTGGGTGGATTGGTTTTTCTTGCTGTGTCTCAGTGTTCTCCCGGTGGGCCTGTCTCTCGCACCACCTGTGTTCCAAACACTTCCCATAGGATGGGCCATGCACTGGTCCTTTGCGATAACTCACCAGCCTCTGAATGGCTCCTTTTTTTCAGTTGTTCTGGCTCCTTGCTCCTGTGTGGGTCCATGGGAACCCTATTAGTGGTCTTGCTGTTCTGGGGGCCACCAAGGCACCCTTCTCGCCTGCCACCTCCAAGCAACTCCATCTGAAGGACATAGCTGCGGCGTCTGCTGGCTCCTGCTCCATGCGCTCAGCAGTTCCAGCCTTAAAGTGGCTGCAGCCTGAAACGTTCCAAACAGTTTTTTCTTTCTCTCATCGTGGCTTCTCCCTCCTTCATGAACTCTGTATGTCTCTCCTCTTCCCATGAGCTCTAGCGGCCCCAGCTTGGCTGTTGTTGCATTTTTATAGTTGTAAATTGGTTGATTTGTGGGAGAGAGTGATGCTGGGGACCATCTATTCTGCCATCTTGACCAGATTTGAGTTAATTTTTGTATATGGTATAAGGCAGAGGGTCAACTTTATTCTTTTGCTTATGGTTATCCAGACGTGCCAACACTGTTTGTTGAGAAAACTGTCATTTCCGCATTGAATAGTCTTGGCACCCTTGTTGAAATCAGTTGGCTATTTATGTGAGGGTTTATTTCTGGGTTCTTTATTCTATTCCATTGCTCTATTTTTATCTTTTTTGGGGGGGGGGCTGGCTGGTACAGGGATCCAAACCCAGGACGTTGGTGTTATAACACTGTGCTCTAACCAACTGAGGCCAGTCCTACACTGTTTTTTTAAATTTGTTTGTTTTTAATTTTTAAATTTTTTTGTATTTTTTGGCAGCTGGCCAGTACAGAGATTGAACCCTGGACCTTAGTATTATCAGCACTCTAACCAACTGAGCTAACAGACCAGCCCCCATTGTTTTGATCACTGTAGCTTTGTAGTAAGTTTAGAAATCAAGAAGTGTGAGTCCTCTAACTTTGTTCTTCTTTTCAAAGATTGTTTTGACCATTTGATCTCCCTTGAGAGTACCTGTGGATTTTTGTATTTCTGGATAAAACATCATTGGGATTTTGATAGGGATGGTGTTGAATCTGTGTATTGCTTTGGGTAGTATAGACATCTTTTTTGTTTTTTTCCAAAATAGAAGTTTATTTATTTTTCCTCTAAAAGCTATTGCTATTCAAGCTAGTAAAATAATAGATTTCACCTTAATTCCATTTTCTTTACATTATGGCCAAAAATATAGTTTTGTTTTCAGTATTGACATCTTACCAATATTAAGTCTTCCAATTCATGAACAGGCAATAAATTTCCATTTATTTGTATCTTTAATTTCTTTCTGCAATGTTTTGTAGTTTTCAGTGTGCAAGTGTTTTACTTCCTTGGTTAAGTTTAGTTTCTCAAATGTTTTATTCTTTTTGATGCTATTGGAATTGAAGTGTTTTCTTAGTTTCCTTTTTGAATTGTTCATTGTTACTGTATAGAAACACAACTGAGAGGCAAGAGATGGGGTAACTGACATTAGCTCTAACACTTTTTTTGTTGGAATCTTTAGGGCTTTCTCCATATAGGACGATGTCATCTGTAAGCAGAGGTAATTTTACTTCCTCCTTTCCAATTTGGATGCCTTTTATTTCTTTTTCTTGTCTAATTACTCTGGCTAAAATTTCCAGTACTATGCTGAATAGAAGTGGTGTCTTTGTCTTGTTCCTGATGTCAGAGAAAAAGCTTTCAGTCTTTCAACACTGAGTATGATGTTAGCTCTGAGTTTATCATATATGGCCTTTGTTGGGTTGAGGTGGCTTCCTTTTCTTCCTAGTTTGTTGAGTATTATTGAGATATTATTTAACATGCCATACAATTCACCCATTTAAAGTATACAATTCAGTGTTTGTTAATATATTCACAGGATCCTTATAGCTCGTTTACCTGCTTTGCTTATCTCAGACTGGTTGGATAATAGTCTTCAAGTATGTGAAGACTTGCCAGATGAAAGAAGGCTATATGTTTTTGTAGTTTTATAATATAATACTTTTGGAAAAGAATGTCACCTAGTGTTTCAAAAGTTGGGTCTTATTTCCCTTAAATTCTGACTCAGCTTGGACCTCATTTGAGTATGCAACTTGGGCTCCTTTGGAGCTGCTGTGTCATTGACACCTGGAGGTGTCATGGCACCCAAGTATGGGTGTCACCTTCCTCTGGCTGCTCTACCCTTAGCTCATCCACTCAGATTCTCAAGTTGAGGCAGGGGTTTGTACAGAGGCTGGCTTCCAGGCCATCCCACATGTGGAACAGAGAGTCTATAGGAACATGTTGAGGACTAGCTGCTCGAGATACGTGAGGCTTCTACTGTGGGGAGGCCTAAGAAACTTGTATTTTAAGCACAGGTGTCTTATTCCTATGCAGTATTGTGGAACCAGAGCCCTGCTGCTGGCAAGCATAATTCTTCCTCAGTGACCCTTGACCTCCCTATTTGTTTTAGCTTTTAAAAGGTTGAGGGTCACCCAGGAAGCACGTGTGCTCCACACAGAAGCCCTCACCTTAGTATCAGGAAACCTGACTGCCAGGGATGATACCACGTGTGGTGTTGGGCACAGACCCAGGCCCCTCTGAACAGGGCGGGATGTGTGGCAGGCATCCAAGTCAGGCAAACTCCTAGCTATGTTGCACTTGAGTGTGTTGGACTGATGACTGCAAGGCCATTTGCGGCTTGGTCAGCTGAGGCATTGAGGGAATGGAGACCAGCTTTTGGCAGCCTCTACCACATATTGGCAGCCTCTACCACATAAAGTCAGGAAATTGATTATTTGGGCTGCTGTTTTTCTGGGAAAATGTACAGGCTTTAATCTAATGGGAATCTTGCCATCAGGCTTACACAGCTTCTGCTCCTGATGGTCCTTGAAGCTGGCCCCTTCTGACAGGAGGTGGCAGGTAGTTTGTTTGTTCCTGGGAAGGGCTGAACAGTTCTGTTCAGCTATAGGCTACGTTGGTTCACATC
This sequence comes from Cynocephalus volans, assembly GCF_027409185.1. Classification (NCBI taxonomy): domain Eukaryota; kingdom Metazoa; phylum Chordata; class Mammalia; order Dermoptera; family Cynocephalidae; genus Cynocephalus; species Cynocephalus volans. Next base: position 132,060,088 of record NC_084469.1, read on the forward strand.
TTTGACCTTTAAAGATCCAACTGTGTGTCCCAAATGTTGCTTAAAACAACACAGAGCGGAAGACAAGTTCCATTCGAACCATGGAGCTTCCTCTTTGAAGTGCTGTTCTTTTTCCTTTTCTCTTTTCCCTCTCTTCTCTTTCCCTTCAGCCCTGCAGACCAAGTTATCAGGGGTGTGTCTCTTCCTGTTTCCTGCCCAGAATCATGGGGATAGCTGGTTTCAGAGGAAGGTGGGTGGGTCATAGCTTTTCCTCCCTGCCTAATCTTCTATTTGTGTGGTAGAGTCTGCTCTCCCAAAACCCAGCTGTGCAGTTAGCCAGAGAAAGGCAAGGAGGCATTTGCTGCAGATGAGGGACTGGCAGGGGCACCATGATGTGGGGACCCTGGGAGTGTTAGTAAACAGGTACATAGGTGCGTGTAGCATGCCAGGAGAGGGAAGAAATAGTCCAAGATATGGAAATGTATGCAGATTCCTTACAGAGTTACAACTGGGGGCAATCAGAATGTGAATGTACAGCTACTTGGAAATGGGTAAGTTAAGGTAAACCCCATGTAACTGCTTTTTTAAAAAAAGTTTTTTATTGTGGTAAAATATACATAACATAAAATTTACCATTTTAACCATTATTTTTATTTTTATTTTTTTAAAAGATGACTGGTAAGGGGATCTTAACCCTTGACTTGGTGTTGTCAGCACCATGCTCACCCAGTGAGCTAACTGGCCATCCCTACATGGGATCCGAATCTGTGGCCTTGGTGGTATCAGCACCACACTCTCCTGAGTGAGCCACAGGCCAGCCCGCCTTTGAACCATTTTTAAGTATACAGTTCAGTGGCATTAAATGCATTCACATTGTGATACAACCAGAAGGTTTACCTCAGCCTCCTTAGTTGGTGTTTTGAGTATTGTGAGCATCTCAGCTACCCGTTGTTGCTCATATGTGGTTAATGTCAGGCATCATGTGTGGGTTTCTACTATTTTACTCATAGAAGGTGATGACTTATTTCTCTTTTTTCTAAGTTCTTGGGGAAATACCTATTTCTTTGTACACTTAGAAAATTAAGACTGAAAAAGAATGTTTTTTCCTTTTCTGGCCTGCCCTCTTAGGAGTGCCACTGAGACATCTTTGAGAATTGCCTCAGCATAGGCCCCACCTTGCTATGGGTGGCTTAGTTGCATAGGCACCTGGGGTAGGAGCAGTGGGAAGTTCTTGGGGACCTAACACATCACCACCCCCAGGTTTGCATGGACTGAAAGGCCAGCAGGAACATATGGGGGGAGTAATGAGTTTTGAGACTCCCGTAGAAGAAGCTCTGTGTGAGTGGTCTTGATGAGCCTGCACAGATCCAGCCTGGCTGTACTTTTACCACTCTGGTCCTTGCTACAGAGTGGTTTGTCCCTGTGGGTTTGACCTTGCATTGCTCTGCCAAGTACTACCTAGGATTGAGCTACTTAACTTCAGGCACTTCTTAGGGATAGATTCTGCTGCTTTAGCAGGAGCCAGAAAGCCAAAGAACTGGAAGCATGATTTCAGGACACTGTTCTCTGAAACTGAAGCCAGTGGTTCGTGGTTACATACACTACCTTCTGTTTCTCCAGCTGCATGAGACATTGAGATGCTTTGCATTAGAAAACCGAAATGTAAATGTTTTCCAAGAACCACTAGAATGTTGTCTCTACATTCATTGCTTTTCTCATTTTTCTGTCTTTTACCAAGAAATATTTGAGAAAGGAGATGCATAATCATTTGCTAACCAAAAATTTTTTACATGTGCTTTTTTGAAGGTACATGGGAATCGGACTCTCAGCTCAAGGTGTCAACATGAACAGACTTCCTGGTGAGTCACTGTTTAAGAGAACATTTGTTCTGCTTTCCTGATCTATTCTGTGATGAGAGTCATGGTGGCAGCTGAGAGGATGGGGAGGACTTTGTTTGCTGGCCACCTACCTCAAGCCAGGCCATTGAGGGGAGGATTCTAAAAGGTGGCCATTGGGCTAGGGTGGTATGGGCTTCCATCCCAAAATTAATTGGCGGTTGATTGTCATTCATGGAATTTGAACTGTTTGCAGTCAAAACCAAGTGACCTGAGCTTGCTCTCAGTGGGGATATGCCTCAATAGCCCTTGCTCCCATTGGCCTTTGCTGACCACCCTAAGACTCAGGCATGTGCTGGGAGGAAGACTATTGCCAGCCCTGGCTCCTTTGTTACTTCACCATGTTAAAGATCAAATTCTCTATGTGGCCTCCTACGTGGAGCGTGGTTAAGGTAGTTTCTTAATAAATAGCAGGATGTGTGTGAGACTTGGGTTGACAGTAGCCTCAGATTAGTGGAATGCTTTGGGCTCTGCATTTGGTCCTCCTTCACCAGCCTCATACTCCTTCAGCTGTTTTCTGCCCAATGGCTCATACCCACTCCTGGGCTGGGCACAGTTGAGACAGAAGCCTCCACCATGAGCTGATTGGTTCCAGAAGATGGTTCTAAGGCTCTTCATCCCTTGAGTGGCAGAAGTGGCATGGTGTAAGCTGCCCTGACACCATCATGGAGGCAAGCAAAATGCCCTGGCCCTCTGTGCTTTGTGCCTATGACACAGATTAGCTGGCTTTCTCCAAAGAGGGAGTAGTACTTCAACCTATGTCTTTTCCAGTCTGTGTTTAATATTTTTTCTAATGGGCTGATTTCAAATACTTGCAATAAGGACTTGCGTAGGATTCCACTAATTGTCAGGAATTTGACTCTTTTTTGGGCTTAATATATAAAAGTAACTTCCGTAATCTGTTATTGGATGGCAGTTTAAGCAACCCTGAAGATTGGTTAAATACATTTTTGTTAATCAATACAAAGGAAAACTATGCAGCCTTAAAAAGAATGAGGGGGCTCTTAAAGTACTGATTTGGACTAATCTCTTGGATGTATATTTAAGTGAAAAACTTAAGACATAGAACAGTGTATAATATGCTATTAAATGTGCAAAGAAAAAACAAAAAACAAAAAACATATCTGTATCTACTTGTACATGCGTAGAACATCTTTACAAAGCTAGAGAAAAACTGGTAATACTGTCTTGATAACACCAAGGTCAAGGGTTTGGATCCCCATACTGGCTAGCCACCAAAAAAACCCCAAAAAACAAAAAATGTGTAATATTGGCTATCCCGTGGGAAGGGACAGGTGTCTGGGAATAGGACTGAGAAGAAGCTTTTGAATTCACTTGTGAAGATTTTGAATTTTCTTTCGTGTGAATATTTTATCTGTCTTAAAAGGTAAATGAAATTTAAACAAAATGAACAAAAGCAAATGTCCCTGCAACAAGAAACCCTCCTGTTTGTCTTTCAGGTTGTCTTAGGATGTGGCCTTTTATTATGTTCTGGGCTTGGTATTCTGGGTTCCTTATGTTCCTCCTTCAGTAAAAATTGTTTTTGCTGGCCCATTGAGTTTGGGATCAATGGAGTGGAGTAGACAAGTTGGGATGTGTTCAGGGTCTGCCGGGGCTGACGTGAGTCTCTTTTGAGATGGGCTATGTGGAGCCAGCCTAGTCTTGTTTCCCCTTTTCACAAGATGAGACTTTTAACCCCTCTTGACTGATCTGAGGCCAACTGCTGTTCATTTGCTTTGACATTGCCAACATAAAATTGTAGGAAAATCCATTTCTGGATTTTTTTTTGAAGTCAGACTCAACCCAGGCACAGAGGGTAGGCCTGTGGAGAGCAGTAGGGGCTTGGAGACCATGGATGAAGTGCGTTGGTCCTCATGCTAACACATTAGGACAGTCAGCACTTTTTTTTTTCCTGTCCTCACTGGTGCATCTCTTTTTGGCAAGAGAAATGGGCCTAAGTGTTCAGTGAATTTGTGCTCATCTTCATTTTCATTCTGACTGCCAGTTCCTCAGGGTTTTCCTTCCTGTCATATCTGATCATCTCCCTGATTATTCCTTAAGGTGGAAAGTAGGAATCAGATTGCATCTAGATAGAACTTCTGCCTGGAAAGGATGGATGCCCTTGGTTTTTCCAGGGTACAGGGCTAGCTGAATGTCTGGGTAGATCTAGCACAGGACAGATGTGGGGATGGAGTGGAGGGCACCCCTCTTAGGAGTGATGGTGGGACTGTCGCTGTTCATCCTAATGCTGGTTTGGAAGATCAGAATCGCCTTTGGTGCTTTCACTTTCTGGGATCACTTATTTATTTTTTTCTTGGTGCTGAGCAAACATTCTCCCAAACTGAAAGCATCATGATTCATAAACAGACTGGAAGCTACTTGAATGTATTTTGGTGGGGAGGTAGGATGGAGCATGACAGCAGCTAACGCCTTTCTGCCAGCTGCTTCTGATTTCCAAGAGGCAGTTGGTTGAAATGAAGGCTAATCAGATTGCTTGGATAAATGGTTGGTGGGAGGAGAGTGGTAGTGGTGGCCTAGACTGGGTTCAGATTTTGAGACTTTGGTGTTTAGTTTAGATGAGGTGTTGGAGGGCTGACGTATCTCCAGGCTTGCTGGCCATCAGTTGGGGCTTCAGTTGTCTGAAGGTTAGGACTGCATTTGTCCCTATTTGCTCAGAGGGATTTTGTGAGCAATCACAGTCCTGAGATAAGTGTGTGCACATGTAGTTGGCATACACACTCTTGCTTCCTGTATTTGGTCACCATTAATAGGTCCATGTGGGGCCATTTTGTATGGATGCACCGTGCTTGACCAACCTTTTATTGGATATTTCTATTTGTCTGGAGGAGTTTGCTGTTTTGACCAATGCTTACAAACATCTTTGCACATAGTGCTTGTTTTTGCTTCTGGTATTATTTATGAAGGGTGTTAACATTTTAATATAGTTAAAATGTTTGTAGCCCTTATGTTTTTCTGGACTGGACTGTTTTTGGATGTCACTAGCAGTGTGTCTGTTTCTTTCATGGCCCTACCAACCAGACTTTCATTATGTGTTCCAAAATGTCCTACTGGCATTTTCAAGTTGATATTGCATTGCACAAGATCTGTGTGTCAGATTCTGATAGCAATGACATTGAATCTGTAGATCAGTTTGGGAAGTATTGCTGTCTTAATGTTAAATCTTTTGATCCACGAGCATGGGACATTTTTCATTTATTTAGATCTTCTTTCATTTCTTTTAACAATGTAGTTTTCAGAGCATAAGTTTTGCACTTTTTTCATCAAGTTTATTTCTAAGTATTTTATTGTTTTTGATGTTATTGTGAATGTAATTGTTTTCTTAATTTTATTTATTTAACTTTATTTTTTTGAGGCTGGCCAATACAGGGATCAAACCCTGGGCCTTGGTGTTACCAGTACCACACTCTTACCAGCTGAGCTAACTGGCCAGCTCAGTACTTTTTTTTTTTCCTTAATTTTATTTTTGGATTGTTTATTGTAAGTGTTTAAAATACTGCTGATTTTCATATATTGATCTTGTATTATAATCCTTTTTATACATTGCTAGATTCAGTTTGCTAGTATTTTTTTGAGGTGTTTTGGTTCTACTTTTTATTTTCCTTATCCTTCTTTCCTTTGATTTATTACTTTATTTTTTCTCATATTCTAAATATAGGTGTTATATTTTAATTTTCCTGGTAATAAAAGTAAATGCTTGTTGTGAGACATTTCTTCCAAGTTCTACTTTATGTATTTCTCACAAATTTTGATATGCCATTTTAGTTTTTCATTTTTAAGTATTTATTACGCTGGGCTGGCTGGTTAGCTCAGTTGGTTAGAGCATAGCCTTATAACACTAAGGTCACAAGTTTGAATCCCCCATACCAGCTAGCTGCCAAAAAAAAATTATTTATTAGATTCTTTTTTCTGGATTTTCTTTATGACACAGGTTACATTGAAGAGAATAGGTTACTCGGTAATTTTTACATGGTTGGGCACTATTTAATTATGTGTTTAATTAGCCAAGCCTGACTTTATTTCATCATGATCAGGATATATGTGGTCTGCTTTTTAAGAATTTTACTTAGTACTGATTTATACCCCAGAGCAATCAGGTTTTGTAAAATATATAGGTACAGGGTATATCCATGATATAATATTCTATATATTTGTGTTTTCTTACTCATTTATATTTTATAGATTTGTACCAGAGGGTGAAAAGAATTTTGGAAGTGATGTCACCTAGGGCCTTGTACTAACCCAAGGGCTTTGGGTTGGAGAGTGTGAGGAGCTGTGGGCCTGATGGCTAGTGCTGGGCAGGGGAAACAGTGGTGGGTTCTTCATATAAGAGTAGCAGAGCAGCAGGTAAAGGACACTGATTGGAGCCTGGAGAAGGTGGTGCTGGTGACTGTGGGTGTAGGAGGAAGAGGCCACTGCTTGTGGCCAATAACTGCAGGCGTGAACATGGACTTTTGGCCTGGCTGGCTTCAGCCTTTGCACAGGGAACAGGGCCAGAGCCTGGCTGAAAGGAGCTAGGTGGCCAAGGGGCCAAGCTGAGCTTCCTTTTCTTTCTGTCTTCATGAACTCACGATATCTGTGCAGCAGGGAATGGGATTTCCTGGACTACCACTGCACAGCCCTGGAAGGGATATAGCTGTAGGGATATGGGTCCTGCTGGCCTCCACTAGGCATCTAGTGGTCTGGGCTATGTTTGACTGAGGGTAAGGAATCAAAATCGTGTTGTGTTTGTGAAAGAGGGGTTTGTATACCTGTATTAACATGTACACAGGAGCAGTTGTGCTTGTCTTGTGTCCTCAGAAATGGAGTTCACACTGATTTTTGTGATCATTTTTCCTTGCCTGCTGCGTTGTTTCTCATGATTTGTGGGTTCCACGTGACAGTGTTCAGTATGTCAGTAGTTGCCCTCTTGACATCCCAAGAAGATTTAGGAGGGAGGAATGAATATCGCCCTTTGTTTTTCAATTGCTTTTGCCTTTTTTTTCTTCTGTACATTAAAGAAATTGTCTATGAAATGGGTTTCTTTTTCACCTAAAGCATGACAACTCTGACTGCCTGAATGGTAGTCAAGTACCAGCTTGAGTACCTTCTTTCAGCATGCACACTCACCCCTTGTGTTTTGTCTTCCAAGGGAGTATTGAAAATATTGCAGACAGCCACTCCTGCTTGTTGCACTGTTGGAATCAACATACCCACAGTGTGACTTCCTGGGCTGTTGAGAAAGAAGTGGGACCAGTGCTGAGTGAACAGCAAGGCTTAGGAGTAGTAATCGCGGAATATGTGGGGAGTGCACACCTCCCTCGGGGATGTGGGTCTGCTCTGAGTTGAGGAGGCAGCCCCTCCTTTCCAGGCTCTTTCATTCTAGGCAGTCTGGTCCCCAATGGATGGCAAGGGCCTGTTTGTGCTCTTGTCTGCAGGTCTAGACAAGGTATATGGACTGTCTAGAGCTGGGTATATGGACTGTGCCCAGCGCAGAGGGAGGACTGGGAGGTAGTGCTTAGTCACCTCCATGGAGGAGCTGGTGGATGTCCAGGCACCAGTGAGGAGCCACAGGCAAGTGCAAGACCTGAGACTTGAGGGATGCACTGGGCCTTCTGGCTGTTTGTGGCAGTGAAGAGCCCTGGGAGGCGTCTTTCCTCACGTGCTGGCAGCCAGTCTGGATTGCTGGGTGGAGTCAAGTGTCAGGCTGCTGCGTCGACATTCCTTCTAAGTAATGTCAGGCAACCTTCTTTCACCCTGGACGAAGCCACAAGAACGGGTCAACCTTGATCCTAGGCCAAGGAGACGCAGGGGTTAGCCCTTTGGGATGGCCCTTCCAGTGTTGCAGGGAAGCTCTTGTCAGGGCAGGTCCTGTCGCCTCGGAGATCTGTCTTCCCCGGACCAGGCTTTTGTTGGAACAGCAGCATTGGCAGCTCTGTGACGGCTCCCCATGCTGCCAAGCTTCTGAAGAACTGTCTCCAGGCAGTTCATTTTTCCTTGGAGAGCTTGGAAGTCTTTGTTCTGGCACTGTCATGGTGTTGAGTGAACGGAAAATCTTTCTTGCCACTGAGGCACTTTGCTCTCGTGACTGAGCTGCTGGTGACTGAGTTTCCCTCTGTTCCAGGCTCTGTCTGTGCTGGATGCTTTATGGACAGTATCCTATTTCATCATAACCATGACAGCCCTATTAATTTGTTGTGTACCCGTGATGTGTCAGGCACTGAGCCTAACACAGGCACACTAAACAGACAGTCCCAGTCCCTATGGACCCTGCCTAGCAGGGGAGATAGATACTCATTAGTTAACCCAGGGGTGGTCCCTTTGCATTTTTTGGTCAGTACTGTGAAGGGACAACACAGGGTGCCATGGGGGTGTTCTAGACACAGGCTTTCCTGCGGAAGTGACATTCGGGATGAGGAGGAGACAGGCCAGGAGTGGCGGAGTGATGAGGGGTGAGGGAAGGACTGGTGGGGAGAGAGGAAGTGTCTGGGCAGAGTGAGGAGCATGTGGGAAGGAGGTGGAAAAGAGCTGGGTGCTGAGGAAGTGGGTGCAGGCCAGCGAGGCTGGTCTGTGTGGCCAGTAGGGCCTGGTGAGGAGTGTGGGTTACCTTAGGTGTTATGGGGAGTCACTGAGGGGTTTAAGCAGGGACATGACCTGCTCATGTGTGCTTGCCAGAGCACAGGTCAGAAGGGCAAGAGCAGGTGCAAGGGGGCCACTTAGGAGACTGGCTCAGTGGTTCCTCAGAAGGAGGTGGTAGTAGCTGGACTAGAGAGATGGGAAAGAGAGGGTGGGATTGAAAAGCCCTTTGGGAGGTAATTGAGCTGGACTCGGTGTCTTCAGAGTAGTGGGTGATTGGACTGCAGGCTACTGGTGGTGTATCTCCAGAATTTAGCTGACAATTTGTTTCAAGAATACTTTTATTTAATAAAATGGCCCAGTGATGGCCATTTTACATGCTGAGTCTCAGTGTCATTAGGAGCAAGTGAGAGATCCTGAGTTGAGAAGCTCTTGTAGGAGTCAGTCCAAGAAAAGAGGTTAACTTAGGAAGTCCAGCCTTGGCCTGCCCAGTTGCTGCTGTTGTCAAGAAGTACCTGGTCTTAAGCTCTTTTTTTTTTTTTTTTTTGGTGGCTGTCTGGTAAGGGGAACGGAACCCTTGACCTTGGTATTAGAACACCTCACTCTAACCAACTGAGCCAACCATCCAGCCCTCTTTAGCTCTTAATCCTGACTTTTGTGAGCCTTTGGAAGAAAAGCTTGTGAGGGAGCAACAAGCCAAGTATGGAACTAAGTTACTTTTCTTGTGGGGCCTGATCTGGTTGAGTGTTTGAAACCAATGGGAACTGATGAGAGCTTCCACCCCTTTCTCTCCAAAGTGCTTCTTGATTATAGAGGATAATCTCTCTCTCTTCCCTCCTTTTCCTCCTCTACCCCAGGCTAACTTGTTTCTCTGGTCCTTTTGGGTCTAGTTCCTGATTAGAATTTACAGTAGCTGAGTGAAGTGGGTGTGGAGGCAGTGGAGGCTCTACTCACCTTCCTTGAGGAACCCAGAAGACTCGTGTGGCCTATGAGTAGTTGACTGTGCCTTGTCAGGCCCTGAAAGGGCAGTGAGAGGGCAGCTGGTGGGCCCTCCAGGCAGGAGTAGCCAATTCACTTCACCGATTCCACTCTGCCTTTGAGCTGATTGCCTTTCCAGGAACCTCAGTTCTTTGCTTAGGGTCCAGCAGACAGTGAACCTGCCTGCCCCAAACTGAGGTTATTTTTCTGCAAAAACCAGATCCTCATTCATTCCCTGTCTCTGCTGACAGTCCCTGTTCACCCTGGCCCCCAAGTGGGACTGTCAGAGTAATCTTTGTGCCCTCTCATCCCATGGCTCTGCCGCTTCCCAAATGTTCCTTTCATCTGGCTCCCGTTTTCATCCCTCTTGTCATTGCCTCTCTGTTGTGCTGTTGCCATGGCCTCCTGATTGGTCTCTGTCTCAGGCCTCTGCTCTCCACTCTCTTTGCACTGTGCCACTTGCCTGATTTGGGCCTCTAACTCCTCTGTCCAGAGGACACAGTTTCCTGCTCAGCATCATCTGCTGCCACCTTTGCCTTCTGCATACATGCATAACTGTGTGGGGCCCCAAATTTGCTGCCAGCATTCTCTGCTCTTCTCCTTGGCAGCTGCCTCCTGCCCTGGGAGTGGCCCTCCTCCGTGACCCCGTGCAAGTTTGCCTGACCCCTTTAGCCCTGACCATATCTCTGTGATGGCACTCGCCACCCTGCCTTGTATAACTCCTTTACATTTACCCAGCTCTGTCCTCACTGGGTCGTGAGCTCCTTGGAACTCAGACCACACCTTTTTATTACCACTCCAGACGTGAGGCACTTGGGCTTTGGGATGAGGCCATTCTTGTATTTTGTTGTACTTTACTTCAACGTGATGGGTTTCAGTAAGCCAAGCTCGGTTCTGGAAGTCTTCAGTCAGGTCCTATGGGCCTGCAGCCTGTCTTCAGCTTGGAGAAGCCTTCATTTGGAGCTCAACCTCACCCATTGCCCTAACCATTGTGGCACAAATTGTACATAGGAGCTGTGCTACCACCTTCTACCTGTAGGAGGGGTGACTGTTTCCCTACCTGTATGTCAGGGGTCAGTGTTGTTAAATCAACTGCTGGCTCACATCTGGTCATGTGGGGAAACAGACCTTGAGGGCTGTGGTCAGCTTATGAAGCAGTGTAGTTCAGTGGTTTAGAACATGGACTCTGGTGCCACATTGTCTGCATTTGCATCCTGGCAGCTGTGTTATCTGGAGCAAGTTACTTAAGGCTCTGTGCCTCAGTTTTGCCATCTGTAAAACAGAAGTGATACTAAGTCATATATAGGATGGTTTTGAGGAATAAGTGAGTTAATTCCTATAAAATGCTTAGAATAGTGCCTGACACAAAAAAGGGGGCACATAAATATTAGCTATTATTGTTATTGGGAAAGGTTATTTTTTCCTACCTGAAAAAGGAAGAACCTGTACATGTAAAGTTCTGTTATGAATGTATATCAGAGTGAAGTTAGCTATAATTGAAACTACATTTTCTCTCAAGTGCTTATGTTTTTTGTCTTTGAGTAGACATATTTAAGTACATTTTAGCTGGAGTTGAATCATGGAAGAGGATGGCACAGCAGTCAAAGTCAGGACATAGATGTTTTGAGTGTTTTCTTGTAGGTTGTACTGGCTCAGCAGGGACATCTTGGTCTCTAGGGCTGTCAGAGGCAGAGGGCAGGCACTCTGGGGTCTCACTTGGCCCCTGGGGCAGATGATGGGTAACAGAGAGTGTCTCTCAAATGAGGCTGTGGTGTTCAGATTTTCCTGGGAGCATATAGGTGTGTCTTACCTTGCATGGTCAAAGGTTTATGTTGTAAGATGTGGAAGTTTTGATGTTTACCTTTTGCAGAGTGTTTTTTGGCCTCTTTAAATGTGAAACTAAGGGACAGGTGTGGCCCCAAAATAATGTCAGAACTTTTGGCTAAATGACTCGGAAGCAGGGCAGGATGACTGCAAGCAGGTGAGTGTACCTGCAGCCCCACCCTTGCATTGGTGAGCTGGCAGGGAAGGGCAGGGGCTGGGATCCCTGAATTGGGGAAGCAGGGAGAGAAAATCAGGGTGTGGGTAGAGAGTGGGCTTGGGCTTCTGGCAAGCTTGGGTGCTTTGAGAGGAGTTGGGGACAGACAAATCTTCTTGCTTCTGTGTCTTGTGCCTCAAACAGAGCCAGGTAGACTCAGGCTGTGTTGATAGGAGGCCCATCAGCATCAGTGCTGGGTAGCTGATAACTACCTTTTTGCCATTTCTGTGGAGGAGGCAGCTGTTTGCTTGGTGCAGTACGTATTACCTTAAGTACTACAAGCCTCAAAGGAGCATCCAGGCCCATTGAGGCATACTTTCCTTGCTTGTAACTGTTGGAAAAGGAATAGTTTGAAGAATCACAGGCAGGGATTGAGGGTGGGGGACATACTTCCTGAAGCAGGTGGTCTCTGGCAATCAGGCCCTGGCCTGGAGTGGGGAGAGGAAGGGAGGGGTGCAAGAGGGTAAGGGGGTCTGTCTGCTTTCCTTCCACAGGATGTTCATGATCAAGTGAACATCTCTTCCTCCCCCTAGAGCTTACCTTACCAAGCCTGCTCTGGGTGGTTGTTAGGAGCATAGGCCCAGCAGGAAGCTGTTTCTACTAGGTGGGACGTGTTCTGCAAATAGCTGATATGTCACATCTTCCTGTGCCATGGGGGAGGAACCGCTGATAGCAGAGATCAGGGTAGAACACCAGGGGTAGTCCATGCCATGTTCACAGGCAGGCACTGGCAGTAAATAACAGGGTGTTCAATATCCTTCCTCTCTATCCTCCTAAGGGTACAACACATGCAGTGCAAGGTTTCTTCTTGGAGCTAATGCCAATAACAGGTGGCTTTGTGGAGTGGCTGTCTTAGAGATTGGCAAGTCAGTGGGTTTCCAGTAGTCTGGAAATACTATTTGTCTGTGCCTGCCAAGTGAGGACTGCTTCTGTCTGATTCCATATAGGCTGGGACCTGAGTTGCTCACAACTGATGGGCCCCCACAGGGACTGCCTTGGGGTTGCCCAGCGCTCTGTGGGGGAAGCCATGCTTCTCTCCAGCTGGGCAAGTTGAGCCATCAGCGCTCTCCTGGGCTTCAGGGTGTCCCTGCTCCTGAGTCTGGTGCAGCACCTGGGAATAGGCCTCACCTCTCCTGGCATAATTACAGGCGATGAACAAGCCTCCCAAGCTAGTGCCCGACTGAGGGAGTAGAGTGAAGAAGCCAGCTATTTGTCACTCTGTAGTTAAAGCCCGTAGAGTGCCTTGAGGTAGCCCTTCCTGGAAAAGGGGTCAGCCAGGAGATTTTCTGAAGCCGCTGGAGCAGCTGCCCAGGACTAGAGCTGTGGGAAGATAGGTTGGGGTTTGCATGCCTGGTACTGCTCACCCCCTTTCTGCCTTTCTCATCCTGTTCTCAGTCTAAGATCCTTGGAAAATGACCTGATGGCGGTGAAGGGGTGAATGCCCAGAAGCTTTCTAGCTCTGGCAACAGGTTCTACAGGGCAGTCCAGAACAGAGGGTGGTTTAGCAGCTGGGCCCTGGGGGCAGGTAGCTGTTAAAACCGCTGGTGGCTCACAGCTAATGGTGTAAGTGCTGCAGGACCCACTGTGATCCCTGCCCAGGAGTTTGTTTCATGTAAGAGGCCCTCTGCTTTCCTGCTACTCCTCCCTGAGCTAGCAGCACCCTTAGACCTCTGGCCAGCCAAGCCTGTGTTCCTCTTCCATGGCCTCTTCCCTTACCTACAGGAGACCTGCATTACTAGAACACACCACGGCTCTTCAGCAACTCAGTCAGGCCAGGAAATTATCATTCCTAGGCATGGGGATTCCTTGTCTACAGTGTCCTGTTTTCTTTGAAATACCAGTTCCCACTTTTCTGTTACATAGAGGTAAAAATTTTGGAATTAAGACTCTATTTTTGAGGGCAAGTTAGTTCTTTGAGGGAAGAGATTTCACCAATAGCAGAAGGGCCAGTTCTGAAACCTGAGTTTGTCAGTCTCTGAAAACAGAGATTCTCGAGTGTCTTCTGACACTGGGGCCACATCAGGGTGGAGCAGAATGGAGACCAGTCACCGTTCAATCTTTTGCCTTCCTGGTCTTGGACAGAAGGATTTGTATCCAGGGACCCTGGAAATGCTGGGATACCACGCCTGGGTCTCCTTATGGGAAGGGTTTTGTGTGTGCCCGTCTCTCAGGATCTGGTGATGTATGCAAAGTTACAGGCTCCTACGTTACTAGGGGTCACCTGTCCACTCACTTTCCCTAGAGGTTTAAAAGGGGCTCACAGAGAAACAAGGAAAAGCCAAACTCAATTCTAGAAGAGACATGCTGTAAAGTAAGGCAAATCATAACTAAAGCCAAAATGTTTTCATTATTTTAGTTATACTAAGTTTCCATTTACATTGTCAGAGCTAGGGCTCAGACCCTTCAAACCAATTGTATAGACTGGGTCCCCAGACCCCTCACATGCCAAGCTGGGTCCCCAGACTCCTTACACACAGGTCCGTGCTAGGTAATTGGGAATTATTCCCGGAGCTGTTGGCAGACGACACAAGCTCAGTACTCAGCAGCAGCAGCTTACAGGTCTGGCGGTAGCAGTGGCCTTGCAGAGGGTCCTGGGAGCACTAGCAGCAGCCGCAGCAACAGCCTCCAGCAGAAGTAGCAACCTCCCCATGGACATCCCGGAGGTGGGAGGCACTGTGGATCAGAGCCACTCATGCTTTATACTTAAGTCCATAACCCAGGACACCTGGGTGCACATGCGCAATTACATTAGACAATAACCGAGGAACACCTGAGTGCACGTGCCTATTTACATCAAATGCTCGGCAAGATTCTGAACATCTGAAGGGCCCTGACCATTTTCCTATATTTTCCCAACAGATGCCAAGTCCTGGCAGCTGAGGTTGCACCTCAGTTTTACAAAATAGTGCCACCCTTTTCCTTAGCCTGGTTCAGTGTGGATGACAGACCCAGCTAGTCTTATGGGGGCCTGACATGTTGCCAGATAGCCCTGCCAGATGCCATCTGAGCTCTGTTCTATCCAGACCCAGCTAGACCCATCCTGACTGCCCCTGGGTCTCTCCTGGCCATCAGGAATCTGTTTCTTTTGGGTGGGGAGGGATATGACCTGTGGAAGGCCCCTTTTTATGCAGGTGCTAGCTGTATTGTCCCTCACCCTGCCCATGGGTTCTAGCTGACACCTGGGCTCTGTCTCAGTAAAGGGCTTGGGTGCTCCTGGGAGGCCCTCCCCCACCTGGTATCAGCCTCTGGTGTCAGCACCTAGCAGCAGAGGAAGCCTTTTCTCTTGCCCTCTTTACCATGGCTTCCATGCTGAGCTGCCATGAAAAGAAGACCTTGCACCCAGGGCACTGCTTGCCCGTCTTTCCTGCAGCTGCCAGAAGCAATTGCCTTAGGGTTGCCTTAATCCTTTTCCTTGGTTCCAAGATTCTGAAAACTCAGGGTAACAGTCATGGGAGTGCCAGGCATTTTCTGATGCCACCCAACAGCATTTGCTGAGTGGAAAAATCTCTTTTCCTTTCCCATTATCCCCTTGTTGAGCTGCTTCAGGCAGTAGGGTCCTGTCAGAGTTTTTAAGATAGTTGACGTTATGGAAAAAGCATCTTTGCTGGATTTCTGGGGAGAGATGGCTCCACGTGAGTGACCACCCTTGTGGAGCAGCCCTGCCATGACATCCACCATGGCATATGGGCTCTCTCCACAGCAGCCCCAGGCTCAGGAAGCAACCTGGCCAAGCCAGCCCAACACCCTTCTCTCCATAGCCAGCCTTGAGAGTGACATTCTGAGAGCCACTGTCAGCATGGCTGTTGAACTCTGCCAAGTTCTGCAAGGATCAGGTGGCCTCTCCAGGAAACTGGGGACAAGCAAGAGTAGAGCAGGTCTGGGCTGCTGTTAGCAGGCTGTTTGTTGGTGGGCTATTCCTTGATAGTGACAAGCTCCATCCCTGCCCGTTCTCTCAGGACAGAAGGGAGCAGGAAGTGGGAGGCCCCCAACCTTGACCACTGAGCTGGTGTTCGAGTTGGCCAGGGAAGGGAAGCTTGCTGGTAAGTATCTCTGGTGTGCTCGTGTCCCATGCAGGTTCTCATTTAATCCTCCTGCTAGCCCTGAAAGAGATGTTCAGCTGAGAGAACTCAGGGGCTAGGAAGTCACGGAATTGGGATTCAAACCCAAGTCTCTCTGACCCAAAGTCTGGTGATGACTAGGACCCATTTGCTGGGGAGAGGTGACTGGTTTGGTGTCAGTGCTCAGGCTGGCTTTGTGAGTTAGGCATGGGCTGGCCCCTGTGTGTGGGTCAGTCTGGGTCCAGGACTATAACCTAGAGGGCAGGCACAGCCCCAGCCCCCTTTCAGGGTTCGGGGCTAACGTGCTGATGATGCGGAATTTTTCCTTCTGGCAGTTAAGAGTCCTCTCTTCCTAGCTGTGCTGGGGCTGAGGCTCTTGATGGGTCTGGCAGATGGGAGTGGCATTGGGTGGACTCCTGGAGCAGTTGTGCTGGAGTCCCTGGCACCCCATGGGGACCCTCCCACCTCTAGGGCACTGTAACTGGGGTGGCATCTGAGAGTGCCAGGATGATGGACCATTTCCTCAGCTGCCCTTGCACTCTGTGATTGGGACTTCCCACCTGAGTGCTGATGCAGGGGGAAGTGGGTGGGGCCAGAGCATCTAAACTGGGCACCTCGGGCCTCCTGCCTCCTGACCTGAATGTGGCTTGGCTTCTCCTTGCATTACTGGCATCTGATAGGTGCTTGACGTGGCAGGGGATAGGCTTCTCTGTGTGGGCGCCAGGCTGGCTGCCCATCAGTTCTCTAGGAGTGACAAGCCTTATTCTCTTTGGAGAGGGAAGAATGGTTAGTTGGGTGGCACTCTCTGCCAGACTCTTGTCCCCATCGTGCAGCCCCAGCCATCCTTCTGACCCTGAGCCAGCTGGACATGACTCCCTGCAGGGCCTGACTCAGGCAGCTCTGTTCCCTTATTCTCTTCTGGCCCACACATCCCACTGCCCTCTGAGACAGCTATCCCTGGCTTTGTGGTGAGAGTGACAACTCTCATTTCCAGGTACATCCCCAGCTTCCCACCAGGCCTGCAAAGAGGGGGCTGACCGTTCATGTCACTGGGGTCCATGCTTAGAAATTTGCTGATTTTGGCTTCAGGGGAGGGCTGGGGAAATGGGTGCCCCATTTTGAAGAAGAGGGTGATGGGGCTGAAGAGGAGGCTCACTCAGACATAGCTGCTGGATCCCCTTCATGGGAAGGGGGACTTGGAACCATAGATTCTTCTAGAGCTGGCAGGGAAGTTTGCATCTCCTGCCCTGTTTCATAGATGAAGAAACTGAGACCCAGAGAAGATAAATAACTTGCTTGGGGGTAGAGCCAGGTCTGTGCCTGGCTGCAGGCCACTTTCCAGGGCCCAGAAATGACTTCACCATTAATCTCTATAAGTGGGAGAATGATGTAGGGAGACAGCTCTAATTGTTTTTCTTTGCTCAAAAAGAAAAATGACGGCTGGCCAGATAGCTTAGTTGGTTAGAGCACAGCCTTATAATGCCAAGGTCACAGTTTCGGATCCCCATACTGGATAGTCACTAAAAAAGAAAAAAAAAAAAAAAAAAAAGACAACAATTAAACTTACAGTCAAGCCCAGGGTTGCCCACCAGCAGTGTGTCACAATGCAGTCTGACCCATTGTCAGTCTTGTACCCCAGCTTCCTGCCAGCCCTTGACCACATTTCCCTTTTCATTTCAACAAGCATTTCCTGAGCACCTACTATGGACCAGGTGTTTTATGCAAGGTGGACCAAAAAATGCTGGGATGTGGTTCCTTTAGTCAGAGAACTTTGATTGCTTCAGAGAAGAGAAACTCATCCCTAACCAGCTTGGTCTGCAAGACCTCAGGAAGGGTACACAGAGGGGCCAGGTCTCAGGGACTCTCTTACCTCTTCTTTCTGCTCATTACCTTTCTCGAACTGGCTTTCTGTATGAGGTTTCTATATGGCTTTTTATATGAGCACAGAACTTTGAGGCCTGCTCTTTTCCCAGCTACCTTGTAGGAAAGTTCTAGGAAGAACTCTGATTGGTCCAGCATGGGTCACCCAGCCCTGGGGGTGGGGGTTGCTATGATTTGCAGGGCCCACTAGAGCCACAGGGTTAGCACAGGGAAGGAGCTATTTTTTAAAAGAAGGTGAGTGTTATTCCCTGAAAAAGGGGCACTGGGCAAGAAAATCCTGGCTGTCCCTTGTTCCCCTATCCTGCTTTGTTCTTGTAGCCTTGGGAGAGGGGTGCCAGGGGGCTTTATGCCCAGTCCTTTTTAAAGTTGATGGAATCCAGCAAGACATCAATAGTGTTTGTCAGGTCAGCCAGGCCTAGGATCCAGAATCCTTGTAGAGGTTACCTGAAGTTTTTCTGATGGAAACCAGTTTTGAGGAACTCATGCTGTTCTGCTGTCAGAGCAGCTTCCTTTTCCCTGCCCCACATTGAAAGTAGCTTACCTGAAGGGTTTTCAGAAGGTGCTACCTGCCCCCACCTTGTCCCCCTTCCCAGGAAGAAAGGTGGCTCACTGAGAATCAGTGCCAAGCAGTTGGGTTGGGGGCGACCTCAGGAAGGAGGAGGTGGCTTCACCATCACAGTTACCTGCTTGGTGCTCACCTGGGTTTCCCCAGAGGAAAGGATAAGCGAGCTTCTGAGAGTGTCATCTACAAGACCATAGGCTTTCACTTTGCCTCTCAATGCCTCAGTTTCCTTGCCCTCAGATGGGGTTTACCATACCTGCCAGTGGATTGGAGTCTTGGAATGCTTCTTACAGGTAGACATCTAGGGCACTTTGATAGTAATGTCTAATCCCTACCCCCTCACTTTGTAGCGAAGGGAACCAGAGTCTGAGGAGGTGAGTGACTGCCCAGGGCCTGCCATCTGGGAGGGACAATGCTATGGCCAGGCCTAGGGAGAAGCTTCACTAGGGGTGGAATTACTGAAACCATTTAGGCAACTTTGTGCCCTTTGATATCTCCTCAGCTATTTTGGCTTCCAGTGCTTTTCTTGTGTGTTTGTTCTGTCCTTTCTAGCCCTTGACTAGCCTGATTTTTTTCCCCTAAGGAGAAACAGAAAGCCATTGTATCAGGACAGTGCAGCAGGAAAATCCTCCAGTGACTTCACTTGAAGTTTTCTGTTCACACTACTGTTTGTTTTGTAAGCAATCCCATCACAGCATCTGGGTGGAGCCACAAAGTCCCCGGACCCGCCATTACCTCACCTGCCTCTTATAGCTACCTGCTTACATGGATGTCTAATGAGACATCTGAGACTTAACATTTCTGAAAGGCCTACTCCTTCTGCCCCTCTTCCCTGTCTCTTAGTAAATGGTGCCACCATTTACCCATTTGCTCAGGACAAAAAGCTGGGTGTCATCCTTGTTTCCTCTCATACCATCAGCACCCACATGCGGCAAGTCCTGTCTACTTGCTTCAAGTCTTGCCAAAGTCTCACTCAGCTCCAGCCCCACTGTCTGCTTTCTGTTTCTCAAATGTACTGAGCTTGTTCCCTTTACCCCAAAGGTTCTACCTTCTGATCCTCTTGTCAATCAGACTTCTGCCAAGGGATCGTCCCCTCAGTAAGGATTACCTTGACTCCCCCATCCCAATCAGTCTACATCCCCACTGCCATTTGTAGCCCGTCATTTGGCTTTGTTTTCTTCCAAGCACATTTTATCTACTGGGTGTTTCTTGTTTGTCTATTTGTTTAATTATGTGTTTTCTGTCTTCTCTACTCCTTTCACACTTCCCACCCCCACTTTGTGAACTCAGTAGAGTAGGCCTCTGTTGATAATTTGGTAAGCAAAGGCCGGCTCATAGCTCACTTGGGAGGGTGCGGTGCTGATAACACCAAGACCATGGGTTTGGATCCCTACATAGGGATGGCCGGTTAGCTCAATTGGGAGAGCGTGGTGCTGACAACACCAAGTCAAGGGTTAAGATCCCCTTACCGGTCATCTTTAAAAAAAAATAAAAAAATAAAATTAATAAAATAATAATAATTTGGTAAGCCGATGGTGTTTATCCTTTCCAGAGGATGGGAAGGTAGCACAGTGGCCATAAACCATGCTGCTGCTGCAGCCAAGCCACTGTTACTAAATGAGGTGTATGACATTCCGTTTTTAATCCTAAAATACCTTTTGCACACATATTTATATATAAGGTATACAACTTATATATACACACAGACTCTTAATTGTATTTGGAAACTATTGGCATAAGATGATAACTTCAATTGAAGATACGTTGCAACTCTAATTTTCTTGGAAAAGCTTTTAACTTTGTAGTACTTGGAGAAGCAGGAGACAGGGAACAGAGGTGTTCCTTTATGGCACCGATAATTCCAGATGCTCAGTAGCTTCTTCTATATCCACAGAGTCCTATTTTAGTTTCCTATTGCTGTTTTAACAGCAGTAGTGGCTTGAAATAATCTTACAGTTCTGGAAAACAGTTCTAAATCAAGGTGTCAGCAGGGCTACGTTCTTTCTGGAAGCTCTAGGGGAGCCTCTTCTAGCTTCTAGAGGCCACCTGTGTTCCTTGACTCATGGCCTTTTCCTCCATCTTTAAAGCCAGCATTGCGGCATCTTCCATTTTATAAGGACCTTTATGATTGCATTGGGCCCATCTGGATAATCCAAGATAATCTCACCATTTCAAGAGCTTTAATTAAGTCACTTTTTTACACCCCCCCCCCACTCTTTTGGGGGGAGGGGGTGGCTGGCCAGTATGGGGAACCAAACCCTTGACCTTGGTGTTACAGGGCAGCGCTCTAACCAACTGAGCTAATCAGCCAGCCTAATTTAGTCACTCACTTCTGCAAAATCCTGCAAAAGCTCTTTTTCATGAGCTTTAACTTCTGTAAAAGGTAACATAGTCATAGGTTCAGGGGATTAGGCAGTAGATGTCTTTGGGGGACCTTATTCAGCCTACCACAGGTACCATACATTTTCTTCCTTTGGGCAGATCTGTATAAATTAACAAATCATATGGGAATTTAAAAAAGCAGGAAAACATCTCTTTTCCAGCCAAACTGAAGTGATGGTGAATCTTGAATCAACTCTAAATAAATTTTTATGTTTTTACTTGAGTTCTTCCATTTAAAAAATTTTAAATCTATACTTATAGCCAGAGTTAAAAATCTTAAAATTCTATTCTAGTTTGTCAAAATAATTATATGGTTTGTTTTTGAAGAAAAGTATTCAAAATACTTAAATTTTTATTTTAGATCTTTGAAAATTTAAGCATCTGTTATGTTGGTGATGGTTATTAAGCGCCCATACACTGAGACAAAAATATCTCCCAAATATCCTTCTGTCAATGACTAAGGAAATGGTTCTTCCTGCTGATTTCATTAGCTTTAATAAATCAGATGGCCAAATTATTGTTAGGTTTTCTAAATACTGCTTCAGTCTGAGAAAGTGAAAAAAGAATACCTTCCAGCTTGTGTTTTGTACTTTCTGGACAGTAAAATCTGCATGAAAGATCTGTCATACCAGATCATCCTTGACAGAGGTAGGCTGGCGGCTGGGACTGGTCACCAGTGGCACCTGAACACACATACATGTGTGTGCATACCCCTGTACCACCTCTCAGACTCTTGACATGCTGGGCACTGGGGGAACTGGTGATGAGACCATGTGACCACTGCCCCAAGAAGCTAGTGGTCTTGGGAGGAGGGGGCAGGGACAGTCCCAGGAACAGCGACTGGTGATTGAAAAGGTTCAGCAGGAGCCAGGCAATGTGCCAGGGATATGGGCAGTGTGCTAGGGGAGGACCAAAATGTGATGGAAAACTTCAAGGGGCAGACATTGGGATTGGATCATGATGTGTTGGCAAAAGGAGAGGACTCAGTGGATGTCACCAGCCTGTGGGCATAGTTCTGAGAGGACCCATAGGAACAGCAAGCAGACTCCCAAAGGACTCTTTGGGGAGGGCTGGAATGGACAGTGGCTTTGCTGGGCGCTGTGCCTCCCACAGCCACATGCACAGTGGGCTTGGCTTTAGGGAAGGTTGTGCTGATAAAGCAGCATTGAGGAGAGCCCCACCTCTGTCCCCTCACATCCCAAATCCCTGGCAATACCTGTTGTGCCAAACACACAGGGTTATGTGGTGCTTTCTTGACAGGTTGCCACATTGTGGTCAGTTACTGCGTTGCATGTGGGAAGTCCCCATGCTCCATCTGAGGGATCGGGGACAGGGGGAAGAGGAGGACTGCTGTGGCTGATGTGGCCTGTGGATGTGGATCCTGAGTCAGGGGAAGCTGGTGGGCGTACCTGGGGCCACCAGGCAAAGTCTGAGCCAGACCTGGAGGGATGATTGTCTCTTTGTTCCTCACTGCTTCCAGCTGGCTGCCCTTCATCTGTAGCCTTACACAGACTAGAGGAACAGCTGCTGCTGTCGGGAGCCATAGGGTCTTCTCAGTTGATGCCTGAGTAGTGACTTTGACTGTGAGAGCCTCATCAGCCTGCCTCTTGGTGGGGAATGGGCATTACTGTGCCCTGGAGAGCTGTTTTCCTGAGGTCAAATGATCGGTGTACGCACCAGTAATGGAAAGGCCTCTCCCACTCCTAGGCCTGGTGAGCTTAGGAGTTGGGTTGATGTTCAGAGCAGCACCCTATCCCCTGAGCCAGGAGGTTCCAGTGTCTCTGGGGAATATGGAAGATGAGAACAGAGCCTGGCTCCAGGGACAGGCCTTGGACTGTCTAAAGCCAGTCCCAAACAGTTCTCACACTAGTATTGTTGTGATGTGGTGGGAAGATGTGGGAGGGAGCAGCACGGCTCTGGGTTCTGCACCCATCACCAAGAGCTATTCAGCTTTGGCCTTGTCCCCACTATGGCCTCTGGAGAATGTTTGTTTAACCAGAGGCTTCCTGGGTGAAAAGACATGAAAGCTCAGGGTACACAAAGCTTGGGATGAGTGCTAGAGCCATGAGGGGCAACTTGCCCTTGAGTTCACTAGTTCAAACATAGGGCACATCAAGGTCTGGTTTGCTCCACCTCTCCAGTGATGCTCTCTGTCTTCCTTGTCAACCCATGGACGCCTCATCCATCTGTCCTCACCCACACACCTTTGCTTGTAGCCTGTCTACACCCACTGCCCTTGCCCCACCCACATACACACACGTACTGTGAATATTTGAGCTCTGCCCTCCTTACTGAGCTGCTTAGATCCTCATGCGCCCTGCCCCACTGACCTTTCTTCCTGGAGGAGAGCTTCTGCCCATGACGCTTGTGAAAGTAGAGATGTATTTAAGCATTTTCCATGGACATGCTGCTCAGACCCCAAGGAAGCAGGAAGAAACTGGGGATGCTACCTCGAGGAGCTGCTTTGGGTAGGAGACCTGCCTGCCAGCCCATCAGCTTGCCTTCCTGTGTGGGTCTTGCGTTTGCCATGGCCCTGTGGGCCCCATTTCTACTCCTTAGCCAGGCAGGCAGGCCCTTCTGCAGCTCCCACCCGCATTCGTGCCTTTGCCTTTATGTCCCTTTCCTGGAATGACTTTCTTCACTTGTCACCCTGTAGAAAACCTTGGCACACCTCAGGGGTCTCACTTCTGCTGTTACCATTTCTGTTCAGCATTGTATTAGAGGGCCTGGTCAGTGTAGCAAGGCAGGACAGAGAAATAAAAGGCATGTAGACTGGAAGGGGAGAAATAAAACTGTCTTTATTCTTACACAATATAATCATCCATATAAGAAAATCCCAAAGAATCTTCAAAAAAGCTACCAGAACTAATTTGTGAGTAAGTATAGTGATGTTGCAGGATACCAGGTGAATATATAAAAACCAAATATATACATGTGTATACAAACACGCACATATATACACCCACCCACACACATATGTTTAACAGCTTTATTGAGAAAATTTACATACCATGACATTCACCTATTTAAAGTGTACAATTCAGTGGCTTTTAGCATGTTTATAGAGTTGTTTGATCATCGTAATCTAATTTGAGAACATCTTTATTACCCCAAAAAGAAACCTTGACCCCATTCCTCCACCCCCAAAATCAATTATATTTTGATATAATAGCAAGAAACAATTGGAAATTTAAATTTTAAAATTCCATTTATAATAGCATCAAAAACGAAGTACTTAGAGATAAGTTTGTCAAAACATTGCTGAGAAGAATTAAAGATGATAAATAAAATAATGATAAATGGAGAGATATGCCATGTTCATGGATTGGGATAGTCAATATTGTTAAGCTATCTATTCTCTTCAAATTGATCTACAGATTCAACACAGTCTTAATCAAGATCCCAGCAGGCAGTGTCCCAATGAAAGACACTGTTAAGAGGGCCGGCCCGTGGCTCACTTGGGAGAGTGTGGTACTGATAACACCAAGGCCACAGGTTCGGATCCCTTTATAGGGATGGCTGGTTGGCTCACTTGGGAGAGTGTGGTGCTGACAACACCAAGTCAAGGGTTAAGATCCCCTTGCCGGTCATCTTTTAAAAAAAGAGAAAGAAAGACGCTGTTAAGAAAATGAAAAGATTAGCCACAGACTGTAAGAAAATACTCGCAAAACAAAAAGAACTTATATCCAAAATATATCAAGAATGCTTATGGTTCAGTAAGATAAACAACCCAGTAATAATGGGTTAAAGATTTAAATAGACAATTCAATAACTTTCTAATAAATGATGACAAATAAGTACCTGAAAAGATGCTCAACATCCGTGGTCATTGGGGAAATGCAAATTAAAACCATTACATACCTATTAAAATGGCTAAAGAAAAAGAAAAAAGAGAAGTAACTGAGAATACCAAGTGCTAGTGAGGATGTGGAAATCATACATTGCTGGTAGGAATGCAGAATAGCTCAGCCACTTTGGAAAACACTTTGGCAGTTTCTTATCAAGTTAAACATACACTTATCTTATGACCAGCAATACCACTTCTAAGTATTTACCCAAGAGAAATGAAAACATATGTCTGCACAAAGACCTAGATGCAAATATTTGTTGGCTTTATTCATAATAGCCAGAAATTGGAAACAACTCAAATGTCATCAGCTGGTGAATGGATAGACAAACATAAAATGGAGTACTACTCAGTTATAAAAAGGAATAAAATATTTATATTCCTAACAACATGGCTGAATCTCGAATGTGGTATGCTAAGTGCAAGAAGCCAGACACATGACACTCCATATTCTGTTTTCCTTTATATGACATTCTGGAAAAGGCAAAACTATAGGAACAAATCAGATCAGTGTTACCAGGGACTGGG
This sequence comes from Cynocephalus volans, assembly GCF_027409185.1. Lineage (NCBI taxonomy): Eukaryota > Metazoa > Chordata > Mammalia > Dermoptera > Cynocephalidae > Cynocephalus > Cynocephalus volans. Next base: position 132,084,809 of record NC_084469.1, read on the forward strand.
TTGGGTAGAGTGGATTGACTGCAAAGAGGCATGAGGGAACTTTTTTGGAGTGACAGAAATGTTTTATGTTATGACAGTGGTGATGGTAACACGACTATATACATTTGTTAAAACTCATCTGAACTGTACAATTAAAAAGGGAGAATCTTGTTATATGTAAATTATTCCTCAATTTAAAAAACATGTTAGACAATTTACTGTGATACACTTCCAAGGTCAGTTCCAGCCCCCTCTCTTTCACAAGGCTTCCCTTGACCGCCTCATCATGGTTGCACCACCTCTGGTGAGTCCCTTCCAGGTCATTGATGGTTTTGGTTCCTGCTAACCACAGCTTAGGATCATTTCTCGGGGGCATTTGGCACAGCCAGGCTCTGTTCATTGCTGGCTATGTGAGGGGCCAAGAGTACTGTCTGAGGCAGGGGGCAGGCTGGGGACAGGGGCTGAGACCTGGGTGAGCTTCTGCAACTGTCCTGCTTCTCTGTCAAGTACCTCTACTCAGCTATTGCTGTCTCTTCCCCCATAGGTTGGGACAAACATTCCTATGGTTACCATGGTGATGATGGGCATTCCTTCTGCTCCTCGGGGACTGGCCAGCCCTATGGTCCCACATTCACCACAGGAGACGTGATTGGCTGCTGTGTCAACCTCATCAATGGCACTTGCTTCTACACCAAGAATGGCCACAGCCTTGGTAGGTGCATAGGGGACCGTGGAGGGTCTGCCTTGTGGAGCCACTTTGGTTGCTGAGAGGCTCAAGAACAGGCCTTAAAGTCAAAGCAATGTCAAGGAGCCTCTGCTGGGCTCCCGGGAAACTACAGCCATTTTAGGCATGAAGCCCTTTAAGGTGAATGGAGGCTAGTGGGGGAATGCCCTTTGCTAACCCATCCATCCATTCAGCAGCATTTATCAAGCCCGGGGTGGGTGCTAAGAGTGCAGCAGTGTCCTGGTCATGATCTGAGCCTTTGTGGCACTTGGAGTAGGGTTTGGCATTGGATGAGGAGTTTGAGGGGCCCAAGTACAGGCAATCCCTTGCTTACGATAGTTTGACTTAGGATTTTTCAACTTTACAATGGGTTTATTGGGGTATTAAATGCATTTTTGATTTATATTTTTGACTCATGATGGGTTTATTGGGATGTAACCCCATCGAAAGTCGAGGAGCATCTGTACATGGTTGACAGTGGTGGCGGTTTGTGTGCCAGTGACCTGGCCCAGGCTTTGGCTGGCACTTCTGATGGTCAGGGTACTGGTTGCTGTGAAACAACAGTGAGGGCTGCCCTGATCTAGGAGGTAAACAGAGAGGCTGGAGTCAGATGGGGCCAGTTCTCCTCTGGGCTGTTCATGGTTACGGGCAGCAACCTGAGCATTTACATTGAAAAAGTTCTCTTTGGTGAACTTGCAAAGAATGGACTAGATTAAAGGCCAGGGAAAGAGTCAGGTGGCTTGAGGTAAGGCAATAGGTATGGGTACAGGAAGTGGGGAACTGGCCTAACAGAGGCTCAGGGGTGGCACAACAGGGCTCAGTGACTGACAGGGTAAACTCACAAGAAGGAAAGATGGGGATGTGGCTGGATTAGGGGGGCTATTAACCAAGATAAGGAGGATGATGGGGGCCTTCAGGATCCCTTGGAGGAGCAATCCTATACACATGTAGAAATTTAGGATTAGAACTTGAGAGAGAAAGGGACTTGAGCTATTCTAATGCCTTGTCCTGCTAGGTACTAACAGGTTTTTTGATACACTGGCCTGAGATGGTGCCTTAACTGCTGGGTCTGCCTGCCTTGGTTTGCAAGGTCTCTGATCTGGCCATGCCCTAATTCTCCCAGAATGCTATATCAAGGGGACGACTGGCAGAAACCTGCCAGCCAGGCAGCCACAAGCTCTGTCCGGAAAGGGAATTAGGCATTTTACATGGAACTGAACTCCTAGGAGGCCCGCTTCCCCAGGCTGGGGGCAGTAAAAAGGTGGCTGCCATTCCCCATATCCCCTCTGTGGCTTCTCCAGAGGCCAGCCAGAATCAGGGGACCTCAGTAGGAACTGGGTTTACTAGTGGCTGGGGTTGAGTGACTAGGAGCTTTCCTCAACAGGGTAGTTAGATCTTATAGCCCAGAGAGGCAGGAAAACCTAGAGAACTGGGCAGCCAAGAGCATAGCTCAGATATTGTACAGCTGACCCAGGTGCACATCCAGAGGAAACCTCCTCTGAAATTGATGGCCACCTTGCTGCAGTTGCTTGTGTTTAGCTGGTGAGGAACTAGCAGCTGGAGAACGGGGCCAAGGTCTCAAGGTGGCTCTTCACTCCCCACTGTGCTCTCTGACTCTGACTCTGATTCTAGCTATTTCTCAGCTGTGGAATCTGCTGCTGTCAGAGTTCCAGGGGCAACTGCTCTGGGCTCTCACCCTGTACCCAAGGCCCCCTTCACCTGCCCCTTTAGATACCTGCCTTCCTCACATCCCTTCAGCTTATCCTCTTGCTCAGAACATGGCACCTACTGTGGTTTGGGGCATATACTGCTGTCCCCTCTGCACCTGCATCTCCCTCCTCTGGGCCCTAAATGTGCACCAGAATCTCCAAAGGGCTCTGAACTCTTTTTCCAGGTTCCACAGGGAGCTCATGGCCACTTTAATGTCAGCCCAAACCCTCAGACTGTTTTTAAAAACTCATCTTCCTAGTGGATGTTTTTAATTGACCCCAAGCAAGACCTCACACATCTAGTAATTGAACTTCATTTAGTTTATTGCCTATTTATCCAGCCTGTCAGTATCTTTTATGGCTTTGCTTGCTCTATCTCAAATGTTTGATATCATTTTCAGAGTTATATTAACCTAAAATTTGATAAACACGTTTGTGTGTGTTTTTATGAAGATACTGATTAAAAATATTGGAAAAGGTCAAGGTGGAGATTCAAGCCCTTCAGCATACAGTCGAGCTTGTCCAGGTAGACACCAGGCATTTAAGAATCAGTTATGTTAGCTTAAAACTCATGTTTTTTTCATCTTGTCCACAAGGATATTATTGAGACTTTACTGAAAAATGGATATGACCTGTCCTGTGCATTTTTTAGATCATAAAATCTAATGGGAAGGCAGTGAAGTTGGAGTCACAGACTGCTTAGTGATTCTTCTAATTTTCATTACCTTTTCACAAGGCATCTTATCAGTAATGTGCTTTAGAACCCTAATTCTGCCCTCTTTAGAGAAGCAGAATGATGTTCCCTGCCTTTTGCCTTCCCGCCGCTTTCCTCTGTCACAGCACTTACCCTTTGCAACATCAGTCAGTTGTCTATAATTATTAGTCACATGCTATCTTTGTTGCTGGGGTCGGAAGCACTTTGAGGGCCAGTCTTGCAGCTGTTTCCCTAGTCCCTACAGGGCCTGGCTCCTGGAGAAAGGATGAGTACCCGGAGACAGGGGACATATGTCTCATCCACAAGCAGTCCATGCACAAGCAGTCCATGCTCTTGCAGTCATTTTCACACAGCCCTGTGCTCTCTCATAAGGTCTTTATATTCCCAGCCTCAGGGACTCCTGACCTATGTCCGTTTGGCCCAGGACACTTCTTATCAGCAAGTCTGGCTATCTTGTTTGCATCATGGATCTTTGCCTGGACTTTCTTCCTGTGGGCCAACTCAGATCTTGCCATCGCATTGGCCTTGCAGAGGCTCACAAAAACCTGCAGGGCCGAGGGAGCAGTGTTACCCTTGTCCAGTGCAGTCGGGGTGGAATAGCCTCTCTACTCATTCTCCTGAAAGCATCTCAAGGCCTTGTCCTTCCTGGGTGCCATTTTGAGGCAGAGCTGGGCAGGCCTGGTAGGTCATTTGCTGCCCAGAAGTGTGGCAGTTGCCTCACAGTTGTGGCACAACTGCAGCTAACTTGTACCTAGACCTCACTGTGCAGCTTTCACAGTGTATCAGTGATCCTTTTTCCCTTGAAGTGGAGGGGAATTAGTGTACCCCCTATGTTCAGAGGGGCTCAGAGAGGTTGGGTAACTTGCAGATAACTGATGGAGCCTGGACTCCCCCTTCTTCCAGGGTTCTGTGGGTCTTCTCCATGAGCCCAGAAGTAAGAAGTATCCTGGCCACACTGAGATCCATGAGGTCAGCTCCCATGCAGACCTGGAGGGTGGACATTGAGGCCTCCTCAGATGTGCAAAGGGGCTTCCAGATTCAATCCTGGTAGCGTGCCAGAGTCATGCTGACTCTGCTTGTGGGGCTCAGAAGTAGCCTCAGGTAGGCAGACCATGAGGTTTATGAGCTTCTCTCACCAAGGAGCAAAATAGCCCAGCAAAGAATGTAAATCATCTCTTGCACCTTGGTTTCTTCATCCATAAACTAGCATCAGTACACACCTTCCAAAGTTGTTCTGAGGGTTAAGTGATTCCTTGTAAGACACTAAGCCCAGTATTGGCACAGAGGAAGTCCATGGTACATGCTGGCTGGTGTGATTCTGGCCCAGGTTTACTGGGAGACCTATTGTCAGACCTTCAGCTGTTCTGTCTTGCTGGGTTTAAGTTTCTTTTCTGGGGTCAGGGGAGTAGACTGGGGACCTCTAAGGAGTCAGCAGTTTGAAAACCTCTCACACCAAAAGCTTAGGAATTTCTAGAAGATATAAGACTTTATCTAAAGAATTGGAGGGCTGTGAGTCCTTAGGAAAGCCTCCATTGGCCCCATTCACTTCTCAATCTGTAGAACGTGGGTGTATATTCTATTGGATATTCTAAGACCCCTGTCCTGCTCAGGTCTGCTCACATATTTGGGGTCTCAATCCCCTCCACCCTTACTTCCAATTCAGGGCTGAGATTTCTGGAAATGTAGCCCCTTCTTTTGGCAGGAGGGTTTGGAGTGTACACAGGCCATTGTTAACTTGGGTTTTGCCAACTTGAAAGCTCTGAGGACTCTGAATGAATATGTCTGGAGATGGGCACCTGCCACCCACTGTCTCTGCTTATTTTTCAGCTTAGAGATGATGTTGAGCATAAGACTAGGAATGAGTCCAGCTCCACCACTTCTGCTAGCTTTATGGCTGTTAGCAAATCATTTAACCTCTGAGGCTTACTTTCCTCATCTGTAAAACAGGGTAAGAAAGCCTGTCCCCTAGAGTTGTTGTGAGGATTGGATGAGGTAATGGATGGAAAAAGATCTGGCACGTACAATAGGTTTCGGTAAATATGTGTTGGATCAAGAGAAGGATCAGGCCTGAAGGCCCTCAGGATATAGATCATTTAGGTTGAGTCCTTCCTAGCAAGCATTCCTTGAGAGGGTGGAAGAGCTGTGGACAAATACCCAAGCATCTGATTTCACTTCCGGCCAGGCTACTCAGCAAAAGAAAGGCCAGGGTCTAAAACTACCAGGCCCTAGCATGTGCTTGACCACTGTCTCCACCACGGGCCTTCCGCATCCAATGGACTGATGGTTTTTCCTTTCCCCCCTCAGGTATAGCCTTCACAGACCTCCCGGTAAGTACTACTATTGGGTCTTCCCTCTCCTGGGCTGTTGGGGGCTGACTGGGATGGGGAATGGTGGTACCTGCCAAGTGCAGGGTGCGGAGTCTGGTCCTTTCCCCAACCAGGGATGTGTGCTGTGCTGTCAGCTTGAGGGTACCACTAGGGGTACCTACTGGCCTTCCTCTCTCTCCAGCAGCAAAGGCATGGTCTTCCTCCACGACTCTTAGCAGGTGACAGTAATTTGTGGCATTTCCAAAGGCAGCTGTGGGGTTGGGGGTGGAAGGTGGTGGTGGAATGGGGTCTGAGCCAGCTCTGTGTGGCTTACAGCCAGTGGGCTGGGTACAGAATATAGGGAATTATTCCTGAACTGTTAGGGAGTCCAGTCCCCATACATACCCATCAGAGATCCCTGAGGAAAGCCAGTGCCCTAGGGGACCTAGTCTGCTACCACTCAGAGTACTCCTGAGCCAGAGAGGTGAGCTTTGTGGGGTTTTCTCTTCATAGAAGATGATGGGATTTCCTGCTGGCTTAGTTCAGGGCTCATCCCCACCTCCAGCCACCCCCACCTCCTGCACTCCAGTCCTTCTTTTATTATGAGTCATCACAGGCCTTGTCACGTGCAAGGCCTCCGCCCAGAATGCTGGGAGCCTGGCCTGGCACTGTGTACCCTGGCTAGGTTCTAGAAGGAAGGAAAGTTTGCTGACTGTGGTGACTCCTTTGGGATCCCGGGCTCCCCCGTGATGTCCCAGGATATGCCCAGACTGCAGCACCCTGGATCCTGTTAGAACCTCCTGTCTATGGATCAAAATCCATGCCTCCTCCCTGGAGGCCCCTGAGAGGGGCCATGGTCCCAGAAAGAAAAAACACTCAGGAGGTGAATTCTGACCCTGGCTGGGGAAGAGTCTAGTTGTAGAGATGTGACATGAAATGACCAGACTTGAGTGTGGGCAGTATGCTGTCAAGTGCTAGAAAGTGTGGGGAATGTCACTGTGGGTCATGATGGTCAGGGAAGGCTTGCTGGAGGAGGCGGGCTTTGCCAGTGGTGTGGAGAACGGGCAGGAAAATAAAGGAAGCAAGAGATCTTGTGGGTTCAGAGCTCATGGTGGGCTGAACCCAGTGTGTAAGGAAGGCACACAATACTCAGGAATGACACATGGCCTGAGGATGGGAGGTACAGAGTGGACTGGGGGGCCCTGGGAAGACAATCTGCAATGTAGTGAGGAGGAGGCTAGTGAGGCTCTAGGCAGTTGCAGTGGGGAGCCACAGGAAGTGCTGAGTGAAGGAGTGACCTGGCAAAGGCTGGCCATGGCAGGGGATAAATGGACAGCAGGGAGCCCCACACCTCAGTGGCTGGAAGATCCTTCTTTTAGGGAGCTTCTGGCAGGGAGGACAGCAGCCTTTCTCTACCTTTGCTGTCACTGAGGGGTCCAAATCACCTAATCCCTTTGCCATGCTCTCCTCCTCCTTTCTCTTTTCTGTATTATCTCAACCCTTCCTGCCACTCATATGAGTATAGCTCTTTTTCGTGGCAAAGGGATCCTTGGCCCTGGGTCCTTCCAAGAGGAGCCATTACCCACCCCTGAAACAGACTTTCATAGGCACACTTGCAGGGTTGCAGAGCCGGATCCACCTCTGTGTGCCTTGGCTGAATCCCAAAGGGGGATCTTGAGCCTTGGAGACACAATGGACTCTGATGCAGGGTAGAGGCTCTTTATATTGAGCCTTGCTTGCTTTTCTTTTGCTTTCTCCCCTCAAGCTTTGGGCTCAGCCCTGCCTTCTCTAGCCTTGCTGCAACTCTCTCCCAGCCCCAGCGTGGGCCAGCAGGAGCCACGGAGGCAAGGCCAGGCGAGGTCCTGCTGTGCTGCTGCCCTCAGGGCTCAACTGACATTTCATTCTCCTCCTCAGGCCAACCTCTACCCCACCGTAGGCCTGCAGACACCCGGGGAGATTGTGGATGCCAACTTTGGGCAGCAGCCCTTCCTGTTTGACATTGAAGACTACATGCGGGAGTGGCGTGCCAAGGTCCAGGGTACTGTCCACTGCTTCCCCATCAGTGCCCGGCTTGGCGAGTGGCAGGCAGTGCTGCAGAAGTGAGTGCCCTGCTCCCCACCCTTACCCACCCCTACCCAGGTGCCTCACTCTCCTATAGGCCCTGTAGTGCTTCAAGTTGCTCTTATGAGTTCCCTTCTAGGAGGCACTCCCAGGGTGATTCAACCTGTTGCTCTGCTGCTTCCTTCTCATTGGATGGACAGCTCCTGCTCAGTTCTCCAGAGCTGCTCCTAATAAACCTTTGCCCCTCCTGTATGTGAGGTCACCAGCAGGGCTGTTTTCCTTCCCCAGGTCATTTTGCAGAGGATGTACTAGGATGCCCCATGTTCTCCTCCTCCATGCACTTTTTTCCCACCATAGGGAGTATCTGTCATACCATGACTCTGGCCTGAGGTGACCTCACAAGGCTCAGTATTCAGCTAAGTCCCATGTACCCATGGCAGTGGATGGGAAGAGGGTCCTCTCTAGGACCAGCTTAGCTGGCTACTTAGCTAATTAATTCCCAAACTATCCTTGAAGCTGGTGTTGTTGAGACTCTCAAAGGAGGCCAGGTTTGGGTCTCTCTTCCACTTTCCTGCTTCAGGCCTGAGTGAGGCAATGGCCAGTACCTACTTTGCCAGAAGGTGGGTGTTAGCTTAGCTCCCAAGGGTGGGCAGAAGGGTACAGGGGAAGGGCTGGACTTCCACTAGCCCTGGTTATTGCCCTGCAAAGGCACCAGTGTGCCAGGATCTCTTGGGTGGGGTTGGGGTGCACAGTGGGTTCTTTGTGCAGCCTTCCTTTCTTGAGGGATTGATGTTGAGGCAGGGGCTAGGTGGCCAGACCCTCCTCAGGAAGAGCAGCCCTGCTCCCTCTTGTTCCTGGTCCCTAGAACAGGTGAGAAGTACTTCCTTGGAGGGTCAGGACAGTGCCACTCCCCACAGCAGGCTCACTGGTATGGGCAAGGGGAAAGGTGGAGCCGCACAGGCAGCATGGGGGAGGGACTTACACTCTCAGCTTTCAGGGCCTAGGCTCAGCACATGGGTGTTTTTGTTTATATGTATGTATTCATGTGCCTATATGTGTTCATATGTAGTATTTACCAAGACCTGCATATAATTTGTGTTCTGAGGTTTCATATGACTTCATTTTATGAATATCAGTAATGGCTATGTTATTTCGGAGACAAATTTACCACACACCCCTTGGCTGGCTTCCCCTAGAGGGAGATCAGGTTATTTCCTCTCTTTTGCTTGTTCAAGTAACCCTTTTGTACATAAAGAATTTTTCTTTTCTTTTCCTTTTTTTTTTTGGCAGCTGGCTGGTACAAGGGAATTTTTCATATTTAAGATTATTTTCTTGGTGTTCTTTTAAGAAGTGAAATTTTGCCCTTGTGTTCATAATAATAATAATATAATAGTTATAATAATTATTATTCAGAATATATTATATAATACATAATTTCATAATAAAAATTATAGTTATTGGCTTTTTACTTTCTACTGTATGTGTATTATCTCACTTACTCCTTAAAGCATGAGGGAACACATACCCAAACGTCTGTGACTTCCACATGACAGCCCTTCAGACATTTGTGTCTGGTTGTTAGAACAATGACATCCGACACATGAATCCACAGAGGTATGCACTCTCGTATACGTCAGACATCAGACATGAAGGCTCAGCCTTCCACTCTGTACATGTGCGCACACACGTACACACATGTGCCACTGCTCAGCCAGCTTTGGATGGCATTAATTAGCCCCTGGGCATCAGGCTTCTCCAGACCATTTCCCAAAAATTGTGTTCCTGTCAGCCCTGCTGATACCTGTCACTTCCTGGAAAAATTAGCCTGATATCTTGCCTTCTTGAGCCCCTGATTTGTGGTTTATCATGGAGTAACATGGGGTCATGGGCTAGTTCCCCATCGCTGTCGAGAGCCAGCACTGCTGAGGGGCAGGTTTCCCTGGCAGTCTGCAGAGGAGCTCCTGTGTCTGTAGAAGGTGTGCATATGGCATGCATCCTCTCTGTCTGGGCAGCTGCTGGACTGCTTGGCTGGCTGTGTTTCAGGCAGCCCTTGGTGTGACCATCAGCCATGTCTGGGCTTGCTGTAGTTCATAGGAGGCAGCCACTTCTCTGAGGAGATGGTGTGTGTCTGTATGTCTACTTTTGTTATACTTGCCTGTTTGTGGGCAGCCTATCCCAGAGAAATTGCAGCCATTCTCCAAGCTGTGAGCACCGATGTGACCAGCTCCTCCCCAGCCTGACTGCATGAGTACTGGGGGAAGTTTTCATTTGGTTTCAGCCCCTTTATTCTCATTCTGTGGAGGTTGTACCTTTAAGATGTGTTTAGGGGAGACCTACTGGGGAGGTAGTCTGTCCCATCAAGTGATCGGTAAGAAATGCAGTTCTTGAGTGTCACCTTGAGCTCTTCCTTTCTTCTAGCATGGTCTCATCTTACCTGGTGCATCATGGGTATTGTGCCACGGCCACAGCTTTTGCCCGAATGACTGAAACCCCGATTCAGGAAGAACAGGCGTCCATAAAGAACAGACAAAGTAAGGTTAATTCTCCTCTCCCCTTTCTTTCCTTCACCTGTCCCTAGCTCTGCTCTCTGGCTCATGTCAGCCCTGCTTAACCTGTCAGGAGTTCATTCATCTCTGGTCCTCACCACCCTAGAGACCAGCCTACAGTCCCAGGCCAGCTCCAGGCCATGCTCCTGTCCCTCTTGCAAGACAACACTGCCCAGATATATAGTTGGTAACATGAGAATATCTCAAAGTAACCTCCCTAATGCACACTCTGAAGGCCGGGCACCAGGCCCTGGCATGGGCAGATCCTGCTCTTCCATGCTTGTTTCCTTCCCTCTGAGTCCTGGAATCCACTCAGCCTCCTATTCATGGTCTTCTGCAAAAGGTGTGTTTGCATCTTAGCAGACCAGCGCCCTGCTTTTTCCACCATTTCTTCAACCTTCGTAATTCTGCTTGTTCCTAGCCAGAGAGAGGACTAAAGTGGTCAGGCAGGGTGAAGCTGATGCTTGGTGGCTGCTGTAGTGGCACCTCTCTCTGTTTCCCATCTCTGGTCCTGCCCTTTGCAGACAACCTAGAGTCCTCCCTTGGCCAAAGGAAGCTCTCTCCTGTGTGTTCGGGGACTCTTTTGTGGAAGGAGGGGCGTTGGGAAAGAAGAAAAAGAGCCCAGCAAGGAGATAGGAGGAGGAGAGAACAAGGGCGAATGGCTTTGTGTGGGTGTGTGCGTCTGTGAGTGCCTGTTTGTGTCTCTCTGAGCCTGTCGTCTCTGTGTATGTGCATGTGTCTGTGTCTCCCAGAGAAGCTACGTTCAGCCAGACAGACGGAAAGGGATCCCAGACTTGGGATCTACGAATGAGAAGCCTCAGACCCAGAAGTCGCTCCCAGCAAGACGCAACAGGCCCCAGGGCAAGAGCGAGAAGGCAACAGCAAGATGCTGCTGGCCTGAGAGGTGTCAACGTCAGAGGTGCCAGCGTGAGGAGGGTGACCTCCTCTCCCAGCAGGGAGCACGCTGCAGCCCTGAAGACTGCCAAGAAACCAGTGGGCCCTGGCCCAGAAAACAGTGCATTCCCATTGCCACTCCCCTGTGAGACCTGGAGAGAGAGAAGTCTGTCTGAAGAGGAGCCCCTTGGGCCACCACACTGCCTGGGTGCCCATCCCCAGACCATGCTCCCACAGCCAGGGCCCCTCTCTGCCCTCAGGTCCCTGGTAACCTGTATCCCAAAGGAGTAGGCCTCTAACCTCACCCTCCTGCCTCTGGGCTGAGAGTCCCCCCTCCGTTTTCCCCTCTTATTCTTGAGGACTCCCTGACACTTGGCAGAAACCAGAGTCTGTCGCGGGGCTGGGAGGCCAGGTTCTTTCTTCAGCCTCTGCTGTAGCATCTCAAGCTGGCAGGACACTCTGAGCCAGCCCGTCTGACTCTTGGCTTGTCCCTGCTCTGAGGCTTGTAGTGTCCTGGGTGTGTGGCTGTGAGTGAGGTCTGTAGCCCTCGCCCACTGCCTGTTCTTTCTCCCTGCAGAGATCCAGAAGCTGGTGCTGGAGGGCCGTGTGGGCGAGGCCATCGAAACCACTCAGCGCTTCTACCCAGGGCTGCTAGACCACAACCCCAACCTGCTCTTCATGCTCAAGTATGTCTTGGGCACCTCCAGGTCCCCTGGAGTCTGGCCCCTGTCAGCTGTGGTGGGAACATCAGCTTGGGCCATGCCCAGAGCATTGCCACTTCGCTCCCTCTGCAGGTGCCGACAGTTTGTGGAGATGGTGAATGGGACTGACAGTGAGGTCCGCAGCTTGAGCTCCCGAAGCCCCAAGTCCCAGGACAGCTACCCTGGCTCCCCCAGCCTCAGCCCCCGACATGGCCCTAGTAGTTCCCACATGCACAACACAGGTCAGCTGCTCTCCAGAGGGCTCTGGGAAGAACTGGAGAGGCAAGGCACCCCACATGCCCTTCCCTGGGCTGGGCTCAGGACTTGCTGCTGGATTTGGGGGGAGGGAAGTGGGACCACTGTGGTTATACCCAGGGCCTGGATTGATGACAAGCTGCCCTTTCTCTGCTGACTGTCCGCTGGCTTCTAGGAGCAGACAGTCCCAGCTGCAGCAATGGCGTCGCATCCACCAAGAGCAAACAGAACCACAGTAAATACCCTGCACCCAGCTCCTCCTCCTCATCCTCATCCTCCTCGTCCTCCTCCTCCCCATCTTCTGTCAATTACTCCGAGTCCAACTCAACAGACTCCACCAAGTCCCAGCCCCACAGCAGTACCAGTAACCAGGAGACCAGGTGCCTGTCTTGCTCTTTTTCCTCCTCTCTGACTTCTGCTCTGTGCCAGCTGGGCCCACTGCAGTCTGTTCTTTGTCATTCCCTGCCCTTTACCCCCCAACCTCCATCCCAGATCTGTTCTTGGAGTACTAGCTATTGACCTACTGGGTCGGGCATTGGCTCTGGCTTCTGGCCCTACCCATGATTTAGCTGCCGCTTTCCTTGGCTCTGGCTTTCTCCAGAGACGCTGATACTGCCAGGCTAAGAATGTGGTCTCCTCCAAGGAGGCTGGGCCTGTCAGAACCCCCAGGGTCTATAATGAGGGAGCTTTTACTGGATCTGGCTTGTGAACAGTTAGGTTGAGCAGACAGGGGACCTAAGCTGCAGTTCCAGGTGGCTTTCACCAGTCCCCAGCCATGCCTCAAGGCTGACCTGGATTTAACTCCCAGCAGTCGGGTACTATGGGGCCCAGTCATTGGAGATGGGGAGGATATGTAGAAGAGGTATGTCAACTCAGAGGAGGACCAGGCAGGGGAGAGTCACAGAGGCAGCATTGGGACAAGAGTGGGAATCAGGTGACAGGCCTCTGGGGATAGATGGTGTCACAGCAGGGGCCAAGTGTTGGAGCCTGGTAAGCTTGGGCTGTCCTTTCATGCTCCTGGGGGCCCTCAGTTGACCTACAGCAACTCGTGGCTAAAGGTTGAATGGAGGCCCAACCAGGTTGCTCCATCCACATCCCCTTGGCCAACTCCCACCTCAACCCTTCCTCACAGTGACAGTGAGATGGAGATGGAAGCAGAGCACTACCCCAATGGTGTGCTGGAAAGCATGTCCACACGCATCGTCAATGGAGCCTACAAGCATGAGGACCTGCAGACAGATGAGTCCAGCATGGGTAAGGGTCACTCCCCAGCATGACCCAGCGTGACATTCCCTGAGAGGGTGCTTTGCGGTCCAGATCCCTTTGCCCCCTGAATGGGGGCTTGGATGGGCAGGCTTTGGCAGCTTGAGAAGCTCCAGCCAGACCTGGGCCTACCACCTCCTTTGCTAGTTATGGGTAGGTCCTTGAGGTAGCTGTAAACATGTAGGAAGGGCCAGGCCTGCTGCCAAGACCAGAGTCCCTGCATTTGAGGCTGGAGGGAGTTTGAGAGTGTGTGTGTTCTCCTGATCACCTGCATTTGTGCAGGGTGGGCAGAGGGAAAGCTTTTGAGTCCTGCCTCACCCCTAGACTGTGAGCTAGGTGGATTAAGAGCATTTCACTATGGCTGCTCCGCCTGCTTATCCTAGCCCTTGCCTGCCTCTGGCAGATGCTGCAGCCCCCTCAGGGTCCTTCCTGCCCCACCCCAGCCCTACCCTTCTCTCCTCAACCCTCCTAACGTGTTGTCTGCTGGGCTCTGGTGCAGACGATGGGCATCCTCGGCGGCAGCTCTGCGGGGGCAACCAGGCCGCCACAGAAAGGATTATCCTGTTTGGCCGTGAGTTGCAGGCACTGAGCGAGCAGTTGGGCCGGGAGTACGGCAAGAATTTGGCCCATACGGAGATGCTGCAAGTACGGGACAAGCCATGCCCTCACACAAAGTGGGCCCCCTATTTGGTGCTGGGGGCAGGGTGGCTCTGGGAGTGTCCAGGGGGCAATGGTGACAGAGTGGGCTCTAGTCAGGTCTGCAATGGGAAGTGAGGTATACCCCACCCTCTATAGGCTCTGGGGAGGGCACAGCCCTGCCCGACTCTACATTCCAAGTGTGTTGAGCTCTCACTGGGCACTATGCAGGGTTCTGTCTCTCTCTGGAGCCATGGAAGGTCGGGGAGGTTGCCACAGTCCTCTCAAGAGTGCCCTATCCCTTAGGATGCCTTCAGCCTGCTGGCATATTCAGACCCTTGGAGCTGCCCAGTTGGCCAGCAGCTTGACCCCATCCAGAGGGAACCTGTATGCGCTGCCCTCAACAGCGCCATTCTAGGTGAGTGGATCTAACAAAAACAGAAGCTGGCCCATGAGTGCCACAACTGGCCTCTTTCCTTCTGTCCCAAGGAAGAGCTGATTTTTGTCCAAATCAGGGCAGGAAGCTCTGCATAGCCCCTGGATATACTCATACAGAGACACTGAATGAACACTCTGCTCCAAGAGATTCTGTCCACTCTCTCACCTTCCACCCCACAAGGGAAATTTGACCTGGGCTAAGCCCAGGGCAAGGCAGTAACCAAGCCTTATCTCTCCTCCACAGAGTCTCAGAACCTGCCAAAGCAGCCCCCTCTGATGCTTGCCCTGGGCCAGGCATCTGAATGTCTACGGCTCATGGCCCGAGCGGGCCTGGGATCTTGCTCCTTTGCCAGAGTCGACGACTACTTGCACTAGCTGACCGTGCTGGCTGGGCTTGCCTGGCCCTTCCTCAGCCCCAGGGCTGGAGCAGCCTGGCCTTCCATAGGCACCTGGCGCAGGGACCTAGAAGCCATGGGCAGAGTCCACTCCTTCTGCCTGGCCTTTCCCCATCTCTCCTTCCTTCCTTTCCTCCTTTCAACCTACCTTCCTTCCTTCCTTTGTCCCTTCCTTCCCTCCTTCCTTTTTTCCTTCCCTTCCTCCTCCCCCACCTTCAGTCTCTCTCTCTCCCCTTCACGTGCAGCGGCCTATGACACAGTATTGGCTGGTTACTCTCATGTAGCGCCTTCTCCTTTGAAAGGGGGGTTTTGTTTTGAGGAGGGGTTGGGGTTTTTTAATCTATTTTTTTTTCTCCTGACTGAGCCACCAGTATTTATCTCTGGAGAGTTTGTGCTGAGCTGGTTTCTGCTAATTTAGTGATGAAGCCTATCCAAGTTGGTGATAGCTTATTATTTTCATAAGTAAAAAACAAATGAGATTATATATAAAAATATATATATTAAAAAAAAGACACAGTATTTATCGTAGTGTTAGTGGTCCAGCACCTCTTGGGTGAGGCTGTCCAGACGCCATCTGTTTTTATTTGAGTCCAACTCATTAAAAAAGAATCATCTCTGTCACCTCAGCCAAGTGATTTGTTTATTTTAGGCTCCCCCTTTGTTGAGCCACAGGCTCAGCTGCAGCCTAGGAAAGCCAAATAGGCTTTGGGGGCCACTTAGTGGGCAGGGTCAGACTAAGTTGGTTTGCAGCATCCCAAGAGGTGTGGGCCCCTCAGCCCACACCTCTGAGAGTTGGACTGAGCAGACAACTACAGAGCCAGGGGTCCAGAGAAGGGACAAATTGGCCCAGGGCCACACGGCAAAGGGAGTAGAGGGTCCTTGGCCAGCACACTGTCTACCATTCTGCCCCGCCTCTCACTGCCTGCCTTGCTCCTCTTTCTCTTCCCTTTTCAATACCCTGCCTTCCCTTGTTGTTAAGATGGCCAAATAATTCATTTACTCTAAATTGATTGCCTGGAAACTACCTGCCTTTGACCTGAGAGCTGCTGGGAGGAAGACTCCATTCCCAGGACAGAGGCCCTTGAGTGCAGGGGCTGCTTTCTTCCTGCCTGGAACTTCACCATCTCTGCACAGCTCTGAGGGAATCGATGCTTTCTGTTGAGAAGCTGTTACCTTGTGGAGGTGAATTTTTGGCTGGAGTGGATGGAACCCTTGACCCCCTAGACCAGGTTTCACCGCAGCTGTCCCAGGCAGCTCCCTGCAGCTTGGCCCCAGTCACTCTTAGGAAAGACCATTATGAGTATTTTCTGGCCAGAGGAAGGGACCCCATGGCTTTACAAGTGTCCCACCAGCTGTTTCTGATGGATCTTCACTGCTGCTAGAGCAGAAACAGTCCCACTACCATTGGGGACTCAGGAGAGGAAGAGCTGAGATGGCTGCCAGGACATGGGGAGAGGACTGGCTGCCCAGGAGGAGGAAAAGGAGGAGACCTACGCAGAGGAGCACCAGGAGGGGTTGGGATTTCCATACCTGCTTCAGTGTGAGGGACAGCACAAACAGACCCTGAAAAGAGGAGGGGTCAACCATGGCAAGGCCAGAAGTTGAACTTCCAGTGCCTTCCTGGATCTGGGCTGGGCAAGCTCCTGTCCCTTGTTAGTGGACAGGGGAATAGTTGGTATGGCCTGAGATATTCAGTGCCCACGAGGCCTCACCTGGCCCACAGCTGGACAACAAGAAAAATTATTGAGTTGGACCAACTGCTGGTGATGGGGCCAGGGCTCTGGCCCTGGGCTCTCCCAGAGTTCTGCTTTGGGAGATGATCCTATAAGCCACTTCTTTTTCTTGATCCCTATCAGGGCCCCAGCTGGCAGCCCACAGACTATGACCTGTCGGGAAGTGTTGTCCCATTTGTAAAGGTAATTCATCCTGTGTAAGGCTGGAAATACCTCGTTCCCAAACCCAGGTTGAAACATTATACTGATAAAATGGTCAGAGCCAGGAGGATTAAGAATTAAAACCAGAGGCTTTTGCAGCTGGAATGGGATTCAGAGAACATCTCCTCTACCAGTCCTCTCCTTTTACAGATAAGGAAATAGGTCCTGGAGGTTAAGTGACTTGGCCAAAGTCACACAGCAAATTAGTGGCAGGGCCAGGACTAACCTTATCCCTGTGCATTGGGCAACACTGTTTAGTCCTGAAGCTGATGGCAGATGAACCCTGTGAGGGGTTAGACTGGTGTGGCCTCCAGCAGTGTCTGAGCAGCTTGTACCTTCAGGATTGTGTCAGGGATGGGGATGAGTGCCTGGGCTTGGGTTGTGGAGTGACTGAGAGAGGGCCCAGGAGGGCTTGGGACAGCTGTGTGCCGTACAGGATTGGGTGTCTGCCTGGCTTACACTCAGTACCCGTGGCCACCTCCCCATTTTCTGTGCCTTATCTCACTGTTTCAGCTGAGTCCAAGTTGTTTACTCTGTTCCTCTCCAGAGGGGCTCTCTGTCCCACTTGGACAGCTCACCTTGGGACATAAGCCTTTGCCCCACAATCTGTGGAGAGGGCCACAACCAAGCTGCTTGAACCCACTGTCTTGCTAATAGGTCAGGCCTGACTGCCAGCTGGAGGAGCCCCTTGTGTACACCCAGTCCTACTAACCTGCTTCCAGGAGCCTTGAGTAGGACAGGCACTTGGGAGGAGCTGGACCTGACCCATGGGGCAGGAGGAAGACTTGGTTCTGTGGGGCTGTCCAGCCCCAGGGGAGCAGCCTTCCCTGTCCACCTTCCCCTTGTGGCACCAAATGGCCGCTCCTTTCAGAGTGGAAACTGGCAGGCCACTCAAAGGCCAGAACCCCCTATCCCCACCCATGTGGGTCTTTGGCTGGGTGCAGGCCATCAGAACAGGGACACCACGAGGCAGAGAAGTGGGAACTGCCTGGCCACCCAGCACCTTCCCACCCCTTAAAGCAAGCACAAAGATGAGGCAGAGAACTGTTGGAGCTGAAAGTTCCTTTGGTTGCTCACAACTCAGGTATGCACGCAGTGTGGCAGCCGGGCAGCAGAGCCCTACTTGACCTCGAGTCCTGTGCACCCGGACCTGTGGCCAGACTGTGGCCTCTGGCTGCGTCAGGCGCCCACCTCTTTGCATAGGGGTTTCCTTCATTAGTAACTGCAGCTGAAACAGACATCCTTTCACATTGTGCACACTGGTTCTGCCTTTGTCCTCTCAAGTTGATACTTGGCATTAGCATGGAACTTGTGGGTGTGGGAGGGTTGAGAGAGAATTCTAACACAAAACATCCTATTAAAATTGTACTTGAGAGATGAAAAAACTCCTGTTGTATTTTGACAGAATTATTTTTATTAAAATATACATCCACGAGCAGTCATGAGTGTCTGGTCTCTGTTTTGGGTCTTGCTGGGGGTTGGCACCTTTTGTGTGACACATTCCTGTCCTGTAGGCTTTGGGCCCTCCTGAGCCCACCTCTTGAGTGTCCAGGCTCCTGATGCCTTCTCAAGGACCCTTGAAACTTTGGGTGTTTGCAAGACCCCAAAAAGGATAGGTACTTAAGCTTCATTTTTCTCCCTTGAAACAGCTTTCATCTAAGATAAGGAGAAAGTAGCGAATTTAGCTTCAGAAAGGTGACCGGAGGACTTCCTCTCTCCAAAAATAAGAGTTCAGTAGGCTAACTGGTTAGCTCAGTTGGTTAGAGCACGATGCTGATAACACCAAGGTCCAGGGCTCCATCCCTGTGCCAGCCAGCTGCCAAAAAAAAAAAAAAAAAATTTAAGAATACAGTCCAAATATGCTCATTCCAAATATTGCACAGTCAGAAAGAGGGGTGCCTCTTTTAAGGGTATTGAAGTTAGCTTCCTGTCTGTCAGTCTGAGGAGAAAGAACTTGTGCTCGAAATCCTAGCACAGATACCTCTGTTTACTAACTGGGTGACCATGGAAAGTTAACTTCTCTGGGAGACTCTGTCTCCCCATCCTTAAAATGTGGTTGATCCCTCCCCCGTTGAGGTAGGGCATTATAGCATACATATGGCAGTGCTTGGCATATAGGGACACAGTACATGTGAGCAGCCTTCCTCCATGACGATGCTCTCTGGTGTGACAGGCCCACTCCTGCCTCATTTTGCCTCCTCTGCTCCCAAGGCACCAGGGGTTTATGCGGAGGAGGGATACAGTAGATCATGCTAGTGTCCACTTAGAGGTGGGACTGGAAACAGATTGGAGGCAAACCAGCTAGGCGGCAACTGTAGTAGGCCACAAATAAGAAGGCACTCAGCTTCTTAGAGGACTATAGCTCTACAGAATGCTTTTAGGGAAGAGCTAGTGTAGAGGGAAGAATGAGGTATTAGATTAAGCATGAAAGTCCTGGTTCCATAAGTAAAGCCAGAGCATGCTCATTTTCCTCTAGACTAGTGGTTCTCAACCAGGAGTGATTTTGTCCCCCAGGGGACATTTGGCAATGTCTGGAGATATTTTTGTTAGTCACAGCTGGGGGGAAGGTGCTTCTGGCATGTTAGTGGTTAGAGGCCAGGGATGCTGCTGGACATCCTACATTGAAGACAGTTCCCATCACCCCTGCCCTACAAAGAATTATCAGGCCCAAGATTTCAATAGTGCCACTGTTGAGAAACCCTGCTCTAGAACAGTAGAACTTTGAATAGTGACTAAGATAGAAACATCAAACAAAGGCACACTTTGATTCTGCCTCTTTTCTGTCTTCAGGATCCAGGGAGAAAGAAGACAATAAAACCCCATCAGAAGAGGGGGGTTAGAGGTTACAATTTCTCATCACTTTGGGAGCCATCCATAGTCACAGAGGGGGCAGCAATGGTGGGAAGTCCTGTTTCCTTCCAAAGCAGGGACAGCCCTGCTGCTGGTCATCAGGCCTAAGTAGGAACTGCCCCAGGTAGGCTGGCATGTTCTGTCATTGCAGGCTGCTCTGGAATGATGGCTGGGAGACTCTCCTAATGCTGGCTGAGTCGGGGTCCAGACACTCACCAAGACAGACAAGCAGGGGAGGTGAACCAAAGGGCAATCTTGGTATAAAATGGTATTTAGTTGGTGGGGAACATAGGCTGCAGTAAAGGGGTCAAAAGGACTGAGGTCAGTCTTGAAGAGCACTATATTTACCAGCCAATTTTTTCTTTTTTGGCGGGTTGGCAGGTACGGGGATCCAAACCTTTCACCTTGGTGTTACAACACTGAGCTCTAAGCAGCTGAGGTAACCGGCCAGCCAGCACTGACATTTAAGAAACAACCAAAGAACATCCAGGGGAAGAGGCGCTCAGACAGGCACCTGAGGAAACAGAAAAGAGGAGCATTAGGAGTCAGGAAGGAAGTCCAACGAGTTCAAGGGAACTGGCCTTGTGCAAAAATAGGTCGTTGTCCAACACGAGCCCTTCTGCATTCCAGTACAACCAAGGCCGACCAGAGTTCTCAGAACCTCCTAGTTCTTGACGCCGGTTGGCAGACCCGAGAGAAGCCGAGAGTAGAAGACAGATCTCAGCCATTCCGCCGCCGGAAATGAATGACCAGGACCTCACGGCCAAACTACTTAAGCTCCGCCCCCAACGACCGAGCATGCGCAGCTCCCATTCACGGCCCCTCCCAGCTCGGGCCCACCCCCTCCCCGTCGCAGAACATGCGCAGTCCTACCGTCGTCCCGCCCCTCCCTTTCCAGATCCCCGGTTCCTTAGAAACCAGGTGGCGCGTTTGCGGTGGCGGCGCGCTAGACTCCGGTGCCGTTGCATGCTCGCCAGCCTCCCTCGAAGCGGACTAGTGGCCGCCGAGACCCGTCCAGATCCATGGTCTGCGGTGCGGCGCTGGGCGGGCGATGCCAGCGTGCCAGGTGAGAGGCGGCCCGCGGCGGCGGGTGAGGGTAAAGGAGGGCATGGCGCGGCCGCGAATGGGCGCCGGCCGGGCCTCCTCTACGGCCCGGCGACCGAGGTCGGAGGCGTGGATACGCAGAGCCCAGGATGGAGGGGGCTGAGTTTGAGGGTCGCCCCGGGGTTCACCCTCTCCACCTCAGATATAGGAGTGGCACATTTGGTCGTAGCATTGTAGAATTTGGGAGGTCCTGGAAGGACCTCGGACATAATCCATCCCATTGGATGGATTACACACAATCCAATCCAATCCATTTTCCAAATGCGGAAACCTAGGCGCTCTCACCTTGTGCCGAACAGGCCCCCTACGTGTGTGAGGAGGGACGCTTTGTGG
The DNA here is from genome assembly GCF_027409185.1 of Cynocephalus volans. Taxonomy (NCBI): domain Eukaryota; kingdom Metazoa; phylum Chordata; class Mammalia; order Dermoptera; family Cynocephalidae; genus Cynocephalus; species Cynocephalus volans. Next base: position 132,105,652 of record NC_084469.1, read on the forward strand.
ACGAGGATGTGTGAGGTGTGGAAGCCTTAGACAAAGGGCTCGTAGGAAAGCTGGTCCATTCTCTTTCAGAATGAGATAGGACTTTTGGGGGGGTCTTTATTAAGAAACACGTGTTCAGGAGAAAGGTGAGAGAAGGGACACCCCAGAAAGTACGGGTGTTTCTGCCAGTCCCTGAGTGCTCTCTGGCCACGTTTCGATGCCCCTGACCTGCCTGTGAAGCTCAGGAAGGAAGCAGATGGACTTTGTGGAGACAAAAGGTGAAGTAAGGTATTCCTATCAAGGCCTTGAATGGTGAGGGAGGGAGAGGGGGCGGGGAGATGAGGGCTTGTGAGTGGTTGTGTGAAGTTTACCTTTCAAACTACTGCAGAATCCAAAGAACAGGACAGGAATTAAAAAGTTTAAAGCTGCATTGGATAGACACCAAAGAAGGTTATAAAACACCTTATTTATGTTTATTTTTCCCGTGGTGTCATGCTGAGAGTACGAAAGTGTCTCAGGGGTCAGGGTTAGGGTTAGGGTGATCTATGCGGCACAAAGACCTGTGAAGGAACAGCTCTTAGTGTATGGCCCTTCAGTTGAAGGGAACAGCGTTTAAATTAGAAAAGGAAGACATTTAAAGGGTCATTGTGATATGGAGTGATGTGGAGAGAAGATAGTTGATAAGGAAACTCGTTTCCTTCTGAAAAGCTACACCAGAGGACAAAGGAGTTTTAAGGCCATTTTTTAAAAGTGTGATTTTCCAAAGATGAACTTCAAAGGTAGACTAGGGCTATCTAAATGTGGCCAGAGGGCACTCAAGGACTGTCAGAAACACCCACACCTTCTGGGGTGTCCCTTCTTCCACCTGTCACCTGAACAACTGTTTGTTAATAAAGACTTACCCTCAAAAGTCCTATCTCATCTATACAGAAAATGTGAAAAAATTACTGCTTTTTTGGGATGGGAGTTTAGAGAATCTGTCTGGACCAAGAGGGGAAAATTTTCAGCACACAGTTTGATGGTAGAATCCCTATCTTACAGATAAAGATTCTGTTGTGAGAGGCTTTTTTCTCACCACCTGGTTGTCCCACTTTTCCTATGGAGTGATTGGTCTGGGTCTCATTTATTACTGTTATTTGCTAGGAAAATTCACATGTATGATTTCGGTAGTAATATTAGAACTCAGTAGTAGGACTAGCAATAAAAAAAAAAAAAAGCTCCCCCCGAAAAAAGTCTTAAAAATTTGCAATATGGGGGAAAGAGTGATTTTTAAAAGATGGTCACTGGTTCTAATAATCAAAGCCAATTTGTCGCTAGCTTGATAAAACTAATTTTCAAGGTATATTCAACTTTGCAGCAGGTGTTTTTCCCCCAGAGTGATAAGATACATTGAAAGTATGATAGTGTTAATAGGTCAGATCAGTTGAAGGAAGAAAGCTTTGTCTTAGGTTCATAAATCAATGCCAGACCATAACTGGGATATCCAGTAACCATGGGATATTGTGGCTGTGCATTTTATTGGCTTTTCTTGCATCTGTGGAATTATTTTGTATAAATAACTCAGATTTATTTTGTATAAATCTGTGGGGAAAATCAGTACCGTTAATGAAATTCTGTCAGAAAGGCTTCTTGAATATCATTGTATTCTTTGTAGAAACCCTCATTACTTTAATGTTGACTTGCAGAAGAAGCTCTAGGAAATGGGTTTGATAGGCGGTGGAGAGAGTGAGCCATCCCCCCAGCAATTCCAAGGCTATACTGGGTCCCAAAAAGTGTGGATTTTATCACTTTTTGGGAGACAAGTAAGCCAAAATCAAGGAAAGATGGAGGGGAACAATTGCCATCTGCAGAACTGGATGGGGAGAGGGAAGGTGCTTTGAATGTAAGCGCAAATACTTCCTTGAATGAGCTGTTGGAGAATGTACTACTCAAATGTGGCTATGGTGTGTCCCATGGATTTGTGTGCATTTTCTGAACTCCTACAATCAGACAGACACTTGTTTTCAGAAGAGGAGATGGGTGGACTTATAGAGGACTCTCCAAGTGTTTCTTATGCTAAGACAGTGAAACCTTTTGACAAATAATTACTTAACATCTACTCCATTTTCCCAGGCAGCTGAGAGCATTTATCAAATCTGGCCTGTAATAAAGTAATCAACAGTATTTGACAGGCCAACCATGAGGGAACCTTATCAGATAAACCAGTAAAGCTAACAGGATCTACTTTCACTGAACTGATTTTCTAGTTTTACCAGAAGAGGAGAAATCATCTGATGTAAGTTGAAATACAGAGGTGGGTGTTGAGAAAACAAAGGAATGAAATGGAGAGATCTCTAACTTAGAGGTAGGAAAAGTGACTTTCTGATGCCTGGAATGTCACTAATGCATATTTATCACAGCGGGTCCAATTCTAGACAAATCTGCAATTGGAATTGGAAAGCATCTAGAAAAAAATTGAATTTGGAATTTTGCTATTTTTGAGAATTTGCATACAATATAATAATAGGACATTATTTTTCTTACATACAAAAGTAGCACTTTTGTATTAGCAAACATAGAAGTAAACTTAAATTTGGATTCTGAAAGTCCAAATTACTTGAAAATTTAGAAGTCAGGTGTTTTAAAAAGTGGGAATGAAAGATACTTGAAATAAGTTTGGGTTCATGAACATTAGAATAATAGATACTGAGAAAAATATGAAAGCAGGGCCGGCACGTGGCTCACTTGGGAGAGTGTGGTCCTGATAACACCAAGGCCACGGGTTCGGATCCCATATGGGGATGGCTGGTTAGCTCACTGAGGGAGCGTGGTGCTGACAACACGAAGTCAAGGGTTAAGACCCCCTTACTGGTCGTCTTTTTAAAAAAAGAAAGAAAGAAAGAAAGAAAGAAAGAAAAATATGAAAGAAATAAGACTTCCCTATACTCTAACACCCACTTATGAATTAGACATTAAGTCAGGAATGAGCTCACTAAAGTACCATCTCTTCAAACCAAAACAAAGGAAATGAAAAATTTCTATCTCATGGTGAAGGGAATAAGCATCTAGAAAATAGGGATTAAACATTATAAAGGAAGAGATGAGTATTCCTGCATTACTTAAATACACTTGAACCCTAGCCTTAAGCACTTATTCTTTAGTTCCTACTCTTAGAAAGGGAGTTGAAAGAAGTAACTTTGTTTTAGATACTGCCCATTCTCAAGATAGCCAGTGATGAAATCCACACTTTTGGGGACCCAGTATAGTCTTGGAATTGCTGGGGGGAAGGCTCACTCTCTCTGCCGCCTGTCAAAGCCATTTCCAAGAGCTTCTTCTGCAAGGGTTTCTTTCAGTCCTCTATAATGAAGGATTAAGAATGAAGGCTGTGAAAAATGGGAACTGAGTACTCAATGCAGTCTTCCTTTTCAGGGATAACTATGCTGCTGTCAAACTGTCAGCTTTCAATTTCTCATCAGACTGGATAACCCCAAAATAGAGAGAACCTAGAACACTTCTACTTAACTTTGAGGTTTACTTCATCACTTTATAACCTCAAAATCTTTTTTTTGTGTGTGTCGTTTTTCGTGACCGGCACTCAGCCAGTGAGTGCACTGGTCATTCCTATATAAGATCCGAACCCGCGGCGGGAGCGTCGCCGCGCTCCCAGCGCCGCACGCTACCGAGTGCGCCACAGGCTCGGCCCTAACCTCAAAATCTTTATTGTTTACTTTTATGATTATATTTTGCTTTGAATGATAACCTTAAGTAAATCATGTAACTTCTGGACATAATTTCTTAACCTGAATAACAGAAAACAATTAACATGTCATGACTGTCTAATACTAGAGAAATGAAGAGCTGGTTTGTGTAGTCAGTGACATATCATGTAACCCTTAAAAACTATGACAGCATGAAAAATGCTTATGTCAAAATAGTAATTAAAAATCTCAGGATACAAAATTGTGAATACAGTTCGATCACAAGCATATCAAACAAATGTAAAAACTTAGCAAAAAAGAACATAAGAAAACAGTAATTTTGTATAATGAGTGTATATATTAAAAAACAAACCCTTCTAAAAGTTTCTTGCTGGTGTAAATGAGGATATTGAACTAGTTTACTCTCTGAGGGCTTCACCCTTTCTCATTAGGATTGGTGTGTGGGTGGGAAGAACAATAGCAGAGATTGGGCAGCACTGATGTTTCCTATCTCAGGTGTCAGTGAACCAAACAGTAATGAGGTTACCTAGGTAATAAATTTACATGAGTATAATTGAAAGGTGATTATACAGATGTGCTGCTTGCTAAGACTGCTGTTTCTTTGGTGCTTGTTGACAGATAGTTTTGACCCTTAGGATTTCTTTGGTGCTTGTTATGTTATAGCATATAAACAAAGCATGTTATAGGAGGTTCCATGCAGTTAGTGGTTTCTGCAGCCCCATGGTGGCTCCCGCGAGGAAATGATTATTGTCTCTGAGCACGTGTGAGATGGTGTTTGTCCTGCCAGGCATCCTCTGATTGTCAGGGAAAAGGGGGAATGGTAGAGAGAGCAGCCATTACTTTTCAGCCTTTTGCATTTATATTCCTGTGCCAAGGGTTCAGGGGACGCAGCTTGTACTTTGCAGCAATGAGGGAAGTGACTTAACATTGTTTTCCTTATCTGATGTTATTTTCAAAATAAATCGTCTACTTAAATGGCTGTTTTGGCTGTTTCGGCTGTTTTGGTTCCCTAGCTCTGGGCTTGCTTCTGATCATGGTGGTTATTCTTTTAAAATTATTTTCTATTCATAACCAATAAAAAATTTTTTTTAATAATAAAATTATTTTCTTTATTTTTCCTTCCTTCAATGCTTAATATCAGCAATATATTAAGATTGTTGTTCAAAGAACATTTAAATGTATTTAAGTAATTTCCAAATTATATAGGAATGTTTCCAAAATACCTTGAAGTGCGAATTTTCAGGGACCTGTTATCTGCTTAATGCTATGTAAAACCCAGTCTTGGTCCTGAAAGAGCTTATAGTTTCAATAGGGAGACAAGACATTTAAACAATAATGTCATTTAAACAATAACAATCAGAAAATTCTGAAATACTAAAATGAATGGCTATTTTCAGGTAGGCATATTCTATATATACCCTGTATTTTATAGCTGGCCCTCTTCATTACACATTAGCAAGAGAAAAAAGGGAGTGGAGTGGCAAAGACTGTTGTGATATTCAATTATTTTACGTCTTACACTTAGCAGCTAGAAGATTGTTAAATCACAACCGAACATAATCACGGCCCACCTCGTTAGTAGTTTTCTGCATACAAGTAGGAGATACTTGTGAAGGGCACAGGACATTTCCCATCACTGGAGTACTTGCTTAGCCTTCTCAGTGACCAGATGCCATGTGACACAGAGTTAGAGAATGCTGGCCAGGGTCACTGTGCTCCTGGGTGCCCTGAGAATGTCCTACGAAGTCCATATGGAAGGCAGATGGGTAACCCAAAGTGTTTTTTGTTGCTGTAGAAACAGCACTTTTCTCAGAACAGGGCAGAGCATTTGTATCCCGTATAGAAGGGGAAACATGAAGAAAATGTTAGTCAATTAGGTTTGCACATTGAAGAACATTTATTGTAATAATTAAAAACTCTCCTCTTGGGACCACAGGTAAAACCAAGGTCCTCTCTCTAGGGCTGGCTACTTGACATGCATCACTGATGAGTGTGCTTTACCTCAGTGATTTAAAGGCAAAGGCAGTTCATATGCCTGCCACAGGGAAAGATATTTGAATACTCACTATGTTCCTGAGTCAAATCAGTTCTTGGTATTCAGCAATGGGTGTAGCAAGAAATGAAAGCTGTAAGCTCCAGGGACTTGGCCCATTTGGATCACTCCTATGTGCCTGATCCATTGTGGTGTTTAAGAATATTGGGCAGTGAATGAGGAAAGGACTCTGGTGACGGAATATTTTGCCATTAAAAGGGGTGGGGGAGCAAGGAAGACATTCACGTTTGAGAGGAAAGAGAAATTCAGTTGGGAGAAGCTGGTAGGTCGCTCAGGTGAGATTTCCAGTAGACACTTAGAAGTTTAGAGCCAGGGATGGACATTGGAAGTTAGGAATGTTTGCATGGACATCATAATGAAGTTGAAGGATTAGATCAAATTGTTTAGGGAGATAGTAGCGCTGAGGATGGACTTGTCAGGTTGGAGTGAATCTGGAACTCACTGTTAAAGCAATATTAGAAAAAAAATAATGTTATTGCTATATTTTCAAAAACAACAAAGACCTAATATAACTGGTAAATAAGTACTTTTCCTATTGTAATCATCAGCTGAAACTTTTTAAACCTAAGAGTGATCCAGATACTTTTGTGGGTATTAAATTTTCTTCTCTTTTATGACCCAATTTAGCTGACCCTTTTGTACATTGAGTAGTTTTGCTTTGTAGGACAGGTCATTAGGCCTGTCATAAGTGTCTCTCCTGGGACACTGTGCAGAGGTGGGTGGGATGGGGAGCTGACATCTCTGGCCAAGGCTGAGTCTCTCTCTGATTCTGTGATGGCTGCCTAGCAGTTTACTGCTATCTCAGCTTGTGGAACCGGGGGAATAGCATTTCTTTCCTTTGCCCTGCTTCTGTTTTTGCTCTCAGGGGAAGGCAGAAGTCTTTGACCATGTCATGGAGTCAGTGTAGGCACTGTTAAAACATGCAAACAAGTCATAGGAAAACTAAACCTTCTCCTACAGTGTCTGGAGCTTTGAAATCCCAGTACCAAAGCATTTATCATAACTTGAACTTGTGAATCTCCATAACTGTTTCTTTACTTGGACTTTTATTTTTCAATAGGAACATAAATGCAGGTGGAGAATCATTTTTGTATCTATCTGAAAGCATTCATGTTACCATGTTAGATTCTCAGTATGAGTTGGTTAGCGGGGAGTTGTAACTGCTGTAGGTAGTCCTTTGGCTATGAACATGCAGTTCACAACTCTGAAGCTGCGTGCTTGCCCCTGGCTCCTGCTCTGGCTCTGATGATGAGGTGTGGTTGTCTTTTCTCTTTGGGTCCAGCTCTGCTCTTCAGGTGTTGTCAGCCTATCTGCCACTCTGTTTCAATTCCGGATGTCAGGGGGTCCAAAAGAAAGGCTGGGCATCCATACCTTCTTAATTACTCCTGGATATATGGCTGTTGCTGAAAGCCACATGTAAGGCATTCCTGCTTATTTCCCCAACAGGTTCCTGGTTTTTGCAAAACAAAAATTAGACTTAAGGGCTGGCCCGTGGCTCACTTGGGAGAGTGTTGTGCTGATAACACCAAGGCCACGAACACGAAGGCCACGGGTTTGGATCCCTGTGTAGGGATGGCTGGTTAGCTCACTTGGGACAGCGAGGTGCTGACAACACCAAGTCAAGGGTTAAGATCCCCTTACCGGTCATCTTTAAAAAAAAAAAATTAGACTTAAAATTGAGCTTTATATTTTTAAATTTTAACTCCTTTACCATGCTCAAGAATTATATTCTCATGTTATAGATCTCTTTGCAAATGGATGTTAAGTCATGGTGCCCCTTTCCTAGGGTAATGTTCCACAGTAGCAGTTCTGGGGCATCATTCAGGTAGCTTATATTCTTAAGATTTTAAAATAATCATTTATTTAAAATCAAAAAGGCAAAGAAGGAATTAGGCAGGAAAAGTCATTGCCTTCTAGTCAGTGCAGCATTCACACAGGCTTTGACCTGTTTTCTCGATTCATTCATTTTCACATTCATATGTACGGTCATTCCCCAATCATTCCTCAGCACCTACTCAGTGTAAGGCACTTTTCTCTGTCCTGGTGAGACAATAGCGTGTGAGACAGGTGAGGTCCTGCCATCATGACAGACACAATAGGTGAGCCCAGTGAAGTGTGATGAGCACTGTGAAAGCCAAAGCCCAGGCTGCTGTAGGAACTGTGAGCAGAATCCCTAAACCTAGCCGAGGCATAGCCTCTCTGAAGAAGTGATGTTTAAATGGAGACCTGATAGGTCTTCTGAAAAGGAGTTAGCCAGGAGGAGTAAGAAAAGATTGTTCCGGGCAGAGCAAACAGCATGCACCAAAATGTCAAGACTGAAGAAGTAAGGTATGGTAGCTGCTGGCCTGTTGAGTGCAGGCAGAAGGGGAAAGTGGTGAGGTGAGGAAGGGCCCTACCTATACTAGGGAGATGCTCTGTGAGCCCCATCAAGGAATTTGGGCTTTATCTTAGGGGCACTTAAAGGCTGGGGAAGGAAATGGTCTACACCTGGAGAACTGTTGTGTATCTTCAGGGAACCAGAGCAGTGGGTGAATTCAGGAGACATCAGGATGTCCAATTGGTGGGACATAGTCATGGAATGGCCATGGGAGCAGGGAGGCTTCACTGCAGCCATAATTGTTCCTTATGAACTGGTTAGGTTTGAGGCACTGTCACTTGTTTGAGTCCACTTATTGTGCCTTCCCTTCACATTTGTCTGTTGGCATTTGACTGAACATAGCCTCTAAATGCTGGGTCACTGTGGTCCTGCAAGGTTTGACACATAGTGTGCTTCTCTTGTAAGAGGGAGGAAACTTCACTGCATGGGGACTGAGGTAACTGATAAGCATGGGTCATGTCATGTGGAGGAGGGGTGATAGTTGGAGAGACAGTTCTAGGTGAGGGCACCTTCTTGGCAGGTCATGTTGTAGCAAAAGACTGAGAGCAGCAGTTCATGTTTCTAATCCCAAGTGTCAGGCAGAGCTATTCTGTTATCATATGATGCTTGTTAAACCAATTTTCTGCTTTAGACTGCTTAGGCTAGTCACATAAGCCATCTCTTTAGTACACTTGTAAACATATCCCAAGATCCTGCTGAATTATGTACAGTTTGGATGAGCTCAGTATATATGTGTTAGTTTATTTACTAACTGACTATGCAGGAACAAAGTCTGAAATCTTTCATTTTTTCAGCAAATATTTATTGAGCACCCACTATATATCGGGCCTTGTTCTAGGCCCTGGGGATATAGCAGTGAACAAAACAGACAAAAAATTCCCTGTCCTCACGGAGCATACATTCTAGCAGGGGTAGTGGGGGGAAACAAACAATGGAAAAATAAACCTGATTCTGATAAGATATTTAAATAGAAACCTGAGGAAGTGAGACAGAGAGAGAAAGCCAAGTGGATATTTGCACAGTGGAGGGAACTGCAAGTGCAAAGGCCCTGAAGCAGGAGCATACCTGGCATGTTTGAGACATGTACAAGCAGGAAACCACAGTGACTGCAGCAGAGTGAATGAAGGGAAGAACAAGTAGGATATAAGGTCAGAAAGGTAAAAGGAGGAGTGGGGTGCAGACAGACCATGTAGGGCCTTGTAGGTCAGTGGAAGAACTTTGGCTTTTACTCCAAGAGAGATGGCAAGCCTTTGGATGTTTGGGGCAGAAGAATGGTTCGATCTGATTTACACTTTAATCAGTTCACTGTCAGTGCTATGCTGAGTAAGATTGGGGGTGCATCAGGGGGTGGGGGTGGGCAGGGTAGAAGCTGGGAGACCAGTTAGGCTGTTGCAGTAATGTAGGAGAGAGGTGATAATGAATTGAACTAACGTGGTAGTGATAGAAGTAGTGGGAAGTCCTTGGATTCTGGATGTATTTTGAAGGTAGAGAGTCAGCAAGACTTGTTAATGGATCAGATGTGAAGTGTGAAAGAAAAAGAAGAATCAAGAATAACTCCAAGGTTTTGACTTGAGCAATTGGAAAATTTGTGTTACTGGTTTCTGAGATGAAGCCATTGTAGCAGTAGTACATTCGGTGGAGGGAAACATCAAGGAGTTTAGTTCTGGACATTTTAAGTTTAGGATGCCTATTAAACATCCAAGTACTGTTAGGCAGTTGTTTGTATTAATCTGGAGCTCAAGGAGAGGACCTGGCTGATAACTTTGGGAGCCATCAGAGAATAAATAGTATTTAAAGCCATGTGACTGAATGGAATCACCAAGGAAGTGAGTATAGATGGAAAAGAGAAATGGACCAGGGACTGAACCATGATTCCTACAGTCGTCATCAGGAGAAACTAGCAGAGGGGACTGAGAAGAAGTGGCCAGAGAGGTAGGAGGACTATCAGGAGAAGTTTATTTTCTGAAAGCCAAGTGAAGAAGAATGTTTCAAGGAAGGTGGTAACTACCATGTCAGATGCTGCTGATAGGTCAAAGTAGGATGAGAATTCACCATTGGATTTAGCAACACTTTAATTGCATTTGACAAATATCAGGGAGCTGAAGCTTGGTTATTTGTAATGTTATTTATGACCAGTAATACAGGGTTTCCAGCCATGATATATGAACACAGAGCATCGCGATAGAGTTGCATAACTGCAGTTTGAAGTTCTGAACATTGTACCTTTTTCTCCTACCTCTTTTGGACCCATTTTATACTGAAGAAATGCTATTGGGTGGAGGCTTGAACACTGCTCTGGGGAAGGGGAGTGTCTGCCAATCACAAACTGGCTTTTTAATGAAATTGGGCTGCTGTGCTTTTTTTTTTTTTGCTGAACTACCAATGTCAGTGTTTTTTTTTTTATGATCATCCAATCTCTGGGTAGTGCCTTTCTCATGTGGAATTCAAAGTGCATTACAGATGTCATTTAACACTTCCTTAAATAAGGCTAATTTATACCCTGCTGAATGCTCTCATAGCACCCTTTTCTTTTCCATTATAGCACTTATCTCAAATTGTAATTACATATTAATGTGATTATTTGATTGTCTTATCTCTCTTCTTGACTGTACACTCCATTTGAGCAGAAACTGTATCTATTTTGCTCACCAAAGTATCCTGTGCTTTGCCCAGGCCTGGCCCATAGTAGATATTTAATAAGTATTTATTAATGAATCAATTTGCATAAATTACAGGTGTCATTTTATACATAAGCACCTCCTATAATTAGCTCAGCTAATGTCACAGTCTGTTTTAAAATCACATTGAGAGCCTGTCTCAATTAATAACTAAGGCTCTGACCTCACCTCTGGCCACAGTGCTTTATTTTAGCATATTTTATATTAGGATACAATTACTGCAAAAAAACTCATCCACAGAAAAATCTAATTCCCAAACAAGTCTCTTGACCCTGGCTCTTTGGAATGTGTCTGAGGGGACAGAGGCCTGCGGCAAAGTCTGTGGAGGTGCCTCAGAGGAGGGAGGGTTACCCTGAGCATACAGGGCTCTCGCAGGCTGTTCCTGTTAGGGAACTGCAGGTGTGGGGCTGGTTCTGTGGCTGGTGTCATGGGAGATGGCCTTTGGGGTACAATGGGGGCTGGGCACTGAGTAAGAGCTTCCCACTCTTGTGGTATGCCAAGCCTGTTGCCCAACCGTAGAGCTACAACCACAAACAGATACACACCATTTCTCTTCTTATAGCCATTATTAAATTTGCTTGCTTAAAGTAGTAAAGGAGAAGAATCCCCCTTTGAACCCCCTCTTTCTTAGTATGAGTTGTTCATGACGGGTGAGGACTTCCTAACACTTGCAGCTCAGCAGCTCACCCAGTGTGACACTGGTTAGGGAAAAGTGCCATCTCTGGATCTTCATCTTTGGATACCCTGAGACTGACTAGATCACTGGGCCTTAGCTTGAAGTTACTTCCTCAGGAAACTTATTCTTTTGGCCCCAGCCTTTGTCTTTATATTGATGATATCCCCAAAAGTAAGCACACAAGGTTTTTGTTTTATTTTAAAGGAAAAAGACATACATATCCATTTAGTTTTTATAGACCTGAATTTGCAAGGTGTGAATATGCCCTTAGATACAGCTACTATGGTGATTAAAAATTGAGGTATTGGGGGCTGGCCGGTTAGCTCAATCGGTAAGAGTGTGGTCTTACATCAGCGTCAAGGGTTCAGATCCCCAGATCGACTGACCCCCTCACCCCCAAAATTGAGGCATAATTTACATACAATTAAGTGCATAGATAGTAAGTATTCAGTTTGATAATAAATTTTGACAATTATATCGCCATGTAACCACAGCACCTCACAATATATAGTTTCTTTTCTTTTTTTTTTTTTTAAAAAGATGACCGATAAGGGGATTGTAACCCTTGACTTGGTGTTGTCAGCACCGCGCTCACCCAGTGAGCTAACCGGCCATCTCTATACAGGATCCGAACCCGTGGACTTGGTGTTATCAGCACCGCACTCTCCCGAGTGAGCCACAGGCCAGCCCACAATATATAGTTTCCATTGCTCTAGAAAGTTTCCTTGTGTCCCTTTGAAGTCAGTTCCTCCCCCCACCCTACCTCAGCCACCACCACCATCACTGCCACCTTCTGACCACTGTCACTATAAATAAGGCTTGCCTGTTTCTGTACTTCAAATAAATGGAATCCTACAGTGTGGGTTTTGTGTGTGTGTGTGTGCCTGACATCTTTCATTCAACGTAATGTTTTAGAGATTCATACATATTGTTGTGTTTATTAATAGTTAATTCATTTTTACTTCTTTGCCATATTCCATTGTATGACAACACCATAATTTGTTTATCCATTCTATTGATGAACATTTGGATTTCCAGTTTGGGGCTATTATGAATAAGGCTGCTGTGAACATTTGTATTAATTTTTTTGCAGACATGTTTTCATTTCCTTGGGTAAATATCTATGAGTGAAATTGCTATGATTGGGTTGATATATGTCTAACTTTATAGGAAACTGTCGGTTTTCCAGAGTGGTTGTACTGTTTTACTCTCCCACCAAGAATGTATGAGAATTCCATTTGCTCCATATCCTTTCCAAACTTTGGGGTTGTCAGTCTTTTTTATCTTAGCCATTCTGGTGAGTATTTCATTGTGCTTTTAATTTGTATTCCCTCATCACTAATGATATGGAACACCTTTTCATATGCTTGTTGGTCATTCCTATATCTTCTATGAAGTGCTATTTAAGTTTTTTGACAATTTTTTCAGTAGAGTGATGTGATATTTTGAAATACTGTATGTATTTGGTCTTTGTCCCCATTCCTGTCTCTTTCCTGGCATACTCTTAAGATCATTAGAATCTCCAAAGTGATGTCTTTTTGTATGCTAATGAATTGACTGATGTCTAGCCAGTTCTAGGTAGCTTCAGGATGGGGGCTGGTCACTGGAAAGACCAAGGCAGGATTAAAGGTTTGGGACATTTAGCCAGGGGCTGAAGGTTAAGTTGATCACCAACTGCCAGTGATATAGTCAATCATGCTTATGTAATGAAGCCTCCATAAAAACCGAAAAGGCCTAGGTTCACAGAGCTTCTGGATGGCTGAACTCATGGAGGTTCCTGAAGGGTTGCATGCCCAGGGAGGGCATTGAAGCTCCGCATCCCTTTTCCCATACCTCACCCTATACGTCTTTTCATCTGTATCCTTTGAGATATCCTTTATAATCCAGTAAATGTAAGGAAGTGTTTCCTTGAGTTTTATGAGCTGCTCTAGCAAATTAATCAAACCCAAGGAGGGGGTCGTGGGAATCCCTATTCATAGCTGGTTGGTCAGAAACATAGGTAAAACAACATGGGCTTGTGATTGGCATCGGAAGTAGGGGGCTGACTTGTGGGATTCTGCTCTCCACCTGTGGGGTCCGATGTTAACTTCAGGGAGATAGTGGCAGAGTTGAATTGGAGGACACCCAGTTGCTTTCTGCTGGAGAATTGCTTGCTTGCTTGCTGGTGTGAGAAATGCCCACACCCATCCAATGCCAAAGGATGGACATGGAGACATGAGGTGTACAACAAAGCGAGATTTTAATTACGGCCTTATAAGGTTCGGGTGTCTGAAGGGCAGGCACACGGAAAAAGGCTGTAGCAAGCAATTTATTTCCTAGTGTGCAAGTCCCTCCCCACAGTTCCTCATTGGCTAAGAGTACTGTGGAGTGCACAGTCTTCCTGGATGATGCCTAAGATCACCCCAATTTATTACTCCCTTGTAAGAAACTTCTTTGAGGACTCAGGACAAGCCCAGAAAAAAGGCCCACTAAACCCTGTGAAAGGAGAAACACCAGGGAACAAAGACAACAATGGGGACTAGTAACTAATTACCATCTCAAGAAGACCTCTCTCTGTTCAATGAAAGCAATAGGGGCTAGTAACTAACTACGATCTCAAGGAGAGCTCTGTCTGTCCAGAGACCCTCCAGGAATGGGCTGGACCAGTCAAACAACTTTTGTGTTGGGCCTGAATCAGTTAAAATACCCTCAGATAAGTCATTTCTGAAAATGAATCATTTAGATTATTTTCTTACACTGATGTGGAGAAAATGCCACACATTTGGTCATAGAAGTTTTCTGTGTTGATTGTTGCTGAGTAAGAGTATTGGAAAACCACTTTGCTTTGTTTGTGCGTTTTTTTCCACTCAGGTGTTTCATCTTTTTATTGTTGATTTGTAAGCATTATTCTACAGACAAGTCCTTTGTTACACATATATTGAGCAAATATTTTTTTCCCAGCCTGTGGTTTGCCTTTTCATTTTTTAAATGATGTCTTTTAATAAGCAGAAATTCTTTTAAATTTTATAACACAGTGTATCTGTGAGTCAGTGCTTTCTGTGTACTGTCCAAGAAATCCTTACCTACCCTACCCCATGGTCTCAAAAATATTCTCTGATATATTTTTCTAGAAGCTTTCTGGTTCTGGTCTTTGATCCATCTCAAATTAATTTTCGTATAGGCAGTGAGAGAGGGGGGTCAAGATTCATTGTTTGCCATATGGATATTCAGTTGTTCCGACACCATTTCATAAAAAGATTCTTTTCTCTGTTCAATTGATTTAATGCTTTGGCTGAAAATCAATTAGCTACATTTGTGTGCCTTGCAAGGTAAAGATAGTACTATAAGGCAGTAACTTTGTCTGTAGAAATCCCTAATGGCTCTTTTTTAAAAGCCTGGCATTAAAAAATAGAAAGCATACTTGTAATTTAAAAACGTGTAATTACAGGAAAAACTATTACAGATATATTTTTAAATAGCTTGGATGGAACCACTTAGGCTCCATCCCTCTGTAAGTTTCTGAAGAGCTGGCTGCTTCTAATAGGATCAGGGAAACAATCCCAGAATAAGTAATGACACTTGAAAAAACCTGCAGACAAACAAAAGTATTCTTAGATACACTGAGAGGTATTTAGGATGAATAAAGGATAACGTGACAAGAGAAAACATAAATACTCAACTCCTATATTACATTTCTCT
This sequence comes from Cynocephalus volans, assembly GCF_027409185.1. Lineage (NCBI taxonomy): Eukaryota > Metazoa > Chordata > Mammalia > Dermoptera > Cynocephalidae > Cynocephalus > Cynocephalus volans. The sequence goes on from NC_084469.1 coordinate 132,120,791, forward strand.
TTCATCGAAGACGTAGCTTAAAAGAGTAGGTGCGGGAAAGGTAGAATAACAAGTTCTCAATGAGTTTAGTTCCCCTGGTCAATTTGAATTACATCCCAAGGGTCTGAGAAGACCACGCTGTACTCCATGAACTGCTCTCAATAAAGTTTGAGGCAGTGTGGAGCAAAGGGAGATGCCAGATGACGGACGATACACATTTGTCCCAGTTTTCAAAGGTGGGAGAGGAAACACCAGCTGCAGGTGTTTGAGCCTGATGCGGATGATTCCTCAGAATCACACTAGAACATCTTATCAAACAAACGATCCCTGAGCACTTGGAAAAAGAACTGGTGAATACTGAAAGTCATAGGGGTTTATAAAGGACAGTATCATCTAACAAACATTTATTAAGGTCTAACTGTATGCCAGATGCCTAAACTATAAACAACTGGCTGCTGGCCTTGAGGAGATCATAGTCAGTTCAGTGTGTTGTGTATGTGGGTTTTGTAACGATGTGATTTTTAGTACATTTACTGGATTAGTTGATCCAGGAAGTGTCAAATAAATATCATTTATTTGGATGTGAGCTGTGCATTCTATGTGTTCTGTCATCTCACTGGGCAAAAGGCAAAAGGAGAGCTAGTATAGTTCTCTGAAATTATAATTACTTGGAACACCTAATCCAAAAAATGGAGACCTCAGTTTCTTCATCTATAAAATGAAGGTAATAATAATAATAGTACCTGCCTCAGGATATTATAATAGTTGAATAAGGTGATGCCTGTAAAGCACTTGTCATATAGTGTGTACTCAGAAAAAATGTTAGTTGTTATTGGCTTGAGTGAAGACATAACCTGCTGATCAGATTTGCAACTGACACAAAGCTAATAAAGGATACTGAGTAAATATCCAAAATGATCTCAATGAATAAACAGCCACCCAAATAAAACTAAATAAAGTTTATTAGAGGAAAAATTTAAAGTACTGACCTTTGGTTCAAAAAAACTATAATTTGCATATGCATGTTCCTAGCAGCATGATTCACAATAGCTAAAATACAGGAGCAACCCAAGTGTCCACTGAGAGATGAATGGGTAAGCAAAATGTGGTAAGATGCACACAATGGCATCTTATTCAGCCTTAAAAAGGAAGGAAATTCTGACACATGCTACAACATAGACAGACCTTAAGGACAATATGCTAAGTGAAATAAGCCAGCACAGAAGAACAAATACTATATGATTCAACTTATGTGAGATACCTAGAGTTGTCAGACTCATAGAGACACAAAGTAGAATGGTGGTTGCCAGGACCTGGGAGGAGGGGGAAATGTGGGTTGTTTAGTGGGTATAGAGTTTTGGTTTTGCAAGATGAAAAGAGTTTCTGGAGATGGGTGGTGGTGACAGTTGCACAGTAATGTAAATTTACTTAATTTCACTGAACTGTACACTTAAATGTAGTTGAGATGGTAAATTTTAAGTTATATATATTTTTGCCACCATCAAAAATGTTTTTAAAACCTGACTGTGCAAGTACAGAAATTTATTAGGACGCATGAAAAATGCTATGTATGTCAGGATGACATGGCTAATCTGCATTCTAAAATGTATATAAGCTGCTTAACAGAAGTATAATGTCCAGCAAAAAGAAGGCCAGAGTATGTTCAGTTCTGGGGGCCCCATTTCATGTGGATGTTAAAAAACCAGAGAGTGGACAAACCAGAACAGCTGTGGCCAGTAGGGTAGAGTGTGTGAGGAAGGCCTGAGGGAATTAGGGGAGTTCAGTCTATATAAGAGTGTATCAGTTAGGTTTTTGCTGTATAAAAAACAACCTTAAAATTCAGTAACTTAAAGGCTAGCTGGTTAGCTCAGTTGGTTAGAGCTTGGTGCTGATAATACCAAGGTCAAGGGTTCGGATCCCTTTACCAGCTAGCCACCAAATAAAAAGAAAGAAAGAAATTCAGTAACTTAAGACAAATATTTATTATTTCTCATTATTCTTTGGGTGATATGGGTGCTTGTTCTACTCTGAGTCAGTTCAGCTAGAACTGGATGGCCTGGGATGGTCTCATTCACTTAACTGTCAATGTCAGCTAGGATAGTGGGAATGACTTGGTCACATGTCTCTCATGATCCAGCAGGATGACTTGGGCTCATTCACATGGTGATGGTTGCAGAGAAACCAAGAGTAGCAAGAGAGCAAACCTTCATGGGCCGGCCCGTGGCTCACTCGGGAGAGTGTGGTGCTGATAACACCAAGGCCACGGGTTCGGATCCCATATAGGGATGGCCAGTTGCTCACTGGGTGAGCGTGGTGCTGACAACACCAAGTCAAGGGTTAAGATCCCCTTACCGGTCATCTTTTAAAAAAAAAAAAAAAAAAACCTTCATGCACAAGTACTTTTCAAGCTTCTTAAGTCATGTTGCTAATGTCCCATTGGCCAGAGCAAGTGACATGGCTAACCCAGAGTCAGTGTGGGAAGTGACTGAGACTACCTGATGGCATGAGAACAAGGAAGGGAATTATTGTCGTCATTTTTGCACACAGCCTAGGAAATTTAGAGTAAACATTAGAAACATTACAGATAGTTCCACAGTGTGGAAGTTTCATGGGGACACGTTTCAAGTCCATCTAAAGAAGAACTTTCTGACCAAAATGGCCCCAGAAGAACAGAGGTGGGCCACCAGTACATTGAATGTGTTGGAGAGGCTTTGTGACTTCTTTTCTCTCTGAGCAGCTCAGACCTGTTACAGCTCTTCCAGGAAGGTTTCCCTTTTTGCACAGCTCCTCCAGTCCCTATAGTTAATGGTGCTCTTCTCTGTGCCACACACAAGTTTCTGTTGCTCTCTCTACTTGTCATACCATATAACAAATTTGCTCAAGTGCCTGTCTTGTCTATGAGATGGAATTCCTTGAGGGTACAGATGACATTTGATTAATCATCTCAGTGCCAATATTGCAAGAAATTGTGTTCCATCCTCAGGTTGCCTCTTGGTAGTAGCTCCATCTGTAGAATCCATATTCAGGCAGAAGAGAGGGAGGAAGGAGAAAACAGAATTCCTGCCATTTGAAATTGCCTCCTTTAACGAAGGCAATTTCCAGAAGTTCTACCAAACCATACCTTCTATATTTATCTCATTAGATACACTCTTTGCAAGGAAGGCTGGGAAATACAGGTTTTAGCTCTGCATGTTGTAACTGCCAATATTGTGAAGATTGTTGGTAGGAAAGAAGGATTCATAGGTACCTTCTGCCTCCTACACTTGGTGTTTGAGGTAGGGTGTTCTTTTTTTATCATAATCCTGACTGCCTTCATAACTATGTCTATCACTTGCAGCTCCTGGGCCTTGTAACACATGGAGTAGGGCAGGGGTCAACAAACCTTTTTTTTTTTTTTTTCCCCTTTAGTGGTCCATTTATTTATTTATTTATTTAAATTTATTAATAAAACCCCATCACCAAAACCTCCCTCCCTCCTCCCTCTCCCCCCCAACAATGTCCTTTCTGTTTGCTTGTCGTATCAACTTCAAGTAATTGTGGTTGTTATATCTTCTGCCCCCCGCCCCCCGGTTTTTTTTTTTTTTTTTTTTTTGTGTGTGTGTGTGTGTGTGTGTGTGTGAATTTATATATTAATTTTTAGCTCCCATCAATAAGTGAGAACATGTGGTATTTCTCTTTCTGTGCCTGACTTGTTTCACTTAATATAATTCTCTCAAGGTCCATCCATGTTGTTGCAAATGGCAGTATTTCATTCGTTTTTATAGCTGAGTAGTATTCCATTGTGTAGATGTACCACATTTTCCGTATCCACTCATCTGATGATGTCAACAAACCTTTTCTGTGAAGGTCCAGATCATAAATATTTTAGATTTTGTGGGCCCTGTGGCCTCTCTTGCACCTACTCTGCCCTTGTAGTACAAGAGCAGCCATAGATAAAGGAATAGGTAAACAAATGGGTGTGACTGTGTTCTAATGAAACTTTATTTACAAAAACAGGTATCAGATTGGATTTGGCCCACCCCTTTGGTAGGCAGTGGGTCTGTCCTGTGGTTTTGCAGAAGCTGTGGCTCCACAGACTAGACATACAGAAGGTAAGATGGTATTCAGACAGTCTGGGAAAAACAATTGACAAATCCCAACTTTTACACCAGACTCAACAGTCAGACCTTTTGAGTTCCCTGTTTCTCTTAAGGATGCTACGGTTTTTCAGTCACTTGGGCTTCGAACTTCAATGTCATTTTTTTTTGGGGGGGGGTCATATTTATTTAAGCTTAATGTACATAATAGTAAATTTTACCTTTTTACTGTACTGTGCTATGAGTTTTGACAAATGCAGTTATGTAACCACCGCTATAGTCAAGATATAGAACAGTTCCATCACTCCCCTAAATTCCCTTGTACCCCTTTGTAGCCTACCCATGCCCCAAATCTCAGCCCTTGGCAACCACTAATCTATTCTCTGTCCCTATAGTTTTTCCTTTTTCATTATGTCATTTAAATGGAATCACATGGGCTGGCCTGTGGCTCACTCAGGAGAGTGTGGTGCTGATAACACCAAGGCCTAGGGTTCGGATCCCATACAGGGATGGCCGGTTCGCTCACTGGCTGAGTGTGGTGCTGACAACACCAAGTCTAGGGTTAAGATCCCCTTACCGGTCATCTTTTAAAAAAAATAAAAAATAAAAAATAAATAAAAAATAAAAAATAAATGGAATCACATAGTATGGAGCCTTTTGAGTCTGGCATCTCTTTCAATTAGCATAATGCATTTGAGATTCATTCATGTTGTTGCATGCATCAGTAGCTTGTTCCTTTTTATTGTTGAGTAGTGTTCCATTGCATTGATGCACTACTATTTGTTTATCCACTCACCAGTTGAAGGATATTTGTGTTGTTGACAAATTTTGGCAATTATGAATAAAGCTGCTATAGACGTTCTTATATAGGTTTTTGTGTGAATATAAGTTTTCATTTCTCTTGGTAATTACCTAAAAGTAGAATTGCTAGATTGTATGATAGGTGTATATTTAACTTTATAAGATGACAAACTATTCCAAAGTGGCTGTATTATTTTACATTTTCACCAACAATGAACAATGGCTTCCCATCATTGCTAGTATTTGATATCAGGTTTTCTGAATTTCTGATTTTCAGACATTCTTCTAATGTGTGTAGTTTTATTTATTTTGTTTTTGTTTTTGTTTTGGTGGATGGCCAATATAGGATTAGACCCTTGACTTTTGTGTTATCACCACTGTGCTTTAACCAAGTGAGCTAACCCTCCAGTCCTTTTTGTTGTTTTAATTTGCATTTCCAATGAATGCAGTCTAATGAATTGCCTAATGACTATTGATATGGTGATTTATAGTAATTGGTTTTAGAATGTTGATCCAGCCTTGTGTTCCTGGGATTAAACCCCTCTTGGTCATGAAGTAGTGTCCTTTTAACACCTTGCTGAATTCAATTTGCGAACATTTTGTTGAGGACTTTTTTGTCTATATTCATGAAAGTGTTGGTTTCCAGTTCAGTGTCTCCCTCTCCACTCATAATCCCAGATCCTATTGTAGCTGTCTGTTCCATTTCATTCCCTCCACCAGACCCTCTTACCTGCTACCTGATATCCTAACTGGTACTCTGTGTCTAGTGTCTCCTAAACCCTATTCCACCTACACCTTTTCTGCCAAATTGAAAACAAACAAACAAACTCAGTGGTTCTTTTTTTTTTTTTTTTTTTTTTTTAAAAGATGACCGGTAAGGGGATCTTAACCCTTGACTTGGTGTTGTCAGCACCACGCTCACCCAGTGAGCCAACCGGCCATCCCTATATGGGATCCGAACCCGTGGCCTTGGTGTTATCAGCACCACACTCTCCCGAGTGAGCCACGGGCCGGCCCCAAACTCAGTGGTTCTTATTGCTTACTATGTTAGTCTGGGTCCAGGCAGAAAACAGCCAGTATACTCAAAGGGTTAATTGAAAAGCCTTTAATGAAGGGATTATTTACAATGGTGTGAGCAGTAAAGAACACCTACAAGGGATGGTAGAGCACTGAGGGACTGGCAAGGACTGGCAATAGCTGGTAGTGTTACCACCCCAGGAGCAATAGGGAAAGGGTGGGTGTTACTGGAATCCCGTGGGAGAGGGGTCTTCAGTAGGAGCTGTGATCTAGGTCAAGGAAGTCAGCTCCTTCTCGAACCACTTCCTGGCAGGGAGAGAGGGCAGAGAATAAATTCTTTGACCTTTCTTACTGCTCTCTGATCTCTTCCTGGTGCCTTTCATTGGCTGGACGCAGATGGAAGCCAGAGGACCTAGGGCCCAGGCCTTTAGAGATTGGCCTTCTGACTCCTGAGACACAGAGCAGGGCAGAGAGGATCAGGTGAGGAAGGTAGAGCAGACCAAGAGTACCACACCTACCCACCATCCAAGTCCAAACTCCTTAGATTAGCACTTGGTGTGCCACCAGCTCTGGCTCCTACTCACCTTTCTGACTTATCACCCCTGGAATTAGGACTTTTCTTCTCTTATGTCACACATCTCCCCTGTTAGACCCTCAATAAAGGTGTGACATAGGAACAGATTAGTATTGGTTTGAGTGATGGACCTGAGGCAAGCAGTTACAGTACCAAACAGCAGAAGGAATTATCAGGCTCACACTTATCACTAAGGATGAAAGAAGAGTTGCTCCACACACGCCTATGTTACAAAATGACTGTTTTTACAGAAGCACAGAGAAGCTAAGTAACCTGCTCAAGTTTTCATGCTGGATATAGCAGGTCTGTTGCACACAGTCAGCTGTGTAACCCTGGAAAGTTACCTAGCCTCTCTAAGCTTCTGTTTCATATCTTTAAAACAGGGTTGCATGGATTTAGACTAAACACTGCCTGGCCTAGTACACTCACTTCATATTAGCTCAGAATATTATCATATTCCTACACAGCTTTCGGAGACATCTAAGTCAGTCATAGATAATCTAGGTATCATTTCTTAAAATGATGAACTATGTAGTGACTTCTTATGAGCCAGGCCCTGTTATAAATGCTTTACAAATGTGAACTCATTTATCCCTTAAGTCCCCTATGAAGTAGGTACATTTAACCCATTTTACAGATGAGGAAATAGAGGCATAGAACAAATAAGAGACTTACCTGCAATGTCCCAGCTGGTAAGTGGCAGAGCCAGAATTTGAACCCAGGTGAGGTGGCTACAGATTCCATGCCTCTAGCCTCTGTGCTGACTTCCCCATAACCTGTGACCTTCTCAAATTATGTGTAGCCAGTCCAGACTGCCAAGACACTTTCCACCCTTCATTCCTGGCCAGCATGTGGTGATTGCAGTGCATGTGAGCCGGGCAGGGCTGGGTTTATGGAGATCTTTGGAGGGATATGAAGGGTATGTGCAAGGATATTAGGGGAAAAGAGTAGGGAAATTTTAGGGGTGAGAAAGGGTAGCCACTGAAATAAACAAGGAAAACCAGCTCTGCCTGCTTGAACAGGAAATACATAGTCATCAAGCCTGCCTAGCTTCATGCCATCTGGCTTCTCAGGAATCAGCTGATACCCCTTTATGGGCATTGATGAAGCTGCCCTTTGAGTCAGTGCAGTAAATCAGAAGTTATTAAAAATTCTTCTAATCCATTCTGTTGTTTTAAGCCTCTGATACTTAAATATATATATACAAACACACACACCCAAATATAACTAGAGTGAGAAGGAATGTGGTATGAGAGAGGAGGTGGTGTGCCGAGAACATGGACATCCTTGTTTATGGTAGCTATGTCTCACTTCCCTGGCCCTTACAGCTGTTGGTAATTAATGACCCACAAAACTTAAGCAGAATCTCTCTTATCTAGTGCTACAAATTTGACACTCTCAGCCTCCCAGAATAGCCCAGAATATACTATGTGACTGACCTGTTTTCTAACTAGAAGGGAAGCCTGTAAGGACAGGAGAATTATCAGCAAAAAGAAAAGAGAGAGATGGGGAAAGTGGAAGAGGAAAGAAAGGTGGCTAAGAAATCATAGATATTATCCACTATCAGAAAGAAAGAAAGATGGTTAAGATAAATCAGAACCCCAATGGTAGAAAACAGGGGGCAAGCCAAGCTCCACAGCTGCAGAGAGCAGAGTCAAGAAGAGGCATGAAACTGGCCAGGAGTCTGGAGTTTGAGCCAGCCCAAGGCATGCTTAATTCAGTGGTTCACAAAGGCACAGGTGTACTTCAGGCAGAATCGACCAGTACGTGATGCTGTACTGAGCTATACTGGCAAAACAACCCCTAATGTAGACGTGTACTTTGCACAGTACACATGTGTCTACAGTAGAAGCAAAAGAGATAACTTGAAAATGAAGTTAAGAAAACAATTCCATTTACAATAGCATCAATAATGATAAAATGCTTAGAAATAAATTTAACAAAAGAAGTGTATAACTTATACTCAAACTACAAAGCATTGTTGAAAGAAATTAAAGAAAATCTAAATAAATGAAAAGACATCCCATGTTTGTGGATCAGAAAAGTTAATAGTTAAGATGATAATATTTCCTGAATTTATCTACACATTTAACACAATCCTTATCAAAATGCCAGCTACCTTTTTTGCAGAAATTGGTAAGTTAATTCTAAGATTCACAGGGAAATGCAAGGGACGTAGAATAGCCAAAACAATCTTGAAAAATGACAGAGTTGGAGGACTCATACTTGCTAATTTCCAAACTTACTACAGAGTTTCAGTAATCAAGATAGGGTAGTACTGGCATAAGGATAGACATATAGATCAATGGAATAAAATTGAGAGTTCATTTTAAAAAATCCATACAATTATGGTCAACTGATTTTTTTTTTCCTTTTTTTAAGGGGATCTTAACCCTTGACTTGATGTTGTCAGCACCACGCTCTCCCAAGTGAGCTAAACAGCCATCCCTATATAGGGATCCGAACCCATGGCCTTGGTGTTATCAGCACCACACTCTCCTGAGTGAGCCATGGGTCGGCTGTTGGTCGACTGATTTTTGACAAAGATGTTAAGACAATTAAATGGGGGAAAGAATAGTCTCTTCAAAAAATAGCGTTGGGGGCCGGCCCGTGGCTCACTCGGGAGAGTGCGGTGCTGATAACACCAAGGCCCCGGGTTCGGATCCCATATACGGATGGCCGGTTCGCTCACTGGCTGAGCGTGGTGCTGCCAACACCAAGTCAAGGGTTAAGATCCCCTTACCGGTCATCTTTTAAAAAAAAAAAAAATAGCGTTGGGACAGCTGGATAACCACAGGCAAAAGAATGACATTGTACTCCTACTTCACACCATATACAAAAATCTACTCAAAGTCGATCATAGGCCTAAATGTAAGCACTAAAGTTATAAAACTCTTAGAAGAAAATATAGGAGTACAACTTTGTGACTTTGAATTAGGCATAGCCTTCATAGAGATGACATCAAACACAAGTGACTAAAACTAAACTGGACTTCATTAAAGTTAAAAAGTTTTGTGCTTCAGAGGACACTCTTAAGAAGGACACACACTGAATGGGACAAAGTCTTTGCAAGTTATAGATAATACGTCTGAAAGAAGTAAAAACAGGTATTCAAACAAACATAGTCAAATTCATAGCAGCAGTGTCCACAATAGCCAAAGTTTGGAAACAACTAAAATGTCCATCAGAAGATGAAAGGATAAACAAAATGTGGTATGCACATATGCTGGGATATTATTCAGCCATGAAGAAGGAATGAAGTACTGATGCATGCTGGAATGTGAATGAAACTCAAAAACTTGTTAAGTAAAAGAAACCAGACACAAAAGGTCACATGTATAATTCCATTCATATGAAATATGCTGAATAGGTAAATCCATAGAGACCATGAAGGTTGCTAGTTGCCAGGAACTGGAGTAATGGGGAGCAACTGCTTAATTGATATGGGGTTTCCTTTTGAGGTTATGAAAATATTTTGGAACTAGATAGAGGTTGTACAACATTATGAATGTACTAAATGCCACTGAATTACTCACTCTAAAATAGTTAATTTTGTATTATATGAACTTTAATTTTTTTTTTTTTTTTTTTTTTAAAGATGGCCGGTAAAGAGATCTTAACCCTTGACTTCGTGTTGTCAGCACCATGCTCAGCCAGTGAGCTAACCGGCCATCCCTATATGGGATCCGAACCCATGGCCTTGGTGTTATCAGCACCACACTCTCCCAAGTGAGCCACGGGCCGGCCCCTGAACTTTAATATTTTTAAAAAGGGTAAAAAGCCCATTAGGGTAGCTGTAATAAAAAGATAAGAACAAATGTTGGCAAGGATACGGAGAAATTGGAACCCACTCATACATTCTGGTGGGAATATAAAATGGTGCAGCCACTTTGGAAAATAGTCTGACAATTTCTCAAATGGTTACATGTGGAGTTACCATATGACCTAACAATTCTACTCCAAGAGAAATGAAAACATACACACAATCTTATAGACAAATGTTAATCGCAGTATTATTCATAACAGCAAAAAGTGCAAATAATTCAAATGTACATCAACTGACAAATGGATAAATAAAATGTGTTATATCCATACAATAAGATACTATTTGGCAATTAAAAAGAATGAAATATTGATACATGCTACAACATGGATGAACCTTGAACACATTAAATGAAAAGACCACATATTATATGAATCCATTGATGTGAAATGTCCAGAATAGGCCAATCATAGAGACAAAGTAGATTAGTGGTTGTCAGGGGCTGGGGGGGAGGAGGTAATTGGGGTGACTTAATAAACACTGAGTTTCTTTTTGGGGTGACAGAACTGCTCTAAAATTGATTGTGGTGATGGTTGCACAACTCTGAATATACTAAAATCTATTCAGTAGTACACTTTAAACTGGTGAGTGATGTGGTATGTAAGTTTTTCAAAAGGACAAATATTGTGTGGTGCCACTTATGTAAGGTACCTAGAATAGTCAAATTCACAGAAATAGTCAGTAGAATAGTGTTTACTAGGAGTTTAGGGGAGGGGAGAATGGGAAGTTGTTCAGTAGGGACAGAGTTTCAGTATCGGATGATGAAAAAGTTCTGGAGATGGATGGTGGTTGTATTAGTCCGTTTTTGTTGCTTATAACAAAATACCTGCAACTGGATGATTTATAAAGAAAATGAAATTTATTGCTTACAGTTTCTGAGGCTGGGAAGTCCAAAGTCCATCTGGTGGTGGCGACAGTGACCCAGGGTTCTCACGTTGCAAGATGGTGGAACCAGAGAGAGCAGAGAGAGAGAGACAGACAGACTTTCCTCTTCTTTTAAAGCTCTCAGGGCCCAACCCGTGGCGCACTTGGTAGAGTGCTGCACTGGCAGCGTGGCGACGCTCCCCGCCGCGGGTTCGGATCCTATATAGGACTGACCGGTGTGTGCCGGTCACGAAAAAACGACAAAAAAAAAAAAAAAAGCTCTCAGAACCACGCCCCTGACCACCATTTTTAATCTATTCACTACTCCACAGTCCTATAATCACCTATTTAAGGCTCCACATTTCAATTACCAGAATAGGATTTCCCACCCTCTAAATAGTCACAGTGGGGGCTAAGTTTCTTTCTTTCTTTCTTTTTTTTAAAGATGACCAGTAAGGGGATCTTAACCCTTGACTTGGTGTTGTCAGCACCATGCTCTCCCAAGTGAGCTAACCGGCCATCCCTATATAGGGATCCGAACCCTTGGCCTTGGTGTTATCAGCACCACACTCTCCCAAGTGAGCCATGGGCTGGCCTGGGGGCTAAGTTTCTAATACATAAAACTTGGGGGACATAATTTAAGCTTAATTGAGTTTTGGGGGGACATAATTCAATCCACTACAGTGGTGATGGTGGCACAACAATATGAATTACTTAGCACACTGAACTGTACACTTAAAAATGGTTAAAAATGGTAAATTTTATGTTGTATACATTTTTCTACCAAAAGTTTCTGGAGCATCATAAATTATCCTAGGAATAACAAAGCAGACTAACAGCAGAATTTATATATGAAGTGTGGTTTGTCTTTGTCAGAGTTATAATTGATCCTGGGCCAAATATGCACCACTGCTCCATGTATTTGGCTAAATTAGATCACTTATGCTGGCATACCATCAGTAGAACCAGAGGTACATAGATCTGTGATTTTGTGTTTGAAATGCTAGCTTTAAAAAAAAGGGGGGGGGTCCTTTTAGAACCACTCTTCTTTTTTTTCCTTTTTTTTAAAATTATTTTTTTACATTCTATGATGTTGTTTCAGAGCAGTTGGGAGGGTTGAGGAAAGGGAAAAGGGGAAGAAAATAGGATGGAAGAAGGAGGAAGGAGGAGGGGTGGGATTGAGGCCTGTGGCACCCCCCTCATTCCCACAGGGGAGACCAGGGGACTTCCAGTAGTGGCTTGGTCATTGCCAGGCTGGGTGTAGATGTCAGGAGGGTATGGCAAAAGCCTTTACTCCCCACCACCCCAGTTCAGGAACCAGGGGCCCTTCTTGCTGTGGCTCGGTGGTCATCACTAGGCTGGTTGTATGTGTTGGTGGGGAGTGGCTGAGGCCCTTGGCCCCCCACCACCCAGCTCTGGAGAGCCCAGGGCACTTCCTGTGGTGGCTCAGTGGTCATTGCTGGGGTAGTTGCATGTGTTGGGGTGGTGTGGCTGAGGCTGCCACCCTCAGGACTGGTTGCAGGTGTTGAGAGGCATAGCTGAGGCCCCTGGCCCTCCCCCCTTTCTGGCTTGGTCGCCCAGGGGACTTTTGGTCCTTCTAGGTGTTATAGGTGTTCTTTGGTGAAATGAGACCAAGTTAATATCAAACGTTGTCTCTGGTTGTGGGTACTTTGTTTTTTCTTTCAGTTCTGTGTTGGATTATTTGCTGTTCCCACCACTTAAACTCTGCACTGTAATTAATTTGTTGTCTTTTGCTTCTAAAATGGGGGAACTTCCTGTGGAGACCAGTACTTGAGATCTGTGGTTGAGCTAAATTGCTGCTTTGCAGCTGTTTGACTGGGGAAGGCTTTTTGTGCAGCTCAGGGTTTAATGGTTGACCTTGTAGGTACTTCTGGCTCTCCAGAGACCCGGCGCATCTGGGTTGTGTATAAACTCTGATCTGGGCCTGAGTCTTTTCATCAAACTGTACCCCATGCAATTCTATATTCCTGACCAGTCTCCTCTGAGTGGTCCTATGCTGCATGGGGGGCAGATCAGCTGTTCTTGCTGTGCCCCAGTGTTCCCCCGGTGGGCCCACCTCCCCCACTGCCTGTGCTCCAAACACTTCCCATGAGACAGTCCCTTGCAATGACTCTTTGGCCTCTTTTTGGCTCCTTTTTTTTCAGTTGTTGTGGCTTCTCACTCCTGTGTGGATCTACGGGAGCCCTATTAGTGGTCTTGCTGGCCTGGGGGCCACCAAGGCCCTCCTCTCCCCTGCCGCCTCCAAGCAACTTCATCTGAAGGGCACAGCTGCGGCTTTTGCCATCTCCTGCTCTGTGCGCTCAGCAGCTCCAGCCTGGAAGTGGCTGGGATTCAAAATGGTTGGAGCGGTTTTTTCTTTCTCTCATTGTGGCTTCTCCCGCCTTCATGCACTCTCATGTACTCTGTAGGTCTCTCCTCTTCTTCCCCTGAGCTCTAGTGGCCCCAGCTTGGCTGTTGTTGCTTTTTTATAATTGTAAATTGGTTGATTTGTGGGAGAGAGTGATGCTGGGGACCATCTATTCTGCCATCTTGACAGGAAGTCCCTTTTTTTCTTTATTCCCTTTTACCCTATTCTCTATTCTGGTTGCCCTGTCCTCCATAAACAACTATCATAATGCATTTGATAGGTATCCTTTTGTTTACATAAGTTCTTGTAAAGTGTTTTTGTTTTCTGTGCATGTATTTTTAGTTTATGTAAATAATGTAACATAGCTTGTATGTATTAGTCTGTTTCTGTTTCTTATAACTAAGTACCTGGAACTGGGTAAATTGAAAGAAAACAATTTCTGGGAAGCAATAAATTTATTGAGGCTGGGAAGTCCAAAGTCCAAGGAACACATCTGGTGAGGGTCTTCTTGGTGGTGGCTTTACAGCAATGCAGGGCTGTCACATGGCAGAAAATGGCTAAGTGGAGAGAGAGACTCTTGTGTGCTCTCCTTTTAAAGCCTGCAGAACCCTGCCCTTGACCACCGTTACTAATCCATTCATTACAGCATGGTCTTACAATCTAATCACCTCTTCAAAGCCCCACTTTTCAATTACCATAATAGGATTTCCCACCCTCTTAATAGTGTCACAGTAGGGACCAAGCCTCCAACACATTAAACTTTTGGGGGGGACACAATTCAGTCCATAATAGAGCTTATTGAGTTTATTTATTTATTTTTTAAAAAAATTCATTAAAAAAAAAGTCATTCAGATGACTGTGTATTCATCTAGTATTGCTTCTAACTGTTGCAGAGGACCCCAAGGGGCACATATGCTACACCTTATCTGCTCACTCCCTGCTGATGGACCACCAGATTGTCTCCAACTCTGCACCCCAGACACAATGTAGTAAACATCCTCGTATCCCTTATTAGGTCCCCATGAGGATTTCTTTGGGAACACACGCACGCACACATGCGCACGCACACACACACACACACACACACACACACACACACACACTTTGTGGGTCATAAAATGTGCATAATTACAAGTAAGGGCAGATTATTGCTTTTCAGGATAGCTGTACCAGTTTGTATCACTGCCAGCAGCACATGAGGATAGAACCTCTAGTATGTTTTCAAAGGGTGACTTTAGTGTTTCATGGAGGAATGTGGCCAGTGACACCTGTTTGTAGGGTCATCCAGAAAACACTTTGCTGAGCACAGTGAGTTTATTCATTTATTCATTAACTAATCACTGGAGAGCCTGCTGTGTTTGTGGCCCTGGGGACATTAAGAGGAATAAGTTTCTATCGAAAGTATACAGAAGGTGCAGAGGGAGCTCCTCCCTCTGCCTGGGTGGGGACAGTCAGGAACGATTTCCAGAGAAGGAAAGATGCAGGTTAGATAGGAGTTCCAGGAGTTCATCAGCTAAAAGAAAGCAGAGGCTGTTCTATGCAGAAGGACCTGCAGCAGAGCTTAAAAATTGTTTGCTATTTAAAAAAATACATAGTTTATTTTTTATTTAATTTCTTAGAAAGTAGCTACATGATTCTCACCAATAAAAGTTTTTTTTTTTTTTTAAATTTTATTTTGTCGATATACATTGTAGCTGATTAATGCTCCCCATCACCAAAACCTCCCTCCCTTCTCCCTCCCCCCTCCCCCCCAACAATGTCCTTTCTGTTTGCTTGTTGTATCAACTTCAAATAATTGTTGTTGTTATATCTTCTTCCCCCCCCCCCGGTTTGTGTGTGTGTGTGTGTATGTGTGTGTGTGTGAATTTATATATTAATTTTTAGCTCCCTCCAATAAGTGAGAACATGTGGTATTTCTCTTTCTGTGCCTGACTTGTTTCACTTAATATAATTCTCTCAAGGTCCATCCATGTTGTTGCAAATGGCAGTATTTCATTCGTTTTTATAGCTGAGTAGTATTCCATTGTGTAGATGTACCACATTTTCCGTATCCACTCATCTGATGATGGGCATTTGGGCTGGTTCCAACTCTTGGCTATTGTAAAGAGTGCTGCGATGAACATTGGGGAACAGGTATACCTTCGACTTGATGATTTCCATTCCTCTGGGTATATTCCCAACACTGGGATGGCTGGGTCGTATGGTAGATCTATTTGCAATTGTTTAAGGAACCTCCATACCATTTTCCATAGAGGCTGCACCATTTTGCAGTCCCACCAACAATGTATGAGAGTTCCTTTTTCTCCGCAGCCTCGCCAGCATTTATCGTTCATAGTCTTTTGGATTTTAGCCATCCTAACTGGGGTTAGATGGTATCTCAATGTGGTTTTGATTTGCATTTCCCGGATGCTGAGTGATGTTGAGCATTTTTTCATATGTCTGTTGGCCATTTGGATATCTTCCTTAGAGAAATGCCTACTTAGCTCTTTTGCCCATTTTTTAATTGGGTTGCTTGTTTTCTTCTTGTAAAGTTGTTTGAGTTCCTTATATATTCTGGATATTAATCCTTTGTCAGATGTATATTTTGCAAATATTTTCTCCCACTCTGTTGGTTGTCTTTTAACTCTTTTAATTGTTTCTTTTGCTGTGCAGAAGCTTTTTAGTTTGATATAATCCCATTTGTTTATTTTTCCTTTGGTTGCCCGTGCTTTTGGGGTCGTATTCATGAAGTCTGTGCCCAGTCCTATTTCCTGAAGTGTTTCCCCTATGTTTTCTTTAAGAAGTTTTATTGTCTCAGGGTGTATATTTAAATCCTTAATCCATTTTGAGTTGATTTTAGTATACGGTGAGAGGTATGGATCTAGTTTCATTCTCCTGCATATCGATATCCAGTTTTCCCAGCACCACTTGCTGAAGAGGCAGTCCCTTCCCCAGTGAATAGGCTTGGTGCCTTTGTCAAAGATCAGATGGCAGTAAGTGTGTGGGTTGATTTCTGGATTCTCTATTCTATTCCATTGGTCAGTGTGTCTGTTTTTATGCCAGTACCATACTGTTTTGGTTATTATAGCTTTGT
Source organism: Cynocephalus volans (assembly GCF_027409185.1). Taxonomy (NCBI): domain Eukaryota; kingdom Metazoa; phylum Chordata; class Mammalia; order Dermoptera; family Cynocephalidae; genus Cynocephalus; species Cynocephalus volans. The sequence goes on from NC_084469.1 coordinate 132,137,366, forward strand.
AGTATAGCTTAAAGTCAGGTAGTGTTATGCCTCCAGCTTTATTTTTTTTGCTGAGCATTGCTTTGGCTATTCGTGGTCTTTTATTGTTCCATATAAATGTCTGAATAGTTTTTTCCATTTCTGAGAAAAATGTCTTTGGAATTTTGATGGGGATTGCATTGAATTTGTATATCACTTTGGGTAGTATGGACATTTTCACTATGTTGATTCTTCCAATCCAAGAGCATGGAATATCTTTCCATCTTCTTGTATCCTCTCTAATTTCTCTCAGCAGTGGTTTGTAGTTCTCATTATAGAGATTTTTCACCTCCTTGGTTAACTCAATTCCTAAGTATTTTATTTTTTTGGTGGCTATTGTAAATGGGCAGGCTTTCTTGATTTCTCCTTCTGCATGTTCACTATTGGAGAAAATAAATGCTACTGATTTTTGTGTGTTGATTTTGTATCCTGCTACTGTGCTAAAATCATTTATCAATTCCAACAGTTTTTTTGTAGAGGTTTTAGGCTGTTCGATATATAGGATCATGTCATCTGCAAACAGGGACAGTTTGACTTCATCTTTTCCAATCTGGATGCCCTTTATTTCCTTCTCTTCTCTGATTGCTCTGGCTAGTACTTCCAACACTATGTTGAATAGGAGTGGTGAGAGTGGGCATCCTTGTCTAGTGCCTGTTCTTAAAGGAAAAGCTTTCAGCTTTTCCCCATTCAGGATGATATTGGCAGTGGGTTTGGCATATATGGCTTTAATTATGTTGAGATACTTTCCCTCTATACCTAACTTATAGAGGGTCTTTGTCATGAATGAGTGCTGAACTTTATCAAATGCTTTTTCAGCGTCTATAGAGATGATCATATGGTCCTTGTGTTTGAGTTTATTAATATGGTGTATCACATTTATTGATTTGCGTATGTTGAACCAACCTTGCATCCCTGGGATGAATCCCACTTGATCGTGATGAATAATTTTTCGTATGTGTTGCTGTATTCTGTTTGCTAGTATATTAGTGAGGATTTTTGCATCTATATTCATCAAGGATATCGGCCTGTAGTTTTCTTTTTTGGTTATATCTTTACCTGGTTTTGGTATCAGGATGATGTTTGCTTCATAGAATGAGTTTGGGAGATTTGCGTCCGTTTCAATCTTTTGGAATAGTTTGTAAAGAATCGGTGTCAATTCCTGTTTGAATGTTTGGTAAAATTCTGCTGTGAATCCATCTGGTCCTGGGCTTTTCTTTGTTGGGAGCCTTCTGATAACAGCTTCAATCTCCTTTATTGTTATTGGTCTGTTCAAATTTTCTACGTCTTCACGGTTCAGTTTTGGGAGCTTGTGTGTGTCCAGAAATTTATCCATTTCCTCCAGATTTTCAAATTTGTTGGCGTATAGTTGTTTATAGTAGTCTCGAATGATTCCTTGTATTTCAGATGAATCAGTTGTAATATCGCCTTTTTCATTTCTAATTTTTGTTATTTGAGTCTTCTCTCTTCTTTTTTTTGTTAGCCAAGCTAATGGTTTGTCAATTTTATTTATCTTTTCAAAAAACCAACTTTTTGATTCGTTGATCTTTTGAATTGTTTTTTGGTTTTCAATTTCATTCAGTTCTGCTCTGATCTTAATGATTTCTTTCCGTCTGCTAACTTTAGGATTGGATTGTTCTTGTTTTTCTAGTTCTTTAAGGTGAAGTGTTAGGTTGTTCACTTGCCATCTTTCCATTCTTCTGAAGTGAGCATTTAATGCAATAAATTTTCCCCTCAATACTGCTTTTGCAGTATCCCACAGGTTTTGGTATGATGTATCATTGTTTTCATTAGTTTCAATAAACTTTTTGATTTCCTGCTTGATTTCTTCTTGGACCCATATGTCATTAAGTAGAATGCTGTTTAATTTCCATGTGTTTGTATAGTTTCCAGAGTTTTGTTTGTTATTAATTTCTAGTTTTAATCCATTGTGGTCTGAGAAGATACATGGGATAATTCCAATTTTTTTGAATTTATTGAGACTTGATTTGTGACCTAATATGTGATCTATCCTGGAGAATGATCCATGTGCTGATGAGAAGAATGAATATTCTGAGGTTGTTGGGTGGAATGTTCTGTAGATATCTGCCAATTCCAATTGGTCTAGAGTCTTGTTTAGATCTTGTGTTTCTCTATTGATTCTTTGCCTAGATGATCTGTCTAATATTGACAGTGGAGTGTTCAGGTCCCCTGCTATTATGGTATTAGTGTCTATTTCCTTCTTTAGGTCTAATAGAGTTTGTTTTATAAATCTGGCTGCTCCAACATTGGGTGCGTACATATTTATGATTGTTATGTCTTCTTGATGGATCAGTCCTTTTATCATTAAGTAGTGTCCCTCATTGTCTCTTTTTATGGTTTTTAGTTTAAAGTCTATTTTGTCAGATATAAGAATAGCCACTCCAGCTCGTTTTTCTTTTCTGTTTGCATGGTAAATCTTTTTCCATCCTTTCACTCTTAGTCTGTGTGAATCTTTATGGGTGAGGTGGGTCTCTTGTAGGCAGCATATAGTTGGGTCCTGCTTTTTGATCCAGTCAGCCAGTCTGTGTCTTTTAATTGGGGAATTTAAGCCTTTAACATTAAGAGTTGTTATTGAAAGGTGTTGATTTATTCCTAGCATTTTATTGGTTGTTTGGTTGTCTTAGGTGTCTTTTGTTCCTTGCTTTCTGATTTACTGTTTGGTTTCTTTGTTTGTTGGTTCCTTAGGTTGTAGATAGTGTTTTTGTTAGCTTGTTTTCTCTTCATGAATGCCATTTTTATTGTACTAGCGGGTTTAGATTTTTCTTAGGTTTTTATGGCAGTGGTAGTTATTTTTCAGGAACCAAACCCAGTACTCCCTTGAGGATTTCTTGTAAGGGTGGTCTTGTGGTAGTGAACTCCCGCAGTTTTTGTTTGTCTGAGAAATATACTATTTGCCCCTCATTTCGGAAGGATAGCCTTGCAGGGTAGAGTATTCTTGGCTGGCAATCTTTGTCTTTTAGTATTTTGAAAATATCATCCCATTCCTTTCTAGCTTTTAGGGTTTGTGATGAAAAGTCTGATGTTAACCTGATTGGGGCTCCCTTATAGGTGATTTGACGCTTCTCTCTTGCAGCTTTTAAGATTCTCTCTTTGTCTCTGAGTTTTGCCAATTTGACTATGACATGTCTTGGAGAAGGCCTTTTTGGGTTGAATACGTTTGGAGATCGTTGAGCTTCCTGGATCTGAAGATCAGTGATTTTTCCTATACCTGGGAAGTTTTCTGCCACTATTTTGTTGAATATGTTTTCAATGGAATCTCCATTTTCCTCCCCTTCTGGAATACCCATGACTCGGATATTTGAGCGCTTGAGGTTGTCTGATATCTCTCTCAGATTTTCTTCCATGTCCTTGATTCTTTTTTCTTTCTTTTTGTCTGCTTGTGTTATTTCAAACAGCCCATCTTCAAGTTCAGAGGTTCTCTCTTCAACTTCGACAAGCCTGCTGGTTAAACTCTCCGTTGTGTTTTTTATGTTGCTGAATAACTTCTTCAGTTCAGCAAGTTCTGCTACATTTTTTTTCAGGAAATTGATTTCCTTGTATATTTCCTCTTTCAGATCCTGTATACTTTTCCTCATTTCATCATGATGTCTAGCTGAGTTTTCTTGTATCTCATTCAGTTTCCTTAGAATTATCACTCGAAATTCCTTGTCAGTTATTTCAAGGGCTTCTTGTTCTATAGGATCTAGAGTATGAGATTTATTAACTTTTGGTGGTGTACTTTCTTGATTTTTTGTATTTCTGGTGTCTTTTTTTTGGTGTTTATTCATTGTGGCAGGGGGTTTCACAGTCCACCGGTTTAAGACTAATGACTAACTAGGATGTTGCTGTGGTTGACAATTTGGTATGGCTCCCGCCGTGACTGCTCAGTTGGCCTCTAGTGTCTTGTGTGTGTGGTTGCCTCGGGTCTTGGGCTTCTCCGGGGAGCCACCTTTCTGGTCAGCTTGTACTCTGCTGGGCTGGTGGATCACGTACCACAGGGTGTGTGATCTCTGTTGAGCTTTCACTTTCTGTACAGGACTTCTCCCCGTTCCGTGTGCTCTGGCCCAGGCTGTTAGATCGTGCAGTGGCGACCCCACCGGGTGTGTGGTTCCTGTCGAGTCTCCGCCTCCCTGGCCGCACGTCTCCCCCCTCTGTGCACACTGTGCTGGGCTGGGGCGTGTCTTCTGCACCCCTCGTCTATCAGCTGGGCCTTCAAGACCCTGCTCAGCACCTCCTCGCCCAGGAAGTCTACCAGGTTTCTGCTAGGCACAGACGTCCGGTCTCTCTGGGTGCCTTTGTAGCACTGTGTAGATCTTTCTCGGGTCTTGTTCACCTTTGTATCCCCCCGGTATAAACCGAGTCTAGTGCCCGCCTGCAGCCTGCTCTCCGGCAGGTTCAAGCGGACCTGGGAACTCTCCTACCACACTATTCCCAACCAGAAATTCGTTAGGCTTTTTTCCAAACTGGTGGTCGCAGAGATGGTATCTGCCTCCCAGTAACAGGAAGTTTACCGGGGCGGAGTCCAGGGTGTGGTGGAGTGACAGTCGGCCCGCCCGTACTTCCTAGCCCTCCCAAAACTGGTCGGGACGCCCCACACCCCCAGCCCTGCCAGAGAACCGCAGAGGGAGTGGGAGAGGAGGTCGGCCCGCAGGGTCCGGAAAGCCTGGCGCCAGGCCAAGCAAATGGGCTCAGTGATGGCCGAGCAGGGCGGAGCTGCCCGCACCTGGGAAAATGGAGGCAGCACCGTGGCAGTGAGTGGCCTGGTGGTGCAGGCGGAAGCCGCGTGGGCATCCACCCCCCCGAACAGAGCTGTGCCAGGGATCACTCACAGTGCTGTGCCAGGTCGGGCGCTCGCTCTGTCTCTGGTTTGTTGCCTTCCGTGTTCTCGGCGCTGCCGCCTCGGGCTCCCAATAAAAGTTTTAAATTATGTTTATTTCCATTTACCATGACTTCCAGTCAGGGTAATTTACTGCCATGAGAAAAGTGTTCTCTGGGGATTGTTACTTATTTTTGTAGTACAGGTAGAGTATCCCTTATCTAAACGCTTGGGGCCAGAAGTGCTTTGAATTTCGGATTTTCAGATTAGGGATGTTCAACCTGTACTGAAAATCCTTCCATTGCAGGGAGAAATTAACTTTCACATACTATTTAAATGCATTTATCTGATATCATTTTTAGCTGAGCTGAATGTAGGAAGATGATATACTTTTTAAATTTTTATTGAGATAAAATTCACATAACAGAATTCACCATGTTAACCATTTTAAAGTATTTAAAAATATTTAGTGGCTTTGAGCATATTCACAGTGTTCGGCAACCATCACCACTATCTAATTCCATAATATTTTCATTATCCATAAAGAGAAACCACATACCTCCCAATTCCTACCCCCTCCCCAATTCCGTGCCACTAATCTACTTTTTTGCTCCATGGATTTGCCTCCTGTAGACATTTTATATGAGTGGAAGCATGCAATATGTGGCCTTCTGTGACTAGTTTTTTCCCTTAGCATAATGTTTTCAAGGTTCATTCATGTTATAGTTTGTGTCAGTTTGATTGACACTTGAACAACTCAGAGGTTAGGGTGTCAACCCCCACACACAGTCAAAAATTTGAGTATAACTTTTAACTCCCCCAAAACTTTACTAATAGCCTATTGGTGGCCGATAACATAAACAGTTGATTAACAAATATTTTGTATGTTATATGTATTATATACTGTATTCTTACAATAAAGTAAACTAGAGAAAAGAAAATGTTCTTAAGAAAATCATAAGGAGGAAAAAGATACATTTGCAGTACTGTACTGTATTTTTCAATACCGTAAATATTTTTTAATTGAAAAAATCCATGTAGGGGCGGCCTGTGGCTCACTCGGGAGAGTGCGATGCCAATAACATCAAGGCCACGGGTTCAGATCCCATATAGGGATGGCCGTTTAGCTCACTGGGTGAGCGTGGTGCTGACAACACCAAGTCAAGGGTTAAGATCCCCTTACCGGTCATCTTTTTGAAAAAAAAGAAAAAGAAAAAATCCATGTATAAGTGGACCTGCACAGTTCAAACTCATGTTGTTCAAGGGTCAGCTGTACTTCATTTCTTTTTTTGTGGCTGAATATATGACGTTGTGTAGATTCACCACACTTATTCAGCAGTTGATGGACATTTGGATGGTTTCCACTTTGGGCTATTATTAATAATTCTGCCACAAATATTCATGTACAAGTTTTGTGAGATGATATGGTGTTAATATTATGATCTAAGAGGTCTTAGTAAACAACCGTTACCAACTTTGGGAACATTTAATTCTTGCAGAAAGAAAAAAAAAATACTCCTTATCAGGTACTCTAAAACCATTGTTGTCATTTCGTGAAACTGTCCCCCCAACTTTCAACTGGTTTATACCAATAATTTCACAGAACATTCTTACTGGGTTATCTAAGTATGTGTTTTGAAATTCATCTCTCTTGAATAACCCTTGAAAGTGACTTTGTACAAAGCTAGACTTGTCTTGAGATTTCTGGATCATGCAGAGCCCTTTAGTCATACTAAAGAATCTGGACTTCATACTGAGGCTAATGAGCAGTCACTGACAGGTTTAAAAATGAAGGGAAGGGCTGGCCAGTTTGCTCAGTTGGTTAGAGCATGTTGATAACACCAAGGTTCAGGGTTCGATCCCTGTACTGGCCGGCCGCCAAAAAAAAAGAAAGGAAGGGAGGGATGTGATCCCATCTGCATTTTAGAAAGATCTCATTGCAATGTGAGAAATAGATGAAGGGAGGAGGGGATGGAAGGCAGGAAGATCAAGTAGAAGGTTGTTGCCGTCATCTAGGTGAGTGGTGCTGGGGGCTAGACTTGGGTGGTGGCAGAGGGGATGACAAAGAAGGGCTGGATTCGAGAATTAATAGAGGGCTGGCTAGTTAGCTCAGTTGGTTAGAGTTTGGTGTTATAAAACCAAGGTAAAGGGTGCAGATCCCCATACTGGCCAGCCCCCCCCAAAAAAGATAATAAGGGCTGGCCCGTGGCTCACTCGGGAGAGTGTGGTGCTGATAACACCAGGGCCGCGGGTTCAGATCCTATACATGGATGGCCGGTTCACTCACTGGCTGAGCGTGGTGCTGACAACACCCAGTCAAGGGTTAAGATCCCCTTACTAGTCATCTTAAAAAAAAAAAAAAGGTAATAGAGGCAGGATCAACAAGACTTGATGATGAGTTACCTTACAGATAAGGGAGTAGAGAAGTTGGTGATACCAGCAGCTTTGTAGGTTGAGAAGCTGAATCGATGGTGGTGACATTCCATGTGACAGGGAATACAGAAAGAAAAAGTTTGGGGGAGGGCTTGTGATAATTACTAAATGCTGACTATATACCAGGCATTTGGCTGGGCATGTATGAAGGCACTTCAAGATGTTTGTGGAAAAAGAATTAAAAGACAATACAAATCTTTCCATGAACTTTTTAAAAGTACCCTCCGATGGCTGGACCTCACATAATATTAAAAAGATCCTGGGAGCTAAATAACATTAGGCCAGTTTTACCCATGAAAAAGGTTGCATTCACCTAAGAAGCAGTGGCGTCAGGATTTGAACCCAGATATCTCTGATGCCTTCTCTAGAGCATATGCTCTCAGTATCCCACTTTAGTGCTCCTGTTCAGATTTGGTCATGTGGGTTTTATGGAGCTGGTAGAACAAGAAAGCAGATATTCAGGAACAATAACTTTGGGTGTGAAGCTCTAGAGAGAGCTGGGCTTGTGCTGCAGATTTGGAAGTCACTGGTATACAAATGAAAGCCTTGGAAATGGTGGGGTGAGTGCCTAAAGATGGCATGTGGAGCAAGGAGAGAAGAGGGCGCCTATAACAGAACTTCAGGAACTTCAGCATTGAAGGAGCTGGGGCAAGAGCAGAGAGGCCTGAAAGTGGCACTCAGAAATGGCCAGAGAAGTGAGAAGATGTCATCAAGGGAAGGAAGAGATGTATATATCCCTAGTGCTCACGATTGGGAGTGAAATTTAACTGTGATGCGTTTACAAAAGGAATGCCATGTCTTGTTCAACTGACAAATGAGTTGACTGATGTGTGAAGAGATGCAAGTGAAGCAGTGTTATATGGATAAAAGTAGACCAGCAAGATCATACATTTGGTGTGACTTTTTATTTTTATTTTTATTTTTTTTTAAAATAGATTTTATTTTATTTATTTGTCGTTTTTTCGTGACCGGCACTCAGCCAGTGAGTGCACCGGTCATTCTTATATAGGATCCGAACCCGCGGCGGGAGCGTCACCGCGCTCCCAGCGCAGCACTCTACCGAGTGCGCCACGGGCTCGGCCCTGGTGTGACTTTTTAAAAATTGTGATATTGTCATGACCAATATCAGTAGTAGTCAGATTTTTAGAGATAACTGGTAAACTAAGGGGCCATAAGGTGTTTATAAAATTAATTTTTAGGGCTAGTCAGTTAGCTCAGTTGGTTAGTGCACAGCCTTGTAATACCAAGTTCAAGGGTTCGGATCCCTATACCAGCCAGCTGTCCAAAAACAAAAAAAAATTATTTTTAAAACTATGTTAACTCTCTGCTTCCACCGTCTGGCAATGTGAGACCCCTGGGTCACTGTTGCCACCACTGAGGCCTTCACTAAATGTATTCCCTGGACTTTGGACTTCCTAGCCTCCAAAACTATAAGCAATAAATTTCATTTTCTTTATAAATTAACAAAAAAAAAACCCAAAAACAACTGTGTTAAAAAACTAAAGGAAATATGTAGAAGTTAAAAATGTTAATGTTATCAGGGATTTTTCCCTCTTAATGGAAAATTTGTCTTGGATGAGAAGGTTCAGAAGAGTGTACATAGAACAAATTCAGGGCATGTTGTTGTAGTTCCAAATGAAGATAATTTTTCATTTGGGTTAAACATAGCTCAGAGGTTCGCAGCTCTGGCTGCGCATTAGGATCACTTGAGGAGCTTTAAAAGAAAATGATGTTCACCTCATACCCATAGGATGGCTACTATCAGAAACTATCTGAAAATAACAAGTGTTGGTAAGGATGTGGAAAAATTGAAAACACTTGTGCACTGTTGGTGGGAATGTAAAATGGTGCAGCCACTGTGGAAAATAGTATTGTGGTTCCTCAACAAATTAAAAATCAGATCACCATATGATCCAGGAATTCCACTTCTGGGTATATACCCAAAAGAACTGAAATCAGGGTCTCAAGATATTTGTACACACGTGTTTATAGCCGCATTATTTACAGTAGCTAAAACATGGAAACAACCTAAGCATTCATTGTCAGAAGAATGGATAAGCAAAATATTGGATGTACATACAGAGGAATATTATTCAGCCTTAAAAATAAAGGGAATTCAGGCTAACCCGTTAGCTCAGTTGGTTAGAATGCAGTTTTGTAACACCAAGGTCAAGGGTTCAGTTCCCTGTACTGTCCACTCACCAAAAAAGAAGGCAATTCTGACATATGCTACAAGGTTCATGTAGGTAGGACTTGAGGACATTATGCTAACTGAAATAAGCCAGTCACAAAAGCACAAATACTGTATGATTCCACTTATATGAGCAATGTAGAGTAGTCAAGTATATACAGACAGAGAGTAGAATAGAGATTGCCAGGGGCTGCGGCGTGGGGTAAATTGGGAGTTATTATTTAAAGGGTATAGAGTTTCTGTTTTGCAAGATGAAAAGAGTTCTGGAGGTGGATGGTGATGATGGTTGCACAACAGTATGAATGTACTTAATACCACTGAAGTATACACTTAAAAATAGTTAAGATGGTAAATTTTGTTATATATATTATACCACAATTTAAAAATCTTAATTAAAAAAATTTTTAGAGGGCCGGCCCCGTGGCTCACTTGGGAGAGTGTGGTGCTGATAACACCAAGACCACAGTCTCGGATCCCTTTATAGGGATGGCCGGTTGGCTCACTTGGAGAGCGTGGTGCCGACAACACCAAGTCAGGGGTTAAAATCCCCTTACCAGTCATCTTTAAAAAAAAAATTTTTTTTTAGAAAAGAATGATGGTCGCTGCAGCCTCATCTCCCCAGTCTGATTAAGTGGCTGTAGAGTCACCAGTGACCCTAATACTCAGCTGAAGTGGGGACTCCAGGTTTAGCTGAGGGAGGTGCCGTGTGGGGAAGCCTCATACCCTGAGCATAACTAAATTTCATCTTGGTTTTCCCACATCACCTTGATTCCAAATGAAGGACTTTTGTTTGATTTTGTCCTTTATTTCATTTTATAACCCTTGTGATTAGATGAAAAACTCCACAATAAGACATATTCATTGTGGAAAATTTGGCAAGGCTCAGAACAAGAAGACAATAAAAATTATCTGTAATCCCATCAACCCAAGTAATCATTATTAAATTCCAGTGTATTCTGGTCCTTTTACTGTTGTGTGGAGATGTGTTTATAGATACAGAAATAGGTATCCTTGTGTATTCTCATACCTGTATACTTACTTCCTTTGCATGCTTTTTTAAAAAAACAAACTTCAGATATTGTTTGTTTTCCCCCTTTAAATGTCTTTTAGATCATTGAGAGCCTTCTACCTCATGGTTTTCATTGGGTCCATAGCATTATTTATCTCACCCATTACTTTTATTGGACATCTGGATTGTTTCGCAATTTTTCACTATTGTAATTAATGCTGTAGTGAATATGCAAAAAAACAAAACAAAACCCAGAACCTTTTTAAGAATACTTTTTCTTTGGGCCAGTTCAGTAGTCGAAAAAATTCTTTTTGGTATTTTTTGTTTCTAGTGAACGTTTTCCTGTGCTTGCTACCATAAAATTTTAAATTATAGTTAATCTGTATAGCACCTAGATTGTTCTTTCTCTTTCCTCTTGTACTGGTTTTTTGTTTCCCAATCTTTTTCTTTGTTATATGATATCATAAAATCATGAACTTTTACAACAAGAAGGAACTTTAAAGATACATCACCCTCTTTATTTTATACATAAGGCCCGGAAGGTTAAAAGGTTTAGCCAGGGTTACACAGAAAATTAAGTAGCAGAATTGGGATTTGAACCCACTTCTACCCATTTTTCATTTTTCCTCCTTCCCTGAGTTCCAGTAGATGGATATTGCTGGTATCCTTCAGTCTCCATGGAAGAAGATTCTACAGCTTTTCATTTTAAAGCAGTATTTCATTTGTGCTTTTCCGGCAGAGAAATTTTTGCTTCCAAATAAGCCAAGAAAGTAGCCTCAGCACCTGAAGGTGCCGTCCACTAATGACCAGTGTCGTGTTTGCTGTTCTAGGAGCCATGTGTGACCAGGACTGTGGGAAGGTCATGTCCATGCTGGCGGTTCTTGTGAGAAGATGAGCTTATGAAGAGAGACCGGGATGAAGATGCTTCCAGGAGTGGGCGTGTTTGGGACTGGCAGCTCCGCCCGGGTTCTGGTCCCATTGCTGAGGGCAGAAGGGTTCACCGTTGAGGCCCTGTGGGGGAAGACTGAGGAGGAGGCGAAGCAGCTTGCCGAGGAGATGAACATCACCTTCTACACCAGCCGGACTGATGACGTGTTGCTTCATCAAGACGTGGACCTGGTGTGCATCAACATCCCCCCTCCACTCACCCGGCAGATATCTGTGAAGGCTCTAGGTATGGACAGTTAGGCCATAGCAGGGGCACATTGTGTCTCCTCTGGCAAATTCTCCAAGGGTCACTGCTCTCCTCTGGTCCTGGGTATTCCTTCCTGGGCTTGCATCTCTAGGTAGTAGTACTCTGGAACATCACTCACTCCTGGAGCAGTGCTGGGGGAGGGCACATTGGGGGAGGGTATCTTATAGCTGGGGGAGAAAAAAGACACAGGCTTCCCCACCTACCATTAGTAAATCCCTGAGCAAAGATTAAGGAAATACTTTGAGATGGCCCATCAAGGGACTGGAGATGATTACATTTTAGCAATGTAGAAATTATGTCTCTGAAGTCAAAGTTCACAGACCTGGGTACTGGAAAATTGGTTGTGATTGACGCATTGCAGTAGGCAGCACCCCAGGAAGGGAAGGAGGCTGTGTAGCAAGGCTACCGTTTCCCATGTTTTGTCAGCCCTTGACTATAGTGTGCACACACCCTTCCTGCCAAACTGTAATCTTGTATTGCCAGAGGGCAGGAAGGCTCTCTGACAGTGCTGGGCTTCCCCAACAGGATCCACAGGACAACCTGGTCACATCTTCGCTCCCTTGGGAAGCTGTGGGCTCATTGACCTCCTGCCCCTGGCTTGGCCTGGCCTGCTAAGCTGTTCTCCTGCAGTTCCTGTTGGGCTTCTCTTTCCTGTCAACTGTAGACAAATTCTTCTCTTCATCTTATATAAACCAGCATCTAATTTATAGGTAAACAAACCAGTAAACATTCATTTAGCTATTATTTTTTTAATGCCTCCCGTTCCAGGCACTGTCATGATATCATTCTGGACATTCAAAGCTGTGTTAGATTAGAGCCTTCCCTGCCTTCAGATTTCACAGTCCAGTTGAGGAGACTAGAAATAACACATATTAAGGTAAATGACAGAGGGCTTAAGTAACAATTCAAGTAGAATATAAGTAGTCGATAGGGTTGTTATTTTATGTAAGGTAATAATACACCTTATGTAAGGTGCCACGTGTCTCTCTGATGTGGTCAGAGATCACTAAGTCAAGGAACTGCTATACCATGAGGCTGATGACCCCTCTTCCTGGCCACCATCATAGCAGAGATCTCAAGATTCTGTTATGTATCTCTCCCTTGTTCGGAGGAAAATCATAAAGAGATGTCTGTCTCCTCTGGCCCAGTGGGTCGGGAGGGATAAATATTCATTGAGGTGAGCAAGAACTTGATTCTGTCTGGTTGTCAATTTGGAGCATGTAAGTTTTTACCAAGAGTTGTAGATGGCTTGTCTTTTCCAGAGAACTTTCTCTAGGATGTGTGAGCATGTGTGACATTGGAACTATTCATTGGTCACCAGATTCTTGGGAAGGCAGATGGTGGCTCCCCGATTGAATTTAGAAGTACACCTAAGACAAAATAAAATTAAAAAAAAAAAAAAAAGAAGTACACCTAAGCCAACACTTTAGCAGAGGGTTGGTTCAAGGGGAACCGGCCACTGTGATCACTTGACTCCTTGCCATGCCTTGTGGCATGAATGCAGGCCGATGAGGCGAGGTGTGTCCAGAGGCAGAGCTCTGGAGGCTTTCTGTCTTCTTCCTGAATTTTAAGGTCCCCACAGAGACCATTTCCAAGCTGTGCAGGAGGAAAGAGAAAACCCCAGCGTTCTTTGGCAACGAGCTTGCTGTTTTCTGGTTCCTGATATGGGAAAATGGTGGACTTTGAACATGTAATATAAACAAGAAGGAGCAGGGATGACCATGGACTTCTGGGATTTTGTGTCCCAGCCCTCGGTAAAGCAGGGCTGTCAGTCTTCTCTTCCCATCTCTGCTGCAAAGAGGAGAAGGGTGTGAATGAGGATCCTTGGTCTGTTCTTGCAGGTATATGATCCAGGGCCACATTGGTAGGGCCAGGAGAGCTTGTGTCAGCTGGACCTGCCCACTCATGCTCCAGAGGTGTCACTAGGACTAATTGTGACCATGAAATTCACTCCCATGTGCTTTCATTTTTTTGGTGAGAATTCTGACTTGACCTCAGCACTTATGGAAGAGGCCAGGAGAACTCCAGTCTCCCAAGGCCTGAGTGTGAGTGTGTGAACTGCTGTAGGCAGAGCACCAGACTAACTTTAACATCAGGCTACACTTATGGTCCCATTTCTGTTCCTTTCCACACCTGTAAGCCCTTGTGAAATGGGGGTATCAATTCCTGCCCCACTCAGCCTTTCCAGGATCGCATATGACTGCTTTTCAAGTGCTGACCAAAAAAGTCACCGGGGTTACATTATAAGGGAGGCCCTAGCTCTCCTGTTTTCCCAAGCAGAAGAGCATATTTATCCAAATTTATTTTCTAAAAAAAAGAAAAAGTAGGGGCTGGCCAGTTAGCTCAGTTGGTTAGAGCATGGTGCTGATAACACCAAGGTACAGGGTTCTAGTCCTGTACTGGCCAACTGCCAAAAAAAAAAAAGCAAAAAATAGGATTCTTCTCTGGACATTCTTTAGGTAAATGTTCACATTCCTTGCTTAGAATGAAACTAAGGATTCTAAGTCATCTCCGACTTGAAACACTTTTCTGGAGGTTGGTGGACCGTGTTCAAATTAATGCCTTGAAAGCAGACCTATTCTTTCCATCCGTAAAGCTATGGAAGTGTCTGGTTCTTATACACTGTTCAGATGGAGAACAGGACAGGCACATATATTGACAGTTGCATTTTAAAAGTCCTCAGAGTCAATATCCCAAAAGACCCTCAATGCTACTCTACACTGTGTGTGAACTATGTATTAATTTCTTTATACATTGCATGAGAATAGTCATATAGGTCTTTTTTTCTTTTTTCCTTCCTTTTATTGGGGCTGTATCTTTTGTTGTCTTTATCTTTCTTTGTGTTACTTTTGTTTTCAATTAACGATATAAACATTAGATGTGCAGTCATTTTAGAACTGGAAAAAAAAAAGACAATCACTTAGCTCTCTAGCTATTGAAGTATTCTAGTCTTAAGTCAGTTCTTTCAAACCTTGAGCCTGTGAGAAGTTTATCACAATTACCTAAAGCCTCTACTTAATTAAACATCCTTCTTGCATTGTGCTATGCTTAAGAATTAAAAAAGGTAGGTCATGAAGACTGAAAAGCAATAATGTGAGGCATACAGCCCTAATACAGGCTTGAAGATATAAGGCCATGGGTTGGGCAGTTAACTCACTTAGAGTGTGGTACTGGTAACACCAAGGTCAAGGGTTTGGATCCCCATACTGGCCAGCTGCCAAAAAAATAAATAAAGATAAAAGGACATATAGACACAGACTGTTGTTCTCATAAAACTTTATATTAGTCAGTAGTACTGTATTTTCTTGTGGCTTTCATAGGCATAAAATCATAAAAGCATCAGTCCTGTGGGGGCCATGAAGAAAGCATCTAGTCTAGTAGTTCTCAGTGTGGTCCCAGCACCAGCAGCATCAGTATCACTTGGGAACTTGCTAGAAATCTAAATTCTCAGGCCCCAGTCCAGACCTACTGAATCTCTGGGGGTGAGGCCCAGCAATCTGTGTTTGAACACGCCTTGCAGGTTATTCTGATGCACACATATTGAGAGCCGCATATCTAATCCAAAGTCTTCATTTTCAATTAAAGAACCTATGGCCTAGGAACATTAAACAATGATAGCTTTGTTACATCTCCCTAAGTCTTAGTGCTGTAGGCAAATTTCATTTTTTTTTTTCTTTTAAAGCCAGTCACATTTAGCAGTGGGAGGTTGTATACCAATGTTAGTGACACTAATGTGTGTGTGTGTGTGGAAGGAGGGTTCTTCTTGCATGCTGGTACAGGGATCAGACCCCAAACCTCGGTGTTACCAGCACCACACTCTAACCAGCTAATGTTAATAAGTTCTCATAACCCACTACCATTGGACCAGCCCAAGTTGCATTTTCTTCTCCTTGTTAGAGTATTACGTTTTTTGTTTTGTTTTGTTTTGTTTTTTAAAGATGACCGGTAAGGGGATCTTAACCCTTGACTTGGTGTTGTCAGCACCACGCCCACTCAGTGAGCAAACCGGCCATCCCTATATGGGATCCGAACCCGTGGCCTTGGTGTTATCAGCACCGCACTCTCCCGAGTGAACCACAGGCCGGCCGTACGTTTTTTGTTTTTTTGACAGCTGGCCAGTAGGGGGATCCCAGCCCGTGACCTAGGTGTTTATAAGGCTGCGCTCTAACCAACTGAGCAACTAGCCAGCCCTAGAGTATTGTTTTTATCTCACTTCTCTGAGGCTGTAATGATTGTTTCTTGTCCTCATTCTTATTAGTTTTTACTAAAATTAATTATTGGACTTATCCTCCAGATATAAACTTTCCATATCACAACTTTCTGTGGTATCTTGTTTCCTACTTTTGCCTGACCATTTTTTTCATCTTCTTCTACCTCAGATTTCATCCTTAAAGCTGTCCCATGAATTCCTTAAAGGGGAGAGGGAGGAGCCCTAATATATTTCATGCCTCAGTGTAGAAGTAGTTTAGAAAAATGTATTAATGTACAAAGTGCCCTATTGTCTTTTCCACAGTTGAATGTTTTTTAAATCTGTCACTAAAAGGTGAGTTTCTGTGTCCAGTTTTTGATACTTCTGTACTTCATTAGAAAAACAGTTTGCCAACTTTTTTCCCATGGTTGTTGAGATAACAAAAGATCACTCCTTAAGCAGCCTGACCCAGATAATTGAATCCCAAGAACACCAGTCCATTGGGAAGCCTTCCTGACCCCAGTCCAGGCAGATCCCTGCTGTATGCTTCCATCCGACCATCTGTGTCATCTCATTGCCTTTATCCAAGTGCAGTTCTACATTTATTTTTGTGATCATTTGAACCCACTAAACTGTAACTTCTCCAAAGGTTGAGATATACTCAATGTTGTGTCCCCAGTGCTTGGCACAATGCCTGGCACACTGGTTGAATGAGACATTCACACATTCCACCTGTGCAGCCCAGTCTGCTGGTGTGAGTCAGGGAGCTAACATGGATCTGCAGCCCAGGAAAGAATGGAGATTGGGTTGTTGGCAAGAATGGTAGTTTGGTAGCTTTCGAACTTATTTTCTAGTAGCAGAATCTTTTTCATTAAAAAAAAGGCAGACTCCCTGGATTTTGTAAAAACATAAAAGTAGTCCTCTTTTTGGCTGCTGCAGTTCGAAGTCATTTATCCAGTCCCAGACCTCTAGATAGGGAAACAAAGGTGTTCCTGGGCCCAGAGCCAAGAACCTGGCTCCCTGTGGTGTGTTACTAGGGAAAAAAGATGTAATCTGCAGGAGCAGTGGGTTAGCTTCTCTGGGCTTTATTCAAAAGGCACATCATTCTTGGATAATCTGGGGAGCATGAACTGGAGAGAGGCTGGCAGCTTGAAACTCACTCATCTTCCAGAAAATCTGAGCTAAAAAGCACCCAGCAACTGTGTTTCCCATTCTTTGAAGGCCAAAAGCAGTTTTCAACTTCTCTAATCTCTCCTTTGACTTTCTAACAGGAAAGCTAGATAACTTACATAAACCTGCCTTTCAAGGCAACTCAAGTTTTCCTAAAGGACCCTGTGCAGCTGGCCTGCAGGAGCCTGTTTAACCCAGTAGGTCTTTAATTCCCACACTGATACTACTACTAGTTCCTAAGTTCAAAAGCTCTCCTATGGTGCAGAATCAAGAAGGGAGGTCTCTACCCCTACCCTGACCTCTCATGGCATGAAATGGATTTCTTGTATTAGTTTTATCACCACGAAACTCTTAGCAGTCATAAAAGCCTTTTTCCTCCCAAGTCACCTCCCCTCTCCCTCATGCTGCAGTGTCCACCCCAATCCCAGCAGAGTCGATACAGCAGGAAGTTTCTGGATTGGCCAGACCTGCAGCTCTCAAATGGGGTGTTTGTGTCTAAGAACCTAATTTCCTGTTCAGCCATATGTGTTCAGCCAGCAAACGGCAGAATTCTCCCCCATCCCTAATCCAGAAATCCCACAAGTGTGGGGAAGCATTGGAGACCTTTCAGAAGCAGTAGTGGTAGCAGTCAGGGGCTATTCTCCTGCAGGGCCACCTGTTGCTGGGCCCCTGTGCAAGGGCCTGGTCATCTTGTGATGGACATGTGATGCTTGGCTGGCTGTTCTTCTCTTGTCCTGCCAGCATCTGTTGTAAAGCTCCTGTTGTTATTTAGAGAAGATCAGGAGTGAGAAATTTTGTAAATTGAAGAGATTGAGCAATGTCATAGGCTACTGATCCACATGCTGCAGCACTGAGTCTCATAATCTTGGGAGTTCAGGCCTGAGACTCCCATATGTGCAAATGGCAGATGCTCTGTGAGGTTCTTAAGGATCAGGGTGGCAGGGGTGGGAGTAGGAAGTGAGAGGAGCTGTGTGCTTTGTTAGGATGTGAGCTTCCAAAGGGCTGGGCTGGGCCTAACTCTATGAGAGGCCTAAGAAAGAGTATATGTGATAAGAAAACTCATCTATGGGCGTGTTGATTTTAAAATGTCTTTTTCAAAAACCAAAATTTCAAAATACCTAACATAGAAATTATTTGCTTGGAAAATGAAGCTTCTATGTGAGTCTTAAAATTAAAGTCACAGTGGGCCTTTTTTCTTTGTATATCTGCTCAGTCTCTTCCATGTTGACAGAACTGTGCTGGGCCAGGCAGTTTACATGTACTGCTTCAGTTGACTTAGTCTTCTCTTCTTCCTTGCGAGGTGGGTATAACTCCCATATTATAGGAGTAAATCAAAACCCAGAGGGATTTAGAAATTTTCCAGGTCTGGGGTGGGGGTGGGGGGGAAGAAATTTCCCAGGTAATTTAGCAATAAAGTGAAAGAAGCAGAATTTGACTATAGAAATTTCTGTCTCCAAAGCTTGAGTTCAGCACCAATAACTGGCTCTTCCTGGGTAGTCAGCTGTCCTGGGGCCTATTCATCAGTTATTTGTATAAAATTTTAAAAAAATTTTTGTTGCAAGACTTCCTGTCTATGGTTACTATTGTTTCTGCTGCAAGATGGCTCCAGAAGTGATCTGTATCCCAACCATTGCCCCATCAGAAAATATTTGGGGGACTAAGGGAATGGACACCAGGGTTATTGGAGGTTCGCATACCTAAAGAAGGCAGTCTTTACTTGGTCACCCCAGGTCACAGGCATCTAGGCTTGGAGGCTGCCTTTCCAACCAGAAAGTGCTTGGGAGTGTGGGAGTGGAATCTGGACAGCCCTCAAGAAGAAGCCCAGGTATGCACATTGCTCAAGATGGTCTTCAACCAGAAGAGTAAGCCACAAGTTAGTTTAGCCCAAGACTCTGTGTCCTGACCACATCAACAGGCCTAGGCCTGCCTGTCAGTCCTCCAGTGTTGCATGATCATTGCCTCTCCCCAACCATCGGGCTCTCCTGCACAGCAGCTCCATCTTGCATGCACTTCCCTTTGTATGCCCTTTCCCCTTATGCTCCCTGGAATACTTGCCCTCTATAAGATAAACCCAGTGTCACTCCCCTGTGAAGCCTTCCCTGATCCTGCCATCTGCATGGGGAGTTGCTTTGTGCTGCCACCAAACCTTAAGCTTGTTCCCTCAAGAAGGCCATGACTTCTTGAGAGAATCGGGGTAGTGGGGTTTGAGTTGCTCACTGTAGACAGTGTAGAGTGAGTAATGGAGTACCTGTGTATCTTGTAAACTTCTATATGTGTCTTGTCCATACCACTTCTTGGGCTTTATAGGTTTTGTGTTGAAGGTATTACCATAGGGTTTCCTTCTACTTGAAACTCCCAAACTCACAGGAGTATTATAGGGGTTATGTCTTATGGGCTGCTCAGACCGTCATGAGCTTTCATCTTGAAACATGGAGTGCTGATCCTTTCAATTTCTCCATATGGAGCTGCTCAGTCTTCTAGCTTTGTTTTGCTCTTTGAGTACATTCCAGCTGCAGGTATCCAGAATGGACTCGAGGGCAGAAAGGATGTTTTCACTCCCTTTCTCCTCCTACTGGAGCCAAGCATTTTCTGGCCTTTTGGCCACTCTAACTTGTTGGACCAGTGTTTTCAGAGAACAATCTGCAGGGAGTCTTAGCCCTCTCTGGAGTTATGACTGAGAATGCAAAGCCCATCACCTAGAATATAGATTAGATTCTCTTCTCCCAAGCTGATGATCTAATAAATGCATAATGGGGCTCACCGTTTAGCTTGGTTAATGAGAGCATGGTGTTATAACACCAAGGTCAAGAGTTCAGATCCCCGTACTGGCCAGCCATAAAAAAAAAAAAAGCGGGGGCGGGGGTGGTGGTCTAGGGAGTAATTGGGTAAGGAACACAAAAAGTAATTATGATTTATGGTGAACATGCTAATAATATTGATTTGATCATCACGTACTGTACACAAATACTGATAGTCAACTCTGTACCCCATAAATATGTATAAATAAAAATTAAAAAATTTTTAAATTATGAATAAATGCATAACAATCCAAAGACATGTCCACAAAGTGTGTTTAGCTTTCCAACACCCCTGTATTAGTCAGAGTTCTCCAGAGAAACAGAATCAATAGGATATATAAAGAGAAATTTAAGAAATTGGTTCATGCAGTTCCCAGGCTGACAAGTACAAAATCTACAGGTCAAGCCAACATGGTGGAAATTCTGGCAAGAGTTTATGTTGTAGTCTTGAGTCTGATGGCATTCTGGAAGCAGAACTCCCTCCTCTTAAGGGGACCTCAGTCTTTTCTCTTAGGACCTTCAACTGATTGGATGAGGCCCACCACATTATGGAAGTTAATCTGCTTTACTCAAAGTCTACTGATTTAAGTGTTAATCACATCTAAAAAATACCTTCACAGCAACATCTAGACTGGTGTTGATGGGCCCCACTGTCTAGCCAAATAAGCACAAAAACGTAACCATCATACCACCTCTCTTCACTTGCTAGTCCTGGTTGTGGTCTTCTGCCACTCCTCTTTTCATTTTCCCTTAAGAACCTACTCGTCTTTCTCCAACCTATGACTCTATCTCCAGTCCAGTCACTGGGCATTGTTCTTAGTCCAAGCTGAGTCACATTGCCTCTTGTTCCAGGCCACCTTCTGGTCCCATAGGAGGCCTTCCTGGGTTCATCTGCCTCAGAGAAAAGATATTTTCCCCAGTGTAAACCCTTTGGAACTTTGAGATTTCCTGTTATGTCTTATTCTCAGGTATTGGGAAGAATGTGGTTTGTGAGAAGGCAGCAACATCTGTGGATGCCTTCCGGATGGTGACGGCCTCGCGCTACTACCCACAGCTGATGAGCCTGGTGGGGAATGTGCTGCGCTTCCTGCCTGCCTTCGTGCGCATGAAGCAGCTGATAGCAGAGCACTATGTGGGCGCAGTGATGATCTGTGATGCCCGCGTCTACTCGGGCAGCCTGCTCAGCCCCAGCTACGGCTGGATCTGTGATGAACTCATGGGTGGTGGGGGCCTACACACCATGGGCACCTACATTGTGGACCTGCTGACCCACCTGACCGGCCGGAGAGCTGAGAAAGTGCACGGGCTGCTCAAGACCTTTGTGAGGCAGAATGCTGCCATCCGTGGCATCCGGCATGTCACCAGTGATGACTTCTGTTTCTTCCAGATGCTCATGAGTGGGGGTGTGTGCAGCACTGTGACACTCAACTTCAACATGCCGGGTGCCTTTGTGCATGAGGTCATGGTGGTGGGCTCCGCGGGACGCCTTGTTGCTCGGGGAGCTGACCTCTACGGGCAGAAGAACTCTGCCACACAAGAGGAGCTGCTACTGAGGGACTCACTGGCCGTGGGCACAGGGCTACTTGAGGAGGGGCCCCAGGATGTCCCACTGCTCTACCTGAAGGGCATGGTCTACATGGTGCAGGCCTTGCGCCAATCCTTCCAGGGGCAGGGGGACCGCCGTACCTGGGACCACACCCCTGTCTCCATGGCCGCCTCATTTGAGGATGGGCTGTACATGCAGAGTGTGGTGGACGCCATCAAAAGGTCAAGCCGATCTGGGGAGTGGGAGACTGTGGAGGTTCTGATGGAGGAGCCTGACACCAACCAGAACCTGTGCGAGGCGCTTCAGCGAAATAACTTATGAGCCTGTGTTTGGGCTCCCTGCCACAGGGCAAAGGGACCAGGGAGGGGACCAGGATCCATGACGGGGGGCTTGACTATAGCAGAGACAATGTCTTTCATTTAATGAGTCATCTGGGTAGGGGCTGTGTGAAGCCGAGGGTGGCCCTAGGAAAACGCCCCCTCCAATGGTTCATTTACCCCTCAGACTTACAGGGCAATGAGCATTCCTGGCCGTGGTGCCGAGGGTTAGCAATGTATGCAGGGCAGAGGTGCTGCTAGGTTATGCTAGTGAGGATTTATGGGTTCTTCTGCCTGACTTGTGGACCTAACAGGATAAGAAAGCACAGGAAGCCAGCCTGGCTGATTCCTCAGGCCTGAGGAGAAATGACCAGAAGCCTTGTTTCCATGCCCTTTTTTGGGCTGGGTCATCTCAGGAATGGTGAAGGCAACAAATCATCCCTCAGGGATCCTCGCCTACCCTCCTACATGACCAGGCCCTTCTAGCCTTCATGCTGACCCTTCCCTAACAGGAAGTAGGGCCCTTCATTTATTAGGTGACCTTTCAGGGGCTATCTGACTTAGGGAAGAGGGCTCCTGATTTCGCAGACAGGAGGCAAGGGAGTGCTTTAGGACATCTGATAAAAGTCAATAAATAAACCAGAAAATATGACATCGTGGCATGTGGTTTTTGTTTGGTAGGTTGGGTTTCTTTAATAATGAAAGGCTTGTTTACTGTTGTAGATTTTCTCTTTCCTTGCTGCCACACATCAGCTCTGAGCCAGCTGTGGATCCATCATCATCTAAAGGGCCACACAGGCTCCTGCCACTGCCCACCCTCATCTCCCAGCTTATTCCCTCATGGCCCAATTCCAGGAGTTGTCAGAGAAAAGTATTTCCTCAGAGAGCAGGACTCAAGAATTCCTAATGGGCTCCTGTTGGGCCCGCCATTTCAGGCAGGTAGTGGGAGAGTTTGGGGCCTCTTCGGGCCCATGAGAGCCCTCAGAGAGGGGAGGTGAGGAGTGATCTCAGGGAGTCTGGCTGGGATGAGCTTCAAGAGGAAGGGCCCCACTCACTGCCCCTTGGAGCAGGTTTGGCTGAACAGTGCCTGACCCAGATGGCAGTCACCAGTTATGCTTTTTATTAACTTCTGCACAGAGGAGCCTTTTAACCATGTCAGTTAGAGGTGGGGTGGGGTGATAAGAAAGGACACATGCCCTCCCCTACCTTTGTTTCCTTTGCCGGCCTGCCAGGATTGTTAAGCCCAGTCTAAACTCTGTTCCCTAGTCTAACCTTCTTTTCTTTTCCCTACCTTGGGTTCCTTGCCAGAAAGGCTCAAGGAGGGCTTCCTCTTCCTCTTGGCATCTTTTTTTTTTTAAAAGATGACCAGAAAGGGGATCTTAACCCTTGACCTGGTGTTGTCAGCACCATGCTCTCTGAAGTGAGCCAATCGGCCATCCCTATATAGGGATCTGAACTGTGGCCTTGGTGTTAGCACCACACTTTCCCAAGTGAGCCATGGACCTACCATTGGAATCTCTTAAAGAAGTCACCAGGCCTGTTTTCCTGTAGTGTCCTAGTTTCAAACATTGTCCTTGTGAGGTAAAATAACGAGAGTTAGCATTGGAGTGTGCTTATTGCATGCTGGGCCCCTCAGGATAAACACTTCATACATATTTCATTTAATCTCCAAACCACTCTATGAAGGTACTACTTTTAATATTCCCATTATTCAGATCAGAAAACTGAGGCACATGGGCAAAGTTACTTACCTCCTGTAAGTTGTAAGTGATGGAGCCAGCAACCTGGTCAGGACCATCTGACTACAGAGCCTGACCCTGAACCACACTTCATCCCAGCACTTGTGAATCTTTAGACTCTTGAATCCCAGGCATACCCCTCCCTGTCCCTTCCTGCAGCAGGAATCTCAGCCTGACCCGAACTAGGAGGTGAAGTGCAGAAAGAGCCCACCACCAGGCAGGACGCTGACAGTTAATGGAGATGCTGCTCCTTGTTCTTATGACTCTGTGTCAGTTCCTCTGTGTGTTACTAGGATGCTGTGGTCCCTCCTAGATTTGGGAATTGACCAAGAAAACACTAGCCTGACTCAGATACTCCTACATAAGAAAGGGCCATGTTGCCAACCCAGAGGGGCACTTAGGTTTTAGAGGACTCTACTGTTTACAGAGACAGGATCACAGAAGTGCTGGGGAAGGTTGCAGCACTTAGTGAAGGACCCCAGGTCCTCTGAGGGCACCCCCAGAGCCCAGGTCCATGGCCAGAGGAATGCATCATTCCCATCCCTCAGAAATCTTTACCATCATATCTCCTAGGCATCAGAGCTGGTCTGTCCCACATTGGGAATGAGGAGGAAAGATGCCTTGAAGTGACCCAGATGCCTGTAGCCCAGGGAGCTACTGGTTCCAGGCTTGTTCTGCAGCGCCCTCTCCTGGAGGAAGGCAGCAGCATCTCCTGGGACCTGTTTCCTAAATCTCAAGATGCTTAGCAACTCTTCCTCCCATCAAAGTTTTTCCAGGCCGGTGAAAATGCAGTTAGATTTTCCTCTCTGATACAGCAATCAGAAGAGAACTTCCAAAATACCTGTTGCTTATTTTCCAGCCTCCAACAAATCTAGGCTTGGTACTTGCTGAGACAGTGGCAGCTGCTTCCTCACCTCCCTGTCCCCAGACTTTCCCCGTTCTGCATGTCACACTGCTGCCCAAGCAACCTCTCCAAACTGTCGGGCCAAAATCCCTGCTTGTCCACTTCTTATTCCCCCCGGACTTGCCCAACCTGACCTGCTGATGGCCATGCCCTCTGCTTCAGCCATTCCAAGCAGCCCTCTTGCACGAGGCTGGCATCTTCTACACTAGCAGGGCTTGATCCCTCGTATATCCTCTGCCTGGAAGGCACCAACTCTCTCCTTCAGTAATCAGCTGCAGGGCTGTCTCATTACCACTTCCCCCTAGGTGAAGTGGCAGTCACCCCCACCACCTGTGGTCCTGCAGCCTTCATCCTTAGTCATACATGACTCCTTGATTGGCAACCTCAGCCTTTCCCCTTTAGAGTGAACTTCTAGGAGCAGTAGTGACTCATTCCTTTCTGTACCCCCTATCATGCACCCTTGTCTAAACAAGTCTATCAGGACTCTGCTTCCTCAGCCATCTTGAAGGGCCCTCTACCTTTGAAAAATGCTGAATAATCTGTGCTTATCCCTATGGACAAGATTCGGTCTGCATGGCCCCTGTGGAGAGTATCGCTTGGGACGGTCTAATCACTACCCAGGGAAGTCTGTATGCAGAAAGAGGAATAAATGTCCTGAACCCACAGTTTGTCCTGTGGCCTTGCGATGGGGCCAGTGGGCATCAAAGTGACGCCCCAAAGGAGGGAGCAGCCTGGGACAATGCCAGGAGAGGAGACCATGACCATTTTTATTCTGTTTCTTCCTCCTGGGCCTGCCCACCCACTCCCTCCAGTGACCCTGCCAGGCCATTATTCCAGGGACTATACACATGGTTGTGGACTTTGGATGGCCTCAGCCCTTCAGATTCTGGCCCGCCCCTCTCTGCAGCATCCTCCATCCCTCACCTTGGTCTCCTTATCTTGGTGCTTCTTATGAGGGCCCTCTGCTAGGTGGATGTGATGCAATGATGTGTGCCCCTGTGGAGGTCAGTCTAGTCCCAAAGATAGTGGTAGCCTACAGTGACAGTATGTGGATACTCCAATGCAGGACATTGGGTGCTGCCTGGTCAGCAGGATGTAGGGTGCCCTGAGGTTTCAAAGGGGTGTGTGTGCGCACTAGCCAGGTGGAGGGGTGAGAGAATAAAGGCGTTTAAGGCAAGGGAAGCCCCACATGCAGAGAGTGAAGGTAAGAAAAAGTGTGCACTGTAAATATTTTTATACATGTCTCCTGGTACACATATACAAGAGACAGCCTGTACCTAGTAGGGACACTGGTGGGTTATAGTCTTTGTGTATGTTCACATTTACTAGGTAATACCAAAATTTTCTCTACGTGATTGTATCAGTTTTAAACTCTGCAAGCAGTGTATGAAAGTTCCTTTTGTTTTACATTCTAATCAACAGTTGGTATTGACATACATTGAAATTTGTACCAGTCCAGTGGATATAGATGTTATCTCACTGTGATTTTAATTTGCATTTTCCTGATTTGTCAATTAAACATTTTTTGTTATATATGTAAAAAAAAAAAAAAAAAAGAAAGAAAAAGTGTGGCTGATTAGGCAATTACAGGAAGACACTGAAAAGTTCTTTTTTTTTTTTTTAAAAGATGACCGGTAAGGGGATCTTAACCCTTGACTTGGTGTTGTCAGCACCACGCTCAGCCAGCGAGCTAACCGGCCATCCCTATATGGGATCCGAACCCGGGTCCTTGGTGTTCTCAACACCGCACTCTCCTGAGTGAGCCACGGGCCGGCCCAAGACACTGAAAAGTTCTAAGGTAGCTGTGGCAAGAGGAGCAGGGTGCTAGAGGGGCAGTGACACCATCAGGAGTTCAGGTGGGTGTAGCAAGGGCCACTGGATGGATCGGTGGGCCACAGAACCACAAGCAGGGAGACTAGTCAGGCTCTTGCCTGGAGATGACAGTGGCCCAGGCAAAGGCGCTGACTGTGGGAGCTGAGAGGCTCTGGATCGGAGATTCACTGGCTGTGATGCCTGATTAGCCTATTGGAGTCAGGAGCAAAGAACAGGGTGGGGTCTGGGGTGACACCCAGGATTTTGGCTTGAACAATTGCATAGATGAGATACAGGAGGAAAAGCGGGATGGAGGGAAGAGAGATTATCCATTTAATTCATAATTCTCTATGTTCAGGGTGTCTTGAGGGACACACAGGAGGACCAGGAGGCAGCAGAATGTGAGTGTTTGCAAAACAGCCAGCACTGGCCAGCGCTTCCCAGAGACCCCTGAGGGCTGGAATCAGCAGTCATCTGGTGGCTCCAGGGAGTACATTCACTGCCCCCACCACCCCCTGCCTGCTAGGGAGAAAGGAACCGACAACCTGTCACCAGGGGCCACCCACTGGGCAAGGTCTGAACCAGCTGTGATCTGGCAATGAATGGAAAACATTCTCGGGGCCGGCCTGTGGCTCACTCTGGAGAGTGCAGTGCTGATAACACCAAGGCCACGGGTTTGGATCCCATATAGGGATGGCCGGTTTGCTCAATGGGTGAGCGTGGTGCTGACAACACCAAGTCAAGGGTTAAGATCCCCTTACCGGTCATCTTTAAAAAAAAAAAAACATTCTAAAGCTGCCACTGTTGGGGCAGGCAAATGAACTCTGCTACCTCAGGAGGGGATCCCAAGTGCTGGTCTCCTCAAAGTCAGACCAAATGCAGGCCCCTCCCCTGGGGAACAGGGAGCAGAGCCAACCATCTGCTTCCCATGACCTGACAGACCCTTTCTTTTCTCTGCCCCAAGTTCTTCCTCCTCACCTCTCCCTTCATCCCCCACTGTTAGGCTGTCTGGCCTTCAGATTCATCAGGGAGCCTTTAAATACACAGAACCCTCCTTCCCTTCTCATTCAGTTAGGTATGGGATGGCACTCAGGAATCTGTAATTTGTTAAGGTCCAGCTGATCCAAATGACCAGTCAGGCTTTAAACCCTACACTGGTGAGTCCTCCACCCTTCTTCCTGGCCTCTTTCCCAGCTCAGCCATTATATTTGGGGAACCACAAGTCTTAAAAAAGGAAAAATGTTTATTTTCAGTGAGACCAAGATGCCAAGGGGGAGCAGGGGCTAAAATTACCCCTCCACCTGAGGGCTTAGGCCTACAGCCTGCTGCCTTGGTTCAGGATTGGAGGAAGGGGAGCCACCAGTGGGGTGGGACAGTCACTTGTACTGAGGAGAGAGCGGGGGTACAAGTGGAGCCGCGCAGACACTCAGTATCTTGTCGATGTCCACCTGGGTTGACTTATCCATCTCAGCCTTGAGGCAGCCACTCACCCCCAAGCTGGGAAAAACCCCAGGCTCCTCTCCAGCCTCGTCTCCTAGGGGATCCAGGGTAAAGGCAGGGGGGACTAACACATTGTGGCAGGTCAAAGCGAGGCCTGAGCCCAGCTCACCTGCCACGAGCAGCAAGGCCTGTAGTTGCTCCACACCTGCCTCCTCAGGAACCAGGGTCAGCTCCAACTCAGGCTGCACCTCAGCCTCAGCCTCTCTGTCCCCTTCCCCTGCCTGGTTCAGCTCAGGGTTGCCATAGTTGATGTACTGGTACAGGGGCCGCAGGCGCTTGGCCTTTCCTGTAGGGACCCATGGCAGGGCAGGGGCTTGAGCACCAGGCTGTGCCATGTCGGGTCTGGCAGGCAGGGGGAGAAGGAAGGCCCAGGGGCGGCATGCCACTCACGCTCCAGCCCCAAGGTCTCTGAGGGTGCAGACACTGTGCTGGCCACAGCTGGGAGCATGGGAGCCCCCAGACTCTTGCGCTTCTTGGCTTTTTTGTGCTGTTTGGCAGATGGCGAGGGCTCACTGTGGCTACCCTCTGGCTCATCCCTCTGCAGCGGCAGCCCTGGTGTCACCTCAGCTTCGGCCCTAGGATGGACATGGTGGCTAGGCCCTGGGCGGCTAGGGGACCAGAGCCAGGAACAAGAGGCCTGAGGAGTCAGCCTCCGGTCCCTGGCTCCCCTGCCCTGAGCCTAGGGAATAGTACTACCTATCCACCACCATGGGGCTAGATTCTTATCCCTTTACTTGTCAGTGAGGCCCCAGGCCCTACAAGACCTTGAGGCTCCATCTCTCTCGGTGCTCCCTATGCCAGGACTCTTGAAGAACAGAAAGGATGGAAAGTGATAGTAGTGGCAGGGGACAGGAATCTGCCTTGCAGGAGTACAGGATTTAGTAATTCTACTGGGGTGAGCCCCACCCCGCTAGCCCTCCATCTCCTTCCTCTGAAAGCCCCCTCACTTGATCAGCTTCCTCTTCGGACTGTGACTGGGCCTCACAATGGAGGCCATAGGCCTGGGGCCTCTCTCTAGTGCTTCCACCTCCGGCTTGTGCCTCTCTTCCCCCAGCTTGAGTCCTTCCTCCTGGAGCTCTGGCTCTGAGGCATGTCCTGGTAGACACTTGTCTTCACCCTGGCTCTGGCAGGCCTCCTGGGCTGGCACCAGGCCCTGGTCTCCCATCACTGGACACTAGAGGTGACACACAGGAAATTAGTCACCATGGCCAAGAAAAGGATATAGGGATCAGTAACTGGATGCCCAACATTAGACACCAAACACGGGATAAAGGGTACCAGCCCGTACCCTCCCCACTTGTAGAGCTTAGCCTGGCAATTGGAGGGTCTGGTCGCTCAGTGTTCGGCCCCCTAGAGCACCGCGGCCAAGTGTTTGAAGGCTACACATACTGACCGTCACCTCAGAACTCTGAGCGCGGCCACCGGGCGCCTCCGTGAGCTGTGCCAGCCCAACGGCCGTCCCTTCCTGGGCCCCTGCCTGCCTCTCGGCCCCTACTGAAGCCATGGCTGAGCGGGGTCAACAGATCCTCGACGGTGGCTTGTGGGGGAAGGGTGACCCGAGGGAGTAGACTGGTGGACCCTGTGCTGACTCAGGAGACTGGTCGGGAGGCGAGGGCCGAGCGGGGAAGGGAGATTGCGCAGCTCCAGCAACCCTCAGCTGGAACTACAAGCCCTAGAAGGCTTTGCGCCAGGGCCATGACTCCTAACCTCCGGGACGGAAGCTATTGTTGCTTGGCAACAGCAACTCCCGTCGGGTTGCAGGAGCTGGCGGCAAAACTTCTCGAGTGAGCCCGTGCCTGGGTATTGCGGGGGAAGGGCCGCGAACCGGTCAGGGAAGTGGGCTAAGGGAGGTCGCGGAAGCGGCGAGCGCAGGCCGGGAACCGGGGCGCGGCGGGGGACCCGGAGGGCCGGGAGTGGAGGGTAGGGTCAGTGTCCGGGTCGAGGTAGGAGGCGCGAGGCTGGGGAAGAGGGTTCGGGCAGGAATGCTCAGCCCAGCGGGCCTCCGTGCACCGTTGCAGCGCGGTGACGGCGGCATGTGCGAGGGCCCGTCCCGCATCTCCGGGCCCATCCCCCCAGACCCTACACTGTGTCCTGACTACTACCGGCGGCCGGCCTCAGGTGAGTTGGGGGTGCTGCGGAGGACTAAGCCTGAGGGTCCGCCCCCACTCCACCACTGAGCCCCACACTCCTCCCCGTCCCGCCCTTCAGCCCAAGGGCGCCTTGAGGGAAACGCGCTGAAGCTGGACCTGCTGACCTCGGACCGGGACCTAGATGCCACTCCTTCTCGTGGCCCCTGCATCAGTTCTGGAGCCCGAGAGATACTGGAACGTGGCTGGCGTGGCGTGGGGGGCGTATTGCTGCAACTCGAAGGGATCTCCCTAGGTCCAGGGGCCTCTCCCAAGAGTAAGTGCTGGGAAGAAGGGGCAGCGAGGCAGACGGAGGCCAAAGGCTGAAATCAACAGCGGCTACTCCTCCTTCCCGGATCTGGGCTCAGACTTTGCCTCTCTGAGTCTCAGTTTCCCCATCCATAAAAGCAGAGGGAAATGCACTACCTCCTGGCAGGAGGCGACTGAATGAGGTAGTCCCCACGAAACCCTAGCTCAAGCTTCATGCATTCATGCATCAGTGTAACGTTGTTTATGGAGTGCCTACTGTGTGCCCGGCCGTACAGGTGCTAGGAAAATGCTTGAAGGCAAGCATAGACCTTCATTGAGTCAAGGTGGGAGACAATGAACAAAGGAAGAGATGAATATAATATACGAGATGATTGATGGTATACTTCACTATAGAAATGTAGAAAATAATCAGATATTTACTATGTAAGGAAGAGAACAAGGTAATGAGGTAGAGTATGTGTAGGGTCTAACTTAGACGGAGAGGTCAGGGAGACCTTCCTGTGGAGGGCAGGGTGTGGGCCTGTGTGTGAACTAGTGTAAGTTTGGTTGCATGGGCCATATGTAGGGCAAAGCAAGGCAGCATCTTTTCCTCAGGGAAGAACCCTAAAGACCATGAGAAGGAGAACCTGAGGCGGATCAGGGAGATCCAGAGGCGCTTCCGAGAGCAGGAGCACGGCCGCCGGGAACAGGGCCAACCCAGGCCCCTGAAGGCTCTGTGGCGCTCACCCAAATATGACAAGGTGCAG
Organism: Cynocephalus volans; assembly: GCF_027409185.1. NCBI lineage: Eukaryota > Metazoa > Chordata > Mammalia > Dermoptera > Cynocephalidae > Cynocephalus > Cynocephalus volans. The sequence goes on from NC_084469.1 coordinate 132,168,142, forward strand.
TCCCGGGTCAAGGCCCAGTTGCAGGTATCTGCCTCAAGGAGCCAGAAGTATTGTCCATCTTGTTGGCCAACTCTAATCTGAGTTATGGGGAGGGAGGAAAATCATAGGGGATGTAGGTAACAGAGGATTAAGGGACACCTAGCTCTGCTGCAGGGTGGGATTAGGGGCCTTCTCAGAAGTGGTGATGGCTGGGCTGATCCTGGTAGATAAATAGGAATTAGGCAAGGGGAGAGTGGAAGAGAACATTCCAGAGATGGGACCTCACAGGTAGATGTCCCGAGACCAGAGGGAATGTGGACAGTGGGGATGCTACTAGGGACAGTTCACTGTGAGGGAAGAAAAGTACGAGGTTAGGTCAAGAAGTCAGCTGGACCCACATCATAAAGAGCGACATAAGCCACTTTTCAACCTTTATTTCTGAGAACAGTGGGAAGGGCAGGGGCAGTGGTATGGTAGTGGGGTTCTGTCTTGGGTATATAGTGGTACCATTCTTCTATCCATGGACTCAGAAGGAGGAACAGGATTGAGAGAAAAGACAAGGTCACACATGGATATGTTGAGGCAGAAGCATTTGTGGGACTCCCAGGGGGTGAGAATATGTCCAGGAAGCAGATGGATATTCAGGTCTGGATCTCAGGAGTGAGACCCAGAAATTGTTGATGATCAGGTTGAGCACAATGAGACCAAGGAAGTGACCCCCTGGGTTTGGGGGCTTAGAGGCTAGCCAACAGTGACCTTTTGGGGTCTAGAGCCAGGAAGCTTGGCTAGGAAGAAGAGAGTGGTAGCTAGACCAGGACTGAGGTAGGAGAGGTGGTTTGTCATTTTCTTTCGTTTGTCATTTTCTTAAAGAGTGAAAGACTCACACATATTTAAATGTTGATGAGAAGTGCTCCTTTAAGAGAGAGGAGGCCCATAGAGATGGTGACAGAATGGTCCTGAGGAGCAGGAGGGACAGAGGCATGGTTTGTGGCTTGAGACCCTGACTTCAGCCTGACTGATTCTTCTGCTGTGCCCTGCCTTCCAGGAACGTGGTCCTGCCTCTGGGACAGAGCCTGCCCACTTCCTGCGGGCACACTCCCGCTGTGGCCCTGGGCTCCCTCCGCCCCGTGTCCCTAGTCCCCAACTGAACCCACCAGGTCCTAAAGCTAAGGTGAGAGGATGTGTGGGACTGGAAGGTGGTTGGAAAGGGATCCTGGGAGGGAGTGCAGGGGCACAGCACAGTGCTGTCTGCCCCTATCATGCTTGCCATGTCTTGCAGGGGCCAGGCCTAGGTGTGGACTTCATTAGTCACAATGCCCAAGCTGCCAAGAGGGCGCCCCGGCGGCATTCTCGCTCACTGCAGGTCCTGGCACAGGTGCTGGAGCAGCAACGGCAAGCCCAGGAGCACTACAACGCCACACAGAAGGGACATGTGCCCCATTAGTAGGTCTTATTGTTCATCATCCAGGGTGAGGGATATCTGTGGAGGGTGGGAGCAATCGCTGCCCAGGGTCATCAACCTTGAGCCTGTGCATCCACAGCTTGTTGGAGCGCAGGGATCTGTGGCGGCGGGAGGCTGAGGCCCGCCAGCATAGCCAGCCAGATCCTGCCATGCCCCCTGGCCACACTTGCATGCCTGAGGACCAGCGGCTGGAGACACTGAGCAATCTGCTCCAGAGTGAGTACTTGGGTAAGGGAGTCTGGATGGGGAGCCCACTGGGGACCATGCACCCCTGCTCAGCAATCACTGTTCCTGGGCCCCCTATAGGCCAGAGCCAGCTGCTCCGTGAGCTGGTGCTGCTGCCTGCTGGGGCAGACTCACTAAGAGCCCAGGGCCACCGTGCTGAGCTGGACCAGAAGCTGGTGCAGGTAGAAGAGGCCATCAAGATCTTTTCCCGACCCAAAGTCTTCGTGAAGATGGATGCCTGAGCCCCTTTGTGGGGGTAGTGGCAGGGAGGTCCATGCTGAGGATCGCCACATGGCTGCGGCGATCAGGCCGCATCTTTGATTGGAGGTCTAAAGATAGGAGTTGTGAGGTGGGCAGTATCCCCAGAGCATTCTTCCCAGCCACCAGTGGCTGCAGAAAGGCCATCCCAGCCTTTTAACTCCTTTATCAAAATTAAACCTATTGTACACAGTGGAGTTTGTTTTCATAAGAGGTTTTCTTACCCTAGAAATGCCAAGCCCGGTGACCCTCCTGCTGCTTGACTGCAGAAAGCTCTCCTGCTGCCCTTATTATTCCTGTTTTGTTCAGGGCACAAGGCAAGCTGTGAGATCAGGGAGAAGGCTGGGGCTGGGACACAGAAGGACCATGACTGCATCTGTAGAAAACCTTTAATGTTCCCCAGGCTGAGAGGGCCCTGCGAGGAAGCAGAAACCGCCACTGGGAAGTCCTTGCTGTCCCTGGAGTGGTAAGGGGCTGCATCCTTGCCTGTCAGAGGCTGAAGCCACTACCATCTCCTCGGATGCTACTCCCCCAGCCAGAGCTGGCCTGCTCCTGGTTATCCAGGGAGGGCAGAGAGGTGCGGGCAGCAGAAAGTAGGCAGCTGGGGTGTGGGTCCCAGCATGGAGGCCCCTGGGACAACCCATTAGAACAGGAAGGCTGGCGGTTCTCAATGACCAGGTCACTGCTGTCTTCGTCACTATCAGGCTCAGCAGTCCCAGGCCCTGCAGAGGGAGGCCCTGTCAGATGCCCAGACACCCCACGCACCACATTATTGCGCTGGTTGGCGGGCTTGACAGTGACGATGAGGTTATGGCTGTTGGCAACCATCATGTCTGTCACTTGGTCCAAAGTCTTCCCAGCCACCTCGATGCCATTGACCTCAAGGATCTCATCACTGACCGCCAGCAGCCCTGTACTCTCAGCCAGGCCTCCACGCACCAGGCGGGAAATGAAAATGCCTGGAACCCTCTCCAGGCCCTGGGGAGCCACGCGCACACTCATGCCATCTCGGATGTAGAAGCCCAGGGGGCGGTCTGAACCGTGCTTGTGCAGCCGGACCCGTCGGTGGGTCTCAGGCAGTAGGTCCACATCTATGACTGAGGACACCTGGCGGAAGTCTTGGGGCAGGCTGATGAACAGGGGTGGCCGGGTGCGCAGGGGTGCCACTGGCCGCAGCAGGAGCCCTTTCTTGCGCCGTTGCAGAGAGTTGGAGGCAAAAGCCAGGCCGCTGGAGTCAGCTTCTGCTGCAGGAGAGGGGGGGTGGTGCTGAGATCAGAGACCCTGCTCTCCCACTTGGGCCCTTTACAGGGGGCACTGTAACTATTTCCTACCATTTAGAGGTCAGGAGAAGGTCAGGGACTGCAGAGGGTGAAGCCTGGACGCCCTGGGCATGGACTAACCCTTGTAGACCTGCCCCATCACCTTACCCCACAGAGGCTGCCCACTGTACCCCATCCTCCTCACCCCGCTTCTGCACCAGTAGGCGCAGTGGCGGGGGCCCGCTGGTCAGGGCCCGGTGCAGGCTATCGTCGTTGGTGAGGGGCAGCAGGTCGCCGTGAGCATCCGTATAGCCAAGCAGCACGTCCAGGCCTGGGATCTGGTGCATCGCACGCAGCAACCGCGAGAACTCCTGGAAGCCGCTCACCGAAGCGCGGGGCAGTGCGAAACGTCGGAACTCAGCGTCAAACTGGAGACCGGGGGTGGGGGAAGAAAAAAGGTCAGGGCAGAGCCTGCGCCCCTTTCTCACCACAGGTCCGAGGCTGGTAGGTATAGGAAAGAAAGGGCTGCCGCAAAAGCTACAGCCTTAAGCCCAGACCTCAGCTCCAGTGCAAGGGACGCTGTCCAAGGTCTTTTCCCCGCCCTCCAGGTACCCAGGGCACAGAGGGACTCTGGAAGCTAGCAGTAGAAGGAAGGAAGATGGATAGGGGAAGGCGAGCAGAAAAGCAGAATGGGAAGCGGAAGATGGAGGAGAGAAAGAGATGATGGGGACCAAGGAGCCGGGAAGGGGAGAAAGAGGGAATTGGGAGTGCCTAGGGCCGAGGCCGGGGCCGGAGGAGCCCTTACTTTGCTTTTCACCTCGACGATGCTATCGGGACTGCGCGCCGGAGTCCTCTGCTGCCTGGCCATGGCGGGGCTGGGCGGGCCGGGGACGGTGCCCCAAGCGGCCCGCCGAAGCTCAGGTGCACAGTCTGGCCGGCACGCCCGCGCCTCCCCGCCCCTGGCGGTAGCACTCGCCCCGCCCTACCATCCGGACCATGACGTCAAGGGGGCGGCGATGGAGAGTGGAACGCGGAGTCCATGTTTCCTAGGAAACGGAGGTGTGGGTGAAGAGTCGTCCTCTGTTTTTACGTCATTACGCTAGGTCCGCGCGTCCCGGGAGCCGAGGGAGGGAGCCTCGGCCAATCCGAGGGGAGAGTGAGGGAAGTGACATTTATCGAGGGCTGTGTACTTGTTATTTCCACTGGACTTACAAGGCTGCGCATTTTGTAGATAAAGAAACTGAGTCATAATAAAATTTGCTGAACCCCTCGGGGGTCACACGGGGCTGAAGTGGCATCGCGCCAACCTGCTCGGACCACCCTCACAAGAGCCTCCGGCCCCGGATTCCTCTCTATCCGGGTCAGCCCTTGGTTCTTTCCTTTCCGGTATTATAGGAGTCTTTACCAACGGTCGAACGCCGGGCCGCTGCTCGGAGAAATGCCCCGATAAGAGTAAACGGGCCGCTATCCAGCTGACCGAGCAAGAGTCTGTATACAAGTTTCCGCACAGGACACCCTCGTGCGCACGCGCGGGCGCGCACGTGGGCGGGGCCTCGGCCTCAGGTTCCGCCCAACTGTCACGCGCTTCCTCTTCCGACCAGAGGCGGGGCGGCGGCGTCCGCGGGAAATCCAGGCCAGCAGTGTTCGACTAGGTACAGCGCGGGAATGGCAGGCCCGGGGAGCCTGGTCCTGCGGCCCTGGATTCGAGAGCTGATTCTGGGGTCAGATGCTCTCTCAAGTCCACGGGCCGGGCAGCTGCTCGAGGTGAGCCCCCTCACAGGGCCTGGAGACCGGGGCGGGGGCCCAGCGCGGTGGGATTGATGCCGGTTGCCGTCGTCAGGTACTTCAGGAGGCCAAGGCCCCGGGCCCATCCCACGCCCCTGACGCACCTGATGTCGGGGCCATGCTGCTTGTGTCCGACGGGACCTACAGTATCCGATGCTTCGTGACGCGGGAAGCCCTGGACACCTCGGCCTGGTGAGAGAAGTGCCAGGGGGCTCGAGAGGCCGGAGTCCAGCCAGAGAGCCCGAGGTGGGCGGGCCCTGGAGAGGAGGGGGCAAGGCTTGTGTTCTGGCGGGGCTGGGCAGTGAAAGTCGCGCTCGCTTTAGGGAGGAGAAGGAATTCGGCTTCCGCGGGGCAGAGGGTCGGTTGCTGCTGCTGCAGGACTGCGGGGTCAACATCCATGTCGCCGAGGGTGGCGCGGTGAGTGGTGAGGCTGGCTTGGGAGGATTACTGGACCTGGCTCTTCGTGACAACTCCTGAGACCCGCCCCTGAACTCTTCCAGCCCGCAGAATTCTATCTCCAGGTGGACCGCTTCAGCCTGCTGCCCAGTGAGCAGTCCCGCGTCCGGGTGCCTGGTTGGTAAGTTATGCCTCCACTGTCCAACAACTTTCCCCACCCAGGCCTGGCTGGCATTGGTTTAGGCCTTCTGGGTGGGAAGGTTTGGGCCCCCAGTAACATTACCTACCACCCTCCTCTTTTTCCCAGCAACCAGGACTCGGAAGTGCAGAAAAAGCTCTATGACTACCTTGAGTGAGTCTGGGATTGGGTTCTGGGGCCCAGTGTGGTCTGGTCAGGGGATGGCAAATCTGGGTAGACAGGCCTCAGGATTGTCTACAATCCTAATCCTGAGGCCTGTCCACTCTTTCCTGTAGGGAGCACCTTTCAGAGTCCACCTCCCCCAATGCAGGTACTTGTAGGGGGTGACCCTAACTCCCTGTGGAGTGATCTCTCAGGCCTTAAGCCCTCATCCCTCCTACCCTACCATCCCTTCTCTTTGAGCCTCAATCTATCCTCTGGTGGCCTGCCCCCAGGCCTATCACTGTCCCAGCTTCTGGATGAGGTGAAGGAGGACCAGGAACATCAGGGGGCGCTAGTGCACCTGGCTGAGAGCTGCCTGATGCTGACAGGCCCTTGCACAACACCCCCTCTCACCCGCTGGGCTGCCTCACGCTGCAGGGCCACGGTCAGTTTGGGGCTTCCCTTGGAGGTGTCAGGGTGAGAAGTTGAGCAAGGGCCAGACTGAGAGTTCACATCCCACAGGGAGAAGCTGGATATACTGTCCCCAGCATAATGCTGCACATCTCTAAGAATGACCAGCAAATTCTGAGCTCTCTGGGCCGAGGTCAGAGGGCACAGAGTAAGGGGGACTGGAGAGGTTAAGGTGGAAATCCCTGGGGCCCAGGGCCCAGAGTGCCGATAAACCTCCCCTGAACCTCCAGGCCCTGAGCTGCCTGCACCAGACCCGGCTCTACAGGATATCTCTCTGACCCTGATCTCCTCTCCTTCTTCCTCACCCAGTTCCTCAGGTAAGATGGTGCTCAGGCCATAAGCACTCACTGCTGTCTCTCAATAGTGTGGATCCTGAGCTGCACGGGATGCTGTGTAAAAGGGTGAATAGTAGGTGGGGGCTGAACACAATCCCTGCAGGCCCTCCTGAGCTCACAGACCATTCAGCTGGTCTAAGCTGAGAGGGCTGTGCGCACATTGAATCCCTTCCTCCCCAGGAACCCCTGCCTTATCCAGCCATATGCCATCAGAGGAAAGCGGTGCCAGCATCAGCCTTCTGCCTTCTCTGTCCTTGGCTGCTCCAGACCCAGTGCAGAGGGGAAGCTCCCAGACCCTACCAGCCATCTGTTCAGCCCCTGGCCCCCTGCCCCTCAGCTCTTCACACCCCAGCCATTCATCCAACTCCTCACTTCCAAGCTGCAGCCCCAGTCTCTTGCCACTTGGCCATGTCCCCAATCCACACCAGGCCCATATGACCAGCACCCACAAACCTAGTCTGGTGTTCAAAGAGCTAGGGTTGCCTACCAAGAACCTGCAGCCTTCTCCAAGGACTAGAGCCACCAAGGGAGCTCAGGAGTCCTGCCCTGTCTGGGTGAGCATAGCCCCTCTACAAACTGGAAGGCAGAATGGGGACATCCTTGAGTATGGCTGGGAGACGGGTTGGGGTAGCCTTGGATGAGATTAGCAGTCCTTGTTGGACCCTCCCAGACACCACACTCCTTTCAGGATACCCCAAAGAGACATCGTGATGGTTCCACCTTCCAATATGAGTACAAGCCACCCTGCACCTCGCTCTGTGCCCAGGTCCAAGCTACCAGGTGAGTGCTTGGGGCTGCCCCCACTCTGCTGGTCACCAGTCCTGAGCTACATTGACCTGCAGCATGGTTTCTTCCCAGGCTCCCTCCCCAGCTCGTGGCCTGGGCCTTGCACTTTCTGATGGAGTCACAGCCGGAGTCTGAATTAACTCAGGTGTGAGGGGTCATGTGGGCACATTGGAGGATATATGTACACAGGCCCAAGCCCGGGGATGGACAAACAGTGCTCCATACTCTAATTTCTTTGAGTTTTTTAATAAAATAATCTCATGCAGCAGGAGAAGAGAGGATCAGGGGTTGGGGCCGCCGCCTCTTTGGTCTGTGGCTGGGGAGGGTGGGCTCTGCTCAGGGTTGGAGGGATCTGTGGGCTGTGGGGGCAGAGGCTCGGTCCCAAGGCCAGATCCTGTGAGGGGAAAGAGGGAGAGAAGGGTCAGGGTGGTCTGGGCTGAGCAGTCCTGCCATCCTCCCAGCTGGCCCCAGCCCCCTCTTACCTAGGCTTGGAGACAGGGGTGCCTCAAGCTTCGGCCTACGCTTGAGGACAGGAGAGCGCTGCAGCCGCAGGGGCCGTTCTACAGAACATAGAAAGGCTTAGGGAGGGTTGCTAAGGGCTTGCTGACTGTCCATCCCCAACCCCCTCCCCCACCTCCAGTGTACCCAAACAAGTGTGCACATATACTGTTGCCTTCAGAACTTCTCCCATCCCCTGCATCCTCCCACCCCTGGCAGAGGTTACTCTTCAGGAGGTGGAGCCAGGGCTTGTTATCAAACTCTTGAACCTGGCCTTCTGGCTCCCTGATTTTCTGAGCCCTCATACCACTGGTGGCCCTCTCCAAGGACCAGAGCCACCACCAAGGGAGCCAGGAGCCCACTCTCCCCCATCTCTTGCACTCAGGCACCCATGGAAGTGTCTCCCCTCACCAGCAGGGGTCTGGAGCTGGTCCTCATGCACAGACACTGCTCGTCGCCCTGCCGATAGAGGCCGCGGCCTCAGCTGGCCATCTGGGGGAGGCCAGGGTATCAGGGTATGGTCTGAACAGCTGCCCCCACTCCAGCCCTTGCCTCCCACCTTCAGGATCCCTAGAGGAGCTGAGTTCCCAGCAGGGATTCCTCCAGTCCCCAGCCCAAGAGCGGGGTGGGGGAAGGGTGCCTACCTACCTTCATTCCTAGGGCCCAAGCAAGGGTCCTCAGGGAGGCCCAGGCTGTCTGGGGAGGGGCTGGCTCTTGGGCTGGGGCAAGGGGTGGGGGGCCCTGGACCATCCTGTTGGCCCCAACCACGGCCCCTGAGCTCTGCATTCAGCTGCTGCCCCAGTGTCTTCCAGGTGGTGGACTCAGGCCCATGGCTCCCTGGGCCAGGTCTGCACGAGGGGTCTGCAGGGAGAAGGGTGTCAGCCAAGACCTGGGCCAGGCCTTGGAGATGGGTCTAAGCAATGGTCTGACCCCCTCCTGCCTGTCCCAGCACCCACCCCACCCCACCCCCACAACACACACAGTGGCCCTCACTCACCGGCAGACACAGAGTGGGTGCGGGACTTGATTGAGATGGGAGGGGTCTCCGTGGAACTGTCCATAATGTCACCTGCAAGGTGGGGCTGGGGGCTCAGGCACCAGACTTTGGAGGTGAAAGAAAAACCTGGCCTCTCTCCCTCCTCCCCCAGGAGAGCAAGTGCCTTGGGTACACTATCTCTATGGACACCCCCTGACCCCCAAATATACTGCCCTACCCAGGGTCCCACTTACCATCCGAGCCAGCTTTCTTGATCTCGCCATCTTTGCTCTGTGGGAAACAGGGCAGTCAAACTCCAGCCCTGTCCCCTGTCATCCTAGCCTTGTCCTATTGTTCATTCTTGTTCTTATAACCCAGCCACAGAATGCCCATCATGGGTTGGGCAAGAACATGACAAACCCAGTGCTTACCCTTGAGCTCACAGTCTGGGAAAGTGGACACTTGGCACACAGCAACATGCATATGCATGCACATTCATAGACACTTAAAACTTAGATAACGTGATTTCTTAATTCTGTGATGCACTTTCGACACTTTAATATTTTTAAATTCAGGCCAAGTCTCACTTCATATAAGTTTTTCCTGAAAAGCTATTAAATGGATGGGACATAGGGCTGTGGTCCTTTTTGGGGGGGGTGGGCAGCTGGCTGGTACGAGGATGGGAACGCTTGACCTTGGTGTCATCAAGGCTTTGATTCTTATTAGGGACTGTGATCAGAGAGTGATATTAGCAAGTTGGCCATGGAAGGGAGTCAGGGAAGGTCCACAGGGAACTGCAGGGATGGCAGAGGGGAAACCTGGTATAACCCCTGATGGGAGACAAAGAAGGCAGAGAGAAGACCCAGACCAAGGAATGTGTGTGGAGGCTCTGAGATGCACCCAAGGGAGGAGGGCAGTGAGGTCTAAGGTGACCAGGGCCAAGACCCCACAGGGCCTTGAAGAAGGGCTAGGAGTCTGGACAATATCTTGAGAGGAGGCCCCTGGAGGACTTGTTTCAAGTACAGGTGACAAGTTCAAGTTTGTTAGATCTGCAGAGAAAAGACTTTCCCAGTTCCAAGAAAGAGGTATCAGTGGTCTGGGCCAGGGCAGAAGCCAGGAGGGAAGAAAGGTTGAATCTGATGCCTATTGAGGGGAGTGAGTGAAACTATAATGATTAGACTTATCTATGTGTCATGAGTCTCCTCCCTCCTGGTCACACATCATCCACAGACTGCCACATGCCACTTGCCCCCTCAATTCACATTCGTGTCACACACACAAACACACACACAACTCACTTGCTTCCTCTTGCCTTCAGCACCCCCACTGCCTCGGCTTACACCAATCCTCTGCAACATCACTTGTACCCGCTGTTCAAAGGATGGGGCAAGCTCTGTGTCTCCCCGCTCCAGGGGTCGCCGCTAAGGATAGAGATGCCCAAGTTGGGAAAGAGCCCACTGCACTCAGTTCCAGAAGAGCCCTCACCCTGCTGTCACCAGGCCTCACCTTATCGGGTCTGGCACCCGGTGTGGCCTCTTCCTCCTCCTCAGCAGGTAGCAGTATCATGGAGTAGGCCTTGCTGTCCCGTGTGTAGCGAGGCCGACTCCTGCGGGCAGGGTCAGGGCTGCTGGTGTCCCCCTCAGCCCCACCAGGCTCCTCACCACGACCTGGACGGGCTGGTGGCCGCAGCAGATCCCCAAGTGTGGTTTTTCGGGTGCGGGGAGCTGCCCCAGGGCTGGTCTCTAGATCAGGCCGTGGACCCCGCGTTGAACGAGGCTTCTTGAAGGCAAAGAGGGTACCCAGCTTCTTTCTCAATGTACGGGGCACAGGAGTGGCACCCCCTTCGGTGGCCGGGTCCTCCTCGGGGGCCCAGCTGTGGGGACAACCAGCAGTGAGTGAGAAAGCTCATGGGACATCCCACCCTCTCCCTCCCCCTGCAACTGCCCCTCACTCACAGGCGATCCTGCTGGATCAACCTTTTGGAGAAGAATTCCTCCACGCCCTCATCCACGCGGGCACTGAGCCCATTCCCTTCCTGCGGCAGGGCTGGGGGCACCTGGGGGACACCATGGGATCAGGAGTCAGGGCTGAGTGCAACTGTGGTTCTCCCCACTTCCCCTGCCCAGCAGCTTGGTCTGGGTAACTCCAGAACCCCAGAACTGGGGTGACCCTAAGGGACTGCCAATACAAGCCCTCCCACTTGCTGGACAGAGATGCTGGATATCATGCACTCCCTCACCCACTCCTGGCCCAGGGCACACACACCCAGCGCACACCTGTTCTTGTCCCACGGAATATCCTACACGCCAAGCCAGCCGGTCACTAGCAGGCTACTACCCCCTCCCCTCAGGTCACACTTTCTCACTTGCCACCCCCTCTGCTTCAAACAGTTCCCTGCAGAACACCCCCACCCCCACCTCGCCCGGCCTGCTGCCGGCTCAGCGGTGCCAGCTGCTGCGTCAGACCCTCTGGGGGGCCTCAAACCAGCTCCTCCCCCGCTTCCGCCAGTGCCCACTGTCACCGCCGACACCCAGCCTACATACACATCTCCCCACACATGCACCCGCTGGACTGCAGCAGACGCAGGATTGTCCCCGCGGCCCTGCTGCCCAGCATCTTTCAGTGACTCTGGGAGAGGGAGGGCAAGACAGACATCCTCTCTCGCACATCCACCGATGCAGCGGGCCACCCTGAGGCAGAGACCTACGCCCAGGCGCACCCTGAACGAAACCCGCACGGGCATGGCCTGGGGTGGGGGGTGGCCAGGAGGAAGCCAGGACGCTACTGCGGCCGCACGACCAGGTGGCATACGGCCCCCACAACCCGCCTTCCTGCCCACCATCACCAGTGAGGAGCGACTGGGCCACCCACGACCCCCGATTACACGAGTTCTGGAGTGGGGAAGGGTGCTCACCTGGGGGCCCCCGGGCGGCGGGCGGTGGTGGTGCTGGCGGCGCGGCCGCGGCCGGGCCCGGGTCGGATGGCGCAGGGGCTGCCCGGCGGGTGGCAGGGCCATGCGAGGCAGTGGGCCGGCCAGGGGACCCGGGGCGGCGGGACTCGGGGAGCCGCGAGCGGAAGGCCCCGCCTGCGGCTCCGCATCTTCCCCCGGAGCCGCCAGCTCTGGCTCCGGCTCCGGCTCCTCAGCAGCACCTGAGGGGAGAGCACCAGAAGAGCACCGAGCGCCGAACCCGGGGAGGTAGCAGCGGAGGCGCTAGGGCGGCGGGGGAGCCGCCCAGGGCGCGGGGAGGGGCCGGGCTACACCACCCGCCCCTCCCCCGCCGCCGCTGTCCGTGGTGCTGAGCGCGGCCGCGAGCGCGCGCGGCCCCGCACCGCCGCCAAGCATGCGCGTCCTGGGGGTAGGGAAAGGAGTAGGGGAAGGCGAGTGGAGATTGTCCTGGCTCTGGTCAGCTCAGGTCCCGTTCCGTACTGGCCATAGCAGAGCCCAGCTTCACAGGTTGCACGGGGGTCCTGGCCTGGCCCAGTCAGGAGTTAGGGCGTAAAGTACAGGGACAGAGCTGAATGAGTGTGTCCGGGTGCCAGGACCCCAGGTCTAATGGGGCTTCAGCCCACCTGGGTAAACTCCCTTCCCCCAAGGCCCTGACTTACTGTGATTGGAGGGAATCAGGTGAAAGTGGCTGAGCTCAGGCCATTTCTGTGCAGAACTGTCATTCTGGTGGGGAGGGCACAAATTTAACCTGGGGTGGGGGAGTATAACCCCAGAAGAGCTGCCTCTCACTTTCCACATTCCAGAGCAAGATGGGAGGATTTGGAATTCTCTTGGACCACTTACCTTCTCCTCTTTCTCTTTCTCCTCCTCCTCCTCTTTTTTCTCTTCCTCAGGGAAGAAAAGACCTTCCAATTCCCCGGGCTCAAGGGGGCTGGGCTCACCTCCATCCAATGCCGGTAGGGCAGGGGGCATTGCCGCTGTTGCCTGCTGAGCCAGACTCTCCACCTTCAATACCAGACAGCCCAAAGATGGGCAGGTAGGGCCTCAGCCATGATGCTAAAGGAACCCTAAAGTAGCCTTGGGCTACATGACCCTAGAAGGCATTACAGATCCCCTGCAAGGCAGATGGCCAGGTCACTGTGTGTGTGTGTGCGTTTGTGCATGTCCAAGTGTGTGCAGAGCTTCCCCTCACCAGCCGATCCTGGGCTGCACTCAGATCAGCCAGAGCCTGAGCCACAATGCTCTCTGCCAAGGTCCCTGTGACTGATAGCCGTATATCCCTGAGGACAGGAGAGGGCAGGAGTTAGTGTGTTGGCTCTGCCTAGCCCTGCCCAGCCCAGCCCCATCCAGCCTACCTGAGCCTAGTGAAGACATCATGCAGCAACTGTTCTGGGAGCAACTCTGGGAGGCCCCTTGAGCCCACCAGGACCCCTTCTAGCTGCTCCCTCCAGCCAGGTCCCTGCAGCATCCCTGGGCAGAGGCTCCTTGTTGTGTCAAGTGTGGCCTGTGTGAAGTCCTGGGCAAAGGTCAGAGCATGATGAGGCATGGCTAGGGTGCAGGCCGCTTGGCTTGAGGCTCAACAGAATATTGACCCAGGGGATAGTCAAGCCTATAGGATGTGGGTCAAGCCTGTATTTGGAGGTGGGGCTGGGGCAGGAATACCATCTCACCTGGATGTCCTGGCGGCAGACCTCGCCCACCTGTCCCAGGAGGCCCTCTAGCTTCTGCTGCAGCTGCCAGTGATGGCTTGGGGAACTCCCAGCCTCATTTAGAATGGGGAGAATCTGAAGGCCAAGGAAGAAAAGGAGTTGCAAGTTGACACCTGACTAAGAGGGGAAGGATCCTCATAGCAGGAGAGGGAATGCTCACGCTGAGAAAGAAGTTGGCGTTCTGGATGGCATCCTCGGCCTGGTGCACAGCGGCTTCACCCTGGGGCCCAGCCCCACAGCCCAGCAGCTCCACATGCTCCTGTACTGACTGACACAGTTCATTCACTTCCTGGAGGGAATCAGGGATCAGTCCCAACTTAGTCCTCTCTCAGTCTCTCAGAGCCTGCCTGCCTCCCTCCCAGAGTCTCCAAAAGGGTGGGTGAGGTCTCAAAGCTGGCACCATCAGGCCAGCCACATAGTAACCCTATCTGTTCAAGGAGAGAGAGCAGTATCTTTTCCTTTGGTTCATTTTAGGGACTTTATATACACGTTCATCCCTTGGTATCCATGAGGAATTGGTTCCAGGACCTCCTGCAGATACCAAAATCTTCAGATGCTCAGGTCCCTGATATAAAATGGCATAGTATTTGCATATAACCTATGCACATCCTCCTGTATACTTTAAATCATCCCTAGATTACTTATAATACCTAATACAAGGTAAATGCTGTGTGAATAGTTGTTATACTGTGTTGCTTAGGGAATAATGACAAGAAAAAATCTGTACATGGTCAGTACAGATGCGATTTTTTTCTGAATATTTTCCACCCGAAGTTGGTTGAATCTACAGATGCCCAAGGATATGAAGGGCTGACTACTTCCTAAGTGCCCAGAATAGGAAGGAAAGGGGCTGTTAGTCATGTCTGTTTTAGAAGCTCATTCTGTCCACCGTCCACATAGAAGGTAAACTGGGGGGAGGTGAGAAATGGGAGTGAGGAGCCATGGAGGAAGGACCAGGGGACAGCAGCTATTTGGGATGGGGGTGAGAAGTGGCATGAGAGTTGGTTCAGAGGCACGACAAGGAGATCCGTGAGGGCTCCAACGTGACTAGGAGAGATCTCCTCTATTTGTGGTTGTGGGCACCAATAAGATTGGGCTCGAGGATAGAGAACAGGCAGAGACGATGAGATCACTTGAAGATGTGTAGAGCATGAAGCCCTACAGGATGTCTGGATCAAGATGTCTGGGCTCTGGAGCTTAAAAGAGAAGTGGGATGTGGGAATGGAGAGGTGGAGTATCTTGAAAAGATAGGGTAGTGGAGTGAGATGAAGCAGAGAAGGGGCTGTTGGCTTTGGCCACACAGGGATCAGTGGAGAGGAGAGGAGAGCCCTGTGAATGGGAGGCCAGAGATGGGGCTACAATCGGGGAAATTGAGGAAGGATTTTTAAACACCTCCCATCTTTGACAGGAGAGCCTGCTTACATGCTTAAAGTAAACTGGACAGGAAGGTTATTTGGGGAGCTATTTCAGGAGCCGGTGGCTATCTCCAGACCAAAGAGAGGGACTTGTCTGGGACAGCAGAACTCAGGCACCCTGGCCCCAGGAAAATCTCCCAAGTGCCACAGCTCTCCCTCCCCCTACCTACCGTGGTACTCGAGGTTGGGGGAGGGGACACTGACCTGATCCGAGGGGTCTGAGACCAGACCCAGAGGCTGAAGTCGGGACGCGCGGTCAGAAGAGGCGGGGTCTGCGCGATTGTTCCTCAAGAGACAAGCTTGGATCTGGGGCAAGGGATATTGAGAAATGGCGTGAGGCGGAGCCACGGTGCATAGAAAGGCAGGGGAGGAGAGAGAACTCCCACCTGATGGACTGCACGTGCTGTCAATTCTGGGCGGCTCCGCTGAGCCTGTGCCACGTCGTTCAGTGGCACAGGCATGGCCTTTAGGCTGTGGTTCTGCTCCAGAGCCTGCGCCACGTCCAGCAGTCCCAGAGCAGATGTGTGGTTCCGGTCCCAGACCACAGACCTGGACCGGGCCGGGCTTCAGTCGGGGGCGGAGCTCTGCAAGGCCCTGCTCACCCCGCTAGCCTTCTCCATTCCCCTCGCCCACCAGCCTGCTCCATTTGCTCCACCTCATTCGGCCCCGCCCCTTAGCCTGGTACTCTCCTCTCCACCACGCCCCTCCCGTAGCCCCGCCCCTGACCACGCCCACCGGAGCCGCGTGTTGACCCGCAGCGCCTTGGCCAGCATCTTGGCGCCCGCGTCCCCCATGGCGTTGCCGCTGATATCCAGCGCTGTCAGGTTAGGATTGGTGCCCAGGGCCCGGAGCAGGACGCTGGCGCCCAGCTTCAGCCGCGACTCGGCCACGGACAGAGACTGCAGAGGCTGGAGTTAAGAGAAAGCCACTGATGGTTGGAGCCAGGGGTCAGCAAAGAGGGCAGGTCACAGGGTCTGAGGTCTGAGGGAGCAAGAGTTGGAATGGTCAAGGGGGTCTATTGCTTGAGGAGCCTGCAAGGTCTGGTGAACTCACACAGTCGTCGTCCTGCATGAGCTGAACAATCCGGTGCAGGACGTCGTCCAGGGTCTCCCTGTGGGCAGGGGCTGTGGTTGGGGGAGACCGGGGTAGTGGGATGCTGTTGGGGAGGACCAGGACTGGGGTGGGGGCTCACTTGCACCGGACGTTGAAGTTCCTTCCAAGCGTCACATGTCTCAGGGACCGGCTCCTCCCAATGGCCAGGACCAGAGTCACCATGTCTGAGCCGAAGCCTGGGGGTGACTCGAGTCACGCAGGGGTAGGGTGGAGGTTGGGAATGGGGTGGAGGATGGGAGGATGGGTTCCGGGTGGTCTCACCGTTATCTGCCAGATCCAGGGAGCTCAGGGCGCCCACGTCACACACTAAATCTTGTATCACCTGGGCGCCTGCCGAGCGCAGCTGGAGGTGGAAGGTGGGGCGCGCTCAGGCCACGGGTGCAGGGGGCAGGCGGCCAACAGCCCGGCTCTGCCGCCTCCCAGCCCCACTCCCAATGTGTGGGCCCACCGCGCCGCTCCCATCTCGGGGCTGGGCACTCACCTCACAAGCACTGAGGTCCAGATGCAGGTCGTGGATGTGCGTGTTGAGCGCCAGACCATCTAAAAGGGCCCTGAGAGGGGGTGTCACAGGTGGGAGCTGGGAAAGGGGGCCTCAGGGTGCAAACGAATACCAAGAAGGCAGGGCCAGGACGCAGGGTGGATTTTGGGTGCAATCGGAGTGGGTTGAGGCGCTGGAGGCCTGGCCAGAGTGGTGGCCGCACACGCGGGGGCGTGGCCGTGGGCAGCGACACTGACCTGAGCGCGTCAGGCGGCAGCTTGCAGCCCGCCAGGCCCAGGTGCCGCAGCATCCCCGCGCGGCTGAGGAAGAGCTGCAGCGCAGCCGGCGTGGCCCGGGACTTCCTGCTGGGTGGGGTGAGGACGGGAGAAGTGGGCTTAGGCACAAAGGGAGGCGGCTCCCGACAGCCTCCCCCGCCCGACAGAACCCCCTTACGTGCGGGAGAAGACATTCCTTGAGGCGTCCAGGTGGGTTAGGCTAGCGCAGCAGCCGCTGGACAGCGCTGCGAAGAGCTGCAGGACGAGGGTGTCGGCTACACCCGCGGAGGACCTCCGAGCCCTCCCCGCCCCCACCCTACCCTCCAGTCTACCCTGCTCAGGTTACCGAGCCCTGCGGCCATCCGCCCACCCCCACTGATCACCCCCTCACAGTGTCCAGAGCAGTGTCAGTGTCTGCGAGGTTCAGGAAGGACAGAACATTAGGCCGGCTCAGGAAACCATAGAGGCCCTGCGAAAGGGTGTTGGAGGGAGTCAGGGGTGCTACCTGGAGGCTTCCCACATCCCACTGCCTGAGACAACTCCAATCCCCAACCTGAGGACAACCACTCACCCCACTGTCCTCGGAGGCCCCCAGAGCCCCGGGGTTCCCAGAAAGGTCCAGGTGGGTCAGGGCAGAATTGAAAGCAGCATTGGTGGCCAATGCCCGGCCCAGAGCCCTCATTCCTGGTGGTGGTGGAGACGATGGCTCAGCAATCAGGCAGATCTACCCCCTATCCCTGCCCCTTCCCCACCTACCTCGCGGAGTCAACCCTGTCTGCGCGAGGCTGAGTCTCCTCAGGGCTCCTGGACGATGCTCTAGGTGTCTGCTGAGCGCAGCCACACCTAGGGGATGGGGGCAGCTGGGTGAGCCTAACCTCCAGTCACCAGCCCTGGGTTCCCTGGGCTCAGCCATACCTCTGTCATCCAGCAGGTTCCCTGCCAGGCTGAGCTCCCGCAGCCCAGAGCTCGAGTGTCCTGCTAGTGCCTGGGCCAGTCGCCGGACAAAGTCTCTGGGGACCAGACCACAGGTATGAGAGTCCGACCCTAGATTCCCAGCCCACACCAGGCCACTAGCTTCCAAGTCCCCAGACTCTCTGCCCCACATCCTACCCTGTCCTTCTCACCCCTTGAGGCCACAGGTCTCCAGCACCAGCTCCTCCAGGTAGGACGACTGGCTCATCATGTGCAGAATCTGTTCTGAAACCTCAAGGCTCTGAGAAGCAGAGGGCTGAGGCTCAGCAGCTGCTCTGGGGGCCCATACCCTTGGCCTCTCTGGCCCTGCCCCCTCACCAGCTTCATGTCCACACAGGAAAGGCACCGGAACCACAGGTTGTAGGACAGAGCAGCTACGCTCAAGGCCAGGTCCCTGGTGGGGGGAAGGGGAAGGGGCAGAGCTCAGGGCCCTCCAGCCAGATCCCAGGCCCCAGCATCCCCTCCATGGAAAGACTGAGGCCCAGGAATACAGGTCGTGGAATCTTCCTCCCCTCCCATTCCTGGTGGGCCACGCACCGACTGCCAAGGTGGCTGAAGTCTCCCAGGCTGAAATGGCGGCAGCCCTGTCGATGGTAGATGGTGTCCACATCCTGGATGGGAAGAAAGTATCTACAACTTGCTTGGGTCCACAAAGAGTAAGGAGGGGTGCACCACAGATGGGAGACCAGCTGTCTCCAGAGCCCCCCGGAGAGGGCTCTATTCTCACCCACTGAATCTCCTCTCGGAAAGGGAAGCCATTGTAGTCACACAGAGCCTCGTATGTCTCCAAGAAGCCACCTGAGGTGGTGCCAGGTGTATGACAGAGGGAAGAGAAAGACAAAAGCTCAGAGATAGAGGAAGAACAGATCCAGGCTGGGCGGTGGTTGTAATCCAAGTGACTGTTCAGTGTGGGAGCCCCCAACTCCAGGGGCCTGGGGCTGCAGGGTGGGAGTGGGCTGCAAGGTCTGTGTGGCTCTGCCTTGGCCCTCACCACAGGGGCTGCTGGATGCGGTGGACTTTGAGGGGCTGCTTCTCTCCAGCCGAGCCAACATTGAGGGGGGCGTGGGCTTCCGGAATAGCTTCCTGGGGTGAAGGAGAAGGGGACAAAGGACTGCTAGCCCCTGGGCTGTGAAGCAGCTAATTCGTGCCCATCCGGAGCACCCCCAGCTGCCCTCTTCCCCTGCCAGACCCTTGCAGTTGCCAGGCCTCACCCAAGGGTCGAGCGAGGGAAGACCTTCCTTATGGCTGCAGCCACATGCTGGGCCAGCTGCTCCAAGGCAGCCACACCAGGAAACTCCAGGACCAGTTTGGGCAGGGACTCCAGCTCAAAGGTGACCTGGGGAGGGCAGGCTGCTGAGCCTCGGCTCCATGTGTGGGGGCATTGAGGATGGAATGAAGACAGGCTGCTAGCCCAGGTGGGGTACTAGATGTCTCACCTGAGGCGGTGTTTCCTGCAGTGCCATGGCCTGGACTTCCAGGTAGCTGAACGTGCAGTCCACCTAGGGAACACCTGGATCAGCTGGGACTAAGCCCGAACCGTACCCTCATAGGAGCCCAGTCCTTTGTGCAACCAGGAGCCCAGGGCCACACCCGCCCGAATCCACTCCTGTCTGCTGCTGGGAGCCCAGGGCTGCTGGAAAGTCAGAGCCCACAAGGACAAGACAGATAACTGTAGATAAAGCCTCTTGCCAAGGCAGCTGCTGAGGGCAAGGGGGGTGGTGGCCAGGCCCTGGGTCTCACCCTCAGGGGCAGGCAGGTGTGGAGCAGGTAGGCTCTCCATCGTAGCAGCGCCTGGGAGAGGGGGAACAAAAACTGGTATTCCAGGCAGGCAACAGGCTCTGCTGGCCCTGGCCACTCTCCCAGGCTCTGCTGCCTGCCCCACCATACCAGGATATGACTTCGCTCAGCACCCTCCCGGGGTAGCCAGGTTTTCAACAGCAGCTCCGCCTCCTTGGGCCACAGGAACCTGGTGATCTCGCCTGTGGAAGGGCAGCCTGCTGGATAACTGGTCCTCCCACGGAGGCCACTGTGCCCACGGTCTGTAGCAGGCTGGGGGCCTGGGGCTCATCTACGGGTCAGCAAGGCAGGAGTGGAGTGGATCTGGGGAAGCCAGCCCTACGGAGGACCAGGGGGAGCCTCTGGCCAGACCCCGGGGGCGCTAGGTGGTCTCTGGTTTGGGGGCCGCGCTGCTTCCTCTGAGCCAAGTAGGCAGGAAGGGCAGCGCTTACCTCGCAGCTCACAGGATATACCGTCGGGGGTCTGGGCCATGGGGCCGCGCCGGCTGGGCGGCCCAAGGAGCTCCGGCGGGAAGCAAAAGCGGGCGGGCGCGCACACAGGAAGCCAAAGCCTGGGGCCCGGGCCGCACTGCAGCCACCTGCTCCTCCTGCAGCGGAAGGTACGCGCCGCTTCCTGCCAGGCCGCCCCCGGCCCGGCCCCTCCCCGCGCCGGAGAGCCGCTCGGGTACAGGGTTGTGGGAGGGGGGCCGAGTCACAGCGGCCCGCCCGCCCCGCCGGGCTGGAGCCTCTCCGTCAGGGTAGACACGGGGGTGGAAAGTGGAGTGGCCGGGAGGGTCGTGCGTGTCGTTTGCCTCCTGTGGTTCCTCGCCCTCTACTTCCACCCCACCCCGCAGTCCCTGCCGTGAACAGCAGGGGGCGCTGCCCTCCCGGGGATCACTGCGGCCCACCCTGCCTCGTCCCCTCCAAAGCCCAGGCTGGGGAGGTGGACCAGGAGCCCGGCAGAAGGGGAGTCTGTCCAGCACCGAGCGCCCGATCTCTCCCAACACCCAGGGTCCTGCGCTGTTGCTCCTAACCTGGATCGGTGACCCCGTCGAGAATCCACGAACTTTTGAAAGGGCGGAAAAAGCACCAGATGGGCTCAGAGGCCCTTCTCTGCGGCAGAGGGTCCTCGGCTTTCATCAGATTTAGGCTGGGTTAGGACTGGAAGGTGGGGGTGTACCAGGGGCCCTCAGGGGCAGCCTCAGGCTAAGGTAAGGCCCGAACCCCAAAGAACTCAGGGAAGGCTGGAGTGACTCCTGAGCAATGGCTGGTACACAGGGGTCCTCCTGAGTTTCTGTATTTTCCTCAGGCTGGAGTTTAGGGAGGAGGAGCCACTGGGAGAGAGGGAAGCTAGTGTCTCCAGGGCTGGGAGGGGTCGGCAAGTTGTGGGGTGGGGGCCTGCCAGCCCTATGAAAGACCAGGGATCTAGATTCTGGAGGGTTTACTGGAAGGGATTACATTTTTTACTCCATTTCAATTTAATTAAACCACATAAGGAACAGCCTTCTACCCCTGCCTACAGCCTGGCCAGGCAGAGGTGAAATGACCCGAGAGTAGGAAAGACCACATACTGGGCAGTGGTCCTTGACTTTCCCCCTCTTTAACTACCCCTCCTGCCTTGGGGCTTGGAGACAGTGGGAGCATCCTGCAGTCATCTCATCCCCTCCTCCCAAACAAAATCTCAATTCCCACTTGCTGAGGTCCACCAAAAACTGGGACAAGGTGGGAAGTAGAAACCTAATAGTAGCAACTTGGGGGCAGTAGCCTCCACTTAAGCACCAGGTGCATGGTGTGACAGCTAAGGACTGACAGGAGAGGACTCGGCTGGAGAAGATGCTGCATACAGAGTTCCTGCAGAGAGGCAAGAGGTCTTGCTGCCTCCAGATTGAAAGGATGAAAGGAGGGGGTCCAGATTAGGATCTAAGACTCTAAGATCACATAGAACCCACAAACTGCTTTTAGGGTGACAGCTCAGTAGGTCTCATGCACAGTATGGCCAAGTGACCAAGAATGCAGGTCCTGGAGGCAGGCTGCCTGAATTTTGACACTGAACAAGATACTTAGCCTGTTTGGTCTTCCAGTTCCTTTTTTGTAAGCTGGAGTTATTAACCGACCTCAAAGTGTTGCTCTAAGGATTAAATGCTTATTAAGAGAAGTGCTCATGACCGTACCTGTCACTCAGTGAACACTCACACTTGCCAAGTCTTCCATGGCAACCCTGGGACTCCAGCAGAATGATAGAAAACCTACCTAACTGGGATTTTTCTGTGTAGAATGACAAGGAGAGAGATTCAAGAGGGAGTGGCTGCCAAAGGACTGGAGCTGCTCCCCAGGCGGGGCCTCAGAGGTCAGCTGCAGCACTTGGTGGGGGCAGCTCCCCATGCCCAGTGTGTGCTTGGGGCAGGGAGGGGCTGCTGAGGAAGCCAGGGTCAGCATGGAGACCAGGACAGGCGTGGGGGCTAGCCACAGAAGTGCTGGTGGTCAGAGCAGAAGTGACAAAACACACCTGATACCAGAGACCAACTGAACACATGGGACTCAGCTCTTACAAGTGACAGTGATTCAGTGAGGGGCCTTCAGCTTGTTCAAACCTGTCTCTGTGTTCTGCACAGCATGTACTCCATGGGCGTTCAGGAAGTGCTAAGGCTCTTGATGAATCAGCCCCGCCTGCCCTGAGTAGCAGAGGATGTGGATGCGTGGCCGAGCTGCACCTCCCTGTGCTGCCACAAGGCTTACCTCAGACAGTTTTAAAAGACAAGATCCTGACCAAAAGCAAGAGGAGGATGCAAGCGCTTGCTGAGTTGGGCAGTAGCAGACAGGGGTAATGCCAGCCCAGATGTGGGCAACGGAATGTTTTTTTTTTTTTTTTTTTAGTGGCTGGCTGGTATTCAAACCCTTGACCGTTATAACGCAATTATTTTACTCCAGTACCAACTATGGTTGGACACTGAACTGAGGAAGGGAGCTGCAGACAGGAACTTCCCCATCAAAAGTTCTGTCAGGTGGAATAATCATGGGGGACAACTGGCTTCTTCTGAAGGTTATATATTTATTGGAGTCACACAGGATGTATCATGAGCTATGCCTTAACTCCATTAGAATGTCACTTCTCTTGCCCCCTCCCCAGCCAAAACAAATCATTTGACTTTCAAATAATTTGAATAGGTAGAGAAATGAATGACAAGCTATGCTGAAGATACAGATAAACTTAGCTTCACTGCTTTGTAAGACTTTCTATTATAAATAGAGACTTTAAAAAAAACTATGGGCCCACAGAAACAATCTGGTAGGGGGCATACTGGCCTCCTTGCGGGGCTAGCCAATAGATGGGATAGAGACCTCATGCTTCAATAGCCTGAGATCACTAACATTCAGTCCAGGGAGGCGGCTGCCTGGCTGAGTCCTGAGCCCCAGGAGGCCCCGGGTTATATTTACCTGGCAGACCTGACTGCATGGACAGCACAAGCCAGCCAAAAGCTACACGCATCTGTCCTTTGTTCTCACTGAAAACTGGCAAATTGGAATTTTGGTTAAAAACCCTAAAATACTGGCTGAAGCTTTCACCTAAAATGGGTTTCCCAAAGCAATCTACTCAGAAATGACCGGCAGCAACAAGATGACTTTTGACTAATGCATAAGCCTCCTGACATTACATGACTCCCTTTCTATCCATCTCCCTGTGACGCTAATGAGCAGTTATACTTCAGAGAAGTCTCTCCCTACAGCCCCGTTGTGCATCTGTCTCCCCGTTCAAGTGAACCTCTCTAGGGTTTTCTTCTCCTGTACCTGGCAGAACTCCAGATACTGATCCCAGACCTCCTGGAGCCGAGATCCTAACGACAGAGCTTCCCATCAGCCCCTTCTGCTCTAAGTTCTGTGGCCCATCCACTCTGTGCATGGGCCACCCCGCCACAGTGGGTCATGGAGGCTGGTAGCTCTCTGTCCACTCTCCTCTCTCTTAACACACTTCTGGGGAGTTAAGACTTGCAGCAGGATGCACTCAGCATCCTGTCATCTGCCGAGATCATCTCCTCCTGTCTGCTAGAGAGGAAGTGCCATCCGCAAAGAGATAGGTAGAAGCCTGCATAGCCTGGTGCCACCACACAGGCTCCTCTGGGCCCCCCAGTAGGCAGGAATCACACAAGATGGAATCTTTGGAGCACTTGTTAATCCGTTATGATTTATTAGCTGTACAGCAGTAGATCCTCCTCCCCAGCTTTCAACCCCATTACATATTTTATTACAGGTCTCATGTTGGCATCCTAAAATAATGAAAAATATCACACAGTACAGCTAAGTACAAAATGCATCAACCTAGAGTCTGATAGCTAACTGATGGCTCTCTTAAAAGCAATACACAGAAGAAAAAAGTGTTTGAAATCAGTAAGACTGAGGCTGTCTAAAAAACACATTTTAAACATGTGACAGTTCATGTGCAAGAATCACTTTTTAGTTGGTTTTGCTTCACATTACTTTTTTGAAGATCCAAAGTTCAAATTACTGACCTGGTGAAATTTTCTGGCCCAGCTTGGAAGGGCTGCTGTGACCCCGTCATAATCACCCTTCTGCTCTAACAGAAGATTTATAAAAAACAACATTCAGCTACAAACAGAGCACAGAAAATGTCGATGGAAAATCATAACTGAAAGTTAATTGTACAGGTTCAAATGCTGGCTCCATGGGCTGGAAATCACGGTCTTCCATGTGGGCGTCTGTCACTAGTGGGCAGCAGTCTGGGTGGCATTCTGCTACATGATTGTGATTCAATTCCTTGTCAACATTTACATACTACAGAGTCTGTGGTAACTTAATTTGCAAGTAATTAAAATGCTGGGTTTTCTTACACTGCACTTCTTTTCAATCTCTTAATTAATGGAAAAGATTAAAATGTAAAAAAAGTTATTTACAAGCTTGACCATACCATAAACTTTGCCAAGAAAGAGGCAAAGCTTTCAGCACAGAAACCGATCGTAGCATGCTGTACTACTGGTGTGCAGCTGACTCCAAGCAACGGGAGTCAGGGAAAAGCAAAAGCAAAAAACAGTTTAAAAGTCTAAATCCTCCCCAAGTCTGCATTTACAATTAAAAACTCTCTTGGGAAGAAGACCATAGAACTCTGGGAAACCCGGAGGCCATTCTGGAGTGGTTTACCATATCAAGAGAGAGGGGTCAATGTCTCTGTTTCCATCTAAGAAACTAGTTAGGCGTCAACACTGTCCTCAGCACTTCACAGTAAACCCTCAGGGACTCAGAACATTCCATGATTTGCTAATATCAAACAGCAAGTTCTAGTTAAATCATATTTTTCTAACATCATCCTTGAAGTTTTCGTTCTCAGTATGTTTGGTAAAATGATGCTTTTCCCAAAGCCTAAAGAAGAAAGGGAGAAAAATTAAGATGTGGGCCGTTTAAACACAGCCCAGAGCAGTCCTGGTGATGAGCAAGGCCCCGCCATCACCGGTCCATCATGCTGAGGATCATCTCGGGTGTGAGGTCTCCATTGGGGGCGTCTGTGGCAGCTGGCTGGGCCTCCTCTTCTTCCCCCTCCACGGGCTCAGCATCTGGCTCTTTTTTGACTTCAACTATAATGTTCTCAATTGCACCTGTATTCTGGTCCTCAACCTGAATGATGGCTGTTGCTGGCAAAGAAGAGCATAAACAAAACAAATGTGCATTAAAGTCCCCAAGGGTTACAAGGGTCCTTTTACATTTGACAGTGAATGGGATATCAGCAATATAGGAAAGCCTTAGTTGTGATACAGCAAAAATCAGTACAAAAGACTTAAAGACCTAAAATGTGGCCATACTTAAAATAAAGCCAAAACTCTACAAACTATGAAAGAACAAAATGCTGATGTTCATCTTCATATACTTCCCAAACTACACATTAAAATCTTTAGTTTTCCTTTATTTCATAAACTTAGGTTTTATAATAGTGTGAGAAGTAGGCAAAAAACGCAGCTAGCACATGACTAAGAATACTTCAGAGTACATGACATACATGACCCACCTATAGCATGATGACATTTTTGATTCTGCAGCTCTCTATACCCAGGGCCCTTCCCACCAGTTTGTTCACTCTAGTGTGTGTAGGTGACATGAGAGCTGGTTCCAGGATTTATAGTTAACTTCTTTTTCTGTGACAGGCATCTACACATGGGGCTCAGGGAGAATATCAAAAATATAAATTAGGCAGGCTGGTTGGCTCACTTGGTTAGAGTGCGATGTTACGACACAAAGGTCAAAGGTTCGGAATGGCCAGTGCATTCCTCAAAATAAATAATAGAGAGAGAGAGAGTGTGTGCACGCGCGCGCACATTTGTTTTTTTAAAAAAAACTGTCAACTCTCAGGAGATCTAGAGAGGGACACGAGTAGGGGAGTGAAACCTGCATCTCCCAAAGCCTGCTGTCATCTGCGGTGTGAGGTTGTGGGCGAGGACCTCCTCTGGATCCTCTCATAAACCAGAAGGACAGCACTTGAATTCACAGGCCTAAATTTCTCAGGAGGGGCAATCTCAGTACAGAAATTGCTTTATTCCTCCATCTTTTACAATTTGGCTCTTTCACATTCATTACCGTATCAATTCTGCCAGCTGACTTTGGTTGTTTTGCAAAACCCACCCACACTAACAGTACCCATCTTGTAGAACATAAGTATCCTTCTACTCTGGACTTTTTCTCCTTGAAATGTAACAGGCCTCTAAAGACTTCCTCAGATGTTCCTCAGTAAAAACGCCTTAAAAAATAATTTCCTGAGAGTTTGTTCCCAACATGACCATAACTTGTTCTCGTGGCTTATTTCCCACCTCCCCAAAGAACAAAGACCCGTCTGGCTCCCCACATGCTGGGAGAAAATGCCAGCCTACTGAGCGGAACAACAACTTACGCTGGTTCTGTTTGGGTTGGTTGGTTCTGCCGGGGGGTCGTCCTCTCCGCTTCTTGGCAGGTGGTGGGGCTGGGGTCACAGGCTGAGGCTCTGGCTCGGGTTCTATTTCTACAGCAGGTTCCTCTTCATCCTCATTGTCATCCAGATCTGGCTCAGCATTTTCTTCTCATGAAATGAGGAAGCAGAGGTGGTGGGGCAAGGAGAAGAGCAGTGGAAGGAAGAAGAAAATACAATTACATATTCTGCAAAGTCTCATTGTGTGTTTATTTTCTTTCTGTAGAGAGGCCCATTTAAAAAATGCTTCTGCAGGAATTTTTGCTATCAGCATTTATATGGTAAACTGGTACTGTGGCAGAATTAAGCAAATTAACTTGAATACTATTCACATTTTGTGTAGCTTGGATATTACTTTTTCCTTTTAGCTTTAGACCTCAGAACATTGAGTTTCAAATTATTAAAAGTAACTCCATCTTATAGTATGGCTTTGAGTCTCATTTGTAACTAGGTGTGTGACACATGACAACAGTGAACCTCAGTTTTTCTGGGTATTCTCTACAGCACTCCCAAACCACTTATTAACGATTTGAGGATCAAAATGATTGAGATAACACACATAATCACACTCTGTAACTTATACTCTACCAAACAGTTTTTATTTATATTGTACATCACAATTTAAAAATTCTTCACTATTCCATTTAGGCTTTATTAATTCATTTATTGAGGGGTATTTACCTTCATTTTATAAAAAAAGTGAGAAGCTAAGTGATTTGTAAGGCACAGCTAAACCATAGCAGGTGGAGTTCAAACCTCCAACCTCAATTTGGGGCTGTTCTGCTGCCCACACCTGCAGGCAGGCAAAGAGCTCGTCACCCCTCCCCCATCACAGTGGCACAGAATGTACACTGCCTGCCTTTCTCCAAAAAAGCACAGGTTATTAACGTACATTCTCTTTCTCTGGAACAAAATGTTTAAATTTAGAGATCTATGGATAAACGCCTGATCTTCAGGACAAAATGCCTCATTTCTCAAGTGACTGAAATCCGAAGTGAAAATGTGGGGAACACTGGTAGGTGGCACCGTGTCAAGAACAAGATGCTTTCCTCTCAAACTTATTCAAGCCCCCTCTTGCCTAAGTTGGCCCAATGCCTAGAAAACTAATCAAATTTGGTCAGATTTTGGGAGAAAAGCACATAAAGGAGGTTAATAGGGTCAAAGACTCATTGGCTTGGAGAGATTTTGGCAAAAAGCTTTGGAAATAGCAGCAGACTCTGCTAGTCAATCTCTGCAGATGGCCAATGGACAAAACTTCTGGGCCAGGACAAAGAGGACTGCATGGCCTTTGTCAGCAGTGGGATGGATCCAGGTTGACCTCCATTTTCTGGGGGGAAGGAAACAGACACTAGGTATGAGGCCACAAACCAAACCCCATGCTCTACCAATCAGTGGTAAAGAAGACAAAAAGAATTGTAAAAATCTATTATAAACCATCAATAATCTCTTTAGCTTTAAAGATGCTTCTGGCAATATTCAATTAGGGAATGAAGCTGATATTATTGGAAATGAACCACAGAAATAAACAAGGTAGTACCATGAGAAAGAAGGGCATGGGACAGAGTCTTGCAGCAGGAGGCTCCGCAACTATGAGCAACTACAGGGATCCCCAAGCTCAAGACTATCCACGATTACTGATAATATCTGGGGTCTGACATTCCTTGGTACCTCCCAACAGTTTTCTGCCATAATTTCTTAGCCAAACAAAGGGATCCCACAAAGATTCTCAGTAAAGAGTGGTGAGCTTTCATATAAATTAAGAAAACTGACTTTTAAGGGAGCTGTACACTTAAAACCCAGTGACTGAAGAAGGTATTGATTAAAATAGATATCCATTAAAAAAGGCAGCAAAAATAAATTCTTATGCTTATTAGATGAGTATTTTCCCAGAAAGTTAGGTGAGAAAAGTAAAGGCCTTGTTAAACAAAATTTTAAAGATACCCTAGTTACAGATTTGAATATAAAAAATGTAGTGCTTTCATGAGCAAGTTTTACAATGAAACCAATAAACTGACTGAAGTTCTCTATGTTCATCTTTAAAAAATTTCATCCCCTCCACACTATTTCTACTAATAAGTGATGCAGAAGACAAAATGGAATCCCTAGAAATATTAGGCACCATCTATACTCTCTCCAGTCTGATGGTGCTTTTGGGGAAGTGCATTCCCCAAAACAAAGTTCTCTACAATTTTTTCCATCAAAATCTTAAATTTTTAGTTACAGATGTGCCCTCTTACCTGGGTGCCAGTAGCCCAAGTATCCACATTATAGAGTCTAACACTTTTGAATGTTTGTGTAATCAAATGTGGATCCCAAGTTACCAAGACTCTTGTTCTCCCTCCCTGTTTGTGAGGCTTGGCATCTCTATGCATACCTCCTGCCTGGACTTCATGATGAGAAAAGCAAAAAACACCCAACAGCACCAATGGTAAGAAAACAGGCAAGGTTTTAAATTATAAATGGAGAGATTAAGGTAGGAAGAGAAAGGCTGACCTTTACTGATTTGATCAACACATCTCAAGGCTAGGCTGACAGGCAGTCAAACCATAAGTCAAGATGCTTAAGCAACCTTCTTCATGTCCATTAGATTCACTGTTCAAAGCTAGACCAGCTTCCTAAATGTAAAAGTTAAGAACATAGAAAAGAAACTCTGCTGGCCTTAGAATATCACTAATTTGAATAAACTGAATAAAGATATTAATTTTGCTTTGGTTTTAACTGACTATTTCATATAAGATATTAAATAAGCACGGAAATGCCATGAGGAAAAGGAAAAGAAAATTTGCCCCAGGAAAAAAATAACCGCTGTTGTAAACACACATTAGGAAGATCAGAAGTTTAAAGGAAGTTAGAGTGACTTGCCCACCTCTATATCCCAACATTATCCATACATAAATATACTGGAAACTGGGCTCCAAAATCTGCCACATGTAACCAAATCAAGAAACAAGTCGCTTACCACTATCAGAAGAATCTTCTTTTTTAGAACGCATCTTTCTTTTTCTTCCACGTTTACTCTTCTTTGTTTCTCCCCCATTTTCCCCTTCTACACCATCTGGACCAGCACAATTATCAGCATGTCTTGCCATGGTATTCTAACAAAAGGAACAAAACCTCTTTCACTACTAAAAAAAAATCTAAGATCAGATTGGAAGTTCTTTTTATTTTAGTTTAATAAAATCAAAATTTGGAGTATCCATATTAAGTCTGAAATTTCTGTTATCTACTAAGTGCACTCTAAACATGCTCTCCCCACTCGGGGGAAATGGATCTCTTTATTTTGTTGTTATTATTATTTTTTTGGCAGCTGGTCAGTACAGAGGGGAAATGGATCTCAATCTGGAGAAGAGTCAGAGAGAGAGAGAGAGAGAGACAGAGTGAGAGAAAGACACAGAGAAAGAAAGAGAAAAAGAGAGAGAGAGAGAGGCAATGTGCACTTGCGCTTGAGAGAGTCCCTCAGATGAGGGTGGGTCCTCAGAGGGGAGGCTCAGCAGCCTGTAGACAGGGATAGGGCAGGACCAGACCTGACTAACGTGGCCCCAAGGAAGACCCAAGACAGACTAAAGCTAGCTGTGAGTGGGAAGGAGTATAGGTTTCAATCCACCTAAGGAAGTTCCTTTACACAATCAGACCTGTTCAAAGATACTGTGTTCCTCAGTGGAAGGGTTCACACATGGATAGAAAACCTCAAGATGAGGATGACTGGCCCTTTCCAAATGATGGAGCATCTCTATGTTTATAACCTCAGTGGAAAAAACTGCCCTGCTTTGCAGTGGAAGATCAAGAATGCAATATTAAGAACCATAACAGGGGAAGTGAAAGTTCTGACCCTTACCCGACGTGTAAATGTTTTTCCACACTTAGAACAGACGAAGGCCGCAGGGACAAAGTTGGGGTCGTGATAGCGTTTGAAGTGCATGTCGAGGAGCTGTTTCTGGCGGAAAGTCTTGTCGCAGTGGCTGCAGGCGTAAGGCTTCTCCCCGGTGTGGGTGCGCTTGTGCATGATCATGTGCCTCTCCTGCAAAAGAGCCATGTGGGGAAATGCCTCAGAGCCTGGTAATGGGGCTGTGACCCCAGCTGCCTGTGTGCATGTGGCTGGAAGGCGTTTCTCACCCAAGGGTCTAGACTCAACACTGCTTGCTCAGATGATAAAGGTATTTTCACTGGGGTGTGAAACTGCTTCCATAAAGTCTAGCACAGATCAAGCTGCTTACTCCTGCCGGGCTGTTTCTCCAGCTCCCTCCCAAGCATCATGCCCCAGAACCAGATTCTTCCCCTCGCTCAAGCGAGGACTTAATTTCTGCACAGTTTTGAGAAAGAAGCTTGTAGTCTGCCTTAGGAGGAGATAAGCTGTGACTGACTGAAATATCAGTCGGAGGGCCGGCCCCGTGACTCACTAGGGAGAGTGCGGTGCTGGTAGCACCGAGGCCATGGGTTCGGATCCTATATAGGGATGGCCAGTTAGCTCACTGGCTGAGCGTGGTGCGGACAACACCGAGCCAAGGGTTGCAATCCCCTTACCGGTCAAAAAAAAAAAAAAAAAGGAATATCAGTTGGAGACTGGGATGATACAATTGACAAGGAGCACGACCTTTGATTTTGGTGACATTCCTCCTAAACCACAGTTTGAAAATACTATCCCTAAAAACAGTCACCATATTAGGTATATAAAAGCCCTCTGATGATATCTGACACCAATGGGGCATCGACAGTGAACTATATAAGGGTCCCTACCTGTCTACAAGCGTAATCACACTGGTCGCACTTAAAGCGCTTCTCATTCTTGTGTGACTTCTGATGCTGGATGAGGGCATAGCGCTCATGAAACACAGCATCGCAGTAGCGGCATTTCTTGCCTTGCTCAATATAGGAATGCTGCTTTCGCAAGTGGACACCTGAAAGCAAAATACAAAGCCCAGTCTAACTTGTGAAAACACAAACAAGCAATGCAACAAGTTAATAATACATTTCTTCTGCTTTGTGAAAAAAAAAAAAAAAAAAATCACTCTGGCCGCTATATAGAAAATGAATTAGAAGGAGGAAGAACAACGGATGTGGGGAAACCAGTTAAGATGGTTCAAACAGGACAGGTGGGAGAAGATGGTGGCTTGGACAAGGGTGGTGGTAATGGATCTGGAAGGATGGGGAAGAACTGATGAGAGACCTAGGAAGTTGAGTCGACAAGGTTAAGACTGAATGTAGAAAGAGGAAGAAGAAGGTGGGCATCAAGGAAGACCTCCAGGTTTCTGGCTCTGAAAACCAAAGAGGTGGTGGGGTCCATTTACTGAGACAAGGAATAGTGGAAGAGGGCTAAAGACCAAGCTGTGTGTGTTTTGAGGGGAGTGGGAAGGGAGTTTTAGACCTTCAGTTTTGGACATGTTGAAATTTTTTTTTTTTTTTGCGGCTGGCTGGTAAAGGGATCTGTTGAATTTCAAATGCCAGCAATATCAAAGTAGGGATAGATGGTCATGTAAGTCTAAGTCAAAGGAAAGAACTGGAGTAGGAACACAAATTTGTTATGATTTGAGTGAGACCATGGGAGCTGATCACTAAGGCAAAAAGTAAAGAATGAAAAAGAAGAGTATGGGTCACACTTTGAGAAACCTAAAGCTAGTGAGAGGAAAAAGGGTTAAAACAAGAGAAGGTTGAGAGGTCAAGGACTTGGATCCCCTTACTGGCCAGCCACAAAAAAAAAAAAAAAAAAAATAATAATAATAATAATAAAAAGGTGAGAAGGAACAGCCAGAAAAATAAGAAAGCCAACAGGATTTAGTGTCATGGAGGCCAAGAAAAGAAAGTCTTTTAAGCAGGAGGGCAGTCAACTACAGAGAATGCTGCTTCTCTTGATTAAGTGAGACAGGAAGTGGAATGTTGATTATATTCAGCACATAGGGTCATTAGTGATCCTGGCAAGAGTCACTTTACTGGAGTGATGAGGTGTAAGCCAGATGGGAGGAAGATTAGGAGATGAGGAAGAGAAGACTGTGAGGGACGTAACTCTTCATGCAGAAAGGCTGGGAAGAAGGTAAGAGTTAAATCCAGAAGAAGACTTTTTTAAATACAGGAGACATATAAGCATATTTATAGATGAAAGGAAAGTTCAAGGAACAAAAACACGAGGAGAACGGTAGAGACTGCCAAGAAAACAGGCAAGTAGGGTTCAGGGAAAAGGGACAGGCCACAGACAAAAAGAGCAACAACTCTCTAGGAACAGATGAGGGAAAAAGATGAATGCAGTTGAAAGTAGGTTAGTAGGTTTGATAACAAGAAATTTGGAGTTTCAATCTGTTGCCTTTATTTTTTTGTGAAGTAGGAAGAGAGGTCACTGAGACATGGGAGTGGGGGAGAGAAAAGGGGAGGAAGATTAGAAGTTAAAAGAAAATAAGAATAGTTTGATAACAAGAAATTTGGAGTTTCAATCTGTTGCCTTTATTTTTTTGTGAAGTAGGAAGAGAGGTCACTGAGACATGGGAGTGGGGGAGAGAAAAGGGGAGGAAGATTAGAAGTTAAAAGAAAATAAGAATAATTTGCCCAACTCTATTGTAGCATGGTGCCTCTCACCCAAACAATTGTGGAATAAATGAATGAATGAACAAACTCACTAAAGAGAATGGAAACACACAGACAAGAACAAATAGTTGGACTGCCCAGGAACAATGAGGGCCCAGCTGCATTTGGGATCATGAATATATGGTGCTAAAAGTCTACTTTAATCAAGGTGATAGCATACCAAACTTAATGAGGGCCAATTCTGTGGAATGACAAAGTAAGGGAAAGGATGGCTCTCACTTTCTATTCTCTACACGTTTAACAGAGTAAAATCAGGCCCTCTTTAAAAGAGGGAACACAAGGGCCGGCCGTGGCTCACTCAGGAGAGTGTGGTGCTGATAACACCAAGGCCACAGGTTCGGATCCCTATATAGGGATGGCCAGTTAGCTCACTTGGGAGAGCGTGGTGCTAACAACACCAAGTCAAGGGTTAAGATCCCCTTACCGGTCATCTTTAGAAAACAAATAAAAGAGGGAACGCAAACTTCTTTCGGATTGGTTTTGGGAGATAACTATTATTTGATATATCGCTCCTACACAATTAAGTGTCTCATAAAGAGCTCACTATGTTGGGTCTAAGAGGTACCATGCGAACATAAAACACCGACGGTGTTTATTTATATCATGTAAGTGCATAATTTTAAAAAATGGAATAATCTAGACAGTGGCCTAATGGCACATACACACTGCCCACGAGATGTTACCGGTTTAGATTTTAGTTTCTATGCAAAAAAACCAGTAAAACCCTTTCATTTACCTGAGGTCAGTGCCTCTTAAATCTTTCTAACAAAGCCCTTAATAGCAGAGTAGAATAAACATGTGACCATGGGTCTTAAGTAAGGCCCAAAGTCCTCTGCCTCAAAGTCATGGTTTCATCCTAAAATGTATGTCAGCTTGTATTTTGGTCAATACAGTTATATTAATATAAAAATGTTTTCAGATACCAGCTAACTTGTGTAACCTCCTCAAAACCTTCTGAATAAAACCAATGCTTCAGGAAAACAGGCCATGTTTATGCTGTGGCTGGGTGTGC
Organism: Cynocephalus volans; assembly: GCF_027409185.1. Taxonomy (NCBI): domain Eukaryota; kingdom Metazoa; phylum Chordata; class Mammalia; order Dermoptera; family Cynocephalidae; genus Cynocephalus; species Cynocephalus volans. The sequence goes on from NC_084469.1 coordinate 132,202,118, forward strand.
TGCTGCTGATATGGCCTGGGTACCTATATATATACCACATTTTGAGAAGCTTGAGAGGATTTGAGAGGACATAAGCCTAGCTTTGCTAATCATAAGCTGAGTTTTAGTTTCTATAGTTTTTGTAAAGACACCTCTCTGAGCCTCAGGTTTATTACCTGTGAAGTTGGAATAACATATGCCTTGATTATTTCACATGGTTGTTGTGAAGATCAAATGAGCAAAAAACTGTAAGTAAAAGAAAACCTGTAAACTACACCAGTATAACTAAATGCATAAATATTTATAACAATAATGCTCAGGGAAAAGTGCATTTTGAACAGAGAACAGATTGGGTGATACTTATATTTCCATTTTTTTTCTTTTTTTAAAAAGATGACTGGTAAAAGAATCTTAACCTTTGACTTGATGTTGTCAGCACCATGCTCTCCGAAGTGAGCTGACCGGCCATCACTATGTAGGGATCCGAACCCGTGGCCTTGGTGTTATCAGCACCACACTCTGCCAAGTGAGCCATGGGCCGGCCCTATGTTTCCTTTTTAAATAAGAAAAACAAAGGGAGAAATACAGGTGACCATTTAAGTATGAGCCATGCTAAAATTTTTATTGATAAACTCTTCCTCTATCTAAACTATAGCTTCTATACATAGAAATAGAGTTATTAACAAAACACTGAAAGAGTCCAATTACTTAGAGAAAGTATAAACGTTCTGAAAAAACTGAAGTGAATTGACCTTAGTTTGAATCATACTATGTCACTTCTCTATTTGGGGAATGAAGGCTACTAATTAAAGGTATACTCTGTTTCCTCCCATTACAGCTCCCATTAATTTACAGATGAGCTACATTCAGAATAGAATCTTGTGGCCTGACTGCAGTAAGAGAAAGAAGAGACAGAAAAAATATAGCAGCTAAGCAATGGCTTTCACTAAGTGGCAGGCCATTCACATACACAAAACTTCTAAGAGTCAGAAGACGAAGTTATGGTCTGCATATTTTCACAAATCCTTCAAAATATTTTTTTAACCTACCACTAGTTTATCTACTTACCCAAATCACTTTTTCGGGCTATGACAGTGTCACAGTGGGGACAGTGAAATTTGGCCACATTTTCTGTGTGCTTCTGTAAAATGTGCATCTTCATGGTACCACTCTGGGTAAACCGAGCATGACAAATGTAACATTCATAAGGTTTTTCTCCTTAAAAGGAAATATAGAATGAACAAATTAAAAGGAATGAATCAATACCATAATTTAACTGGAGGGTAATTCAGGTGGCAGATATGCTAAGCCCCAGAGAATCTACAGGTATTTACTTAGGAAGGCCGAGGTCAGTCCTGGCACCCAGCTCATGCCTATCTTCACAAGTCCTAAACTACTGCCAGCCACCTCAGCTCTGCCCAGCTCTACGACAGAATCCTCCACATTAGAGAGAGAGAGTAGTTCTACATCAGTGCTTACCTTTGGGGGAGACTAGACAGAGGATCTACAAGTTGAGCAAAACAAAATAGATTCTCTAATGTATTTTCAGAACAATAAATTCAGAGGATGTGGCACGAAGCACCTGTCAATTCTATACTACTTTCACGCCAGTCTTCCATTCAGGTAAGCAATGGGAGCATGTTGTGGTTCACAGGGTCCCGTGGGATGCACTACAAAGCAGCTCATTACTACAACAAGGATGGGAGAAGTCCTACCTGAATGGGTTCTCATGTGTCTTTTCAGCTTGTATGTGTCCCTGCTGGCGTAACTGCACAAACTGCACTGGAATGGACGCTCTCCAGTATGAGAGCGAATGTGACGTTTTAATTTGCTGACCTGAAACATGAAAGCAACCAAACCCCTCACATTTCTAACAAACACTGTAACAAGAGCATTGTGGGTCAGGCACAAAAGCTTAGCTTTCAGACACGAATTCAGAATACAGAAAAAGTCTAAAAAATAATATTTCTTCCTCTTCACTATTGATAACTTTTGCTTCTCAAATCCATATTATAATCCAAGGAAAGGTGGTAAAAATAAACGGATAGAGGCACAAATGAGTCAATATTAGTAATTACTAATAATTGTTTAAACTGGATAATAGATACATGGGGGTGTATTACACTCTTAACTTCTACATGTTTTTGAAATTTCTTGTAATAATTTTTAAATAATTCATGCCTATTTATGGATCTTTTTTCGCCAAATTCTGAAGCCAAGTTACTGAGTGTGTGTTTTAATTTCCCTCACCCTCTTTTCTTATTATCAACATTTCCTAGATAGGCCAGGCTCTAGGGCCTCTCATTTATCTTCCTCACCACTGACTATACTTTCAGACTCCTGCTTGGTACCCTATCCCAAGTGACTTTCAAACTTGAGTCCAAGAAGTGTTTTGAACACTTACTAATTTTTTAAAAAACAATTTTTTAAAAGCATTCCAATTTTAAGGAAAAAACTCTCATGCTTTTAAGTGTTACAAATCAAATTTTCACACACAGTAAATGGTCAAGTAACTGTCCTAACAACATTACTGAATAATTCTCTTTCCCCTAAGATATGACTGCTTATCACCTATTAAATTCCTATTTGCACCAAGGCCTATTCTGTTCCATGAGCATTTATCAGTTCCTGCTCCAATATCACACTGTCCTCATTTACTATACAGGTTTTTTACAATATCCAACAGCACAATATCCATTCTGTTTTCAAATTTTCTTAGCTAGTCATTCATATTAACTCTTTCAGTCGAAATTTAGAAACAACTTGTAATGTCTCATTTATTCATGTCCTTTGGAAAAGTTTGGGATGTTTTCTTCACATATATATCACAGACACTGGTTTTTGTTCAGTTAATCCCTAAGTTATTACCCTACTAAGTTCAGTTAATCCCCTACTGCTATTAGAATCTGAACAATTCCATATCCTCTTACTGTTGCTAGTATATTAAAGTTACTGATTTCTGTATACTTATCTTGCATCTGGCCACCCAGTTGAGCTCTTAGTGCTCTAAGTTTTTCAGCTGATATTTCTTAGATTTTCTCTGTAAGCAAATATGTCTACAAGAAATATAATTCATTTCTTATTTTATTCTATTAAGCTAGGATTTCTAGTACAACGTTGAAACAGTAATATTAAGAACAGATATCTTGGGATGGCTGGTTAGCTCAGTTGGTTAGAGTGCAGTGTTATGACACCAAGGTCAAAGGTTCAGATCCCTGTACCTGCCAGCCTCCAAAAAAAAAAAAAAACAATCTAGTAATATTTTCTACCTCATCTTAAGTCAGTTTGGATATTTATATCCTCATACTGGAGTCATGGTCTACTTAGGAAAGTCACCAACGAGGAGCTGAATACTCACTTCTACACTGGCGTAGTCGCACATGGAACACTTAAATGGCTTTTCATGGGTGTGTTTGTAACGACGATGCCGCACCAATTCTCCACTGGTCACAAAGGCCATGTCACAGTCTGGGCACTTGTGAGGACGAGTACCTAGAGAAAGGAGGGTATATAACAGGAAGAGCAAGATCAGGGCACAGTTAATGACAGAGTTCAATGTATGATACAGAATTGCTACACGAGATTGGATCCTAGTCATCCCATCAATTTTGCTCTAATGTGAAAGTGGTTCCAAAAGCTACAGGAGAGCCCGGCTGAATTTATAACACTGACCTGAGGATATTAGAACACATGCCAAATATATAGTTTCTCTTAATTAACCATCTGAATCTGCTGCCTTTGAATACAAAATCCTTATCCCTATTTTGTGAATATACTGGTCACTATGGATTAAAAGTTAATAGAAACACCATTCTGTTTCAACCCTTGCTAAAATATATAGAATATCTTTTACACCTTGATGTTTTACCAAGAACAGGTCACAGAATCAATGGATATTTGAATCAAGATCCTTTTGCAAATGAAATCTTACCATATTGTGACTACACATATGGGGTGGCCACTGGAAACCTTTTCTTTTTTTTAAAACACAAATATACCCGTACTGGCCAGCTGCCAAAACAAATAAAACAAAAACACAAAAACACAAACATACTAGTTTGTTTTCTATATAAATTTGTTTTTATAAGGAATTCCAAAGGCTTATCAAAGGCTTTACAAAGTGGTACTGCCTTTTATGCAATTTAAACAGATAACTTTTAAACACCCATGTTTAATATTTTGTGATCTGAATGCCAATTAATTCAATATTTACATATTTTTATGAACTAATATACCTTCTACATTTGTTTTGTCATTCACTGAAAGAATTTTAGTGTTTTTATTGTTTTTTTTTTTTTTTGGGGTGGCTGGCCAGTGCGGGGATCTGAATCTATGACCTTAATATTATAAAGCTGCACTCTAATAATCAACTGAGCTAACTGCCAACACCCCCCTTTTTCTGTTCTTTATTTTTTGGGCAGCTAGCCAGTACAGGATCCCAACCCTTGGCCTTGGTGTTATAACACCACACTCTGACTACCCAGTCAGCCCTTAACATTTTTAATATATCCTCACTCAGCTGCTTCATATCATAACTACTTAAGTGGCTCTTCTCCAGCCACTTTATATTCTAAATATCATGCCCAGGTAAACATGACAATAAAAAGAGATAAAGCTCATAGCATAACACAGCACTGTTTTCCTAGACTTAGGTAATCCAGAAACTAGTGATGATCTGTAATTGTGTGCAGCAGGTATGAGGTGACAGCAAGATAATCCCAAACACCAAAACCAAAGGAAGGCTGCATTTGAGAATGGAATTAGGAAGAGGCACAATGTAATAAATAGAACCAGTCATCTGCAGAAATGATTGTCCTGAAGAATGAATAGCATTCTGGAGAGGAAAGTGTGATTGAAGCATGATAGTAACTAAGGAATTCCAGGGAATGTTCATTTGCTCATTAAATTTGCTCTTTCTGTACCACTGAGGGTGGAGGAATGAAGAATAGAGTTCTTTCTGTGAGAAGTGTATAGTAGTAGTACAGATAAATAAATAAAAACAATTAACAAGAGAAGGAAAGAAGTCTCCATTTCTGTTTGGACAAGGTAAGCTGAAAAATAACTGCCAGTGTTTACCTAGAACTACCTAGGGGACAGAAAGAAGCCTGACTTTGGTAGCCAGAAGAATGGCAGTTAGCAAAGAAGTGGACACTGCTGTGAGGCAGGGATTTCCATCAGGCTGCACAACAGGACTGCTTATATCCCTCTGCTAAAGGTCCATGCTCTCACCAAGTCACCTTTCAATTGCTACAGAAGCATCCTGACACAGGCAAAGATGTCTCCTAGAACGCAATACAACTGCATCTGGAAAATAAAAAGGTGTATTCTTCACCATAAACAGATACTCTGGTGTATGCATCTGACTCCTGTGAGTTTGGTTAGTATGAATCAGTCCTGCCAAATCAGCTCTGGGTAACCAGACAGACTGCACTTCTTATTTTCAAAGCTGAAGACTAGACCAGGGCACAGACTGCCCTCATCAAAGCATACCCATACTGGGAAGTCCTATCATGGGGCTAGCTACTCTAGTTATATGCCCCAGTCATAGTGTGTTCAAAGCACCAGATAAAACATATTAGTAAGTGTCTGAGTAGAAACTAGGGAGATGTTGATAACTGACCAAGTCACATTAGCAAAGAATATACTAAAGTAAAGCATACTACATACAGGCCAACAGCTACCTGATCATGCTCATATGACAACTAGCACATCAAAACAAAAACAAGAGTGGTCACACAACAAGGTGGACAATATCAACAGAGAAAAAGCTATTCTGCACGAGGTAGAGAATATGGGTAGAAGCAAGCTATTCTGCATGAAAAACCAGGTAAGAGGACTTGCAGCCAAGTACCTACATTGAAAATATAAACAGCCCAGAAGAGAGCCTAAAGACAGGTCTAGTGCAGTGTCCTCCACTTTAGTGACCTCCTGGAACCTGGCCAGAGCCAACATGAAGCTAATATTAGAATACCTGAACATCATATTAAAGTATGCATGGTGCTTGAATGAATAAATGTTTGAATTACCAGAACAATGCTTTCAAATTTTCATTCTGAGGGCCGGCCCGTGGCTCACTTGGGAGAGTGTGGTGTTGGTAACACCAAGGCCACGGGTTTGGATCCCTATATAGGAATGGCCGGTTGGCTCACTTGGGAGAGCGTGGTGCTGACAACACCAAGTCAAGGGTTAAGATCCCCTTACCGGTCATCTTTTAAAAAAAATAATAAATAAATAAAATAAAATTTTCATTCTGAGATTATGAATTACTTATCTCATTGAGATGAAACAATCAGAAATAGAAAATGTCATGGTTTTTACAAAGGTAGGATTTCACTTCTGTTTCTAATGTTCTTCCTCATAGTGCCTGGCATTTGCTGCCTGGGGCTTTTTGGAGTCATTTTTTAAAACCACTGTTGTTAAAACATCAGCAACACAATGGTAAAGTCTTCAGGAATTATTCCAGGTTAACTACCACAGATAGTCTTATTCTGATCATCATCATTATATAATTTGGATTATTTCCCACTAAAGTTTCTTTACATTTGCATATAACCAAGTGCATCTGCTTACAACAAAATCAAGATTACAAAAAGAAGATAACAAGAAAGAACAAAAATCTTTAATTTCCCGCTGGAAATCAGCTTGGATGATACTTAAAACCCAAGTTTTAACCTTTGCTATGCTGTAGCACCCAACATTCTTATCCAGCACCTGTGTGTGTGTTAAGGTGATTCCTCAGGAGGGTGACTGTTCTGAATGCCCTGCCACAGAGATGGCACTTGTGTGGTCTCTCATCAGTGTGGCTTTTCATGTGACGATCCAAATTTGAACGCCGTGGACACGTGTAACTGCAAAGCTCACACTGGAATGTCTTCTTTACACCTATATGCAAAATAAAACACTTACTTGCTGTAGGGTTTCCAAGTGTTAAGACTGATCCTAACCTTAAATTTCTACAAACACAATTTATAAGTTTTTTTATAACTTAACCCAATCTGAGTCATATTAAGTCATAATTATGTCACTAGTAGATTTACTTCTTTTTCTTTAGGACTTAAAAAAAAAAAGTACTCAACTTGGAAAAAAACTTCGTTTAGACTGGTTAAAAAAAACTGGTACCCAATAATAACCTTAAAAAAAAAATACATTTATTATAAAATAACCTGCATGTGCACTGTGTTGTATGCTTTATCCCAAAATGGTCTCAAGAGACTACTATGGATAAATTCATTTTACCTTTCTTTTTAATTTTTGTTGGCTTTGGAGGCTTCATATTACCAACCACTTTCTCTGCATTAACCTCCGATAGCAGACCCTCCTGCTGCTCTTCCTCAAAATCGTAGACAGACACATCCACATCTTTGCCCTCCTCTGTGTAACGCAGTTTGCTCTTTTTGGTTTTCTTTGTTTTTTTGGCTGGTGGCTGATAGTCTGGGTCTTTTTGCCAACTAGGATCCTCCTGAGGTGGAAGTTCCCCTTGCTCTAGTGTCTCCACCTCTCCATTGGCCCCCACTTTCACCACTTGAAATCCTTCAGGCAAAGGTAAGGTGTGACATATCATGGGTTCACTTTCTGCAAGGCCCTCTTTAGACACTTCATTCTCATAAGCCCCCTGAAGTTCTTCTACTGAAGTGGTAGCAACAGGTACTGTGACAGGAACAGGTACTTGAACAAGCTGAAGCTCTCCTATGTTTATAGGCTGTTCCTCCATATTTACAACCTGCAAGGTTATGATCTGGGTATCATCCACAGCAGCCTCTGCTTCTGGAGCCACTGAACCCTCCATTACTTCAGTCTTCATCTGAAGAAGCGTAGGATCCAGCTGTTCCATCATTACCATCTGTACACTGCTGTTGACATCCTGGACCACCTCACCCCCATCTGTCTGGTTCTGGGGTAGGTGGCAAGCATCTTCTTCCTGGCCCCCTTCCCGGCGTCTCTGGTAAGTCTTTCTCTCCTTTCCTTTAATGAAAGTTTCAGACTCCTCCACAATGGCTTCAACCGCCTCACCTTCCATTTCCCCTTCCTTTATTAAGGGAGAACACAGATTGTTATTTAAAATAAAGCATGTCTGAATAAAAACATATACATTTTAAAACAAAAAAGACCTCTGGTGAATGAATTAGGCATCAGTAATTGTTAATAATATTAAAAAAAGACACAGTAGACGTGCCTCCTAGTGGAAGAAAAAAACATCACCTATAAAGTAATCTTGTAAAAAAACCCGAAACTAATCAAGCCTCTAGATCCAACCACCAATTAACAGAAAATTGGTGACAGAGGATGTTAAATTACACTACGGGGATGAAATTGTGAAATTCAGACTGAGAGAAACGCTGCAGGATTAACTACCCAGCTTCTTCTGCAGATAAATGACCAGAAGAAAAACAGAGAAGGATTAAGGGTGGACGGTTAGCTCAGTTGGTAGAGCGTGGTGCTAATAACACCAAGGTTAAAGATTCAAATCCCCTTACCAGCCAGTTGCTAAATAAATAAATAAATATATATAGATACACATTTTTTTTTTTAAAGAAAGAGAAGGATGGAATGAGAACCTATAGATCAGAGGTTTTCAACCTCAGTGCCTTTGCCTCCAGGGACATTTGGCAAAGTCTGGAGACACTGGCGTGGGATGTGCTACTGGCATCTAGTATGTAAGGCCAGAGATGCTACTAAACATCCTACAAAGCACAGGCGAGTCCTCTACCACAAAGAATCAGAAGGCCTAAGATGTCAATAGTATTAAGATTGAGAAGCTCTGACACAGACAAAAGAGATTTAAGAGACAGCAACCAATCACAATGTAAATCTTCTTTGGATTCTGATTCAAACTAAGAAATGATTTTTAACAAATGACACAAGACAATCAGAAATCTCAACTCTGGATATCTGATATTATAGAATTACAAATAAAACTCGTTTAAATCTTACATATTTCGGGTGGAGGAGATGTTGGCTAAAGCACACAAAATTTCAGTTAGACAGGAGGAATAAGTTCAAGAAATCTACTATCCAATATGATGACCATAGTTAAAATTGCTGAAAGAGTAGATTTTAAGTGTTCTTACCACAAAAAACAATAAGTATGTGAGATAACGCACGTTAATTAGCCTGATTTAGCCATTCCACGACATATACATATTTCTAAACATCATATTGTACACTATAAATACATATAATTTTTGTCAATTAAAAAATTAAATATAAATAAATCTTATACATTTCCTACATCTACTTATAAAAACACTGGTAGAGAGCCTTGCTATTTTTAAGCTAAATTTTACTTTAGAAACATGCTCATAAGTTTTTAAAAAAGCTTTACTATGGTATAATTGATACACTGAAAAATTGCAGATATTTTAATTATACATTTTGGTGAGTTTGGACATACACACACATCCATGATACCATCACCACAATCAAGACACTAAACATCATCTCCAAAATTTCCTTGTATTCTTACAGGGTTTTTTGTTTTTTGGTGGTAAAAAAATTTATCATAAGATTTATCTTCTTAACATATTTCAGAGTGCAAAATACCGTATTATTAACTCTAGATACTATGTTGTAAGATCTCTAGAACTTATTCATCTTGCATAATGGAAAATTTATACCCATTGAGTAACACACTTCCTCACTTCACCCCTCCCTGTCATAGTTTTTTCACCCTGGTTTTTGGAGCCAGAGCTTAGATTCAGATTCCAATGGCCCTGCTTGTAGCCATCACACAACACTGCCTCTTGTGTCATATCATCAACTTGACATTCATTTATCTCTCTCCCTTATGAAACCATGAGTCAAGGATCACATCTGACAAGTAGTTTTTACTCTTTAGCACTGTGCCCAGGTTAGTAAGTACTCAATAAATGTTAACTGAATTGAAAATATAATAGAAGGGCCGGCCCGTGGCTCACTCGGGAGTGTGGTGCTGATAACACCAAGGACCCGGGTTCGGATCCCATATAGGGATGGCTGGTTTGCTCACTGGCTGAGCGTGGTGCTGACAACACCAAGTCAAGGGTTAAGATCCCCTTACTGGTCATCTTAAAAAAAAAAAAAAAAAAAATATATATATATATATATATAATAGAAAAAAGAATATAAATCACCAATTCATAGTTTCTGGGTCTTAAATCTTTTGAGTACCTAGAGTACCAAAATAACTACGAATAAAATAGGTTTGAACGATCACCGAATTCAAAGCAATAATTTGACCTAACGAAAACTACAAATAGAGACAAAGTTACTTCAAAATTAAAATTTAAAGTGTTCTGTATCCTTGGCCTAGTCTCAAGCCTTTTGTTAATTCTATTAGATACATGTTTCTCCAATTCTCTGTCCAGGCACCTTAAGCCAGCCAGGAGCACCTGCCAGGAAGCAGAAAGACTAGGGAGAGATGTGTAAGGCCTGGTCCTGTACTCTAGGAGTCACTGGCTAACCTAAGGGACAAAATAGGCACAATGGTTCAAGGTATGGTAGATTTGGAGAAAGATAACAGAACCAGGTATGACAGCAAAATGCTTCATAAATGTGGAATTTGAATGGAACCCTGAAATAGGCACAGGACATTTAGAAGCAGTTTAGGTTATGTGTGTGTGTATATATATTTTGCAGGGGAAAACACTGGATTCTTAGGTAGAATAATACATGTGGGAATTAGTTATGAGAAAAAATAACAATCGGCTTTAAGCATAGTACAGAGGAAAGGGCAATAAGATGGATGTGTTGGTTGTGGCCATACTTTGGATGGTCTTGAAAGAAAATATGAAGACTATACCTCATATGGTTGGCAATGGAAAACCACTTATGCTTTCTGGGCAGGGAAGTTAAGATTCACTCATTTCATAAAGAATAGGGCTTGGTTTCCTTAATAAAGTGTCTATTTTTGCAAAAAAAAACATGATGCATTTAACACCCTTCTGGCTTTCTGAGTCTCTCGGTATCTGACCCTGTGATAATCTATTCAGATTTATGTCTTGCTGCTTTCTCGCATAAACTTTTCCCTTCAGTCAGGTTGTCTTTTCACACGAACACAGCTGTTCCCACTGCCATCTCTCTTTCTGCGCTGTACTTTAAGTACTATCCATCCCTCTCAGATACAGCCCATCCTTAGCACAACAAAGCCTTCTGAGGTTCTGTGGCCATTACTTTGCTCTGAATGTGTCTGCTGATAATAACACAATTTTTAACTTAAAATGTTCTCAAAATAATTCTGTTTCCCTAGCTGGTTTGAGAAAGCTCTTTGAGGGCAAAAGCTAGGTTTGAAGCAACCTACATTTTTGGACAGATTCAGCAAAACTAAGGCTGACTGAAAACTTCTAGGCTGCTGGCTCACCAGTCTGGTTTGTTCTGCCACTATTTACTTTTATTAGTCTCTTGATCTCTACAACCAAGACAAAAATACAATGTTCAATGCAAAGGCCTCTTGCTGTTCCATAACAGTGGGGACAAATATAACAAAATGTTATTGCAGAAAGTGGGGGGGTCAAGGAACATTTGTAGAGTGCTTTATAATTTGCCTATAAATTAAAAATGTCTGAGCACTAATGTTCTAGCATTTTTATTATGAAATCTAATTTATATTTCTGATTGTAAAAGACTACTTTAAGCATGATCCTAACTACAATTACTTTTATATACTAATATTGTTCAGATGGATTACTTTTGTTATAGGAAGGCTCTGTATCAGCACTGTTCAATAGAAATATAACGTAAGCCACAAATGTGAGCTACATGTGTAATTTTTTTTTTCTTGTCTTTTTTTGTGACCGGCTGCACCGCGCTCAGCCAGTGAGCGCACCGGCCATCCCCATATAGGATCCGAACCCGTGGCGGGAGCACTGCTGCGCTCCTAGCACCGCACTCTCCCGAGTGCGCCACAGGGTCGGCCCTACATGTGTAATTTTAAATTTTCTAGTTTTAAATCATTAAAATTTTCATATTTCAAATTTAAAAATTTCATACTGAGAGCATAAAAGAAAACAGGTTAAATTAATTTTAGTAATCTATTCTATTTAACCCAATACGTCCAAAATATAATTTCAAGGTGTAATCAATATAAAAAGTATTAATGAGATATTTTATATATTTTTTCATACTAAGTCTTTGAAATCTGGTGTATATTTTACATTTATAGCACACCTCAATTCAAACTAGTCACACTATAAGTTCTCAGCAACATGGACCTAGAAGCAACTGTATTGAACAGCGCAGCAGCCTTATACCTTTGCTAATCAAAGTGTGGTCCAAGGACCAACAGCACTGGCATAACTTTGGAGGCTTGTTAAAAACACAGAACTTCAGGACCCACTCCTGGCCCAAAGAATTAGAATTTGCAATTTAACATTTACTATTACTCTTCACCTATTTTTTGTATTCTTTTGAGGGAAGTGTTTCAGGCCATGAAGGTCCCAAAATTAATATCCCAGCAAAAAAGATAAGCCAAATGTCTGAAGTTAGGGAACAGAGGAAAAGTTCCATTTACCTCAGCAACATTTTCAGAAAAGGTATCAAAGAACAAAAAACAAAAAATTCACATGCTGTAAGTGCTAATGGTAGCCCTGCCAAAGAATCACTACAAAATTCCAGACTATTTAAATATCCTCAAATAATAAAATGGGTGGACGAAAAACATTTAATCTCTGAGCTCTCTGGGTTTTGTAGCATACAATGTGAAGAACAGAAAAAATCCATTTTGCCTCTGCTGTGAATCTGGAAACTTAAAATGTCAAAAATTGCTTGAAAATAACCAAGTCCAACACAAAAGAGGTTACAGAACTGTAAGCCAGGTAGAAAAAGAATTGGTATAAAGGAGTAGGAGTACAAATTGAAACCAATTGTGTTGTCAAGGAGTTGAGCTGACAGAGTATTCTTTCACTGTGAAAAAACTCCCCCAAAACATAAGGCAATAAGGTCCAAGAACAGCATCTACTTAGGTCTTAAAGCAGTAGCTTCTATTTTTACAGAGAAACATCAGACACAAAGTAGCAAGCCACAAGCCTCTCCCATACACAGCTTAAAAATCTCAGTGCATCCCCTCAAGCAGTGGGTCCTTTTGTCTAACCTCCTCTAGGGGAAAGGAATCTCTTTTCTAAATCAATAAGTAATTGAATAGGCTTTGAATAGGCTGGACCAGGTCTCTCTCCCTACTCCCTGGGGACTGTGCTCCTAACTACCTCTCCCCCTGCTAGTAGCTCCAATACATCTCTTCCTTTCCCCTATGGACTCTCTCTCTCTGGAGCTCTCCTTGCTTGAGTTGGCCATACTTTCTAGGTTTGGTCAAATCTCCCTTTTCTGGACCTACACCACTGAAAAAGGGTTTACATCAGTAAAAAGGGTTTTACATTTACATCCAGTACACAATTTTTTTTCCAGATTATATAAGTATATTAGCTTATTTACAGAAATCTAAAAAATGAAGCATATAAAGGATAAAAGTTCAGAATTTCTATACCTAGAGGTAATCACCTGATACTTTGGTGTTTTCTGTTTTTCCCCTATGGATATGCATTCTTTATATAGAAGATATATTATACATACAATTTGTGTACACTTTTGTATATGCCTTTGTTCTATCTTAAGAATCTGCCCTTACTAAAAAAGACTCCATTCCCTCCTTAGCCTTCTGTGGTCCCTTTGCTTGGTTTGCAAACGCCACCCATTAAGAACCACCCCAGCCAATCCTAATGCCTTTCCTCCATTCTCAACCTGTTTTTTCAGCATCTGACAAGAAGAAATTTATATTCCTCTTTCATAAGCCTCTTACCCTAGTCTCTGCCTTTCCTGGGTCTCTTCCCTGGTCTCTCAGAACTCTTCCACAAGGCCTTCTGAGCACACCAAGGCTTTGTACCTTTGTCTGCAGCCACGCCTTGTGCTAGACTTTTTATTCCAGCTGTCTCTACATGGAAGTCTTCTCAATCTACATCTGCAATCCCACAGTTTCACTGCCTAAAGTTGATCTCTCCATATGGATGTTTGGCCATCTTCAACTCAATGGCATTGAACAGGAAATTAAGAAACCTGTACTCTAATCCCCAACCCATCACTAACCAATTTACAAATGAGCTGGGTAAAGTGGGGATAGTTCTGTGGACTGTGGTATCAGCATAAAATGAAACTCTTACGACCAGATCCTTATTGTATTCTCTATTGTCATGGTGGAAAAGTGAAGCTTAGGGGGAAAAAAATAATAACAAACTTTTATTATTCAATCAATTTCTGGGTAGAGAATGGGGCCAGAGGAAGTTCTGTCCGACTGAGGCAGGGCGACCTAGATGTTTGGGGGTAAAGGGCTGGAAGGAAAACTGGCACCTGAGCATTGCCCTGCCCCTGCTGACTGGTCAAGTGGGAGGATGCAGGGGTCTAGCTTCCAACACAGAGACCCCTGAAGTCTGCCTATGGTCCTGTGCCACCAGCCTGGCCTATATCCTTGGGGAGCCTGCTGGATCAGCCCTCCTTTCTGTTGCCCCAGCCTCTTCTCTGACAGCTCGATGTTACTCAAATCTTTCTCATCTTAAAAATCCCCATACCTCATTTCACAATTTAGTATCTGTTATCTCTTTATTCTCTCCATGCTTGACTTCACGCTTACTATTACTAATCCTTTTTTTTCTTCCACTCCTTGGTTCCCCATTCTGGTTTCTCCCCAATATTCAATTGAACTGCTGAGGCCAACGATGGCTCTTAATTGGTAAATCCAAAAGAGACTTTTCTGTCCTTACCTGACTTGACTTCTCTGTGGGAATTCTACATTCTAATCTAGGCTTTATCCCAGAATTATGCCAGACCATCAGAAAGCTGGGTATACTTGGGCCACATGGTGTTATCCTCTACAGAACTGCTTTCACCGAGCTTTGTTTTGGCATTATGCCCTTGGCTTACACTAAAGGATATGTGGGAGAAATTTCACTTGGAGTTAAATGCTTGGAAAAGCTTTGCTTCAAAACATTTTTTTCTTTCATTGTGAAATCTATGTAACAGGATCATGTTACCATTTTTTAAGGTGGCCACATCTTGATCAATGTGCTGCTTCTCAAACTACATAATAATAACTTTCTATTCTAATTTATATCTTCTGATTTTTTAATTTATTTACAACATTTATTATGTATATTTTCTATGCATTTCTTCAAATTCCTTGTGGAACAAGATGGGCTATAGGTAAACTTGAAGTTGTATATACACATACATTCAATAAATAGAAAGTACAGAAATATAGAAAAATATATAGAAATATAAAAACTTATACATTCACAACAAACATATTAAAAGAAGGAATAATCTGAACTCAAAATCTGCAGAACCTATTTGAAGATTATATAATTCTAGAAGACACAGAAGACCTAACTAGGTAGGGATACTACTATTGATATCCATGATTTGAAACATTAAACACTGTAAACATGTTAATTCTTCCTATTTTATATAAAGTAATTTTAATTTTTAGTTTTTTAGTTCTTTTCTTTTCTTGAACTATAAAGTAATTTTTAAAGTTTGTCTGAAAAATAAGTAGGATATTGAGGACAGCAATAAAATTTCTGAAAAATAATAAACCTATTTTCAAATATTAATACATTATAAAGCAGCAATAATTAATAATGCCAAGATTATAAGAAAACTAAGACTATAAGGGCATTATTAATCAAAGTGAGTAATTATAAACAACCCAATAGTACAACCATAGGTGAACAGTAAATCTGGTAAATGATGATACATGCACAAAATGAAACATTATGCAGACATTTGAAAATCATGTTTTAATACAATACTTAGTATGAGGAAAATGTTCATTCTTTTTTTTTTTTAGATGACTGGTAAGGGGATTTTAACTCTTGGCTTGGTGTTGTCAACACCACGCTCAGCCAGTGAGTGAACTGGCCATCCCTATATAGGATCCAAACTCATGGCCTTGGTGTTATCAGCACTGCACTCTCCCGAGTGAGCCATGGGCTGGCCCTCATTCTATATTTTTTTTAAAAAGGGGGGAGGGGGACGCAGGAGAGGCAGAACAAAATACTTGTTAAGAGCCAGAGACCTGCATCCTAATTCTGGTTCCTCCACTAATTAGCGGTGTGACAAGGAGTGATATATATACTACCCTTTGTGCCTCAGTTTCTTCTTCTATAAAAGGATAATAATGGTGGTATCCACTTCATAGGCTGTCATAAAGATTAAATAAAACAATACCTGCATGATGCCTGGATACTGCACTACTCTGTATTCTTACAGACCAGCCCAGAAAGGTACTCAACATGTGTTAGTTGAACAATAAATGACCTTACAGTTTCCTAGAATTCTAATCACAAACCTTAGATAAATTTTCCCCATAAAAATGACTTCTCTAATAAACTAACTAGATTTCTGTAGGATGAAGGTAGCAACCAGCTGACAGAACCTGGTGACTGACCAAATCCAGGAATGAAGGAGAAAAAGAAGAGTCAAAAAGGAACAGAACAACCTCCCAGGCTGGTCTTTCTTAAGCCTATCCAGCACACTGATGCCAGACTAAATCTTCCTAAAATGAGGCTCAAAATTTCATGATGGTTCATGCTTACTGAACCAAGTCCAAACTCTCCGGCTTTGCTCCCAGAGCTCTGTACCATTTGTTCCCATTCCTTCCACCCACCCAATCTCACCTTTGAATACTTCCTGCTGGGCACCTTCCATAGCAGTATCTGCTGTCTTGTCCCCTCCCAGCTCAAGTCATTCCCTTTACCAAAGTCTTCTCAACCTTGACCAGTACTGACTGAACTCAAGTTTTGTTTGTTTTGTTTTGCTTTAACTATATCATAATGTTCTATGTCTGTGTCTTTTCCCCAATAGATTATTAGCTTTTAAGGGCAGGAACTATGCCTTTTACTTCTGTATCCTCCATAATAATGAATACAAAATAGTGTTAGGTAAACAGTAGACATTCCAATATTAGTATCATTGTCATATGAAACACGTGTAAATGGTTCCTGCACAGGACAAGAGCAGGAAGGGAACATGGAAAAACAAAACACTGTTTATAAGCTAAGTGAAAGCTTAACCATATGAATTTATTTCCTTTGTTGCACTGTTTGTGTTGCTTCTTAAACAGAGAAAAAATAAAAAGTCCTAATGACACAATTACAGATTAGATTAAAAAACAAACAAATCCTGTCACATAAAAACACAAGTTAATTGTGAATATATTAATTTTTGAAGACATTAGGATTTAGTAATTTATCACCTATGAGATATGGCTATATAGCAAAATGTGTCAGGCAATTCCCAAAGGAAAACAACTAAAACAACCTTTTCTACCCAGCATTGCAGAACTTAGTCATTTGGGGAGATTATTATAAAATATATATGTACTAGAAATAACCCATGCGTACTGAGAATAAGACAGTAGAGAAAGACAATTTTCAGGAGTCTATTTTATAAATAAAACTACCACAACATTGTGTTTTAATATACTACTATCTGTTACAAGAAACAACTGATTGCTAAAAACCCCAACTTATTTCCTGGGATCAGAAGACTATCTAAATTCTTATGGCAGGAAATAGTAGCGCTAAGTCCCCATCAGCTTCCATAGCCACAGCAATTCTGAAACAGTCTAACATGAAGGTCACCTAAAAACTGGCCTAACAAAGGTCAATACAAATCATGAGACATCATTAGAAGGCAGAAAACAGGAGATATCTTGTTGCTTTTTCTTTTCCAGATGTTTAAATTAGAAGAATGCTGACGGAAAAACATAGGCTAGAAATCTGACTATAGGGAACATTAAGTGCCATTGTGACAAGAAAAAAAGAAATAAATTAAAAACAATTGATCAGTTTCTCTTGAGAACAAAAGGAAAAGCTAAGTGATTTTTACTAGATGAAGGACATAAGCCAAAACAAAAATTATTCACTCTTCTACGACAAAAGCTAGGTTTAAAATTCAAATGGAATAACCACTCTATTCTATTACTGAAAATATATACACTATCATTTTATCTGAGAGATTAAGATACATCAAAGCAAAGTATCATGACCATTAAGAGCTGTGAACTAGTGCCAGGAAAATAGCAGACTACAATAAAAAATGTGGAGGCTCAGTGGAGACGATGACTCAGGATGAGAAGCAGAAAAATATTAGGGACCATTTCTTTCATGGTGATGGGGAATGGAAGCAGCCCTCACCTACTCAGCCACAGGTATATACCTCTTCTCATTTTTTCGCCCTTAACTTTAAAAATAAGTTACGCTTTTCTTTTTTGAAGAAGTAAGAAAGAGTTTTACTTCCCTATTAATTAAGTTAAAAAAAAAGGTAAGAGCATCCTAGTATTTTGTTAACAATCTCCCTCTCAATTTGTTAATATTAAAGGGTACAGTCAAAACAAAACAATTATCCTAACAGCTACTTGAAAAAAAACCTATTTAAGGATCTTTGAATCTAGGAAATACAAGCTAATAAAACATTTGTAATGGCAACAATGAAACTACTACAGGAGGAGGTGAAAGTTTTCTTGCTACAAAGAATAAACTAATAACTCTTTCCACAGGCGAATTTCCCATCTTAAAAAAAAAGGTCCTAACTGCTCTTTTTCAAGTTACTGGGAGAAAGAGATTACAGGTTGCTGTATACCAGTGAAAAGTGACATTTGGGATATAGAGGAGCAGAGAAAGAGAGCATATGCACTGGAGGTAGCTTCCAATTGGTACTGTGGCAGTGCTGGTTCCAAGGTAAGCTTTGTTTTCTGCACAATGCTCAGTTTTCAGGGAGCTCCTCATCAGACAGGGAGAAAGACAGAATAACAAATGGCAGCTATACAGTGTGATGAGTGCTATAACAGGGGTTAACATACTTCCCACCACCCCAGCACAAAGAATGGCTTAAGTGGATGAAGGAGGGCTTCAAAGAGAGGAGTTGCTAAAGTTGGATCTTAAAGGATGAAATGGACCTTGCCAAACTATGGTAAAGAGGAGGATTATAGCAGAGGGAACAATATATGAGAAAAACATATGGAATTGGACAAACTTATACAGAAGAAATTCGATATAACCAAGTGAATGAAACTGTACTAAACCATCTCAAATTTATTACTGAGATCTGGTTTCAGAGGTCATGTTCTAGCCCTTCATTAAGGGTAGGCTGTTTATTTCACTTATTGAACATTAATATACAAAACAGAAAACACCACTTATCTGGGAGTCAACTACGGTACCACAATACCAATTGGAGGCTGCCTCCTGAGCACCTGCTGTCCATCCTGTTCTGTGCAGCCCAAATGACACATTCACTGGCATAGAGCAACGTAATGCCTCATTACTTCTTATTCTCCCAAGGGTGACTACATCAGAGACCACCAGATCCCTCCTTGCCCCACTCCCTGGAAGAAGATCCACATTCCCGGAAGCAGCTCAGAGTTACAATCTCTTTGGAACAATCCTACAGTCTTTCATCACGTGGAATACGAGAAAGGCTCAGGATCTATGGCAAGTCTATCACCTTGAATAAATGTTATAAAACAAATAAATTACATACACAAAGTATAGAATTTATAGAACACCTAATAGGTACTTCTATGGATTTGGGGACAGACACTGCCTGAACAGTAGTTCCCAAACCTAGTTTGTATGAGAATCAACTGGTGAGTTTAAAAAATATGATCCCAGAGATTCTGATTCAGTAGGTCTGGAGTGGGGCACACCTTATTTCGAAAGGCCCCCAGGTGATTCTCATACAGAATCTCTGTTGACCATGGTTTGAAAGTGACTGGCCTAGAATATAACATTCACTCTAAATACAGGTTTACATAAATCTGAGTTATTCAAATACCCACATTTTTATGTTCATTCTTTAAGATAAAATCTACAAAGCCTACCTCATAATATGATTCCCATGTAAGTAATAATGGAACATATGACTTGAGTAAGTCCTCTATTGTGAGTACAACCAATAACAAACGATCTCTCTAGGTGGTAAAGACAAGCTCAAGGGTTGACAGACAGGAAATGGGGAAAAAGTAGAGACATGGACATACATGACAGGATGAACTCATGGTTTTGCAATGTGTCTCAGTGACCATGTGGCCATTTCCCTACTGTCTCTATTACCCAGGACTCAGTCACAAAGGCTACCCAGTAGAACCAAGACCATTTTTATTTGGTAAAGGGGGTCTTCTTTAAGGTTAACATTAAATCAGAAATTAACAGCTTAAATTCAACAACGCACACCCATACCAAACAGCAGACTGGTAATAATAGGCAGCAATTTAACATTTTTGGCAAAAGTCAAGAAATTAGTTATATATATATATTTAAAAGAGTTAGACATCCTTAGTGAGTAAATGGTACAATAGCATTAAATATGGATAACAGTTAAAGCTTTATTCAGTAAATAACAAACAGAAAAGGATATACATGGATAGAACATAGTACATGTAAAAGTTTAAATAACAAAAGAAACAATGCTACTTTGAATATTAGATTATTTAAAAAAGTAATTTGTTAACCAAGTTACTTCTTAGAAATATGGAAATAATAGGAAAGAAAAAAATGCAAGCAATAGCTTTTTAAAATTAAAAAAAAATTTTTTTTAAAAGATGACCGGTAAGGGGATCTTAACCGTTGGCTTGGTGTTGTCTGCACCATGCTCAGCTAGTGAGCCAACCGGCCATCCCTACATAGGATCTGAACCCATGGCCTTGGTGTTAGCAGCACTGCACTCTCCCGAGTGAGCCATGGGCTGGCCCTACAAGCAACAGCTTAATGAAGAAATCGAGGGCAGGGGGTAATATATTTATAGAAACCCAAAAGATACAAGGAGAGGGGAAGAAGCAAAGATCTTGTCTAACAAGGGGACAGTAAGAAAGAAAAATTACAAAAGAAAATTTATTCCAAAGAGGAAAACCAAGAGAGACTATTATTTTATAGTCTCGACATATACTTAAAACAAAAAACTTAAAATAGGACTAGAGAGCTAGCAAGTTAGCTCACTTGGTTAGAGTATGGTGCTGATAACACCAAGGTCAAGGGTTCGGATACCCTTACCAGCTGAAAAACAAAAAAATAAAATCAGAGCAGAAAGTTATAAGATACAAATAAAACTGAAAACACAAAAAATAGTAAAAAGAACTGGCATATCCTCTATTATAGAATAGTTCTATATCATACCTCTATGAATGTAAAATACCTTGTACCTGCTTTATGATATATGACAGTAACCATGCTATGCCAGAGCTTTGTTATATTAGAGTTTATTTAAACAAATAAACAAAAAGTGGTAGTTGAAATAATTTAGAACTTTCAGCGGTCCAACTGGACTACACTAAATACACAGAGGTGCTAACTAACACGGATCTCCAAAGATGGTTTGTTCTTATCACAGAGAGATTATCAAAGTATTCTTAAAAATCCTCAGTCATACGAAAGAGCTGAATAAGCTCAAAATATTAACAGACCTGGTATCAAATACTGAGCTTTAATGTTAGCAACAGTCAGAGCTCAGTAATGCACTATACATGTGGACAAACTTTTAAAAGTTGGTGACATATTAAAAAAATTCTGACAAATACATACTGAAAACCTAATGTGTGTACTATACTCCAGAGCAGTAATATACAGCCTTTACATTGTTTTTCTAGAGATACACATTCTGTCAAGAGACCTAAAAACATGAACATATATGAAATAATTAGCTACAGAACCAAACATACAGGAAATTCTATGACCCCAGAAACTATGCAGACCCGGTATGGGGTTAGAATAAAAAAGGCATAAGCACTTGTCCTATGTCCACCTACCTTGGGTAAATTACTTCGCCTCTTAGTTTTCTTATCTGTAAAATGAGGAACTGCCAGATGATTTAAAATTTCTTTTGGCTTTAACACCCTACACTTTCTTTACGTTATCAATTAGATTAATCCTTACAGGTGAGAAAGGAACCGGTAACACCACTTTGCAGCTAAAAATAGACAGGAAATTTTAGCAACTGCACATAGTGAGGTTGCACACAAGCATGGAGCAAAGGGTAGTTCTCTAGCTTTGTATTCCCCATGCCTGTAACCCAGAAATCAGGCAGAAGTCCTCAAAACCTAGTTAGATGAATATGGCTAATGCATACCACTCTACTGAGCAGCACTTACATCTGCAATCCAAGAAATTTAAAGAGGAATCCCTGTGTCAGGCAAAAATGCTACAATATGATACAGGGCTGGCCAGTTAGCTCACTCAGTAGAGCATGGTGCTGATAACACCAAGCTCAAGGGTTTGGATCCCCTTACCTGGCCAGCCGCCAACACCCTCCACCCACCCAAACAAACAAAACAAAAAAGATACAATCTACCAAACTAGTCCTTTTCTCCTTCCACTTGGATATGCTTTAAACTAGAAAAGCTGCTCCAAAGTCAGGGATTAATCACTGTTTGGTATACTCTTCTGCCTTTCCTACCACAAACAGAGCATCAAGATATCTGTTCTTGGGCCGGCCCGTGGCTCACTCGGGAGAGTGCGGTGCTGATAACACCAAGGCCCCGGGTTCGGATCCCATATATGGATGGCCGGTTCGCTCACTGGCAGGCCCCCAAAAAAGGTTTGAGTAGAAAAAACAGACATCTCAAAATCTGTGCACTCAAATTTACAATTAACGTGGCTCCCAAACTCAAGTTACTCTTAAGTCAGAAATAATTCAAACAGTGGGGAATAGGTGGAGATGAAGTATTAGAGACAAAAAGCTAGGGCAACAAGGGACTCTGTCCCCAAAGAAACAGATTAGAAAAATAAGGCACTTATATATCATTTAACACCCAACGATAAAGTTTCTAGTAATATGAAGTAACACAGGATATCTAATAGGGAAAATGCTCATAAGACATAACATGAAGAAAGGTTACAAAGGAGGATATAGAATGTAATTCCAACTTTAAAAAAAAAAAAAAAAAAAAAAAAAAAAAAAAACCCCACCATCACCACCAACAACAAAAAAACAAAACTCGACAAACAGCAATTTTGGTTAGATCTCCTACCTTAGGTCCGGCCAGCAATACATCTTGCCTGGACCATGCAATGGCCTAACTAGTTTCTCTGCTTCTCCTCTTGCTCCCTTACCACCCATTTTTCACACAGTGGCCACAGGTTTCTAAAATGTAAATCTATTATCAGAAAGGAGATGTCCCTTCTGAAATACCCCATGCTGAAAACTCTTAGGCTAAAGTCCAAACCCTATCAAACAGCCTAAAGGGCCCTTCAGGATGCCTATCAGCAGATCTGAGTCCAGCCTCATATACTCCACTCTAATTACACTAAACTGCTTTCAGTAGTCAGAATATTCTAGGCCTCTTTTCTCCTGCCTCTGGGCCTTTGTACATGCCATTCCCTCTTCTAGGAATATACAAGCAATTCAACTTCTATAAATCTATCCTACAGATACACTAGTACATACACCTAAAGATGTGTATGCAAGAAAGATTTCTATTAGAGCATTTTTCTCTAACGGCAAGACTGAAACCAAGTGAAATGTCCAAAACCATGTGTATTTGTGTTTTAAGAAAAAGATGCATAAAACATGAATTTGTATAGGCATAGAATTTTCTCTAGAAAGGTATATGAAAAACTGATAATATTTACTGCCTCTGGGGAAGAAAAATGAGAGATCAAAGGTAGGAGGAAGTATGACTTATCATCACTACCATTTTGTACTGTTTGAAATATCTCCCCCCAATGTGCTTATATTAAATATGGTAGTTCAGAAAATTTGTGTAGCACAATTATATTTTGTTTAAAAAATGTTATTATATGTACACGCCCATTAATAAAAGCATGGAAAAAAAAGCCCAAAAGTCAACACACTAAATTATTAATAGTGTTTACTTCTTGGGGAAAGAAAATACAAGGGTTCTTCAGGTTCTAGTGTAATTCTACAATTATTAGACTCTTCTAAAAAATGAAACTAAACATTACTTGGATGATATAAAAAAAAGAAAGTTTAAGGCCAAATTTAAGTGAGGAAACTCATAAGAACTGTCAGTGCATCCTCAATTCCCTCCAACACTTGGGCAGTTATACAGCTGCCAGTATTCTCTCTCCTGCCTTCATCTCCTACTGGCTGCACTTCTCCAAGTGCTCTAGCGAGACTCTCAATTCCCCTCAAGAAGTCTAGACATTACTGCCAGAGTAAGCCAGGTGAACTCCTTTCATCATTTCACTATATTTATCAAAAAACTTCAGTGCTACTTCCTGCTGTACTTAATTCCTTTTTCCCTTAAAAATTATAGAATACAGGCAAAAGGAGAAAACTTAGAAAAGCAAGACTATAAACCCACTCAAAATTTTATATAAACATTCTGGTTTACATACATGGTCCCCTCCTCATATATTCATATGTATATATTTACTCTCACATAAGAGATCATACTGTACACACAGTTTGATGATCTGCTTTCTTTATATAGTATGTCTTAAATGCTGCATGACATCCTATTAGGTGGATATATCATAATTTAACCAGCCCTCTATTGCCGAATATTGTTATTGTAAAATTTGGCAATTCTGATTTACCTAAGAAGAAAAAAACATTTATATTACAAAAAAATTGTTATACAAACTGTACAAAACCAAGAAAAAGTCACCCCAAACCTAACCATCCTCACACTACTAACTTTGTTTTGTTTTGACTAGTTTTGTATTGATGTCTGTCTAATATTTTTATGTGCAAGTTTTTTGTTTGGGTTTTTCTTCACTTTTATTCTATAATTTTTTTGGTACTATGCTTTTAAAAAATGTTTCTCATAAGAATTTTGCTGGTTAGTACAGTCTTCCCAATCATCTTTTTTTCCCCCCAGACCAATCATCATCTTTAATGGGTTGTATATCACTCCCAGCATGGGATATGACCTTGTTCACTTATCTATTTCTCTGCTGCTCAAAAGATTTTCTGATAAATCTAATCTACTTTCCTCATGCACAATATTCCAATTTAGTTCATTTAACTTTTGTATTGTCAGGTAGTCACCATTGCTCAGTTTAATGCAAAATATATACAATGACCAACTGCTGCTAAAGTCTAAAATCACTGTTTTGCCTCCATATAGCATATTACAGTTACAAACACATGTATATCCCCAACAATACTACATTTAACATTAAAGTCCAGGGTTCAATCCCTGTATTGACCAGCAAAAAAAAAAAAAAAAAAAAAAACCCAAAACAACAAAAACAATATCACATTTAACTGCCAGAAGCCTATATCACGGTAGACATGTCATTTTACAAATGAGGAAAGGGAGGCCCCAGGAAGTTATCCCTGATAAACTTGCCCAAGGCCATATAGGTATTAAGCTGCACAGCCAGGCTGTGGTGCCATAATAGGATTAAAATCAAATTTTATGCTTCAAAAGCATAAATTTATTTATTTAAAGAATAAATGCATTTCCTGTTACACCTGCATCAGGGTCTCTGCTCCAGAAAACTTTTCCCAACATCTTTCACCAACTCAAGTGACCATCCCTCCCTGCACCCTGAACACAGTTTTTTTGGGGGGAGGGAAGAGGCTGGCCTGTATGGGGAACTGAACCCTTGACCTTGGTGTTACAAGCTTGTGTTCTAACTGAGCTAACTGGCCAGCTCTCCTGGACACACTTTTATCAGAGCACCAACAACACTTATTTATAGGTCTCTTGCCTCATCTTCTACTTAAGACGCTCAGAAGGATCCTTTCCTCATTCACCTTTGAATCCCAAGTACCTAGCACAGTGCCTAGCACAAAGTAGAAAGTCAAGTGTTCAAAGTATGAAATAAGCATACTACAGGTGTTCAATAAATATCTCAGATACAGCACAGGCACATCTTGGTTGATCCAATTCACATCATTTCAGAGAAAGTCGCACTTCTAGTATCTTTAGAACCAATTAGATTCAAATACAAAACATGTATTCAAAGAACAGGCAACATCAACATAGAAAATGTAATTCTTAAGTGCCACTTAAATTAAGAGCAATACATTAGTAACAATACTTGGCAATTATAAAACACACAAAACCATTAAGAATAGCTGCTTTTGAAGAATTATCTTAGGAGTCACCATCTATAGCTTAGGATTTTGCTATTTTATGACTGACTACTTAGCAACTTGAATTTGTGGGAGAGGAGAGAGAAAAGGGTTTATAAAATCAGTTTAAATTGTTAATTATGCTTGAGTTAATGTGATATTTGCTTCCAAAATTCCGTTTTAAAGAATTTACTTCACAATTTTAGATCTGACTTTGCTCAGTGATTCCTCTTTTCTCTTAAAGCATAATCTTTAAACCATTGGGATAGTCTTGATGACAATACTACTAACTTGGTCCAGTCATCTAAAACCGCCTACTAATCTGTCTCGTGCCTGTCAGGCATGTGTAAGAAGACACATGCAAACAAGCAAGCAAGCACCACTTAATGCAATCTAACTTCTGCATTCCATAGCAGACTACTACAGGGACAAACTAAGAATCTAGATGGTAGAGCTGTTCTATAGCTCAAAAGTATTGCTTCTCAAATGTTTCCACTGTAGTTCCTATACAAAGAACACTTCCCACCTCCAAGCACTCATGCCTCATCTTGTTGAAGACCTTCAAAGAAAATGACTTTATTGCATTAGTCCGTTTTCTGTTGCTTATAACAGAATACCTAAACTGAGTGATTTATAAAGAAACAATTTATTTCTTACAGTTTTGGAGGGTGGGATGTCTAAAACGGAAGGGATGCATCTTGGTGGGGACTCTCCGTGGAGTCCCAAGGTGGAGCATGGAGAGCTGAGCGCAAGCATGTTAACATACTTACTTGCTCTCCTAATAAAGCCAACAATGCCTCTCTTGTGATAACTCACTCATCCATTAACCCATTAATCCACAAATAGATCAATCCACGCATGAGGGCATAACCCTCATGATCCAATCACCCCCCTAAGGCCTCACTTTCAACACTGGGGATCAAGCTGCCACATGAGCTTTGCAGGGGACAAACGTTCAGACCATAGAATTATGAATTTTTTCAAATTTATTTTTTCAAAAATTATGAAATTATGATTATCTTAGACAGTCACAGTTTCCATTCTGCTCCAAAAATGTATATTTGTTTTAATATAACAATATTTTAAATTATTCACCAGTCAAATTACTTAACTTACCACCCCCTCAATGAGCATAACTGAAGCTCCAAGAAGATGGGTCATGTTTATCTCGTGGGTTCAAGTACCCTGGAATCATACCACCTTGTACCCTAAGGGTATTCATATCCCAGTTTGTGAAACAGACATCTAAATAATTAAGCTAGTCATAACACTTAAAAGTGACCAACATGTTCCTATAATCCCATTCCCCAAATTCTTAAGGCCAGATTTCTCAACAGTTCTCAACAGTTTTTCAAATCAGTAGAATTGCTTCTCTTTTCAGCAGCTTATTAGTATGCACTCTGTGTCAATGCTCCTAAAAGAACCTAAAGGGCATAAGTTACTTATGGAGTGACAGAATACTACCACAAAGACCTTGTCTTTCCCATCTATTAAGATACCAATTTGCCCATTTGGAAAACAGAGGTTTGAGGAACAGTAGAGCTTTCATTCCTATTCCCTGCCTCCTTTCTATTTGCTCCACACAGCTTATAAGAAAAATCTTAAGTAGTCACTTAAATGATTCATTCATACAAGCTTATCTAATCTCAGCATGTGTAATTTCCACCTGTCCATTTTTTTTTGCCATTACACAACTGCAATTAAATTATTTTCACATTTTTCTGGTGGATAAAAAAGATGTGCTTTCTAGTAGCTTGAGAAGAGACCATTTTTACCCAGACCCTACTTTGCTGTTTACAAGATCCCAAAGTACAGTAGACCCCAACATTTACGAGAGGCCTGTTCCAAGTTCCCTATGATGTTCATTATATTTTATAGCAGAGATTACATGCTAAAGTAAATTGGTAACTACTGTCACATTTTGATGCAAACATGGGCCAGTCAGGCTAACTCAAATTAATTAAGACAATTTTTATCCAGGATATCAGCTTCCCAATGAACAGGATTCCATCTGTTCCTCTTCAAAATTACAAACAGCCACAGGCCATGGATTTTTCAGGTTATTTGCCAATAGTCAATATATACATTCCAAAGGTTTCTGCAGAAAAGCAGCCACTATTTCGTGGGGTCTTCCTGTGTACATGCTCAGAATGGTACTTAATGCTTTATACACATTCTCATTAACCCTGAGAATATCCTCCGAGATTGTTGTTCTTCTCTCACAAATGAGGACTGTAGAAGTAGACAGATTATGTAACTTTCCCAGTGTCACCCAGCTAGTTTGTAGCAGTGCAGTGTTTCAAACAACCAGGACTCTGACTGTAAAGCCTGTATACTCTCAACCAGCCAATGTCCTGCATCTCCTATACCCAAGAATTATCCAGCAAATCCTACAACCCAAGGAAGGCTACATTACTCCCATTTTTAAGACCGAGATGTGGAAACAGCATTTACCTCTCCGTGGCTGCAAAGTCAGTTTGAGGAGGGAAAAACAGAACCCAGCTCTCCAGCCCCTGGTCAGCAATCTGTCCACTAGTGCATCTTGTTCTTTGACCCCAGGTCCGTGATCATTCTAAAAGAGAAGCATAAATAACTTTCTGAAACA